>NC_069685.1:11222500-11847500 GCF_023699985.2 Odocoileus virginianus | reverse complement strand
ACCTGGATTTGATTCCTGGGTTGGGAAAAATCTCCTGGAGAAGGAAAAGGCTACCCATTCCAGTATTCTGGCCTGGAGAATTCCATGGACTCTATAGTCCATGGGGTCACAAAGAGTCGGACACGACTGAGCGACTTTCACCACATTCTTCTTCACACATAAACAAGAATAAGGAAAGTTGGGTTGGGGAGAAATATGAAGGAAGATTTTCAGCTCTATGTTGGCTAAGTATCTGTGATTCCCACAAGAAAAGAAGGTCGTGATGGCTTAGAGGCAGTAAGAGAATAGACAGACGGGAAGTCATCTGAATCCAAGGGGCTGTGTGAGATCAGAAAGGGAGGGTGAGTAGAGAGCCGAGGATGGGGAAGAACTGTTACTGTCCACTCCTACAGAGGAGGAGGAAGAAAAGAAGGGGGAGAAGAGGTGGAGAGGGCGGGGTCCAGCACAATGGCCATGCTCACAGAAGGTCGGCGGGGGAAGGTGGTGATGGGGGTAGTGCAGAGGCGCTGCCCACTCCTGCCTTTGGGCACCCACACCCTTAAAGGACTCCTTTCCTTAGTGTCTGCCCCATATAAACCCTCAGCCCCACTCTCCCTGCAGTACTGAAATCCGCCACCTGCCCAAACACACCCCACCATTCCTCACCTTGTGCTCAGCTGATTGGTGTGTCCAACTGACTCTTTGTGACCCCATGGATGGTAGCCCGCCAGGCTCCTCTGTCCATGGAATTCTCCAATAATACTGGAGTGGGTTGCCACTTCCTATTCTAGAGAATCTTCCCAACCCAGAGATCGAAACCCCCCCCACCCCCCCCCGTCTCTTGCATCTCCTGCATTGGCAGGTGGGTTCTTTACCACTAGCGCTGCCTGGGGTTCCTCACCTTATTCCCTTCTCTCAATAATAACCTAGGCAGGTTTCAAAATGACTTAGACATCCCTCTATGAGGGCCTTGCTTTCTCTCCATCAGATGGCACCCTTCCCTCCTCTCTCCTGCCTCTAGACAGTTCAGATCTTGCTAACATACTGGGCTTCAGTTTTATTATTTACAGATTTGTTTCCCCTGTGGACTGAATGCTTGGCAAGGGCCTGGTTCTGATTCCACTTTCATTCCCAGGACTTTGAAGATATTGGATTAATATCTGTTTGTCACATGCATCACTTAAGGCAGAGCACACAGTAGGTGTGCAATGCTTCTCCCTCCCCTGGCTCCTCGGTCTGCTGTGGACACTCACACATGCCATGAACTTTAAATACAGAAGGGTCCAGCACTGGCAGTGGTACCGAAATAAACAACAACAATTGGCCATGCTGTCTTTGGACTGCCATCATGATCCTGAGTGAGTGTTTTTGAATAACCAGACGCTTAAAAGAGTCTCTAGAAGCAACACCAATGACTCCATATGGAAACATTTCACTTTCTAGAGTGATACCCCTGTCAATCAGATGAATTGAAAATCTTTTGTCTTCAACTTGCCATTCTCAGAAAGTTCTGGGCTGGGCACAAAAATGCAGTCCAGGTATGTATGAACTGATTCTTGGAGGTGTCAGCTTTATTGCTTGAAACTTTAGAAGCGTGGGTGACAGCTCTCACTGCAATCAAGTGATGAACTTTAGGTAGAGCCGAATCACAGTCGAATCCAGCCCCAAGTGGCCCTGAAACCAACAGTACCAAGTGGAGAAGGGGAGGGGAGGGGGCGGATGGGAAGACTCCCCCCACCCTCTTCCCTCCACTCCTCAGATTCAAAAACCTGGGATCCAAGTAACACCGGCCAAATCATCTCTCCGTGGTACAAAGATAAACAACAAAATCAGATATTCTAGCTACTTCTTAACCCATAATCCAGTTAGGATGCTGGGAAGTGATGACATTCAGTTCAAGTGAAAAGCGCACAGAGGCACCGTCTCTCCTGTTTCTAATCCATGCAGTAAGAACAGAACTTGTCCACCCTACACATCCATCAACATGTGTTAGAGGATAGAGGAGATGCAGCATACACACATGAGTTTTCTAAGTGGCTCGGTGGTAAAGCATCTACATGCCAATGCGGGAGATGTGGGTTTGAACCCTGGGTTGGGATGATCCCCTGGAGAAGGAAAGGGCAACCCATTCCAGTATTCTTGCCTGGGAAATTCCATGGGCAGAAGAGCCTGGTGAGCTACAATCCATGAGGCTGCAAAAGAGTCAGAAAAATATAAACATAATATACTTATATTATAGTATAAATATAAACCGGAGAAGGCAATGGCACCCCCCTCCAGAGCCTGGTAGGCTGCAGTCCATGGGGTCGTGAAGAGTCGGACATGATTGAGCGAGTTCGCTTTCACTTTTCACTTTTATGCATTGGAGAAGGAAATGGCAACCCACTCCAGTGTTCTTGCCTGGAGAATCCCAGGGATGGGGTCGCACAGAGTCGGACACGACTGAAGTGACTTAGCAGCATAAATATAAATGTTTAAATATACACACACACACACACACACACACATATATATGTTAAAGTTGCTCAGTCATGTCTGACTCTTTGAGGCCCCATGGACTATACAGTCCATGGAATTCTCCAGGCCAGAATACTGGAGTGGGTAGCCATTCCCTTCTCTAGGGGAATCTTCCCAACCCAGGGATCCAGCCCAGGTCTCCCACACTGCAGGCAGATTCTTCACCAGCTGAGCCACAAGGGAAGCCCACAAATATATATATATATATATATATATATATATATATAGAGAGAGAGAGAGAGAGAGAGAGAGAGACACACACACACACACACACACATACAAACATACATACATACATACAGACATACATGGTGGAATATTACTCAGGCATCAAAGAGAATGAAATAATGCCATTTGCAGCAACATGGATAGACCCAGAGATTATCATACTAAGTGAAGTAAGTCAGACAGAGAAGTCCAAATATCCTCTGATATCACTTGTATGTGGAATCTAAAATGCGACACAAATGAACCTACAGAACAGAACCATGGACACAGAGAACAGACTGGTGGCTGTCAAGGGGGAGGGATGAGTGGGAGGCTGGGGTTCGCAGATGTAAGCTCTCATATATAGAAAGGATACACAACAAGGTCCTACCGTATAGCACAGAGAACTATATTCAACATGCAATGATAAACCATGATGGAAAAGAATATAAAAAAAGAATGCATATATATACATGTATAACTGAATCACTTTGGTGTTCAGCAGAAATTAACACAGTACTGTAAACCAACTATACATCAGTTAAAAAAATAAGAAACTTCATGTGTCTCCACAGTGGTCCTCAGTTGGGTAAAAGCTCCCTAGTCCTGCTCTGAGGAACAAAACTCAAGCCCGGGGCTTACCCATGGCAGCTTCCACATCCCAGAAGAGGAAATTCAGGCTCCTACTGTCCCTACTGGATGTACCAGTCATCTCTTCCCAAGGAAAAAGAGAAGAAATGCTCTCCACGAAAGGAACAGTGGTGCAGCAATTTTTCTCTAGTTCTCCTAATACACAAGAACGTTCAAGAACAGCGTCCCACTGCCTCTTCCTGCAACAGCAGAATAGGAGACTTCTCTGGAATGGATAACATGCACAGTCTCTGGACTTGAGGGTAAGAGGCACAGCTGAGGGCAGGGCAGATAAATGATGTGAGGTAGGGAACTGAATTTCCCCCCCTCAATTAAAAAAAGGGAAAAAACAGCATTTTTCAATAGAAGAGCCTTACAATGACCTCCAGTGCGCACACACTCACTCACACACACACCCCCCCACCCAGAACTGCACAGGAGTAATTCAGCAAATCATGAGAGCAAGCCAGTATCTATGAAGAAGAAACACAAAACTGGGCACATCTTTAAATAATTCATCAAACAATTAACTGACTAATTAAATGAGACTGGGACTTCCCTGCCAGTCCAGTGACTTTGCCTTCCAATTCAAGGGGTTCGGGTTCAATCCCTGGTCAGGGAGCTAAGATCTCATGTGCCGTAGGGCCAAAAAAAAAACAAAACATAAAAAAGAAACAATGCTGCAACAAGTTAATAAAGAGCTTAAAAATGGTCCATGTCCAAAAAAAAAAAAAAATTAGACCATCTTTTCCAGGTGAAAAAGATGCACAAGTATCTAAATACTAGGAGAATCTTGTTTAAAGTTATGGGGTTAGGTTTTCGGTATGGCTCCTTCCTTCTCTCTCTCTCTCTCACACACCCCCACATGTTTTATTCCTATAAAAACTTCAAATATTTGATCAGAATTGGCCCTTTGAATTGGATCATCAAAACCACAAATGAAGTTGCAGTTCCCCTCTCTATCATGTACTACTTAGCAACTTAGGAAGGAGAATGAATGAATGTCTGAAGAGTGAGCTATGGACACTAGAATTCACAGCTAAGTGGACAGGGCTAAGTAGGAGGTCAACTCAGAAAGACAACATAAGGAGCACCCAGCGTTCCATTTTATTAGTTGTTCTGAATCTGCAAGGAAAAACATGTCCTAACAAAGAACAGAACCCAAACTTTAAGGATCATAAAGAGTGAAATGAGACCTGGAAGTTCCCTTTCAGGGATCCAAGAAACATATCCTTTTTCATCAGAGCAAAGTACACTTGAACTTTATTCTTCCAAGCATTCTTCAATTAGTTTTTGCCTCCCTGACATCAGTAAGTAATGCAAGAGGTTCTTGCCCGAGATAACTCAGCTGGGCATTTGCCAATGTTTCCAGCCACAAAACCGGGCTCAGAGCGGCAGCACAAATTCTGGACTCGCTTCAGGGCCTGACACTGCTCAGGGTTAAACTATGTAGGGGGCTCCCTGACACAGAGGAAGGTCCCTCAGACCGGCCACGTGGTGGATGATCACGAGTCAGAATACGAGCATCACACACAAGTGCTGCATTCGATTTCACTTCTGTCCAGAGGACAAGAATTAAACTCTGAGTCGCCGAGGGCTCCGGGAGATGAGCTTCTCCGGCCAGCAGAGGCTGTGGAGGGGGCCAGTCATTATCGGTTGAACTCTGAGTGTCCCGGTGTTAATGTAAAACCTCTCCCAATCATCTTGTTTTCATTTGATGATTTCACGAGAAATTAGCTAAAGAGGTGCATTTAAACTGTATGTCTGCCATTTGGTACCATTCCAAATGATCTCATTTTTAAAAAATTAACCTATTTTTCATCTAATGTCCAGAATATACTTTTCTTGTCTCACATTTTAAAAAAAAGAAAAAAAGGGTCAATTCAAGTATCTGATCTAAACCTAAAGCGATTTAACATCATTATTCTTTGCCACTTAATAAATCTAAGTCCTGTCCACCTCATCTGTTGTGATTAATAGGCCTTTGTATACCCTTCTATGAACCTGAATGCAGGAAGGATGGGGTTGTAGGGGGGACGCACAAGTAGATTTTAAACAGAACTCCTGATTCAGAAGTCCTGCTGACATAAAAAAAAAAAAAAAAAAAGACCCAAAAACAAGGTCCATCTCTGCCTGGTGATGGGCTGACCATTGCCTGACCCTCAATGAGGAAGACAAAGCAGAGTGAGCCCTTAATGCCCAACGAGAGGAAGGAGCACACCAAGGGTTTTATTTCAATCATTTAAGAGTTTTACCAAACTTTTAAATATTTTCCACTAACAGATGGTAAAAGGGCTTTAGTATATGCAGACAAGTTTAAAATGCTTTTCTTAGGTGGTGCTAAATATTACTGAATCGTGTCCCAAGGATATCTCTGTTGAGAAGCCCTGACGGCTTCTCTTCCATCGGTCACTGTTTCCAGAAGGCAGGGAAGGGCTGGTGAGATGATGCAGAAAGCAGAACACGGCATGACAACATAATAACTGGAACCCAGCGTGAGCACGAGCAGGGGATGAGATGGGAAGAGAAAACAGGGTCACACACGAAAGGACACTGTCTCGTTCACCTTGGTAGCCCTAGTGGCCAAAAGGGGCTTGGGAATTAGTAGCTCAGTTCAGTTCAGCTGCTCAGTCGCGTCCAACTCTTTGTGACCCCATGAACTGCAGCATGCCAGGCCTCCCTGTCCATCACCAACTCCCAGAGTTTACCCAAACCCATGCCCATCAAGTCGGTGATGTCATCCAGCCATCTCATCCTCTGTCGTCCCCTTCTCCTCCTGCCCTCAATCTTTCCCAGCATCAGGGTCTTTTCCAATGAGTCAACTCTTCGCATGAGGTGGCCAAAGTATTGGAGTTTCAGCTGCAGCATCAGTCCGTCCAGTGAACACCCAGGACTGATCTCCTTTGCAGTCCAAGGGACTGGTTGGATCTCCTTGCAGTCCAAGGGACTCTCAAGAGTCTTCTCCAACACCACAGTTCAAAAGCATCAATTCTTTGGCTCAATTAAATCATTAATTAAATTGGAAATTAGTAAGGGCTCAAGAAACAGTGCTGAGTGAATGAATAAGGGAAAAAAAAACAAAGAACACCGTAAGAAGAGACCGGAAGCTGTGATGAGAAGTAGAGAAGAGCTAAAGTACAGGGTTCGTTGAACCCTCCGAGAAAACTTGACGAACTTTTGCCAAAAATCAAAGCCTTCACAGCTGATGACAGGCGAGCCTCTGCGTTCCTCTGGGCTCCAATTCCCCATACTTCTAGGAGACGCTGGTGCATGGACAGTCTCCCAATGCATCCTGGCTGGTTTTCAACATTCCTTCCCACATGTTTTAAAACCAAACCTACTTGCAAGTAGCCTGAGTGACTCATCTGAATGTCCCTTCCCCTCTCTGTTCCCGCGTCCTCTCCAGCGCAGGTGGTGGAGAGTGACACAGTACACTGGGGCAGCGGGACGAGGAGGGGGGACGCTCGACTGAGAACTTGGCCCTCCTGCTTGAGCTGTCCCCGTTACACATGGGGTGAGGACTTCAGCCTCAGGGCCTTCAAGAAAACAGAGGAGTCGTCCCAGCCTTCTGCTGTGAGCATTATAGGAGAAACTCTTTTAAACAGTATTGTATGTGCAAGCTGTGCATGCTCAGTCACCCGGTAATGTCGCCCCTTTGTGGCCCCAAGGTCTGCAGCCCGCCAAGCTCCTCCGTCCATGGGACTCTCCAGGCAAGAATGCTGGAGAGGCTTGTCAGTCCCTTCTCCAGGGGAGCTTCCCGACCCAGGGGTCAGACCCAGGTCTCCTGCACTGCAGGTGGACTCTTCCCATCTGGGCCACCAGGGATGCCCTTAAATAGTATCAGGGTAGGATAAGCAGGGTTTGAAAGGTTTTAGCACAAGTGATTGAAAGGAGACAACCATTCATCTCATTTAAATTATCCCAATCCCCACTTTTCTTCTTTATTCCACAGCTTTTAAAAAAAGTGCAAAAAATATCACCTACATATCACCCAGTAGCTTGGCTACAAAGGCACTGGTGAATCCCAAGTAAAGACTGCTACCAATATTTAAATTTTTTTTTTTCAGCCATGCTGCACGATCTTAATTCCCTGATCAAGGATTGAACTGCAGCCCCTGCTTTGTAAGCGTGGAGTCTTAACCACTGGACTACCAGGGAAGTCTCTCCTACCAGTATTTAAATGTGGAGGGAGGCACAATGATTCTGCTCCCAAGATGAGTCCCACAGATCACTGCCATTTCCCCTTTAGTCCCATTAAGGCTTCAGCTTTGCTAAGGGTCTCTCTTCCTCTCAACCAGAAGGCTATTACGTTTGCTTTTGGCAACACGGACATGGATCACAGGAACTTCCAGGAAGGCTGTTCTGATGGCTGTGACTCCAAAAGGGCAGGAAAAATCTTGGCAGCAACAGGAGGGAAGTGTGTGTGTGTGTGTGTATGTGTGTGTGTGTGTGTTTAGGTGGGTTTACAGGGCTAAGACCGGCAGTAGGAGGAATAAAGAAAGAAGTTCGTGACGTATTCTTTAAACAGTGAGGCTCACCACTCGATTTTTTAATTACGATAAATGGTGGCAGGTCACAGGTATGTCTGGTCATTGCCCCCACTTCTCCAGCTGTGGCAACAATGGGAAACCAGGAAATAGGCTTGAATCCAGCTGCTGGCCCACATTAAGAAAGTAGGAAGTAAACCAACACACAGCACAAACTCAGGACAGCCTACATATGGGGAAAACATACAAAGTCAAAGTATCTGTCGCTCTGTCGTGTCCTACTCTTTGTGACCCCGAGGACTGTAGCCTGCCAGGCTCCTCCATCCAGGATTTCCTAGGCAAGAATACTGGAGTGGGTAGCCATTCCCTTCTCCAGGGGATCTTCCCAAAATATACACATGTGTAAACAGAAGGCTTATTAGGAAGAAGACTGAGCGTGTGCTAGGTCCTCACACTTTGATAATGAGAAAATACCACTCTTCAAGCCTTCGCCTTCCTAGAAGAGTGACAGAAGCCATAAGGCAGAAATAGTTCTCTTCAGGAAAGCGCCCCCTCCTTGGGCCAACACGGACACTCCCCTGCTCAGAGGAAACAGCCGCCATCGCTCTCACCCTGTGGATACCTTCAGTGTTGTGTGCGGACCGGCCCGGGTACCACCACCCCCAGTTGAGCCCCAGCCCAGTGGGATGTGGCCACTTGGCAGCAGACAGGAGTCTCTTCTCCAGAGGTCGGTCTGGGATCCCAGCCTGTGCCCACGTGGGCACAGAGGACACGGGGTTTAATTATACATGCAAATGTTCCCCTTCTGTGACATGAATAAGTTAAAAGCGAAAGGTTAATATGGCAACAAGAAGAAAAACCATCATGGAATGAGAATGTTTTAGAACTCTCATTGAGGAAAATAACGGCAATGCTCTGCCTCACAAGACCACGGCTGAGCTAACACAGCACTAAAACGTCTGAAGGGAGGAGCCGGAAGAAGCTAGGGTGGTGTAGGAGATTCTAAGGCATGGACGAGACACGCCGTTTCTACCTGGCAGGGAAATTTGTCCTGTGAGTCAAAAACGGAACAGAATGTTTGACTGGTTACTTAAATATTTGCAGTCGGCTCCCTCAGAAAGTAAAGCTTCTCAGAGTCGTCACCATCAAATACTATTTACTCAAGGCCCCTCGTGCCACTGTCTGTGTCCTGGATAAGATAATGTCTGCAGAAATGGTTCTGGTTTTCTATCAAAAAACAGAAATCAACGCAGGAATACGAGAGACAGGCACGCCAGCAGTGAACACGTTTGCTAGGTGTCATTTGCCATTCTTTTGCTCAGTATTGGAAGGGACCTGGAACCCCTTCACCAGTCCCGACTCCACCTGGCACCTCCTGCCCCGAGGCCCTCTCTCACCCAACCTGGCCAAACAGAAAAGGAATCTGTAATGAAGGTAGAGCCCATGACATTCCCTTCCGAGCTTTTGCCCGGTTTCTGGAACACAGGCCAATACAAATGTTCATAGCTATATTAACATATGGGCTCTGCACCAGGGAGATGATAATAAAACAAGAGCCCTTTTGAGTCCAGCCTTTCGGAGGCCCGGGTCTCAGTGTGGGAGGGAAGGAGCCGGGACAAGAAAGCTAAAGGGCGGCCAAGGGGTGAGGACCTCAAGGGAAAAAGAAGTTCCGTCTTCTAGCCCTCCCAGAACTGCACGAAGCTCTGTCCCAGTCTCTTGTTTAAGCAGCCAGGTAAATAACACCAAGGTACATCCTCTGAGCTTAACAAGATCGAGACCTTCAAGAAAGGAATTCTCTGGGTACATAAACAGGCCACATTTTTATCTTATTAAAGCAACCTTTTCCCTGTTTGTATAAGAGAGAGTTTTGGCACTTGGAGTGCAATTCTCACTGAGTTTTCAAGTGCTTAAAAAAACAGTCTAATTCCTTATTTAAGATCTAACTTCCCCAGTTATGGGTTTTCTGTGTACATGTCTTATGTATACACGCACATACATATATCCTGAGAGTTGCTTAGGATACATATATGGCAATGACAGAGTGACCTCATTAGTGGTAAGACCACTGTTGGTTGTATTTATTAAAAGTCATTTAAAAAGCTGACAGAGAAAGGCAAATGTATGCTATCATTTATATGTGAACTCTAAAAAAAAGGAGTACAATGAACTTATCTACAAAACAAACAGAATTACAGGTGTAGAAAACACACATATGGTTACCAAGGGGAAAGCAGGGGTAAGGGATAAACTGGCAGATTGGGACTGACATGTATATACTACAGATAACTAGAAGGGCCTACTGCATAGCACAAGGAACTCTACTCAACACAATGACCTGCATGGGAAAAGAATCTTAAAGAGTGGATACATGGATATGTATAACTGATACACTTTGCCGTATACCTGAAACTAACACAACATTGTAAACCGACTATATTCCAATAAAAATTAAAAAAATAAAGCTGACATATAAATATTCCTTGCTATCCTGAAGTACAGAATGTTATAGCAAATACAGAAATCACAGAGGTCAACCCCACTGTGGAGTTATTTATTCAATAAATTAGGTTTCATAGTCTTCATATGGGCTTCCCTTGTAGCTCAGTCGGTAAAGAATCTGCCTGCAGTGCAGGAGACCCAGGTTCAATCCCTGGGTTGGGAAGATCCCTGGAGAAGGAAATGACAACCCACTCCAGTATCCTTGCCTGGAAAATCTCATGGACAGAGGAGCCTGGTGGGCTGCAGTCCATGGGGTCGCAAAGAGTCGGGCATGATTGAACGCCTAACACACTTAAATATGGTGAAAATGTACATAAAGACAGGCTTTCGTGTTAATATTAGACAAGCCTGCATTTTTTACCCAATTTTTGGAATTACGGAAATGTGATAATTCCCTATCACAAACAACAAAAGAGAGACAAACTGGATTATAAGTAAAACATTTTGCACCACAAATAATACCATCAAAAAAGTGAAAAGCAGGATGAGAGAAAGTATTTGCAAATCATATATCTGATAAGAGACTTATATCCAGAATATATAAGAAAATTTTACAACTCAAAAATAAAAGACAAGTAATTTAAAAGCAGCGAAAGAACTTGAGTAGACATTTCTCCAAAGAAGGTATACAAATGGCCAAAAAGCACATGAAAATATGCTCAACAACATTAGCCATCTGGGAAATGAAAATCAAAACCACAATGAGATACTAGCTCACACCCAGACGATGGCTATAATAAAAAAGACAGACAATAACAACTTTTGGCAAGGATGTGGAAAAACTGAAACTCCCATACATTGCTGTGGGGATATAAAGTGGTGCAGCTGCTTTGGGAAACAGCTTGGCAATTTCTCAAAATGTTAAACATAGAGCTACCATTTGACCCAGGAATTCCACTCTGAGGTATATACCCAAGAGAAACGAAACGCATGTCTACACAAAAACTTGTACATGAATGTTCTTATCAGCAAAAGCTGGGCAACAACCCAATTGTTCAACAACAGGTGAATCGATAAACAAAATGTGGTATATCCATTTTATACTGTGTATAAAATTCATATTGTTGGTGTATTCATTCCAATAATATCAATGGAATATTATCCTGCCATAAAAAGGAATAAGGTACGGGATGCATGTTACAAGAAAGATGGGCCTTGAAAACGTTATGCTAAGTGAAAGAAGACACTTATTGGGTGATTACATTCACATGGAGTGTCCACAACAGGAAAAATCTACAGACAGGCAGTGAATTAACAGCTGGAAGGGTATTGGGAGAAGAAGCGGGTAAGGAGTAACTGCTAATGGGTACAGAGTTTCTTTCTGGAGTGATAAAAATATTCTGCCACTGGGACTGGTGATGGTTATGCAACTCTGAATACACTAAAAGCCACTGAATGGTATACTTTAAATAGGTAACTTTTATGGTATGCAAATTAGATCTCAATAAAGATGTTGAGAAAGTAGGATGGTGTTTACAAAAGCAGTTTAGAAGTCCCCTCTGAAACATAACAATCTAAAATATATACATGATTATGGGACGTCCCTGGTGGGCCAGTGGTTAAGACTCTGCCTTGCAATGCAGAAGACACAGATTCCATCCCTGGTCAGGAACTAGGATCCCACATGCCACAGAGCAACTAAGCCAGCATGCCAGAACTAGGGAGTCTGTGTGCTACAACGAAAGATCCTGCATGCTACAGCTAAGACCCAGTGCAGCCAAATAAATAAACAAAATCAAATAAAATACATGCATTATTAGAAAAGTAGGGTACCAGGTTCAATAGGTTTCTCCAGGTGCTTAAAAAAAGTTGACGTGGGAAAAAAAAAAGCATTTTTTCAATTTCAGACTGATTAGACTAGGCCATTTTTACATTTTCATGCTTTCAAATTCCTCAGCATCACGTATTTGACAATGTGCTAAACAGACAGCATTAATAAAATACTTTCTTTTACTGACGTTTCTAAATTACTCCTTAGCTCTTTTCTTTTTTTTTTTTAATTACTCTTTAGCTCTTTTATAGTCTGCTAGCATGTCCAACGTGTTCACTTGGGAGTTCCTTTCCATGGAGTGTGAGCAGGGAGAATTATGGGAACTAGGGAAAACCATGCCTTCTGGGTTCTTTCCACTATTCAGTGAAATCACTTGTAAGTTTGAAGGAGGGCAATGTGAGATGACATTAATATAAACCAAAAATACCTATTTTCCATCCCTATAGATTATTACTGAAGTCATATGGAAGTCATAGCTTATAAAGTCTGATAGACTACAATTTTCCAAGGGAGAAATACTATATAGAACAGTGAATAGTTTTGCCTTGAGAACTTACTTAGCTAAACTCTCTACTTTATCTCAATGAATTCTTTAGAGTCTCGGACATAATCTTTGATTTGTTGGGGGTGAGGGTGGGGAGATTCTCCCCCTTAAAAGAATGCACACGTTGCACAGAAATAATCATGAAATTTCACAGCAAAGAACATGGAAAGAAATAGTATTATCTGAGGCTCACCAGCAATGCCATCCTTGATTTATTAGGGACACATGCCCTTCTAAAAAAGATTCCCAGTTACCATTTTTTTCGTAATAAATTAAAAACAATCTCCACCGAAGAGAGATGATTCTTTTTTAAAAGTAAAATGTGCATTTAAGATAAGGGTGGGATGGGGGGAGGGAAGGGAGGCTCAAAAAGGAGGCAATATATGTGTAATTATGGCTGAAATAAACACAATATTGTAAAACAATTTTCCTCCAATTAAAAAACAAAACAAACAAAAAAGAGAGCTTTCTTCTCCGTCAGTTTCAAGCTGAGGCATGCTTTTCAGATGAACAAAACTTAGATCTCTAATTAACCATTTCCTTGGCACAGAGCTTCTCAAAACTAAGCTTTCAGAATTACTTATAAAAAAACTCAGCGTTTGAAATGGGTCCATAGAAGAACTCAAGAATTTGCATTTCTATAACTTCCCTAAGGCGCTTCCCTGGTGTCTCAGACAGTAAAGAATCCATCTGTAATGCAGGAGACCTGGGTTCGACTCCTGGGTAGGGAAGATTCCCCTGAAGACTCCAGTACTCTTGCCTGAAGACTCCAGTATTCTTGCCTGGAGAATTCTATCTTCGCCAACTCGTGTTGACTTGGCTCCTCCAGGGACCACACTTTGAGAAGCACAGCCTTAGCATACACAGAGTTGCTACTGGCTAGGTCAACTCCTGGCTGGGCAGTTTTCTCCAAAACTCCACCAGGAAGGAAAGACAAACATCACCCAAAGGCCAAACACATTTACATCCAATATTTAAATACCAGCAGTGACCATTAACTTTTAGGGGCTCATACATATTGCTTCTCTTCCTGATCTCACACCACCCTCACTCTTGCCCATCTGAGGTGTGATTCTAGGGATTCTTCTCCTTCCAGCTATCCTATAGGACTGTAGCCAGGTCTGTTCAACATGTCCTTCTCCCCAGATACAGTAGGAGTTTCCACTAGTGGGCTCCCACCGGAGTGGACACAATCAGCTGGAATTTGTAACTGGGACTAAGACATTTCTGTCCAGCTGCTCTTTTGAACAAGAGGTATACTCAGAAATTGTTGGCAACTGCTATATTCTACCATATGGGCTGGGTACCAGAAAAAACCCATTTATGAGCAGAGAAGCAGGGATGAGCAAGGACCTTCTGGGCTCCACACCGTTCCCACCCCCAACCCCTGGCTTCAGTGGAGGCCTGATACCCTGCTGCCCCCCTGCCCTTGGGTTCACTCCATGAGTCAACCCCAAATGTTTATATGTGCATGCTAAGTCACTTCCGTCATGTCCAATTCTGTCACCCTATGGACTGTAGCCCTCCTGGCTCCTCTGTCCATGGGATTCTCCAGGAAAGAATACTGGAGTGGGTTGCCATGTCCCACTCCAGAGGATCTTCCCAACCCAGGGATCGAACCTGTGTTTCCTGCAGCTCCGGCATTGCAGGCAGACTCTTTACCACTGAGCCACTGGGAAGCCCCCCCACCCCGCCCCTGCAAAATGTGCACCTCCTATTGAATTCCCTTTCTTGTCTAAAGTGGATGAAGAGGATCTGTTACTTAAAACCAAAGGGGCCCTAATTAAAACTGTCAACAAAGTCAATCTTTGGGTACCTTTCCTCTCTGTTTCTGCTCACCTCGGAGATTGAATTCACCTTAAAACTTCATCCTACCCAAGTTTACCTGCTTCTCAATATCTCTGCACTGAAGCCCTTTTTTACATAGATGATTCCCTGAACTCTACATCACTGTGTATTTCAAATCCAGGACCTGCCTGGATTCCTCTACAAGAGGCAATGATAATTTATATTTCCCTCCAAGACTAGGTAGGGATAAATGAATATAAATCAGAAATGAATATAAATCCATGTGGCTTCCTTCTTTGAGCACGGAAAAAAGAAACCCAATATACATGTTTTGAATTAAGATCTAATGGGAGATTTTATTTACCATGTTAGATCAATTTAAATGTCTAATTTTTCATTAATGTTTCTGAATACCTCCAGCTTTCCAGCCACTTATTTTTATGGGATTCATATTTTTAAATGGCATCTTATCTGCCTACTTCTTGGTTCAACCATACATGTGGTGTATTATACATATGCATGACCAGGGAGAAGGGGGTATTTCTTTGTTGCTTTGAGTCTAGCTACTTCTCTTTTTTTTCTTTTTCTTTTTAAATTTACTGAGGTATGGTTGATTTACATTACAGCTACTTCTCTTAAAGCGCAAGAGACAGAGTCACTTAGGGTACTACGTCATACCTGGGATAACACATCTGCTCTTTAGGTTTTCAAAGTCACGAGACGCTGCAAAACCAGAGGTTAAGAGTGACTTGACTCTCTTAGTCCGTCTGATGTTATGTAGCCTCTGAATTTGATTTCAGGATTTGGGTCTTTTTAAATCAGGACTTCTGGGAATTCTCTTTGTCAACTATATGCTTAGCAGAAAAGTCTGATTATCTTGGCTGCCTCATGTCACATAACAACACGCAATCCCAGACACCCAGTGGTTTTCTTAGAGCGGGTTGCTTTCTTTGTGGTAATCAATTTACTTGGCCCAGCTGTCAGGCACTTGACTGCCCAATGAACAACTGGAAATAGGACTTGAGCCGCAAGGAAGGGAGAAAACTCAGATTTTCCTAAACACACAGTGAGTGAAAAGTTTTGCCTGGTCACTAACACATCTGTGTTCTCCTCATGAAACAGAAATGTCAATTTGGAAAACAATATAACTACAGAGGTTTCTCCACCCAGGAAAGTTTCACATGATATCTGACCTGGCCATGAGCCCAATATCCATCGTGAAGGACTTAACATAAATTAATTTAAAACCAGAAATGAGGCAGCTGACATTGTTGACTAGTTTCCTCTTGTTAATTCAAGGAAAAGATTGAAAGGACCTAAGATATGGCAGATGACAGCACTGAAAAGTCATAGAAATAAGTAACAGAGAAGAAAAATTCTCTTATTCCACATTTTAGGTATTCCTTGGGTCAAAACTGAAAGAAGGGGGAAAATGTATGGTAATACATGGGACATACTTTTCTCATCCAACTCTTCTGCACCATATGGATTCTCCCCAGGGGAACAGAAGACTATAAAAGAAAATTAGCAAGGCAGGGACTCCCACCCATAGGAATACCTGTTGGGATCTCAGATGAGAAGCAGCACTGACTACCTGCATAGACGCTACTCCTGTCTATACGGGGACAGGAGACACCACGGGCAAGGGGGGCCTGAGGACCCAGACAGGTCCTCTCCTCAGATGCCTTTTAGGGCATAAACACTGAATTGCTAAAATTATAACTTGAGGAAACACAGCATAGGAGGTTTTCTTCCTAACATCTTCCTTCTCCCAAAAGCACCAATCTGTTCGTGATTAGAAACCCTAAGGCCCACTTTAAACCTAATAAAAGGTGAGGTCTCTTTACCTTTGTGGCTTAGGAATGAAAAGACACTTGTTATTTTTAAGTCACACTCCTATTTTTAGGAATGACTTGGAGACTTCTTCACAGTTTCCTGGCCACAGTCTGCTAGACTGTACAAGTATGAAGTTCCAAGTGCAAAGCACTGACTGAATGCATTCCACTGCCCTGGATTACTTCTGACTAGACCACAAGCATCTAGAAGGTAGGGACTGCGGTACATATTTCTTTAACCTAAGCCTAAGCACACAGAATGCTTGGGAAATTTTTTCAGGGCAAAACAATACTTATCTTAGTCTTCAAACAAGTTTTCATTTCCACAGCATGAAGCAGAGGAGATGCCTTTGGAAATATGACCATGTCATCCATTCAACTATTGTCTTTTTTGTTTTCTTTTTTAAAATTTTTGGTTGCATCCTATGGCTTGTGGGATCTTAGTTCCCAGACTGGGGATCAAACCCGTGTCCTTGGCAAGGAAAGCAAGAAGTCCTACCCACTGGACCGCCAGGGAATTTCCAATTCAACTATCGTGGAGCCCCACAGCATGTGTATTCACTAACACTCAACATAAGCATTTAGAAGAGCCATTACTGACCACAAATATCATTAAATGTGCATGGCTGCCTAGCCGTATTCTATTTCGGGGATCTCATTACTACCCAGGAAATGATTTCATACTTCATTGTCTCAAATCGCATCATCCGAAAGAATTAGGATAAAACGGTTTCCTTAGAGAACGTCTTTCCTTCTATCTTGTTTTTGCGTATTGTCTTTTGGGGCCACCCCAGCTTTCTCGGCTCACAATGCTGGCTACACAGCAAACTCTGAAATAGAAATACTGCACACTAGAATCTTACCATTAGGAGGGGACAGGAGTCACTGTTGTAACAAAGTTAAAGTCATAATATGCAAGTCCACGTTATCAGAGAAGAAGGAGAGAGCATGTGACCTCCCTGAATTGACTGGAAAGCCAACAGATTACTGTATGTCACCAAGACCTTTTGACATAGGAGGGAGGGTTCAAATTATGAAAGCATGTTGGCCTGAACAAGTTTTTTTTTTAACTTGCAGCTTTTAGCAATTAGCACAACCTTGCGAGATCTCCTATTTACATAGGAGAAACTGTACCATCAGTTTAGAAAAATGGGGTGATAGTAAGGATGTAATAATTGTATTATGCTTTATCTGTAACAAATCATGTCCCCCGGAAGTTCCAGTGTGTTTTAAATTCACATCAAAGGAAAGAATTCTTAATCCCACCAACTGGCAAATACAGGAATTTCAACTGTTCTGATGCAATAATTTTAAGTAAATAATTATTAATTTCCTACTTTCCAACCTACCGGTCAACCAGAAACACGCAACTGCTGGTGAAATTACACTGGGAAGGGGTCTTACGAATACATTTCTTGCTTTCATCCTCCAAGCACTGTAAATTACAAACTGAATTTACCATCCTCCAAGTAGGATCCATACCAGAATTCTGAGTTTTTCTAAAAATTATCTTTAAGCAGCAATGAGCTAAGGATGGGATATGATTTGGTAAGTAGTGTTATTAATGTAACTTTTCCTTCTCTGTTTTTAAAGTCATACCTTTGAATTTTATACTACACGTATGTTTCTTGCTGTGTGTATGTGTGCGCTAAGTCCCTTTAGTCATGTCTGACTCTTTGCAACCGTAGGGACTGTAGCCCGCCAAACTCCCCTGTCCATGGGATTCTCCAGGCACAATACTGGAGTGGGTTGCCATGCCCTCCTCCAGAGGCTCTTCCTGACCCAGGGGTTAAACATGCATCTCTTACATTTTCTGCATTAAAGAACCTGCAGGCGGGTCCTTTACCACTACTAACACCTAGGAAGCAAATACTTCAAAACACACTAAATTTTTCAAAACACGCTAAATTTTTATCTGTTCTGAAGCTCATGGGACAGATAGGAGACTGGGTGGGAAAAGAAATCCAAAATACATGAATTTCAAATTCTAAACCAATCTGCCAAAATTGGATAAGCTGAAATGACATTTAGATACTAATAAAAATATTATTTGTCTCAAGAACTTAGATTAATTACTGTAATATTCCATTATGAGAAATTTCTATTTATAAAATCTCATTGCTACTCTATCACTAATCACTTCAAGTGCCATCTTAATGGTTTATTAAGTTCAGAAAAATATTTTTAATGGTTCGTAAAGAAAATAGTACAAAAACACCAAACAGTGCAAGGTCCTCTATTAGGAAAGAAAGAAATTTTGATCAATTAACGGAAGTGCTTTGCATGTCATTAAAACCCATTTAAAATTATGACCTACATCATCTTAGAAAAGCAGCAGTGTTTCCCAACAATTTGCAGTCATAATCAGGAAAAGAGAAGTGTATTTAATAAGACAAGTATACGGCTAACATCCACAAACTGATACATGAAACACACGAATTTAAGGCAAGTAATCCAGTCATTCCCGACTTTACCCTAATAATGCTTAATATTGCTGCCAACAGGCTAATGCAACCCATGGGTAGCCCAGCTGGCTTGCAAGTGATGGTATCAGTATGTGAGTATTTTAGCAGAAATCAAGTACCTGATAGTTTCATGAGAAGTTCAGACGCTGCTTTGACTGACATATCCCGTCTCAGTACGTTGCCCTTTGCTTCCTGGGGCTTAAGCGTGTCCTCAGAGATGCTCGGGGCTGACACTTCAGACTCGGGGCTGAACACGTAGCTGGGCCGAGGCAATGAGACGCTTAGGGCCTCCTCCTCCTTAGGCTCCTCTTTCACTTTAAAATTGAGATTCATGGGCTCCTTCTGATTTGCAGCTGTCAAAAGAAGAAAGGGATTACATACAAAGACATATACGAGAGACCACTCCCGCTCTTGGCTACTCCCAACTTAATGAAGTTTGCAATGCAGGAACATACTGAGCTAACACCAGAGGGACCACAACCCCATCAAAATAGGCTGAGCCCTCGGCACAAAAATATAAGACACTCCACGAGAGCAGGACTTAGGAGAGTGTGGACTTCGGAATCTTTGGAACTTACCGTGTTTCAAGAAGTGCTGCCTCTACAAAGTGTCTGGGTGTTTTCTCTCTGGTTTCCTTCAATGTCTTCTTCACTGTACATGTCACTGCCTCTCTGACCTCTTAGCACTCTCCCTACCTAACCCTGTGATAGAATAGTGCATTCAAACAGTTACTCTGCCATAAAACACTGAATATAAACCTGTTAGTCGCTCAGTCCTGTCTGACTCTCTGCGATCCCCATGGACCGTAGCCTGCCAGGCTCCTCTGTGCACGTAATTCTCCAGGCAAGAATACCAGAGTGGGTTGTCAGTTCCTTTTCCAGGGGATCTTCCTAACCCAGGGATTGAGCTTGGGTCTCCCACATTGCAGGCAGATTCTTCATGGTCTGAGCCACCAGGGGAGCCCCTAAACATGAGTTCATGACAATAATCCAAGCAAAAACCTAAACTGCAGCGGTCAGGTGGGGATGGAGAATCTGTCAAAGAGAAAAGCTCAGCACAGAGATGTGCTACTTTGGCCTTATCATAAGCTGACGCTACAGCCCCACAAAGGGTGGGGCATGTATTTGGTGCTGTCTTTCTGGTCTACATCTTGTAGCCCAAATTATCTCCTAGTCCACAATGGGCATTTTTAAAGGAAAAATAAATATTATTTTATAAATGTAACTTTAGTTTTGCAGAGAAGCTGCAAAGATGATACAAAAAGTTCCCATACATCCTTCACCCAGAGTTTCCTAAAGTTATCATCTTACGTAACCATGGAGCATTTGTCAGAACGAAGCAATTCCCATTGCTGTGATCTAAGATCCAGACTGTAGTCAGATTTCACCAGTTTTTCCACTAATGTCCTTTTCCATTCCTAGCATGGTTGGCTGGTGTGGCGTGTGTGGTCAGAGCAAAGCTGACTGGCCTATTATGGGATGGATTCTGTGGCTTGGCTATACCACACCGCGCTACATACTACTTCCTGATCTTCCTTGGGAAAAACCAAGAAGGAAGGCAAGCAGCCTCATGTACCACTTGCCACTTTCACAGGCATCTCACTTCCCGTTAAAGGGTCATAGTAGGAAACCTTTAGGTTGGTTATATTAGGTATACTGGTATTTTGAGAAAGAAGATCTCATCCCAAAACAGAAATCTTAGAAATGCTTACTAGAATGAGCAAGTTCTTTATCACTGCACCACCCGGGAAGTCTAGACAGATAAACAGCTAGGACTAAAACCCAGGTCCATGGATTGTCCATGTTATATCCCTTCCTACCTCCATCACACCATCCCTCCATCTCTGATCTCTGTGTTAGACCAACACTTGAAGGTAACTTGACCTTCACATCTTGGCTAAAACACCACCTTCTCAGTGAAGACCCTGACCATCCTCATCAAGACCGCAACCCCCACCCCACAGGACTCCCAATCTGTCTTACCCAACTTTACCTTTCCTTTTTACTCCAAAATGTTTATTACCGGAAGACACTTCACTGTGGACTGAATTTTGTCTGCCCACCTCCCCAAATACATATATTGAAGGCCTAACTCCCACAGTGACTGTATCTGGAGACAGGGCGGTAACTGGTTAAATGAGGCCATCAGGGTTGGGTGTGACCCTGATCAATATGATTGATGTCCTGAGAATAAAAGAGACACAAAGGATGTGCACAGCGAGTAAAGACCACGTGGCCACAGGAGAAGGCAGTCACCTTGAAGCCAAGCAGAGAGGCCTCAGGAGAAACCACACCACCAGCACCTTGGTCTCGAACCTCCAGAATGAGGAGAAATACGTTTCTGCTGCGTGAGCCGCCAAGTCTGGGGTATCTTGCCAAGACAGCCCCAACAGGCGAATCCATACCACATCATTTTCTTGTTTATTAGGTTAACCATTTATGGTCTACGTCTCCGATTCAAAGACAGAGGTTTCATGAAGGCGATGACCTTTATGGGGTTTTATTTCTTTTTATTTTTTTACTTTCTCCCTCAAAAAATTCTGTTCATTGTGAAATAAAATGTCATTTAAAAATGTGCATAAAACTCATACGCAGAGCTTAACAAGTAGTTATAAAGTGAACGACACTGTAAAAGTCCTTTTGGGTCAAGAAATAGAAAACAGCCCTGTTTACTTAACAAATAGGAAGTTCGTGCGCCGGGTTGGTGGGCCTCTGGGCTCCGCTTCATGAAGGGAGCTATGCCTGTCATGGGCATCCTTCCTGAGGTCTGGGGAGTATGTCTGTGCTCAGTCGCTTCAGCCGTGTCTGACTCTTTGTGACCCTGTGGACTGCAGTCCGCCAGTTTCCTCTGTCCATGGGATTCTCCAGGCAAGTATACTGGAGTGGGTTGCCATGCCCTCCTCCAGGAGACCTTCCTGACCCAAGGATGGAACCTGCATCTCCTGCATCTCCTGCACTGCAGGTGGGGTCTTTATCCACTGAGCCATCTGGGAAGACCAGGGAGTATGCTAAACCTTTCAAAAATGAGCTAAGATGGAGAGCAGGTGCTCACTGCATCCCGCCCACTTCCCATCATCACAGACAATGGCCTTTCTTAAAATGCTGATGTACCTCGAGTGTGTAGAACAGGGCCTGGAACAACACAAAGTAGGTACTCAACACATAGTTGTTGAATGAATAAAATAGGTTGGTCACAAATCAGTGATATCTGTTGGCACTCCATTATAACTCATGGTAAACAAGAACTATGAATTCCAAAATATTTTACTAAAGGCAATCAGAAGTGCTTTCCCAAGGTATCATCAGATCTGGGATAAAACTTCCCAGATAAAGCTAAAAACTCTGCCACTACCCTACAACTCCTCTGGAGGTGTTTCTGAATGATCACTTGGACTCTGACATTACTGAAGGAGGAACCCAGAAGAATCTCCAGAAAAGTGCTGAAAATCTAGCCCACTGGGGACAATGCCGTTGGAACCTGAGCCCAAGAAGACAAAGCCGTGTCCAGAGCAATCTTCAGGCATGCATTTTGGACCTCTACAGAAGGTAACTCCTAAGAGAATCCTGTTTGGTTAGCACATTTCTCCCCTTCCAACTACTTCCAGAGGGGGTTTTACCAGCCGTCTCCTAAAGTCTCTCTCACCTCAGCCTTTCCTCCAGAATCCTGCATAAAGCCTTTATCAAGAGTACCCCAATTTAGTGGACACAGAGTAATTAAATGGATGCTATCTACTAAGTCTGTAACTTCAGTTCTTTGGGAAGGAAAAATACAAAGTGAGTGGTTACGTATTTTTTAAAATGCTTTAGATCTGCATATTTTATTTTTGAAACTTTAAAAAATTCTAAGGTGAGGCTAGGAAAGAGATAAGAAACTGCTGGAGCCCTAGAAGCAAATCCCAACTATTGGAGAGGACAACCATTGAGCTAATGTTCTCTGAAGGTATAAGGTAGCTTTTGGGAGCATTAGTCAGAACACATGCTACATAAGATATAAGGGGGAAAAAGATATTTGGCATCGTTTGCACAACCCAAATTTAACAGAATTGCAATGACACTTAAAAAAAAATACACAAGCTGTATGTTGCTGTTTTTGTTGCTATTTTATAAATTTGCAAGGTACTTCATACCTGGTTTTCATTCTGACAATGTCAAGAATGGCATAAAATGAGCAATGTGCTAGGGAGATGTAAATGTAGCTAATGACATATCAAAAAATATGTGGGAAACCCTCATTTGTCCAAGTTAAAATTTCCTAAACATTTGGGTCTAAATAGATGATATAAAAATAGCAGTATGAAGGCTACACTGCTGTCTTTCAATTACCAGAAATATTTGCACTGAGAATAGTATATAAAGCCCTATATTTTAAAATTAATATGACAATAATTGCCATCATTTTTTACTATCATACTTTTAAAAAGCCTATTATCTTTTACAGAGAAAGGTGGAACTAAAGATGTTTTCTTTCTCTTTGGGGAAATTGCTAGAGAAAAGCAGTAATTTATGACTCACTGCCTAATCTTTGCTTCATTCTCACCACTAAGAAGATCTGTGCACATATGGAACTCAATTCATAAAGAACTTTCACAGCAACTGCCCTGACTTCTGTTTATGTATCTTAAAGCTTTAGACACTCTACTTTATGCAGCAAGGAAGCCCAACTAACCAAGAGACCCCCTTCTCTCCCTGTTCAAGCATTTTGTGACCTGAGAAAATTATGACTAAAAATTATGTGTATCTGTTAAGTCAATGCACTCAACAGAGCTGGGTTGCCATTGAAAGGAAATAAATCAGTTTTTTCTAAATCAGGATTTAGAAAGGATTCAAGATAAATGCTCATATGGGAAGGGGATGGGGAAGCCACTGGGATAAAATGATTCCAAGTTTCTAATTCTAATAGGCCAGCATGCATGAGCTGTAAAAGGAACCGCTATTCTAGCGAAGTGTCCTCAGCGTCATCAATACACACTGACCTTCTGTCTAAGCCCCTCCCACCTCTGACCCCAGGACAATGCTACATAGCTTCCTTAAAGACCATTATTTGGAGACTTCCCTGGTTGGTACAGTGGCTAAGACTCTATGCTCCCAATGCAGAGGGCCTGGGTTCGATCCCTGGTTAGGGAACTAAATCCCACACCTCACAACTAAGAGATTGTATGTCACAACTAAAGATCCCATGTGCCACAACTAAGACCCAGCACAGACAAATAAGTAAAAAAAATTTTTTTTTTTTAGAAAAAGACCACTATTTGTTTCAATGACACACACAACTAGCATTTGAATTGTTATACAGGTCTCGCTCTTTCCATCAACCACAGGAGACAAGTATTATTACCATGTTCATCTTAGAGGTGAAGGAAGCAAGGCCCCAAGAGGTTAAAGGACTGATGCCTTCACATCAGACACTAGACTTCAGGGCTTCTTGCTGAAAATGCACCCAAGCTCTCTCCTTTCTCTCCGACACAGTCCAAGTGCCTTTAAGGATACGGAGCCAAGCAGTTGCACCGTGGGTGTTGGACAGAAGTGATCTGGCGTGAGCTAAGCATCGTTAGTGAGAAATGAGGAAAGGGTGGGATGTAACCTGAAGGAAAGGGACATTTTCTGGTAGGGAGGAACTTTCTAAAGATCTAAGAGGGCGGAAGAAGAAGAGTCTGCAACATGACTGCTTCTGTTTTGCCTTCTCCATTCCCTCTGGTGAAGTAGAAGGATACTTTCCTTGAGTTTAATAAGACAGAGCACTCTTTCAGTTCAGAGTCTGGCAATTTTGTGACTACTGAGCTGCTCCATGAAAAAGTTAGGCCTCGTTGAGAATTTTATTTACCACCTCCCGCTAAAGCAGAGCCAAAGACTCTTGGACCAGGAAGGAACTGCAGATTGACGGTTTTCAAAAAGTATCCCAAGGAACCCTGGATCAAGCTTCAGGGGTTCCAACAAACATCAGTTTCAAAGTGAAGCTTTAAGAATTATTTAACTTAATTTAAAAGTTCATTTTAAAATGTGGAGCCTTAAAAAAATAAAAATAAAAAATAAAATGTGGAGCCTTAACTTTGTTATATATAAAATGTCATCTCACTGGAGACCACTGATAGCTTAACTTATGTTAACAAGTTAATTCAGTCCTGTGTATCACTTGTTCTTCCTGCCTCATAGGAGTGGCAGCATTTTGGTTATATGTGCTTTCCCCAATGGCTCAGTGGTACAGAATCCACCTGCAATGCAGGAGACACAGGAAACGTGGGTTTGAGCCTTGGGTCAGGAAGATCCCCTGGAGCAAGGCATGGCAACCCACTCCAGTATACTTGCCTGGGAAATCCCATGGACAGAGAAGCCTGGCAGGGGACTGTCCATGGGATCACAAAAGAGTCAGATATGAATAAAGTAACTGAACACACACACAAATCTTTCCAAACATTCAGGCCTATGCATGTAAAATGTACAATTATGGCATCAGTAGGGTCTATATGCATGCCTTAAATCAGGCTTTCCCAACCTCAGCAACACTGACATTCTGGGCTGGATAATTTGCTTTGGGGGCTATCCTATAAATAGAAGGAGGTCCAGGAGCATCCCTAGTCTCTACCGATTATATGCCAACAGCATTTCCCAGTTGTGAAAACCATTTCTCCAGACACTACAACTACCCCCTGAGCACGGCTCTGGTGGAGGACCACTGCCTTAAGCTAGACGTAAGAAACAGGTGTGTCTGCTGTGATGAAGCTTCTGATCATGGCTGACAGAGAGAAACATGTAGGCATATAGATATACTTGGTGCTATCATTTATAGAGCAGTTAATATGGGCCAGGGAGTATTTGGATTAATTTATCTGATCCTCTCAACAACCCCTTGAAGGAGTACTAGCATTGTCCCCACTGTGTAGATGAAAAATGAGACTAGAGAGATTAAATAAACTTTCAAATATCAGTTAACAGAGCAATACATGCTCATGTGTGCTCAACTGTGTTTGACTCTTTGTGACCCCATGGACTGTAGCCCGCCAGGCGCCTCTATCCATGGGATTTTCCAGTCAAGAATACTGGAGCAGGTAACCATTCCTTCTTCAGGGTGTCTTCCCAACCCAGGTATCAAACCCACATCCTTTGAGTCTCCAGCACTGGCAGGCAAATTCTTTACCACTAGCACCATTGGCGAAGCAACTGAGTAATAACCAAGTAGTTAATATAGAATTATAGATGGCTTTAGTGCCTACTGAAAGTTTAGGATGTTTCGAGTCTGCCCTTTATTATGATAAGGAATAAGGGCAGTTGCTAAATGTGTCAACTTAGAAGCAAAAACTTTTTATTATCATACTCTCCTTTCAAGCAGCTGAACAAATTTAATTAAAAGGATCATGAGATTACAAGGCGAATTGTTAAAAATATTATCTCATTTGTCACAATGCCCTTGTGTAAATGATATTTCTTGAAGCTGCAATGAGCAAAATAAATGTATAGAAACATACTAGATGCTAATACTGCTCATAACACTCATCCTAACACTAATTTCATGTTCGGGGCTTATCATTTAGCAACTTTTTTCCAATTGCTGGACTTTTAGAAGAAATAAATATAATAAATGAGAACATAAAAGATAAAATTAAATTTTAAAATACATAAATTATGTATTTTTTGTGCTTTATATATTGAGTCTGTACTTTAAGATTTTGCTTGATAAAAATGAATTTAATTGCTTAACAACACACAAAATGAAAACCATTACTGTTTTTCAATCCATTATTTTACAGTAAGAAAATACAGTCTCAGAGAATGATACGACCTTTTTAAAGTCATACAGCTCATTCATGATTCAGAATCAGAGCTCAACTCTCCAGATTACAAATCAGGGCTGTTGGAGAGACCCAAGTTCCCTTGTAAGCCTATGTAAGGATGTATGATCTGTTTGGGTATCTGGGACTTTTTTTTTTTTTTTTTTTTACAACTTGATGCACTTGGTGTGAGAAGAAAATAAATTGCCTCCTGAAGTCATATGGAAAGGCAAGATTTCATTAAATAATAGTTAATAACAGTGAAGAATATTATATTCAAATAGAAGGTTTAAAACATTAGTTAAATATTTTCAGATCTTGTTCCCTCATAATGTAAACAACTTAATTGGTCTTAAGTCATTTTATATTTAGTGTCTGGGAAAGACTTAACCATCTTAAATTTCTCATTATATTTCATTACATTTTTCATCCCCATCTGAGCTAATCCTAAATTACACTACAGGATCTATGTCCCCTGACTAGGACCACGCAAGTCCCCTGTGAAGTTACTGCGAGTACAGACATAGTAACAGAGGGAAAACAAAAGCGCCTCTGGAGCAAGGTCAAGGGTAATAACAATAAGCAACACCACAGACCTTTAAAATAAATAAATAAGGCTTTTCTCTGTGAACCAAACTCTTCCAAGCCACACACGATGAGGAAGCGTGGCTATCTGCAGTCATCACTTAACGGAGAGGATCTCTCCCTTGTCAAAAGCAGGAAGAGCCAGTCCTGAAAAACCAATCAAGCCTCAAGCCAGGAGTAAATGGGAAAGAAAACTGCATTGTAAATTCATGCTATTAACATATCAAAAAAATAATAATAAATTGTACAAACAGCGCTGAAGTGACTTACAGCTTGAGGTGACTTGAGACCAGAAAAAGGAAAAACTAATGACTGGATAAGAGATTTCCAACCCTTTCCAGGGAAGCTGGTGCCCATCTGCCCCAAGTGACATCTCCTCTTGATGGTCCCACCTGTCATCTTAAGTGACTGTACTGACATTCTGGTTCATACATGGAGATTGTAATGTGTTTTTGTCTTCATGGAACACCCACCCAGAGAGTCTGAGGAACTCCACCAAATGATGACTGTGATTCCTCTCCCTGAAAACCCACCCCTTTTGTCATGTGACTCCACAGCGCCTGCCATTAAGAGGTGGAGATTCTCCTGCCCTTTGAATCTGGGCTGCAGCTGTGGTTGGCTTTGGTCACTGGAAGGTGGCGGAAGTGATGCTGGGCCGGTTCTAAGTCGGCCCCCTGAGGGTGGAAGCACTGTTGCTCTCTCCTTTGTAACCAAGGACAGTCCGGCTGCCACATGGGCAAGCTCAGGCAAACCCACTGAAGGATGGAAGACCCTGGAGGACAGAGAGAGGCCACTCTGGCCAGAGTCATCTGAGACCAGCCATGCCCTGGCAACCTGGCAAGGTCCTGCAGACCGATGAGTCAGCCCAGGAGAGACCGGAAGAAGCACCGTGGTCAAAGATGCCCAAACTCGTGAGCTAAGTGAACGGCTATTGTGCTGAGCTGCTAAATTGCAGACAGGTTGTTACTTAACCGTATGCAAGACTCTGGTTCCTAGACTTGGCCCTACCAGCTGAGTTCCTGGTCAACACCGAGGTGCTCACACTGTTGGAGGCTCCCTTTTGCTTTCTTTCCATGGATCATCTTTTCCTTCCAGCATCTTGACAGCACTATAGAATTGGTTGTGAATTTGCAAATCTTTCTCTTTTTAAGTGAAGTAATATCACAACCTCTGAAAACCTGCCTTCCAGAATAGATATGACTAATGAAATATCTTTCTTATCATCTACCACGGAATGCACTGTGGATGATACTGTGCAAAGATAAAGACATTAAAAAGGAAATATTATCTCTTCCTGAACACTGCCTGCCCCCCCAGCCCAGCAATCTGAAACAGAGTTGAAGGGGCAAGACTAAGACACAATCAATAAAACAAGTATCCACCTGGGTCTTAAGACTCAGCGGAGGCAGCTGAGCACAGTGAGCAGAACTGGGGCGGGGACAGTGGGGGCAGGTATCAGCAAGGAGGCTCAATATTGCTAGAAATTCTCTACAAAGACATAGAACCACTGGAGGTCAGAGGTGCATTAAACGAGTTTGTTTTTCTTTTCCTCGAGGATCTTTGTTCCTCAACCAGGGATCAAACCTGTGCCCCGTGCAGTGGAAGCGCAGATTCCTAACTGCTAGACCACCAGGGCATTTCCTAGTTATTTTAGTTTTAATAACATTCTTAATTCTTTTTAGAACCTCCCCCCTCCCTTTTATCTAACGAGAAGGATACATGGAACTCCATGGTTCAAATGACCAGACTCCTGGAACATGAGTGAAGGCAGGTAAATGGAAATGACGGGGTGTGTCTATGAGCTGGTGAAGACTCAGCATTTTTCTTAAGAGTAGAGGGGATACAGTTACTCAGTAGAAAGGAGCCAGGCAGGGGCACAACCTGATGCCCAAGGTATTGGAAGGGTCCAGGAACGCCCTGGCGGCCTGGAAGGGGAGATGCTCCTGGGGTGGCAAGAGGCGTCAGGGAGGGAACTGGAGGGGCAAGCTGATTACGTGTGAGGGTGACAGCCCCCGGAGACGCTGCCCTCCAAGGGACAGATTGTGGGTGTATTTTGAAGACACAAAAAAGTTAACCAGATTAGTGACTGAATTAGCATGCATTAAAAAGGATGCCATGGTTTGAAGCCAAGGAAAATAAACAGTAAGCAGACGGAGGTCAAAAGACACTTCGCTGAACTGAGAAAAAAAAAAATTAGGTAATAGCTCATTAAGTGCTCAGGAACCAAGCTTTGCCGTTAGGCAGTGAGCTCTATCCCTTGCCCCTGAAACTTTCTAAGCCTCAGCTTCCTCGTCTACAAAATAGGTTTAACGTTAACTGGGCTATTGGGAGGGTTAACTGAGAAATTACATCGTGCCGTTGGCACAGCTCCTGGCTCACTGTAGACCCATCTGACCAGTAACAAGGCTCAGGATGATAATAGCAGAAGCAGCAACAAGAGGAACAACAGCAGTGAGTAGAAGAAAATGTGACTTCTGAGGGAAGGCAGAAAATTACCCGGATCAGTTTTGCAGAAACACAGACTTTGATCAACTTCCCCAAGGCTATCAAGATAAAAAGTTACTCTGTGGACAATTCTAGAAGGAGGTAAACCTTATCCAGCACAGTGAGGAAAGAAGCATCCGGATTCCAGTGGCAGCACCTCTAAACTACTGACTTGCCATCTTGATTTCCTCAACTACATGCCTGTTACAAGACACAAGTGTATTTGAAGATACACTGTAACTGGCCTTACCATCACTGCTCTATTTGCACTAAACAATGTGTGAGAAGCCTAAAAGCCTTAGTACAATTTCTAGGGTATGAGATTCAGAGAATGCCTCCCCTGCTGGGGGCTCTGTCCTCAGGACGGAGGACAGAGCCAACTTCCGGTTTTACCACTTCTTAGTGATTTGGAGGAAGGGATGCTGGAGCCTGACTGCCTGGACTGGAACCCCAGTCCCAACTCTTAGCAGCTGTGGAAACATGAGCCGTGTCTGAGCCCCCGTTTCCCAGTTTCCATCTGTACAATGGGAACACGAACAGTGTCTTCCTCTAGGGTTGTCAGAAGTTCAGGTGGGTTCGATGGCCTGGAGCAGGCACAGTGCTAACTAGTATCACTGACTCAGTGGACATGAGTTTGAGCAAACTCCAGAAGACAGAGGATGGAGGAGCCTGGCGTGCTGCAGTTCACAGGGTCGCAAAGAGTCGGATGTGACTTAGCAACCGAACAACAGTAACAAGGTACTAAGCAACTGACTGTTCAGGAAAAACCATAAACAATTAGTCAGTGTTGCAAATCCCCCGTCCCTGGAAGCCTGAGCATGTGAGTGTGTGACTCCAGGCCCCATCTTCTTGTAACAACCACCTGCTCCCTTTTGTGACTCAGATCAGCCCTTGTCTCGTGGAGTTGCAAGTCACCGAAAAACAGGAAAAGAGCCACACACTCTCTCTCTCACGAATCACCCACCACTTTGGTAAAATCCAGGATTGCAACAAGGCATTTGGACTGCCTGCACATATGAGGGAGGCCCCTTCTGACACGAGGAATTTTAGTCACGTGATCAGTTGAGTGTTCATCATGAGAAAAGCCAGGCAGGGTTAAGAAAGGCCACACTGAAGATGCGAAGGAAGGCTGCCCAAAATAAACCTTTCCGGAAGGCATACTTAGGCACAGGGAGAGCTCCAGTTAAGGGCAGTGAAACCTGAGGTCATGAATGGCAGAAAACTGACTTTTCTTTGGAAGAAAGATGCTAAGATGTTTGACAGCCAGAGTCAGCAGGTAATAAGCATGCCTCGTTTACCAGGTGTCTCCTGGCTCCCACCTTCTCTGGCAGCACACACAAAGGTATCACTGAATAAGGAGCTGCCCTTTACCGACAAACGGTATTGTAACTACAGATGCATAAAATTCTGGGAAATAGATGGAGGTGGCAGAGCAAAGGCCCATGGGAACCCGCAAGATACAACACAAACACTCACCAGCTCCCCGTTGTTGATTCAAGAAAACCTTTGCCATTTTACCGCTGAGCTCCTAACACATTTGAAACAATTCAGCTTGGACTCATTTGCAAGTCATTGCTTTCTGAAATCCACCTCTCATGGTTAAGATGTTTTCAGCCTCAATTTTATGAAATTAATAGAATGCGGGAGACAGAACATTTTTTTGGCCAGTTTCCAAACTAAAAATAGTTGAAATGACTTGTATCTTTTTATTTTCAAAAAACCCAGTACAAGAAGATTAAAAAGATATTCCCAGCCAACAACTGAGGTGCCAAGTTTCTGTCAACTGCTTGGTTCTAATTTGGAGAGTTAGATTTACATGTGATATCTTGAAAAGTGTGGTTTTTCAGAAAGAGAAGTGATGTAAGGCCACAGCAGGCAACTTTTAATCAGGCGTCTAATGACGATACTCCCAGTTCCTAGATGTTACAGATGAGTCTCAATTCTAACTGCAGAACATCCAGATGCTTGTTTTAATTCTCCTGTCATGTGGCCCCACGAGGGGGAAACATGGGGCTCAATGATCATGAATCAGCCAGGCCTTCAGTTCAGGTCAACCTTGACCTACGCTGAATGCTTCAGACCCAACCCACAGCACCAGGCCCTTTTCATGGTCTGGAACAGAGAGTGAGGGAAGCGAGCTGTACTGAAAAAAACTACAACCGTACTGGAAACAAACCAACCAACCAGGTATCAAGTGCAGCTTCCACATCAGTGGTCCTTAGGCCTTGCTGCATTTTTAGAATCATCTGAGGATTTTAAAGAAAACACCAATGTCTAGGTCCTATCCGAGACCAACTAAATCATAATTTCTGGCAGTGGGGCTGGACCCTGGCATGTAAAATACAAAAGCTTCCCAGATAAGTCTAATGTCAGTCAAGGTGAGCACTGCTGCTAGATTAAGGAGAGGTGGCACAGAAACTGTAGGAATTTAACCTCCCCTCCCTTGCAAAGCCCCAGTCATGCGGCTATTGAATCCCTCGCCCTGACATGAGACAGTCTGCCTCTGTCTTCTGGATTCCAAGAAAGATCTGGGCAAACATGCAGGTTGCAGTCCTCAAAGGCTTGTCTCCGAGGCTGAAACGCAGAGTTTTCAAAATTACCTTTGCCGTCATCCCAGAAAACCATCGGCAAGGGCTGCCCCATCTTCTCCTCTAAGGCAATTACAGTGCTGAGCCTGGGAAGCCTTGGTCCTAGGAAACATTAATCGCAAAGGACTAAGGAATGTTAAGTGTGGGCTCAGGCAGGAGAAGTCTGGATGGTTTGGGGAAGGGGTTTGATGTCACAATCACAGACGCTGGAAGTCTTCAAAATGGGGATCAGGATAGGTGGCCTTCAAGTCCCCTTAAAACAGCATTCCACCAGCGATTTTTAATACTACTGTGTGTGTGTTCAGTTGTGCAGTGAGTCTGTGGTTCCATGGACTATAGCCCACCAGGCTCCTTTGTCCATGGAATTCTCTAGGCAAGAATACTGGAGTGGGTTGTCACTTACTACTCCAAGGGGATCTTCCAGACGCAGGGATCAAACCCACTCTCTTGCATCTCCTGCACTGGCAGGCAGATTCTTTACCACTAGCAACACCTCAGGAAGCCCTTTAATCCTCCTGGGTTCTCTTAAAGTCATTTGTGTGTTGAATGTGTGTTGAAGGAGCAAGAAAGACTCCCCTTAATCAGCAAGCAAGAAAGAATCAAGTGTTTTCCATCTCGCTTTTGAAAACAAGAAGATACGGACACGCTTGAATTTGTCTCTGTGCTCCGGTTCTGCAATGACGTGGCTGGCAGAGGCTCCCAGCCCCGGTGTCCACAAACAGCTGCACCCTAGGGTCCCAGCAGGTGCACGCACAGAGCCTGGCTCAAAAATTCAAGACGAGAACAATGGCACCGTTATGAGGCTGGGGGACAAGGCCCGATGCTAACCCAACATCTGATAAGGGAAAGAGCTAGAAGCTCATCCACAGCTCCCCGGGGTCTGGCCCTTTGGTCCGGGGATCACAGCCACGGACACAGCCAGGTAGAGTACCCTGGGGCGAGCCGCTATCAATTATAGGGCCTGATCAACCAGAAAGCAAGTGGAAGAAAAAAAAAATTAATAATCTCCCCTTCTCCCCCGAAAATGTATTCCTTTCCTTTTCACATATCTTCTCCCGTGGGCTGCGCTGCCCCTGTCACCAAGTTTACATTTACATCCAAATATGCACACACACAAAAAAATTACCGATGCATCTCACTCCCCGGTGACTTTGTAACAGGTTGCTAGGTAACAGCGCACACAAGTCAGGTTTCAGGACCTCTAGTAAGCCACCATAAAATAGCTGCACGGGCCTTTTGCATAAACAGCGTGCATTTGTTATCTGTTTTCTTATGCCCGTTGATCAGTCAGTAAATACTGCGACTGCCAAACCCGTAAACAAGCCCCCGTTAATAGCCGGCTGAGGAAACAGATGACAGGAGAAGGCTTGGGCGCGTGGTTTTCCACCCCAGCCTCCCGACTGCCTTTTCCTCTTGTGTTCCTCCTGTTGCAAGCCTGGCTTCCAGCAGCCACAGGTCTTATCTTACACTCCCTGAGAATGGGTCTGTAGCTAATTACAGACTGATGTGGGGCACCCATAGCCAAGCCCACCAGAAGTTGTGTATTATCAAGCCTTCCTCTACCCTCTCTCACCTTCCTCAGGATTTAAAAACTTGCTGCAGTCCTGGAGTAAAGAAGACACCTTCTTCCTAAGAGCTACTCACCCCTCCAGTTTCCCCCTTGTCTGCTAAGTAAGGAAATGTCCCATTTAGGCACCCTAAGTGAATACGCCCACCACTGCATTCCTTCCCTTGAGGAAGCACTAGAAGAGCCCAGAAAAGGAGCCCCTTTTGCTCTGACATTGGTGGGACATACTATCAAGAAAGAACCAGTGCTCTCCCAGAAGTGAAAATTGAAGAATCTGCAGCAAAACGAAACCCAGAAGCCCACGTTTTCCCCACATCTCCAAACATGTTTATGTGTAAAATGCAGAGTTTTCAAGAGCACATGTTCCCTAGGCTGGGATGGGAGAGGAGAAGGCAGGGACAGATCACCGTTCATTGCCACGCTCAAGGCACCTGACTTCCTGCCACTTGACCATTCACGGTGTAGGATGTGCTCACAGGTCATGCAGGGTGGGGTGCCTCCCTGTGACATTACATCTCAGTTCTTTCTGCGATGCCTCACTCCCATCCCCCGCCTTTCCTTATTTCTTCCAACCAGCCCTGAGCACTCCTGAGGGGCACAGACCTGGGGTGATGGGAACGTTCCAGAAGACCTGACTGACGTGTCACTGAGCAAAGGGACTTCGGAGTGAAGCAGAACCTCTAATTCACCTGGCGATGACATTTAGTGAAATTTGACTCACAGTCCATTTAAAGGAAGGTGGTGACCAATTATTCTCCATTTAAAAGGGTATTGTCAATCTCCAAAGAGCTGAAATGGCATTTGGAAATCATCGTGGGGCCTGCCGTCCTTACTGAGAGACAGAACCAATTCTCAGCCGACCTTTCCCCATCCTCTACATCTCTTTTAAAATTTAAAATCAGACTTTAAAAAATATAACGAGTAGCAGCACGGGCCCACAACAAGTTTTCTCAAAAAAAAGTCAGGAAAAACAGTGCTCCTCCGGCATCATGACACTCCTATTCAACTCCAGGACTTAATCAAAGAAATTGGTGGGGGGGGTGGGGAACGAAATGAAACATCATGTATAATTTGATGGTGAGAGTCGTATCAATTAGTAATACATTTTTATGACATACTACAACTTCTTTCTAAAAAGCACTCGAGGCAGCTGCAAAAGAATATTAACAATTTTTTTAAATTCCACTTTACAAGAGGTTCCTAGTGTAGTTATGTTCACAGAGACAGAAGGTAGAATAGTGACTACCAGGGCAGAGGGGAGGGAAGAATTCTTGGTTAATGGGTACAAGGCTTCAGTTTGGGAGGATGAAAAAGTTCCGAAGACAGATGGTAGTGATGGTTACACAACAATGTAAATATACTTAATGCTAAGGAACTGGATACCTGAAAATGCTTAAAATGGCAAATTTCATATATTTTTTTAACCACAATAAAAAACTTTCCATTAGAAGAAAACAAAACCCAAAGATAATTTTATCATTTGCTCAGATTTTAAAACTCTAAAATTTTTCTAATAGTACCCTGTGTATATGTCCTTTAGAATCTTTCACATCAAGGCTATCAAGAACTTGAGTATACGTAAAGCAAGATGTCCCATACAAGCCCTTTCAAAGAACCCAGTGGAGAGACAAGTTAAATAAGGTTTAAGGTCAATGGAGAGACAAGTTAAATAGGGCTCAAGGTCACACAAAGAACTAACTGTCACCAACCTGGCTGCCCTGTGACCTGTCCCCCACAGCAGGAACCCATAACAGGGGGAAACCAGAAAGAAATCAACCATCTCTGTGGTTTCGAGACCCAAACCACAGCCATGCCTACTTCCACAGGACGGTTAAAAAAAAAAGCCTCAAGGAGAAAATGTGTGAGGGTGCAGACAACTGTCATGTAGAGGGACCCTGAAATCACTTAGTCCTACCAGCTCATCGTATAGCTACGAATACTGGTAGATAGAGACAAAACAGGGGAGAGAGAGAGAGAGAGGGGACACCCCTCTTCAAGTACCTGACAACTTCATGAGAAAATCAGACGCCATCTTAACAGAGATGTCCTGGCTGAACAATGCGGACGCACTGTTGGCCGCGAACTCGGAAGGCTCTCTCAGCTTTGTGTGGTTGGCTGGCCTGTCGGTAGCATTCAGAGGAAAGGAGGTTGGCAGGCCGTTATCTTCCTTGGGCTCCTCCTTCACCAGCAAAGGCGAGACGCCAGCCCCACCCTGGCTAGTCCTTTCTGGAGTGCTGGACTTCATCATGGTCCCCACTAGCTCTGTCCCTCCTCCTTCCCTTTGCTGCCCCAGGCAGGAACTGTCACTGAGGTGGGGAGGCCCCTTGACCTCGGGGTCTGGGAGCTCCTCCTTCACCTTGGCTTCTGTCCTCAGGAAGTGCTGATGGCAACGCATGTGGAGCTTCAGGCTGAAGTGGCGGGAGGAAGTGAACGGGCAGAGCTGGCACTGAAAGGTCTCTCCCCGGTCCTGGTGCTGATGAACCTGATGGAGAAGCAACAAGAGTGAGCTGGCCACTGCGTGCCGACGGAGGACGCCCTGCTGGGCCTCCACCCTCTGCATGCTTGCACTGCTGAGCTGCTGGGTCACGTCTGACTCTTCACGACCCTGTGGACTCTAGCCCGCCAGGCTCCTCTGTCCGTGGGATTCTCCAGACAAGAATAATGGAATAGGGCTGCCATTCCCTTCCTGGCCCAGGCAATCATATCACCAGAGGAGCACTTCATCGTGTGCTTTAGGTCATGAGGGTCATCCCTAAACACAGAGCGGGTCCACACAGGTTAAGAGTCCATTAGGAGATCCACACTCAACAACCGGGGACGCAGTCTGCCCATGGAGGCTGTCTAGGGTAGAAACCTCTTCATGTTCTAGTCATCCCATCTCCGTTGATGTCTTCAAAGAAAACATTATAAACCCAGCACAATTTGAACTAACATAATTACTAGTTGGGGGGGGTGGTCAAAAGAGGTACCCTGTCAAGTCATTCCTCTCACAATATAATATGCTGCATGGACCCAGTGATTACTACCCAGAGAAGTAGTTATGCTTTGCAAACATAATTTCCACTTTCAAAAATGCTTCTCTAGGTAATTAAGACTGTGGAAAATAATGCCTCCAGGGCATTCCTGTTTCATAGAGAAATTGAGACCCTGGAGCACGTGGACAGAGCAAAAGGACATATAAAGAAAGCAGATGGGGAGGGACTGCCCTGGTGGCCAAGTGGTTAAGAATCTGCGCTCCCACTGTAGGGGCATGGGTTCGACTTCTGGTCAGGGAACTAAGATCCCGCGTGCTGTGCAATGTGGACAAAAATAAATAAATAAAAACAACTCTCTAAGCTTCTAAGACACCCTTCCTTTCTGTATTCTTCCAGCCATCTACAGGCAGCGTCTAAAAAAAAACAGAAGGAGCACAGAGGGAGAAAAACCAGAGGCTGATGCCCACCAAACAGTCTCAGCAAGATGAAACCAGAGGTGCCAAATATGGTTCTTTCTAGCAGGGTCTAGATAGGCATGTCTACAATGAAAGAATGCAGACTTGGAAACCCAGTTCCAGCCTTGCCTGCACAATACCTGTAAAAATGGGAAGAAACATTTTTCTTTCCTTCCTGTCATGATCAAATTTAGGGCTTGAAAAAGTGAGGAAATCGCTGCATTGGCCTGAGCCAGGCGTGGAGCTGGCAGGTGTAAGCCTGTAACTTCCCCATTCATCTCTGCCAATGTACTTGAGCACTGACCTGCTCCACCCTGCTATTTCAGGACTGGCCCTCCCTCGAGCAGAAACTGCCAATGGCGTAGATTTGGGCCAAAAGATTTGGGGAACTGTGTGATTTTGGAAAAAACGAGGGAAAGGAATTCAAACCCCGAGTCAAACTGACCTCTCCTCTTTGGCGATCTAGGCAGGATTTGAACCCAGGTCGAATGAAGGTGAAAGGTCAAAGGTTCCTTAATCCACTGGGCCACCTGGCCCCTCTGCGTGCGCTTCCTTTCTAAGAGAGCAAGTTTTACTACAGCTGTTTATGCATTCTGAGTGCAATCCAAAAGCATTATTCACCAGCCAAAACATACTTTTAAATAATGTTCAGTGACCAACAAAAGCAAAGAAATTAAAAGTTAATGGTGAGATCCTGTCGCTACAGCACCCCACTGTGGCTTTTTGAAAAAAACAACAGAAGAGATTCTGGGTCCCCCAAAGCATGAATTTCTCCAAAGAAATAACCAGATACACTTAAATTCAGCTGCGGCAAAGCCTTGCTCATTAAAAGGCTTTCCGCCTGACAGGTGGGGAGAGGATGGAGGGTGCCACGCACCCTTTGTTGCTGGCTGAGGGCTGTCTCAGTTCTTTCACAACAAAGGGACTTCGCTCTGGAGTGGATGGGTTCACTTGCTTTCTCCCTCACGCAGTCGGGAACATTCCCCACCCTCTCTTCTACCCAGCTCACACGGGAGCTGGCACCTTGTGGGGCCTCCGGTCACAGCCCCAGGGGACCCTGACAGGTGCAACCCATGGCTCCCCCCGGAGCCAGGTGGTAAAGGTCACTAGGCAGAAAGCTTCCGCCATCCCCGGGAGCCGGGTGGTGGGATAGATCCCGTTTCAGAAATGTCCAGGCATCTACTGCCCCGGCAGAGGACAAGCGCTAATCAAGAAGGAAGCTCCGGGAGCAGCTTCTGGAAAAGAAAAAGGATGGAGTCCAGGTTCTAAAATCCAAAATCCTGGATTCAAAAGAGTCCATGCCCAAGCCCCATGCACGGCTCCTTTTCCACCCCATCCTGGCTTGGCTATATTTAGTTGCGGGAAAATGAGTGAGTGTGGAAAAGAAACACAGTGGATGTGGTGCTGACGGTCACACTTAGCATTATATTTGAGCTAGACCGGCCCAGAGGGGCTCAAGCTCGTATTTGGCCGTGGAGGGAAGGCTCGCCCCTGCTCTCCTGACAATAAAAGCCCTTTCTGGGATCATCTGTACTCTCTTTAGCCTGACATCGCCTTCAAAATCGCTCTCGGTCGGCTACCGTCAAGAAACCCTTGACTAAAGCGTGTCATTCTTTCCAGGTCACGTAGAGAGGGGCTGCCTGCTGGTCACCCTACACAGAGAGCACATGTCACCACCACAAGAAGTTTAAAGACTGTTGCATCACCGTGTCCCTCTCGGACAGTGTGGGGAACAACATCTCCACTCACCCCGCTTAGGGGGCCAGGCAGGCTGGGAGGGGGTGAACCTAGCGGTCACTGCCTTACCTGGCACGCCTGAGACTAGAAAAAGTCAGCACCCTGACCCCTGCCTGCTTCTTGCCATTTCTTCACCCATGTTCCTGTTCTCGGTCCTCCTCACCTTCTCTGTTCAATTCCAGCTTACGAATTTCATATTGAATTCCTGTATGCTCACTCATCCAGGAAAGTTGTAAAAGACTTAATGGAAATCTAAGATAACCCCGAGGAAGCTGGAGGCATTTACAAGCTCCTTCCGAAGCAAGCCATAAAAACATTTGCATGATATATTAAGGAGAAAAGGCAGGCTTTCAGAAAATGCACAGTGCCTAGAACCCAGTAAGTACTATAGTTGAACAAATCCGTTAAGAATCCCATTGTTCCTTAAGTAAATCTATATAATAAATACAGAAGGCTATACAGATTAGCATGGTAATAATGGTTATTTCTGCGTGATGGGATTAAGGGCCAATTTCAGATTCTTTTCATCAGTTTTTCTAAATTCTCGCTGTGTCACAAAGAGAGAAAAGCAATAAAATTTAGAGTCATTCTTTTATGCCGTGTCATTGATTTATTTCTAAATGTAAATGTTAATATATAGTCAGATGGCTTTTGGATAGTAATTACTATAGTAGCCACATTTCTTGAGGGTTTCTCCATGCTGGGCATCAAATTAAGTGCTTTATATCCATTCTTTCATTTAACCCTCATAACAACTCCACAAGATACACCATACGATTACTATCTCCAAGAGCGGAAACAGAGGCTTGGAGAGGTTAAATGACTTACCCAAAGCTCCACAGCTACTGAAAGTCTAACTAAGGCTTTTTTGTTTTTGTTTTTCTGACCACAGGGTTTGAGATATTAACCTTTAGGCCATACTGGCCCTGCTTCTGAGGCAGGACTCAGACTAGGAAATCTGTTCCTACCACAGCCTCTAGCAAACAGAGCAGAGAGTATCTATTCCTAAGGAAACCACCATGATGTTTCTCTGTAGACCATGTTTTCAAAATCTAGCAAAATTAAAGTCTATCTCATCAAAATTAAATCATGAGTTCTTTGATGAAAGCAAAAAACACGAGCCCATAAGTGAGGTGGAGAAGAGAAAAGAAAGCGTACGCCATCTGAGCAAATGAAACTGTGTGAGCCCTTCTCACACGTCTCTCCTCAAAAGCTCAACAGGTTAGGACATCACGGGTTTGAATAAAGTAGTCAGTTCACACGACTGCTTCATTGTACTGGTTATTGATTTGTTCTGAAAGCATTCTAGGACCCCACGACCTGCAGAGCCCTGGCTGTTCTCATCTGTAACGCTGTCGTGGCCGACCGTCTGTATCACCAAGGCACCCCACTCATCTCCCTGCAGTTTCAGGGTCACTAGTTCCTGCTATTGAAAACCCAGCTTTTTTTTTTTTTTCCATGGGTTTATAAATAGGTTGTTTTAAGTGACCCTGAGCTGAAACCAGGCTTACAAGGTGTCAGGCCAGATGCAAGTTTTCTGCTCACTGAAGCTTTAAATTTGCCAGGCCTGATTTCTAAACCCCAGTGTAAGGGCATAGTAACGGAAGCAAATTTTAGTTTTAAAGTCACTTCTTTGAAAGTCTCCTTCTACTTAATGAAATCCACTTATGCCGGTGTAAAATACAAGATTTTTCTTTGGGAAGAGGTGACAGAGAATGAGGAGGGTTCAAGTAAAACACCTGAGTTGGCTCAGTAAAATTCAACCAACCAGAACCCCTGGTTAAATGGATTCTGATGATGAAGGGCATGGTATACTCCCCAGAGACAAAGACAAAGGGTAGAAAACAAATTATATTATAGTTTTGTTTTTTTTTTTAATTTTCCAAGTTATTTCCTAAAGTCAGTAGAGGTTCTGTCTGATCACGTTCTTTTATATCTACAGTTCTAAACAGTGATTCCTGATCTATTCATAAGTATGAGACTACAAGAATTTGAGAAAAGCAACTATCTCATTATGTTACACTTTACATTATACTTTCTATGGGAGGATAGTAAACACTTTAAAAATAATGTTAACAGCCAGACCACTGCAAATATCAGTAAAAATGATGGTTACTACTATTAAGGTGTTCAACAACCGTTACTGAAATCAAACAACTACCACTGAACATTTCTGTGTTGAATACTTTGCCATTATTTCCTTAAATATTAATGATATCCCTTCCAGATGGACATAACTGTTCCCATTTAACAGATGAGAAAATTGAGTCTAAAGATGCATTTGCTCACAGCCACTTAGCTAGTAAGCTGCGCAATAAGGTTTAAGGGCAGGTCTGTCAAAATCAAAAGCCCATGCTCTTTTGATCTCTTGCATCTCAGATACTGGATCTCTTTGCATTTCAGGCAAAATTAGCATTAATAGAGTCTGCTAAAAAGATTGCTAGCTGCCTAAGTTTTCCCCAGCTCACTTAAGAGTGGCACGTAGTCTAGACAATTCCCGATATGCTCCTTATAGGCATAAGCCTCCCAACTGTCCCTAATAAAACACTGAAAAAAGTACCTTCCAATGTTTGCTAAGTGTGACCCCAGGAATTATGACAACTCAAACCCTGACAGCCTCAAAGGGACCCAGTCTTGTCAGGAATGGCCCCCAGGCCTGCCACAGCGTGGACGTTAAAGCAAGATGACTTTCAACTTCCTCACGCTTCCTGTTCGATGTCTCTGGGCGTGCCTCTGGGTTTGAAGATGGAGGGCGCTCCCTCCAGGAAGAGGGGCAGGTCCAATAGCTCTTCCTGCACCTGTCTCTCCCTGCTTCTTACTCCTCCCCAAGTTTTCCTCCACGTGCCCCCAAACGCATCACCCTGCAAGGCCAGGTTAGGCTGCCGCTCCCCAATGGGAAGGGATGGTTCTACATGACCTATAGTATCTGGCTGCTGAAGCTGCTCTCTGCCTTTAAGTTCTGGGCTGTCGAATGGACATGAGGACGCTTATAATGAGATCCTTTCCAATACGATCCTTTTATCCGCATCACACTCTACCTTACAACCCTGAGCTCAGACCCCGGTTGGTGCGAGGGCCCTGGCTGTGCCTGCCTCACCTTCAGGCCCGTCCGCGGGGGACTTACCTTCATGTGGGATTTGAGATTGTCCTTGCGAGCACATCGGAACGGACAGAGCGGACACTGATGACTTTTTAAACCTGTGTGAATCACCATGTGCCGCTTCCAGTAACTCTTCCTTTTTATAACCAGACCACATATGGGACACTGGAAAGGCTTGCCGCTTTCCTCTTCTGAGGCTTGGGAGAAGGAGAGAGACAGGAAAATTAAGGAAAACAAAAAGGCACGTTGTATCCAGCACTAATTCACATGCATTGCTCTATCAAGAAAACTAACAAGGAACTGGGGGGTTGGGAAGGGTTTTTTGCTTGTCCTTTCATTTTTGTTGTTTTTTGTTTGGGGTTTTTTTGTTTTTTTGATTTGGAGTTTTGGAGGTCTTCTTTGGTTTTGCTTTTTCGTTTGTTAGTTGTTTGTCTCATTCCAAGACTTTATCTGTGAGGAAGCTTTATTCCTGCTTTTCTTCAGGTGGAAACCAGTGTTCATCTCATGACTTCAACCTGGGTTTCATTCTTTCAAAATCGGCTCATCCTGCCTTGGAAAAGTCCTGCTTTCAGAGGCCACCCACCACGCTTCAGAAGGCATCCCACACCTCAGCCCAGAGAAGCCCGACTCCAGGGCCTTTGTTTCCTGAAGGAAAGTGCCAGACTCGAGTTCATATCTGAATTCCTGACCTTGGAAAATGGCAAGAAATAAAGACAACTCAAAGGGACTGAGAGTAACGCCACGCTGGAAACCAAAGGGCCATCGTAAAGCTCACACGCCAAACCCTAATGGAGACAGACTTCAGGCAGACTTGTGCTGTGACGGCTTGGGCAGAAGCTGCTGACAATTTGGCCATCGGGGGCCTTAAGGTGAGAGGTTGTCACTCTCTTATTTTTGACCCTCCACTGGCCACTAAGGTGTGCCTGGCGCCCACCGCCCACTTTGGGAAAAGCCACAATCAGGCAGCCACAAATGCTTCCATTTTTCAGGAAAGCAAACAAACCAAGTACTTCCTGCAAGGAGAGCTGCGATCACTCCTCCACCGGCCCCAAAGGGGAGGGTGTCTGCTGCGCCCCCCTGTGTTGCCACGCTTCTGGTCACCAATTTATACTGCACAGGGTCACACAAGCCTCTGCTATTTGGGGACAGAGGAAATAAAACCAGAATTAAGGACTCAGGCTTTCCCATCATGTGGGATCAGAAATTTCCAAACTGGTTATATACGTTGTAATACACTCATGAAATAAAATGTAAGAAGCCCATTTTAAAAAATAAATTAGATCAATAGATGCTGACACAGAAACATGTCCAAGATAGTAGTTAGTGGATAAAGCAAGAATTGAAACTATAAGTTTAGAAGGATTCTATTTTTATTCTCTAGAAAATAGGAACCAATTGCTGCTCAGACCACTAGGTGAAAGGTTGATAGGGACTTTATAAAGGATGTATCAAGCTGACAACACCTAGCAAACCATTACTCAATCTCAGCAACACTAAGAATGGATGCATGTTGGGTGCCCTTTGATAATCCATGTATGAAATATTCTTACAAAATATTTAATCAAGCTTCTAGATAACTAGTGAGTTTCCTGGAAACACAGGTGGTTTTAATAAAAAAAAAAAAAAAGTTACACATACTAAGAGGGATGGAATCAGCCAAATTCAGAATGTGGGACATTCTATAGAACAGATGACCCAGTTTCTTCAACAAGTAACTGGCATTTTAAAAAGGGAAGAGGTTATAGATGAAAAGACACTTAAGAGACAGATAAAGCAAATGCAAGGTGTGAAGCTTATTTCTGCTCCCGATCTGAATGAAGCAATGATAAAAGGACACTTCTGCGACAATTAAAGGAAGTGCTGATTACAGCCCTGGTGTTCCGTGATACCATATGACAACCGCTGACCCTATCACATGTCATACCAGTTATTGTGACTATGCTAATACCAGTTATTGTGACTATGCGCGTTTAAAGCCCTTAGTGGGGCTGGTGGCGGTGGAGGTTTAGTCGCTAAGTCGCGATCAACTTGGGGCCCCAGAGATTAAAGCCCACTAGGCTCTTCTGTCCATGGGGCTCCCCAGGCAAGAATACTGGAGTGGGTTGCCATTTCCTTCTCCTCTGGGAGATCTTCCTGACCCAGGGATCAAATCACTGTCTCCTGCGTAGGCAGACATAGGCAGGCAGATGCTTTACCAGGGAAGCCCTTAAAGTCCTCGTGTGCTATGCTTACTCACTCAGTCGTGTCTGACTCTTTTCGACCATGGACTGTAGCCCACCAGGCTGCTCTGTTCATGGGGATATTCCAGGCAAGACTACTAGAGTGGATTGCCATGCCCTCCTCCAGGAGACCTTCCCAACCCAGGGATCGAACCCAGGTCTCCCACACCGCATGTGGATTCTTTACCTTCTGAGCCGCCAAAGAAGCCCCTTAAAGTCCTTATGTATACATAAATACTTGCAAGCAAATGAGTATGAGGTCTGGGATTTGCTTTTAAATACTTGGGCAAAAAAGAAAAAAGAGAAATAGGAAGAATGAGATGAATAAATGAAACAATGATCATCTTTTATCTGTATGAGAATTATCTAGAAATGTACACAGAAAACCAGTAAGCAGTTCATTTTAAAGGACTGTGGATTAAAAGGAAGGGATCATGGTGGGAAACTTGTTTTCGTTGTATATTTCTCTGTACTATTTGAATCTTTTTAATATATACATTACTTTTATAATTTTAAAAGGAAATATTCCCAAGTGTAAACTTTTAAATAATCTTATTATTTATTCATGGAGTCAACTGAATCTCCACATGCAAAGAACCACTTAAAATGAATGGAATCAGAAGAGTTCTGGAGTAAGCCAGGGCATTCCAATTGTTCTTACATTGCTTATAGGCATAAGCAATATTGGTTAGCGCAACGAAGGACCTTGAAAAAGAATTCTCTATCTGAAAACATATCCCTTAAGTCTGGAAATTCCACTTGTGACGGGTCCCATCACAGAACTCCCTTTTCTGATTGGGGGACAGGGTGGAGACAGGATTTCCTTTGACTCGAGGAAAAGCACATTTCATGAAGGCTCATCAACACGCTTCTTCTCAACCCACTCGAGCTCTCCTCCCACCTTATTGATCGCCTCTGCTGACCTGGACTCCCATCCCTAATTCAGCCTCTCATTGCCTGTCCTTTACCATCACTCCCTCCACTCTGACATCTGGACCACAAAGACGGCATGTTGAATTACAGATCTGAGAGAAAAGACTGACTCAGGGCTTCCCTGGTGGCTTAGTGGTAGAGAATCCACCTGCCAATGCAGGAGACACAGGTTCAATCCCCGATCCAGGGAGATGCCACATGCCACAGAGCAACTAAGCCTGTGTGCCACAACTATGGATCCAGTGCTCTAGGGCCCTGGAGCTGCAATTACTGAATCCACGAGCCTTAAGTACTGAAGCCAGCACGCCCGTGCTCTGCAACAAGAGAAGCCACTGCAATGAGAAGACTGCACACGGCAGCTAGGAAGGACCCCAGCTCTCCACAACTGGAGAAAATCCCCCAGCACAATAAAGACGCAGCACGGCCAAACATTAAATAAATTAATAAAACTATATAAAGACTGAATCAGGCCCCTAGGTGATATTACTGTCATAAGCCAAAGGGGGAAAATGATAATAATGTCTATTTGGGGTTACTAAGAACATCAAAGTGTTATGAAAGAGATACACAAACAGGCTGCCACTAATCCCCATCTTCAGGAAGTACTTCCCACTGTCTAAACCCTAAACTGCCTTTCACACAATTGTCTTGGGAGAGGAGAGAAAAGCTGAGATGTCACACCCTGACCTGAGATTTCATGGCACATCACAGGAAGGCAATCAAAAGGCAATTCCTCACAAAAGGAACATCTCTGGCTTTGCCTAGACAACTGGCTTTGCCTAATGTGACCAACAGGCTTCCTGTTTTTTCTGACACTCTCCACCCCTGCCCTAATCACCTATTCTACATTGTATATGGATCAGACTACACTGCATTAAACCCTGCATATTCATATTTCATATAAATTTATTTTATTTGGGAGCTATGCTTTCTTAGGTTTAATTAATATCAATTATACATGAACAGTGCACAAATTAGGGTGCCCTTGGACTGACTGGGGGGAAAAGTTCAAATAGTCATAATGAAGAGAAACTAAGTGCAAGATAAGTGGTCCAATAGCCAAACTACTGTAACTATTTGACAATTTTAACTTATTACTGCAGGAAAGGAAGACAGAGCCAATGTAACTGGAAAACAATGACCGAGTTTAAAAATTGGAATTTCCCCTGGTAATACTTGCATTTTTATTTATCAAAAATTTATATTTGGGTAAGATGCTTTCCATACATATACAATGTTGTTAACTACTTTTGAGAAAGACAGAAGTAAGGATGGACTCTATTTTGTATGCCAAAATATTTTCAAAGAACTGACAGCTGTAAATTTCACTCAGATTTAGAGTCTAAAGAAATATGACCACTTCCCCAGAATGAACCACAACATGTTTTCAAGGTAACAGGATTGAAATGTTCATAATTTTACTGAGTTTACAACTGTTTGATGAAAAACGTCCCCCCAATACACCACTAGTTAGTATCACTGCAAACAAAATTAAGTGCTACTAGACCTGGTGCAGTAGATAGCTGCTAATTTGCTCCCTTGGAGAAAACATGTTCTCTTTATAAGCAATAATATTATTGGCATAAAAAAGATAATAAATGTGTATAAAATGCCTGTCATGGAGGCTCTCGGTAGCTATTGTAATGATTGTAGTGACAATAAACTCTTCCCTCCGAAGCAGAAAACTTACTGTCAAAGCAGGTATAAATTTAAACAACTGACATCACACAATAAATACATAGCCCATGTTGGGCCTAACCCAACATGGCAGATTATTCCTGAGGCCAAGAGGAAATAAAATTCAGTAGGAATCCACAGTGCTGTTCACATAGGTCCAGTTCAGCCTATGCAGAACTCTGATGTCAAGTTCAGCTCAGCAGGGAAAAGAGGAAGGTGGAAAAGACGGAAGAAGAGAAGAGGAGGGTGGAGGTCAGAAAGGGTTGGGGCAGAGCTGGAAGTCCTTACCACCCAACACAGGGCCAGGGACCAAGTACAATTCAGCAATTGTGTATTGGACCATAATGAAATTCAGTGGAAAGGGCTGGGTCAAGATAGTATCCCCAAAAATGAAACAAGGAGTGGAAATAGAAGAAAAAGGTGCAGGAATCTGCCCATAAATCCCAGCAAAATAGTGCTAACCCAAGAGCACATGCTTTTCACACATTATGCCAACACACACCTTGAAAGAATGGGTAGGTAAACCACGATGATCACACAGAGATGTTCACATACTCATAGCTCACTTGTTTCCAAAATTAACTCCCAAGCAGCTTATAATCAAAATGCACGCAGTGTGACTACCTCATTAATAAAGTACAATCAGGTATGTCCATCTATTTACAATGGACAGGATCTGGCCAAGGCAGAGAGATCGTGCAGGAAGTTTGAGAGTGAATTTTAAGAAGCAACATGTGTAATTCAAAAACTGGAGAAAAAAAAGTTTTGTTTTGGGTGGATAGACAAATAAAGTGAAAGAAAGTAAAAGTAAGGAATTTTAAAGCAGGGAAGAACCTTGAAGATAAATCTTAACCAGTTCAGGGTGCAGGAGAGGCAACTGAATTGGGATAGATGCTTACGATGGTCCCTCTGCTCATGAGTGGCAGAGCAGTGATGACAGACAATCTCTTCACTTCCGGTTGGTGCTCTGCCCTATTGTCTATATATAAAAATTTCATTGGACTAAAAAAAAAAAAAAAAAAAAATGGAGGGTTTTAACTGAATCACTGTAACTCAATGTAGGTATTTTTTAAACAAATGTTAATTGTTTTGTAGGCTTTGAAATCAAACTTTACCTTGCTACATCCTAAGTGGCAATCTGTAGAAAATCAAGATAATTTGCAAGTGCATAGTTTCTGCAAACAGACCCCTCCATACACAGCAAAGGAGTTTAAGATGACAGGTGGCCCTGGGTGTCTGTAATCCATGCACCATCCATCTCAACTCTAGGCCCACTAACCTACTAGTGCATATGTGTGTAGGATAAGACACCCTCCTTTGTAACAACATGCAGGGATTTGATATCTTTACATGGAATTTATTGGGCAAGTCTTTCAAATGCTATTTCAGGGAAACACAAAACTGTGTTGGTCATGGATGTCACTGGGTCCTTCTGTCGTTACTGACATTGAGATACTGAGATAATTGATGCATATTCTAACAACTGGTAAATACTCAGTAAAACTTACAGAAAAGCCTGATATCTTGAGACAATTTAAGTCACTGGGGAGATATTATGGAGATGAGCGACACAGAATTCTGAATCTTGATTAAAAAGCGGATTCCTTTTCTAAGAAAGTCCCCGTATGCGATCATCCCCAGATTACGGCTCTAATAATGATGGACCTGAGGGGAGTATCAGAAGAGGTGACCTGTCTTTCTGGACTTTCTCTGCTTTTGCAATAAAGTTAATAACATCTCATAAATAGGAATGAAAACAGCAACCAGAAAACCTATCTATTGACCCAGGAAATATTCTTAGCTCCCAGCTGTATGAAACCAGCTTGCTCCTAAGCATATTTAAATTTTATTCAGGAAAATAAGATGTTTTGGAAGACATTCTCTGGGAAAGGCTCCTCCTGATTCCTTTTAACCAAGAGCCTGGCATCCTGGGAATCTTTGTAGCCTTCTACAAGAAACTTTGTCTTTAAAATAAAAACTATTTATTTTGTTCTGAGCTGCAGCAAAACAGTAGCTTCAAAGAGAATTGAGTCAATGTGTGACATTTATCTTTAGAGCAAACGGACATAATCTTCTCTCTACCCTGTCCCCTTTCAGAAGAGCAGTGTCGCATGTGCCGGGGCTCAGGGTCACATGAAAGAAACCTCCTACTCCGGCAATACCTCTCTTTGCAGGGGGAAAGGCTATCGAGTGATGGACTCTTTATAAGGAATTAAATATACTATGACCTGGCAACAACCGAATCCTGTTCAGAAAAGAAGAATAAGGCCAGACCTAAAAGACACCTTTTTTTTTTTTCATGGTTTGGACTTCCCTTGACCTAAAGAAGGTCAAAGAGACGCTAGTGTCTAAATGACTCAACACAAGGCTGGCTTTTCGAGCACATCTCGCTTTGTAACTCCAGAATCAACTTTATATGCCCTTTGTGCAACATTTTGAGAAAGAGCTTCAAAATATAAGCCCTGCTTAGAATCCGGATAGTGTGTATTTTTGTGGATTTTTTTGGGGTGGGGGCTGGGGGGTTATTACTTGTTTAAGTCAGTGGGCAACAGAAACTGTTTCCCTGTGAGAAGTCAGTCCACCTACCTATTGTGAATTAAACTTAGATTTCTTACAAACATAAAAAAGAAAATAGTCATGAGAACTGTTTCGAAGCATGGGTGACAGCTCTCACTGCATCCCTGTAATGCTTCTTAGGTAAAATCGAGTCACACCCAAATCCATCCCCCAAGTGTCTCTGAAACCAACAGTACCAAGTGGAGAAGGGAAAGAGGGGAGGCGGGGAACAGATGGAAAGACTCACCTTCCCTTCCACTCCTCAGATTAAAAAACTGGTGAGGGACCTAAGTAACACCAGCCAAATCATCTCTCCATGGTACAAAGATAAACAACAAAACCAGATATTCTATCAACTTCTTAATCCATAACCCAGTCAGGATCCTGGGAATTGATAACATTCACTTTAAGTGACAAGTGCACAGAGGCACCGCCTCGCCTGTTTCCAGTCCATGCAATAAGCGACAGAACCTGTCCGGCAACCTAAACATCCACCAACAGATGAACGGTTAACTAAATGTGGTATATACAGACACATACAACAGAATAATACTCAGCCATTAAAAAGAATGAAATAATGCCATTTATAGTGACATGGATGGACCTAGAGATTATCATCCTACGTGAAGTAAGTCAGACAGAGAAAGACAAGTATCACATGATGTCATTTATATGTGCGATCTAAAAAATGATACAATCAACTGGTTTACAAAGCAGAAACAAATTCACAGCCAGAGAGAACAAACTTATTAACAAAAGAGGAAAGGCAGGGAGGGGTTAACGAGGAGTACAGGATTTATAGATAAACAACACTACATATAAAATAAACACCAAGGATTTACTGGATAGCACAAGGAACTATAGTGAACATCGTCTAAGAACCTATAATGGAAAAGAATATGAAGCTATACAACTGAAACTAATGCAGTACTGTAAACCAACTATAGTTTAATAAGCAGACTGCAGTTAAATAAAAAAAATTTTTTTTTAATTTAAAAGAAACAGAACTTGAACTTAGCATGCGCCCACATGGATACACAGGGATCATTTTAAAAGCCCTCGTGCTTTTTTTTGTGGCCATCTTTTCTCTTGCCTGAGTTTCGCAAAATGAATATTACTTTTTAAATACAATTACTCCGTCAGCGGAGCCCCATCTTGGAGTGTGAACAGACACACAGGGAAAACAGGGGTCCCTGTCGATCAGCAAAAGAGGTGGCAGGGTCCCGTTTTAAGTTCTTTTCCCTCCTTTTTCAATTGGAACGTGGTCATTGATTCAAATAGTGTTTCAGCAACAGAACACGTTCAGTAAAGAGAAAAGAAAAATTGATTTCTTATAGACCTCCACAGTCACTCCTGCTGAGAAGCCCGTGGAGATGCGGGCGTGGTCTGCGCTCTGCTCAGTCGCTCCGTTGGGTCCGACTCTTTGCGACCCCGTGGACCGTAGCCCACCAGGCTCCTCTGTCCATGGGGTTCTCCAGGCAAGAATACTGGAGTGGGTTCCCATGCCCTCCTATGGGGGATCTCCCCAACCCAGGGATAGAACCAGGGTCTCCTGCATTGCAGCTGGATTCCCTATCATCTGAGTCACCAGGAAACCCGTGGACATTAAAGCAAAATGGGAGCCCATCTTGTCCCTGGGTTGTAGATCCTACAACCAAACAGGCAAAAACAGTCTAGCCCACCCTGGAAGCTTGAGACCTCCCCTCCTCCTCACATGCATCTAGTCACCTGAATGAAAAGCTCAGACTTCATAACTTGCTGGTTATACCCAAGACTCTTTAAAATGACCAAGCCATTACAGTCAGCCTTCAGGAGACAGTCTTATCAGCTCCTTCTTTCCAAGCCACCAACAAGCTGAAGTTTATTACTATTTTGTATAAGCTTTTCCAAATAACTAATGTCCAGGTGAGTTTATAGGAGAAACACCATTTAATTCAGCTATTTAAGAACCATATGAAGAATATACAAAAAGTAACATTTTACACAGACGGCCATACCTCTCTTTCTGCTGCTCCCCCTAAATGAAATTTTTATAAACCAGGAATGATTTTATTCCCTTATAAAAATTACTTTGGTCCCTCTGTTTGTCTCCTTGTTCCCTAATTTTAGCCATTTCTCTCTTTATCTCACCAGATGGCAGGTGAGAAGTGAGGAGAAGGGAAACTCAGCATTGATAAAATTTTAGGATTTTATTGACACTTCAGAAACCTTGGACTGAGTGGTCTGGATCACTTAAAAAGTCATAAAAGTTCCAGATATCCATTTTCTAGTCTGCTGTTTACACAAGTTTTAAAGCAATTATAATGAGCACATAGAGCTTATTCAGCAATTTAAATGGAAATTTGTCATAAACGCATCAAACTGACATTAGCTGTGATTGTTCAATGATTTGCCATTCTAAGCCCCTCTCACCAGTGTGGCTGCAAATAATCAAAAGTTGGCTAGATGCACACAATGCCAATGTTTCTACTGATGAGGACACACATGGCCCACTTCCTGCTCAAGTCTGGCAGGATGTCCTCCAGAGACATCTGAAACTCCATATATCCATCTCCAGGACCCTGTTTTTTTTTACCATGGGCATCATTTAAAAACAAACCAGTACAAGAAATGATGTTTCCACTATGAGGACCCAAGTGACTAAGTTTCTCCCTCCGATGAATAACTGTGAACATCAAGGCTCTAGAAGATTGCGACTTCTCCTTTGGAAAGACCGTCCCCATTAGAAAAACCCATGATTCACATTTTCCACATGCACATTCCTTCAGAATCTGATTGGACTGGAATAAAATAAAGAATTTGCAGGAAATGCTTTGATTACGTCTGAATGACAATATTCTTTATCGAGTTCTTACACAACAAGAAATTACATAAGAACAGAGTATGTAAAGGCTTATGTCCCACCAAAATATTAATAAAAATGCTAATGTAAGGGTATACAAAAGGGGTGACATGAACTGCGAAACTGGGATTGACATATATCAGTAGTGATATAAAAGAGATAACTAATGAGAACCTATTGCAAGGCAAGCACATTGCTCTGTGTATGACCTAAAGGGGAAGAAAATCCAAAAAAAAAGGGGATGTACGTATACGGATAGACGATTCACTTTGCTGTACAGTAGAAATACAACATTGTAAAGCAACTATACTCCAATAAAAAAATTATTTTAAAAAGCATATAGTGTGATAAATTAGGGCAGAATAGTTACTGATGACACAAAAGTCCATTTGTGATGGAAGCTGTAGGACAGTAAGCTCTCTCTTGTCAACTGTTTCAAAAGCAGTGAGTTTTTTTCTTCCCCCCCTGTGCAGTGATGCCATGCACTCCATGACAAAGATACTTTGATCTTCCTCCATTAAATATATCTTGTGCGGACCTAGCCTGAACTCAGTAAGGGAAAAAAAAAAATCGTTTCTATGAAAGGGAAGGAGTACTGTATGTCTCTAAGATTATTCATTACCTTTCAAAAATAAAGCTATTGGTGAAGTTTTTGTGTCATCCATACATGAAAGACCCACCCCGAGGCTGCTTACTTATTTTTCGTTGCTTCTGCTTTTTTATTCCTGCCTCAGATCGGATGGGGAACCCACGCGAAGGAAGAAGGCAATGAATTAGACATTGCAATTGACAGGCGGAAAAAAAAAAAAAGACTTAGAGGCTGATGGAAATGAAAGCGTCCATACCTGCGTTGGAGGGCTTAGAGACTCTTCCCTTGGGAACGGGGAGCAACAGTAATTCCAAGGACTGTGGCGGCGGCGGCGGCGGCGGTGGAGGCGGCGGCGGCGGGGTTACTTTCTCTTGCTTCTTCTCCGAAGGCGGCGGCGGCAGAGGGTCCTCAGGCACCAGTGACGATTTCTCAGCCAGCAGGGTCCCGGCAGCCCTCGCGGCGACCTCTTTCAGAAGGGCCGCCGAGGAGGTCATGGAAGCCAGGGAAAGGAAAGAGCTGGCCGGGGGCGGGTGCTCCTGGCCAGGAGTCAGGCTTCTCTCGCTGACTTTCTTGGATAAAGCTGCCAAGGTGGAGCTGGCAGACTGGGAGCTGAAAGGGGAGGGAAAGGACTCAAATCGCACGGTCTCCTCCGTCCTGGTCAGCGATTTGTCCTGCAGGACGGCATTGGCTGCAGCTTTCAGTTTGAGGATGGCGGAATCCGGGGACAAGCCGCAGGTGGTGGTTGAGTTTGGCAACCACTTACCTTGATTCCATAGGAAACGGTTACTTGGAGGGTATTGGTCATTCTGTTCCTGCTTCTCGGCCAGCTTCCTGGCCAGCACGCTGAGCTGCTGGGCGTGGTGGGACGGCGGGGAAAAGGAGAGATTGGAGCCCGCGTTGACCGGGGACTCCACCCTGCCGTTGGCCGTGGCCGCGGCGTCCAGTTTGAGCGAGCCGGCTTCCAGCAGCCGCCTCAGGTTGCTGCTCAAGGGCTTGGCGGCGCCTGGGTGGTCCTCGTCACACAGAGAAGACACGCCGGGGGAGAGGTGATCCGCGCACTGCAGTGGGTCTCGCACGGCCTCCCCGTCGAGTGCCACCAGCTCCAACGTGTGGCTGCTGGGGGTCGCGCTTCCCAAGGAGGTGTCGGGGGACGTGGACTGCTCTTGGATCCGGTCCTCCAGGCACAGCTTATAGTTCTCCTGGACTTCTCCATAGGAGGCTTCCGACGGCGTCTCCGAAGAGTTCCCATACCAGTGTTCTCCTTCACTGAGTTCTCCCTCCGCCTCGTCCTGCCTACTAACATCTGGGGGAATTAAGAAGATCAGGTTTACTCCCAAAGCAAGCAACAAGCAAGCCTGAAGACAGGCAAAAATGGAGTCGTGGACATGCTTCCTCTGCCCTGCCCCTCCCGCTCCAAAACCACACGAAAGACAGACAACCTTCCAGGAGGTCAGGGGCTGGGTCAGAGCCTCTGGACCTAAGCTTGAAAGGATGCTGAATGGGCCACGGATTAAAGCACAGCCACCTTCTACACACGCTCATCCTTTTCTAATTATTCCAAATCAAGGGAAATGGAAAAGGAGGAATGAAAAATACGGAGCTGGTAAAGAAGAAACTAGATGCAGAAAATGCTTTTCAGTGAATGGGGGAATCGGGGAGAAGCTTGTGCCCAGGTAAAAAGCAAGCAGATCTTCAAGATCATGTGGGAAGGAAACTGACAGCCAGAATAGGGGGAAACTGGGTGATGAGACCCGAGGCAGTCGGAAGCTGCTTCTCACTTTCTAACTCCACCACCTCAGCTGGCTTGATAGAACATGCAATTCATTAAAAAAAAAAAAAAAAAATCAAAATATGTAAATAAAAACTTGCCTATTAGATATTCTACCAATTTCACAGAGTTGTTCTGAAGCTTCCATCATAATAAACATGCAACCATGTTTTGAAAAAACAGTCGAGTACTATACAAAAATCAGATCTCACTAGCAAACACTATTCACATTCCTGATATCTTAAAGGGACAATCTCTCCCTGACTTCTTAAAGGGACAACGCAAACTGCTCGTCTGAGATCCCAACCCTCAACTTGCCGGCCCTCTCAACACGGGCAGTGATTAGTCATCTGTTCCCTCACTCCACCAGGAGTCCCCTTTCCTCATTTTCTACCCATGAGTTTATCTGTCCCTCCTTACTGCTCCCACTGGGCCCCGGCACCAGTCAGCTGGGACTCTGCTTTTCCAGGAGCACAAGTGGGCTCGGCCACTCCTCTACCTTTGCACAAAATATTCCTTCAACCTGCGATGTCTCCCCCCAGAAGGCCTGACTGTCCAATTCTGCCCATCCTTCAACACCCAGCTCAAAGGATTCCTCCTAGTTATTCTCCCTAGAACCCAGTGTCAGAATTAATTTCTCTTTCTCATTCATTCACTCATTTATTCGACAGCTAATGAGGGAGTGCCTGCCACATGGCAGGTGTTTCAAGACTGAACAATGTTGAACAAAACGAAGATCCTGCCTTCTTCGAGCTTACATTCCAGTGAGGAAAACAGATGTTAAACAAAATGAATAAATGAGTAAATCCCAGAGAAAACCAGAGAGCAGTAAGGGTTGTGGAGGAACATACAGAAGGACACAGAGGACTGGGGTAATGGGTAGGAGGTAAGTTGTCATGTTCAACAGTCATGGTTAGGGTGAGGCTTCACTGAGGTCGTGACACCTGTGCAAAGACTTGAGAGACACCAACAATCGGTCATGCAGCCATCTCTGGGAGCGGGGCCCAGGCAGGGGAGGGCCACTATAAGTGCCCCGATGTGAGAACTTGCCTGGCACATGCATGGACCATCAGGGAAGCCAGCGAGTGTCAGAGCAGCAGGAAAGTCAGAGAAATAACGAGACAGAGAGATGTAAAGGAGGGAGGCCGAGCCTATCAGAAGGATGCTGTAAACTACCGAAAGATTTTTTTGCATCTTTTGCAACTGGTGTGACTGGGAATCACTGGAGGGGCAGTGGCGGGGCAGTGACATGACGCGACTTACGGTTTCCAAGCTTTGTTCTGGCTGCCTGTGGAAAAGAGAATGCAGGTACAAGGTGGGAACAGGGAGGCCGCTCAAGGTGACTGCAGGTGGGAAGAAGCAGTCAGGTTCTGTATGTATTTTGAATGCAGACCCAACATTCCCATTTTTAAAATACTGATACTGTATCAGTCTAAGTGATCTGTCTACTGTGGACTTATCTTCTAAAAAATTAAGTGACCGGGTTCCTGGAAGGTAGGGATGGTGGCTTACTATGTACAGATTCCACATATGCCTCACACAATGCCTAGTCCCTAGAGAGTTCGATGGCGCTTTAGGGATGGAGCCAAAATTCCCCACTGTGCCAAGTTTTGCTACATATATCGTGCTGTTTCTTTTCTGAATAGAAATAGCTGGAAGTAGTAATGCCCGAACTACAAGCTAATACATCGATCTTCCCATGCTCTTTAGAGAAGAAATGTCACAAATGACAAATTCTCTTTCACTAAGTTACAGGTCTGCAACTCCTTCCTGAGATTCCTTATTAAGTTATCACGAAAATATAAAATATCAAATGGGATTTGCTGGAGAAAAGCAGGCAAAATTGAGTTTTCTCTGTTAAAAACAGTCTGGCTCCTGGTGATTTGCCACATTTTCTTCTTCCCATCTGATTTCAACATTTGTCATCTTTCCTGAAACCAGCGCAACCCAGAACCACTCATCTCACCAACGGCTTCTCGAAGAGATGCTCTTTACCAACCACCAAGCAGCCAACATCAATTTCAACAACAGGGTTAATTTTATGTTCCTTTTTGTAAATTATGCTTTTGTCAAACTAGAGTAGCTCTCCATAGTCAAGATTGGTGTAGAACCTTGTGTGCATGCTAAGTCGCTTCAGTCATGTCCAAAGGCCCACCAGGCCCTTTGTCCATGGGATACTCCAGGCAAGAATACTGGAGCGGGTTGTCATTCCTTGCAGTCTGGGGCAATTAATAAGGCACATAAAATCAGGGTTTTGAGAACCACAAAGAATCACAACCACATCCGTGTACAGTCTTGTCATTTTACTGAGACTATTAAATATTCTTAAGGTTACCAAGTTGGATCTAAGGCACACACAGAGCTAACCTACTGCTAACACTGGAACCAAAAGCCCAAATCTCTCAACATCTGGCCAAGTGCTCCTTTTCAAAGCCCCTGACAGATGCCCTCTGAGCAGCATCTTCTAGAAAATCTGAGCAGCTGTCCTTCTACCCTCTGGAAAGAGAAATCAGCAAGTGAATTCTCATTGATAAAGATATCGTTCACTCTTATTATAGACCAATAAGAGCTAAGTACCAATTATTTCTATAATTTCTCCATTCCCTCTCTGCCTCTTCTTTGTTGTTGTTCTCAAAAATGGATTCAAATACCTAAAAAATTCGGCACACCTTTTGGCAAAGCCCCAAAGGCAAAGTTTAATTTCTGGCCCACTCCAGATGTGAAAAGAAGATTCACCCCCTCCAGATGTGCTGAAGCTGGTGAGTGGGTCAAAAACTAAAGAAGTTGTCAATTCAGGCTCTAAGCCCATCAAACAGCGATAAGGAGATCCAAATTTTCCAGCGTGATACAAACAGCTGATAACTACGTTTAAAGCAACCTCCTCAACCTCACCAAAACACAAGCCCAGAACATGCAAACAAAGCATTTCTTAAATAGACCAATTTAAGTCCTCTAAAATATCCATACATTTCTTAACCATCTACTGCTCTGTGCTTTGCAGATACACTCACTGAGATACATACACTCTCTTCTGTACTGCAAGAAAACTCAAATACCTAAAGAGTATTTTAAAACTCATTTTGTTGTTGTTGTTTAGTCGCTAAGCCGCGTCCAACTCTTTAGCGACCCCACAGACTGTAGCCCACCAGGCCTCTCTCTCTGTCCATGAAATTTCCCAGGCAAGCATACTGGAGTGGGTTGCTATTTCCTTCTCCGTGGGAATCTTCCACACTCAGGGATGGAACTTGTGTCTCTTGTATTGGCAGGCGGATTCCTTACCACTGAACCACCAGGGAAGCCCTTTTAAATTCATAATATTCCATTAATCGCTTCTCGGAAGATGCTGCTACTGCAATCGTGGTTATTTAAGTAACAAACCAGCAAATAATTGTAGTGCATGGCCTCAAAGGAGTCAGACCAGAAACCTGAGGAGAAACATCTCTGAAACTATTCTGTCGTCACCTGAGGTCAAGTAAAAGCTGGGGTATGCACTCAGAGAAATGAACACAAGAGAAGTTGGGACCCACAGAGGGTGAGAGAAAAACCCTGAAAATCTCCAACAAATGTGTTTTCACTTCATAAAAGAGCAGCAACAAAGATTTTCTCCCACGCATAAATTAATTTGGTTTCCTTTCTGCTGGGCTGCTGTTTATTTTCACATCCAGTTTTATCCAAGAGGTGTTCCTTGGTCCAGTTTTGGGAAGCTCCCCTTCAGCAAGGTCTGTGGGCCACCCCCGCCCCCAGCTCCTTTCAGGATGCAGGATGAGAAAGGCTTCTGTCACTGGGATGCTCAAATAGCATTCCTGCAATCTAAGGGATTAATTTGTTGGACATCGCAAAGTTTAGAACAAATGAGGCTTGTCTTTTGACCCTCTTCCACAATTTGAGAACTCACCCCCATCCCCAATTCCTTCTCCTGTCCCCACCCCTCTCCCTCCCAGAGTTGTGAGACGCCCTCCTAGAAATGCTGTCTGCGCATCCAGCATCCACCGTGGACTTCACAGTTTTTCTAACTAAGTCTCCAGGGGAAGCCTCTGAATGGCCAATGTAAACAACTCCCTTCTAGATGCATTATTTTTAACCTCTAGAATAGGAAGCTATTTCCATTGCTAATTTTACGACAACCTATGTCTCTGACAGCCAGGTTCACACTCATTCCTGTCAATTTTACACAACAGTCTGTTTCCGTGTTTTTCCCTTTAAATCAGAAACTCAGAAAGAATTAAGAACAGAAGCAGCGCAATTACAGAATGAAAACATGCTGAATATATTTTGTTTCCATGTGGCAAATATTTCTCCTTTGGGGAAAACAAAACAAAATTTCCCTACCTAACACATTTATTTACAATTCAGTTCTCAAGCAGAGAAACTGAGTAACTTGAGATCTGCCACTCTTGCTGAAATTTTTTTTCAGCTCACTTCCTTTTTGGTTTGACAGTTTTAATCAGGTGCATTTAATTGGACCGATATTCAACTCAAAAGATCCCTGTTCAGAAAGATCAGGAGGAGAGAGAGAAAAAAATATAAGGAGGCACCTATTAATTTTCATGCCTTTTGGCTGAGGTTAAAGCTAGTGGAGACGGAAGCTGAAAAGCCTCCGTTCTTAATCTACCCACAAACCATTCCCACCAGTCAATACACACGAATTTCATTGGCAGTTATTGAAGAGCATCAGGATTAGGTTCCTAGGACTCGCCTGGAGGGAGCTGACTCATGGTCAGTCCTCTGGCAGCCAACACCCTCTTCTTGTGACCACAGGTGTGTTCACCTGATCCCTAACCTTCCAGTTCATTTGCATCTAAAAATATTGCATGTTTTCCATTTCCACCTAATATGCATCCAAAGCTAAACAGGCCACTATCAGTATTATCAGTTATACCAGGAATACCCACCTTAAAACATACAATAGATTTTTCCTTGCAATTGTACACAAGAGCAGTTGGTAAAGTTTATACAGCAGTATACAAAAGCTATTAGTAAAACCAATGCTGATAATGGATTTAATTCAACACTTACTGAACATTTACTATTAACATAGTCAGGGAACTGTTCTCTGCAACAGAGAGCCTCAGAGACAGTAACAATGTCTAGGTCAACAGTTTATAATTAACAGGGGAGCAAGGATTGCACAAGCCTGTGAAACACAATGGCTGGTGCCATCACAGAGTCCTGTGTGCCTAAGAGAGCAAATCATTCATTCCAATTGTGCAGGTGGCTTTGGAAACGGACCTTGGAGGATGAAGAAGATTTCAACAGATGACACTGGAAATTCACTTATAACCGGGCTCCCTCTTCTGCAAACTATCAAACAGGAAATAACCCAGTCGTGGACTAAGCTAATATTCTGGTGACCTTGTTAGATAGTTTCACTTAAGGAAAATGTTTTCAGATTCTCCACTCTTCACATTTTAAAAACACCCCATCTATTGACTGGGTAAGGGCAGATTGACCAGTTACGTTACCCAACTCACTCCTTTTGAAATAAAAAAACCACTAGGTTCTACATGGCTGAAGCAGGACAATGAGGCAAGTCCTGACCAGAGCAGGGGTAGTTGGGCTCCTGTGGCTGTCAGTGATGAGGACCGCGTGCGTGAACGGTCTCGGGTCACGTTCTCAGTCCCTCTATCAAACCTGGAGAGGGATGAATGTCGCTAGCACCAGAGAGGGTGTCCAAAGCACCACCAGGGCTCCCTCTCATTCGCGTCTAGTCTCTCCTGGGAGGTGAGCCTCCTCTCAAGCCACCTTTGCTGGGCTGTGCTTAGTCACTCAGTCATGTCCGACTCTTCGCGACCCCGTGGACTGCAGCCCTCCAGGCCCCTCGGTCCATGAGGATTCTCCAGGCAAGAGTACTGGAGTGAACTGTCATGCCCTCCTGAGGCCACCTTTCCCAGCAGGCTAAAAACCTGGTGTACAGGTTCTGGAGTCCCCTCTCAATGACGTTATGTATCACAGGAGAAAGAGCTTTCCCCTTCTGATTGGCTGCTGGAGGTCACGTGCCACTCCCTGGCCCTATTGCTGAAGCCAAGGGGCGGGCTCTACAACTGGCTCCACGTGGGTCACAGAAGAAACGGAAGAGGCACCCGGAGGACAAAAGCAGTGACCTCGGTAATGCTTAATGAAGGTTTAGCATGCTGCACATCAGGTTGTTCTGAACCAATTTTATGATCCTGAGCATAAAACACATCCTCATTTAGGCCGGTTTACTTGCCAATTTTTCGATCGTCCTTTTGTAGCCTGAAAGCCTCAGCACATTCCCCACACTGGTTCTGGCCTCAGTGAAGGCACCTCTCAGGGTTCCAGGCCTCCAAGTCCACAGTCTAAATAACATGCCCATAATCGGCTCCACAGGACCAAGCCACAGAGACCACGGTTATTGAACCTGATGCCCAGGGGCACCCATCCCTTCTCAGCATGGCCAGGAAGAAAATGTAAGAACTGCTAGTTATTTCAAACTGCCAGAGTGGAGAAGACAGCCAGATCCCTGTCACCAGTCCAGCTGGGGAAAAGGTGCCATGAGGGCAGTGGGAAATGAGTGGAGGTCTGGAGAGGATAAGACTCTGCAGGGCTGCCTCCTGGGTCAAGATGACCATTTTGCACACAGCAGTATTTGCAGATTACTGTTGGAAGTGTCCACGAAGAAAACAAAGGTGACACACATTAACACATTGCTCCTTATCTTCAGAGAGTTCCAAACAGTATCTAAGCCGGTTTCAATATTCTCATAGAAAGTTGCCAGGTCCTCCAGTGACCCAGGAACCACCCAAGCTCCCCCAACAAACTGCCCATCTCAACACGAATGGCAACACCTCCACCCCTACAACTGCTTGGACCAAAATGCCACGGCCAGTCTCCACTAGCTTCTTTCTCTCACACCCCTCATCTAATTAATTTGTGGATTCCGTTGGTTCTGCTTTCAACATACATTCCAAATCTTGCCACTTTTCAACATTTCCACCACTCCCACCCTCATATGACCCACAGTCATGTCTGACTCTTTGCAAAACTATGGACCATAGCCCACCAGGCTCCTCTGTCCATGGGATTCTCCAGGCAAGAGAACTGGAGTGGGTTGGTTGCTGTGCCCTCCTCCAGGGGGGATCTTCCTGACCCAGAGATTGGATTCTTTACCATTAGAACCACCTGGGAAGCCCCTAATTCCACTGCTTCATCCCTAAAGCCTCCACAATGGCATCTCAGGCTTCTCAGAATAAAATCCAAAACCTTTACCTTGACCTAAAGGCCCTACGCCTAGAAAATCCCATGGATGGAGGAGCCTGGTGGGCTGCAGTCCATGGGGTTGCGAAGAGTCGGACACGACTGAGCGACTTCACTTTCACTTTTCACTTTCATGCACTGGAGAAGGAAATGGCAACCCACTCCAGTGTTCTTGCCTAGAGAATCCCAGGGATGGGGGAGCCTGGTAGGCTGCCGTCTCTGGGGGCGCACAGAGTCGGATATGACTGAAACGACTCAGCAGCAGCAGCAGCAAAGGCCCTACATTATCTGCATCCCTCTGCCCTCGTCTCCTACCACTGCGCCTGGTAAGCTCCTGCCTCAGGGCCTTTGCACTTCCTATTCCCTTTGAAATCTTTCTCCCCCAGAAGACCAACATGACTGATTCCCTTACTTCCCGAGGTCTCCCCTCAAATATCACTGTTTATTAGAATAGAAGCCCCCTGAGAGAGAAGATTTTGTTCTGCTTGCCACTGTATCCTCAATATTTAGAAGGGTACCCACCAGAGCAGGTGCTCAAATATTTGTCACATGTATGAATGAGGAAGAAAAAATGGGCTTAACAATCAGAACGGTGGCCCTTGTCAGTACCGGAAATGAGAACGGTTTTCAAAATTACAAATGACAATTCTATTTTTCTCATGTGATCAAACACAGAATAAGGAAAAAAGCTTGCTTTTCAAACGTTTCCACCAGAACCTCCCTGCTGGCCAACAAAAGACAACAGCAGTCTAGGGGAATGAAGGACTGAAGCGGAAGCCCCCTCTGGGACGTCCCAAATTTCTTTGAGTTTTAGCTTAACATTTCAAGTGAATTCTGCACTCTATACTATAGATGAGCTTGTCCTTACTTAACAATACAGGGGTGTTTCTCACAAACCATCCAAGAACATTATTCTCCTGGAAAGTGCACCATGTCTCTCTGGATACCCATCTTCTTTGGAGAAACATGTACCCTAACAAGAGGAACAAGAATGTACAAAAAGTATGTAGTACAATGGCAAGAGCTCAGTAAGGAGTGGCTGGCATTGTTACTATTATCAGAAAACAGCACACATCCTAGTACCCCCATCTTCAGAGAGCAGAGCGAATGCCCAGAGGGTACTTGCCAGGCTGATCCAATGGATCCGGGGGATATTGAGAACTACAGCTCTATTTGTTGAAGTTGAATTTTGTTATAGGAATTATTTTAGAGATGAAAAAGCCTTGGAGAGCTAGTTCCTATGTCTAGCTTCTAGGCAGAGGCTTAGAGAGGGCTGGTGATCTCTGAGCTCAGATGTCCCAATGCAGAGGCCAGTGCTTCAACTACTACATCACTAAGTGATCATCAATGAGTAAATGAATAAGTGAATCCTAGAAAGAGGCCTGGAACATGACAGGTTTCCAACAAACATTTGCTGAATGAGCAAACAATCATCTACAAAGCACCTGAAATATACCTGTTTCTGTATTCGGTGTTTTAATATTCAGCAGCAAATTTGATCCTCACAATAATTTTAGGCAGTAAACTGTACTCTTTTTAATTGACAGACTAGGAAACCAAGGTTACAAAAGGCTTACTTAATATTCACACTCAGTGACAAAGTAAGGTTTAAACTCAAACCTTCAGAATATGAACAACTTGACAAAAAAGTAATATTTCAGGTCAAAAAAGTAGTATTTCAGGTAACCTAAAAGTACCAAAGTACTTTCACACAGTTGATGTATTTTTTTTATCTTGTTTTGGTGAGATTTAAAAATGCATACATACTCAAACATGATGTGTGAAACATGATTATTATGTTTGTAACATGATCATTATGTTCTGAGAAGTGTCTCAGAAACTACTGAGCCTTTGCAGTGGCTTGCCCCCATATCAAATAGCTCCAAGCAATGGCATTTTAAGTCATTACTCCTATTTTAACAGTTCTTACAAATTCTTTTTTTTCTCTATTATGCCTATGCAGAGCCCTCTCCTTCTAAATTTGAGGCTTTTTGTCTGCCATAACTGAAACAACAATCACCAGGCTTATTAAAATTCTGTGCAAACTAAAGATGAAAGCCTTGTGCTGTAGGATGAACTGTTATTGTTGTTTAGTCACTAAGTCATGTGGGGCTCTTTCGCGACCCCATGGCCTGTAGCCCGCCAGGCTCCTCCATCCATGGGATTCTGCAGGCAAGAATACTGGAATGTGTGTCCATTTCTTTCTTCAGGGGATCTTCCCGACCCAGGGACTGAACACGCAGCTCCAGCATTGGCAGGTGGAATCTTTAGCGCTGAGCCACCTGGGAAGCCCCACAGGCTGAACTGCATCCCCGGTAACGATGCGAACGTCCAGGTCGCAGTACTCGTGAATGTGACTGAGTTTGGAAGTAGGATCTTTGTAGGTGATCAAGTTGAGAAGAGGTCATTAGGGTGGGCCCTAACCCAAAATGACTGGTGCCCTAATAAAAAGGGAGATTTGCACACAGACAGACAAGCCATGTGGGGGCTGTACCTGTACAGCCACAAGGCAAGAAGCTACCAGAAGCTGGGAGAGAGGCCCACAACACACCCTTTCTTAGCATCTCTGGAAGGAGCAAGGAGCCACTCGCTGCCACCTTCATCGTGATCTTGAACTTTTGTCCTCCAGCAGTGAGACAATACATTTCTTTTTTGACCTTCTTTTGAATCATGGGAATACAGTATCTATTTGCTTTGTGTTAAAAAAAGACCCTGATGCTGGTAAAAACTGAAGGCAGGAGGAGAAGGGGATGACAGAGGATGAGATGGTTGGATGGCATCACCGACTCGATGGACATGAGTTTGAGTACCTGGCATGCTGCAGTCCATGGGGTTGCAAAGAGTTGAACACGACTGAGTATCTGGACTGACTGACAGAACATATAATTGTTACATGATCTTACTAATTAAGAATAACTAAAAATTTTTCCCATCATTGAAGCCATTCAATTGGTGGTACTTTGTAACGGCAACTCTAGAAAGTGAGTACATTTAAGTTGGAATGAAGAAGGCCTGAGATGCCTGAGACTTTTTTCTGGGCATTAACCTCTGAATTCTAACCTGTAGACTCAGTTGGTACTGAAATTTTTGTGTAAGCTAGGGTTATTGTACAGAACCGGCTGCCCTCACCACACAGTGTGAAGACCCCTGAGGCTACAGAGACTATAAACAGACTAAAAAGCTATTTTTGACTCTCTCTAAACTTTAGCCAAATTTCTGTCAAATGAAAGATTTTGAGAAAGGCATTAATCAAGAGAAATCTTCTATTACTACAGTAACTTAGAAATCTCCAAATAAACATATATGTGTGTATATATATGTGAACTTCCCAGGTGGCACTACTGGAAAAGAACCCACCTGCCAATGCGCCAATGCAGGAGACATAAGAGATGCGAGTTCAATCCCTGGGTCGGGAAGATCCCCTAGAGAGAGCATGGCAACCCACTCCAGTATTCTTGCCTGGAGAATCCCCGTGGACAGAGGAGCCTGACGGGCTACAGTCCATGGGGCCGCAGAGTTGGACATGACTGAAATAACTTAGCTCGCATACACATATATATGTATGTGTACTCATCACTACATATGTTGTGGCCAATTAGTAAGAAAGGGATAGGTGCAAATATCGCATGAATTCACTGCCATATCGAGAGACCAAAACAGTACTGGTTAGCCCATGGATTGATTCCTTGCCGCTTCACCCTTTCAGGCATCTCCATGTTACAAAAAGCATATAGAATCTGTCCCCTCAAGCAATCAGAAGTAAATTTACCATGGCTACCATGGCATTATCAGAAAAATTGTCTGCTAAGGCTGATAAATCGGTCGATTATCTGCTTCCTTGACTTTTATTTCCTCTTGTATAAATGTTTTCATCCCAACATTACCAATACCTGTTCTAAGATGAGCGATAAATTATCAAACTGCTGAAATCACCAGGAAATTATTAATAGATCAAGAAAGAACTTAACAACAACAACAAAAAGCCGTAATAACATAATAATGCACTCAGCAGTCTAAGAACAGCCCTCTATGGAAAGAAAAATGGCTACTTAGTAGAATCTTAGCTTATACATAAAATGATACATTTCTTTGTGGATACATTTACCAAGTGTTGACAGCACCCACCTTGGAATGAAACATATCACGGTCATAATCGTTCTGCCTGCCAACAGAAAAGTTCACACAGTAAGTCCTTTATTGACTAAAAATATACCTATTCCAGAAGGAAAAGAGCCTAGGAGGATAAAAGAAGTTAGCAAGGGAGAGGAAATTGCTTTTTATTTAGTGATTAAATACACATAAAACAAAAGCTGCCAAGGAAGCCGCTCCCAACCCCCTACATGCTCATAAAAGTAGATGGTGCTATGGTGTGAGAATATTTCTTTGGGTTATGCACGAGAACCCATGACACCAAAGAACACCACTTACAAGGACAACCCTAATTCAAAGTCAACTTTAAACACTGATTTAGGTCAACGATTTTAACCTTTACTCGACCAGGCTTTGTGCCAGAGCTGCTATCTAGTGGTCAAATGTTCACTTATTTGCTCTCTCCTTTCCCTGCTCACCTTCCGGCACACACAAACGAAGTCAATGATAGCAGGTCGAAAGACAGTGGATGCGACAAAAACCACACGAAACCAGCAAACAAGGGCAATTCCAAGGGCCACAATACCCTGGAGTCAGATTAACAGCCCCTTAACAACTTGGAGCCCACTGGTTTTGTCCACTTCATTCTCTTTTAAGAATTTCAGGGGGGCCCTCGCTGGTGGTCCAAAGGTTAAGAACTCACCTGCCAGGGCAGAGGGTTCGATCCCTGGTCTGGGAAGATCCCGCATGCCATGGAGCAACTAAGTCCATTCGCCACAACCATTGGGCCTGAGCTCTACAACAAGAGAAACCACCAAGCCCGTGCCCCGAAACTAGAGAGCAGCTCCTGCTCGCTGCAGCTAGTGAAAGGCTGCAGGAAGCAACGGAGACAAGAAAACATTCATTAAAACTGGATCCTCTTAGATACACAGTTCTAGAATCTTCTCTTTTACCTAGTAATATGTTCCGAACTTCTTTCCAAGTCAGTAAACAAAAAAATTAATTAATTTTAAAAGGCAATGGATATGCCTTCTATCTCTAATCAGCTTTGATTACACTAGCCAGTTTCTTGTTCTTAATTCTGTCCAAAGAAGTTGCTGACCTTTGGACGTCCACTGACAATGAAGACCCAGCACAGTCAAAAAAATAATAATAAATAAGAATTTCAGGGATGATTTCCTCTCTTCCTGGGCTTTTCTTCTGGCATGCCCACTTGGGGTTTCACTAAGAAGGCTTTGCTAAGTCTTTCACCTGAAAGAAACCTGGCACTGTTTTCTAGTTCTCTGTCTCCAGGAGCAATGCTCCAGAGGAGAAAATATTCATTCCACTTCCCAACAAAGCTTGATCCTTCTGGAAATGCATTAAGTAGTAACGCTGAGGTCAGGGAACATGTCTACTGTTGCTGCAGATGAAGGTTCAACCCCAAGGTAAATGTTCAACAACAACAAAAAATCCCTCTGTCACACAGAGGTCTGGCCCCAAAGTGACCCTGGCCACTTCCCGGGAGTGACCTCTTACACTATCTGTATGTCAGCTCCTCTTGTTAACCTTCTGGGAGTCTATAAAACGCCCCCCTTCTCTATTTGAATAACCAGGCCACTTCTTTTTCATCTTATAGGTCCTATAACTCTCTGCAGCCCTCTAGCTGCAATATTCTCCCACATGTTATAAGGACTTAGTTACCCAGCTGATCCTCCAAGCAACAACTAGCATTTGAAAAGGAGGATGGAAGACGGTGGGGCTTCCCCGGTGGCTCAGGCAGTAAAGAATCTGCCTGCAATGCAGGCCACCCAGGTCAGATCCCTGGGTTGGGAAGATCCCCTGGAGAAGGGAATGGTAACCCACTCCAGTACTCTTACCTGGAGAATCCCATGGACAGAGGAGCCTAGCAGGCTACAGTCCATAGGGTCCTGAAGAGTTGGACACAACTGAGCAACTAACACACTTTCACTTTTCATGAAAAGCTACAGAGCCATTTAAAGCTTTCATTGGAAAAGCTTTTTGATATAAATATTCTCAACTGCTCAGCCTTTGTTTTCAGTCTACATGGTTTGAAGCTACTTAGAGAAAGTCAAATTCTTTTGGTATTTCCACACTAACGTCAACAGTAGTGAATCCTGTAAAGCAGGGTCGGCAATCTTTTTCTGTGAACAGTCAGGCAGTAAATATTTTAGGCTTTGTGGTGCACATACGTTCTCTGTCCCATATTCTTTGTTGTTGCTGTTACCATTGCTTATTTTTTTTAAACAACTGCTTTAAAATACAAAATCCATTCTCAGCTCAAGGGGCTGCACAGAAATAGGCCATGGTTTGCTGACCCTTATTCTAAAGAATAGATATTTTTTTTCTTTATCGTCAAAGCAGAATGGCATTTAAAACAATATTGGAAATTTGGAGAGATGGCCACAAGTTTCATCACCATCGTCTTAATCTAGCCTTATCTGTGGGTCACTAAGCACCTTGGTGCCTCGGTTTCTTCATCTGTAAGAGGGATTAGAAGAGATATGTGATTTATAAACCCCACTCTCAAAAAACCCTAGGTCTCCAGGGAAGGGCTTGGTTGTATGGATCCATTTACCTCCCACCTTAGCACAGCTAACCTGCAGCCCTGCTTTTTCCTCGTCTGTACAGAGGCACTCTCTTTAAAGACAGCAGTTCCACTAATTTTTTTAAAAATATTTATTCATTTATCTATTTGGCTGAGCGGGGTCTTAGTTGAGCACTCAGGATCTTTGATCTTTGTTGCAGCATTCAGGGTCTTTAGTCATGACAGGCAAACTCTCAACTGCAGCATATGGGATCTAGTTCCCTGACCCAGGATGGAACCTGGGCCCCCTGCATTGGGAGCTTGGAGCCTTTGCCACTGGACCAACAGAGAAGGCCTTTCTTTGGAGTTTTAAAAACACTGTATTAGATGATCCCGGGGATCACCCTAGTGCTCATCCTCCATGAATCCATTATTGGATAATGGGTCCTTTTCCAATCATACTGGGAAGTGTCAGATAGAGAGGAAATGATTTAAAATCCTATGCTGAAGTTAAAAACAAGAGATCTTATTCTAAGAGGCCACATGTGCTTACTTAGATTTGTGGAAATCCACCAGATAGCCATATCATATGCGTGCAAACCCCACACATAATGATAACCCCACGTTCACACTGGCATCTCTCTGCTTAGGGCTCTGGAAAAGCAGGATGGTTAGCACTGGACAGGGCAGTTAGCTCAGATTCAGAGACCCAGCTTCTAGGCTGAATTTGGTACTTACAGGTTCCTACTATAATTCCTGGTGTTTATTTAACAAAAAACTGGAGAGACTACTAAATACCAACCCTTTGACTGGGTGTTAGGGCCACAGAAATGAACCAGACAGATGTGAACACTGTGTCCCCCATTACTCAGATCCCTCATCTGTAAAGTAGAATGATAACACCTGCTCCCTCTCACAGGCCCTGGGCTCCTGCAGAGATGGCAAAGTTTGTGTCAACTGCCAAGCACAGACAACATTAAACTAGAAAACTACAGATTCTCCTTCTCTTAAGTATATAATGTATATGCAACTTCAAGAATTTACCCAACTGATGGGACTCCCCTGGTTGCTCAGTGGTTAAGAGCCCACCTTCCCATCCAGGGGACGCGGGATCCATCCCTGGTCAGGAAACTAAGATTCCACATGCTGAAAGGCAACGAATCCCATGCCACAACTAGAGAAAGCCCTCATACCTTATACAAGGTACCTTGCACCTTGCAATGAAGAGCCCAGGCAGCCAAAAAAATTAAAATTAAAAAATAGAAAAGAATTTACCCAATTGACAAAATGAGGCCACAACACGTTTTGCCTAACCAAAAACCCGCAGCATTTCTAGAACATGAAGCACAAGCCTTGGCACCAGAAAGTCCCACTCAAATCCCACCCAGCCTCCTACTAGACCCTCCCAATATCTACAGGCCTACGGTTTCATTTGCAGAACAGGATATTAAGGCCTGCAATTTCACAGGGTCACTGTCAAGGTAAATCAGAATTATATGAGTAAAGCAAGTAGCATACTGTTAGCACGGAGTGAATATAGTTTCTCTTTTCCCTCCCTCCCAGGCACCCAGAAATCTCCGATGAGGGAACACTGTATTTTAAATAGTAGAGCCTACCTCCAAATTGTGGCTGTTGCTACCCAGCTCTATATCATAATCACCTCAACCAAAGAGGACAGGAAACTTCTGGTTGTTATGACCATGGAATCCAGATGTAGAACATGCCCCGTCATCAGGAAAATCTTACAGTCTTGGCACGGTTTGAGGACACAGAGAGAGAGAGAGCAGAGCCAATGACGGAGGGGAGACTCTACAGTCTGGAATGTGCCCCAAACTTCCAACCACAAAAGCGCTCGCTCGCTCTCAGACTGTGGTATCTCTGTGGTGTGGGCCAGAGCCTCTGCTCCTCTCGGCAAGATGCCCTAGAAGCACATGACTTTCTCCAGTCATCACTAGGCCACATCCATGGGAATGCTCGTGGCACTGGCATCACCTCCACCCAGTCCAGTGAATCAGTTCAGGCCAATCCTCTTCTCATTTCTGAGAGAGGAAGACAGCAGGAGATATTTCCCCAAGTCCTTTCTCTCCCCCAAATCCTTTGATTATTGACACATTCTTAACTTCTCCATTCATTCATTCATTCATTCAAGCATGTTGATGGAACACCTCCTATGTCTTGTATCCTGTGACCCATTCTTTCATTCATTCATATATTCAATAATGTTTACAGATTAGCTCCTATCTTTGATTCTGTTCTTCTCTCATTCACTTATTCAACATATTTACTGACCATCTACTATACACCAAGTACTGTTATGTGCAAAAGTGTACAAAAATGAGTAAGAGATAGTCCATGCCCCAAGCTCACAGTCAATAAGGACATAGATGAATAAGCTATTATAACATAGCACAGAAGGTATTATGAGAGACCCACGGGAACCAGGAGACAGGATGCCTAATTTTGCCCAAGAGGTGGGACAACGGTGGGAGGAGGAGAGGGACGAAAGGCTTCTCTGAGGACTGAGTGCTGAAGGGTAAGAGAAGGTTGTCAGGTCAATCAGATGAGTTGAAGACATCCCAGAAGTAGGAAAACAAATATGCCAAAGTGAGGCTTCCCTGGTGGCTCAGATGGTACAGAATTTGCCTTCAGTGCAGGAGATGCAGGTTCAATCCCTGGGTCGGGAAGATCCCCTGGAGAAGGGAATGGCTACCCACTCCAGGATTCTTGCCTGGAGAATTCCAAGGACAGAGGAGCCTGGTGGGCTACAGTTCATGGGGTCGTAAAAGGAGTCAGACACAACTGAGCAACTAACACACACACGTGTGCGTGCACACACACACACACACACACACACACAGATATAAGCATGGTGGTCTGCAAAATAGATCACTCAGTATGACTGAAATAAGGGATTATAGGAGAACAGAAGAAAGGGGGCTCAGGTGATGAAGCTAAGAATAACAAACTTTATCTTTTTAGGGAAAGCCTAAAAGATCCTAAATAAGGATTATCTAGATTACAGGAGTGTTTTAGGAAGTCTACAGTGGCAGCAGGGTGAAGACTGGATTTATACCGGCTGAGGTGGAGGGAAAGCAGGCATGAGAGTAAGGCAAAAAAGATCTCAATTCTTATGGGAAAAACTAAGAACATAAATGAAAGCAGTGGCAAGGAATGTGTGCATGATGAATGCTAGAGAGATTCTGAAAGCAGAAGCAACAGATTTGGTGGGTAATTTGATGTGGGAGGACAGGAAGTGGGTGGCATGTAGGCGTGTACCCAGGCTTCTGTCTTAAGTAGGTGGGTTCATGGACCAGCCCAGGGACCACAAGACCAGAAATCCTCCCAGCTCCCAGGGCCTGAAAAGCTCGGGCATCGCTGTACCCAACAATGCACCCTCCACAATAAAGCATGCTGGACCCATGGTACCCACTAGAGTTCTCCTTCTCGAAGTGGGGTAACCAGGAAGTCACAGGGTGGACACGGAGCATCTTCACAGATCAACATTTTGACATATGTATTTGTGGAGACGAAAAGCAATTTAGTTGCTAAGTTTATTTACAATATTATCTTAAAACAAACATATGTTATAGAGCAAAATGCTGATTTTCATCCAAATTTTCAGATCAAACAAAAAGACTTCGAAGATATTTCAAAGAAATCTCCTGTAGCCTGAGTATACTTGTCAGGAAAGGGTCCTCTGCCTTTGGGGTTCTGCAGTGCAAACAGTCATAAAATGCTGCACTGTAACCTTACCAAGCCAAGCTGAGGACTCAGGAACACCAAGCCTTGGCATTTCTATTCTTGTGCAGGCATCTTGGAGAGGTGGTTCTCAAAGTGTGAGCTATGGACCCCCCGGGATCTCTCTGAGAGCCTTTCGGGGATCCTCAAGATCAGAAGTGTTTTCACAATAATAGTAAGATGCTATCCGCCCTTTTCACTCTGCTGACATTTGTACTGATGATGCAAAAGCAGTGGTGGATAAAATGCTGGCATCTTGGCTCCCATTGGGACAGTGGCACCAAACCACCCTTATAATAAATCATTGTACTCTTCACCACCACACACCCACAGTAAACACACACACACAACAATCTTGCCAGTTTCACTTAAGAATGTCTCCGATGAGGGACTTCTCTGGTGGCCCAGTGATTAAGACTCTGCAATTCTAATGCAGGGACACGGGTTCAATCCCCGGTGGGAGAACTAAGAGCCTATATGTCAGTTGGCGCAGCCAAAAAAAACAAAAGGATGTCTCTGATGAAGCAGCAGTAGAAATTATTAATTTTATTAAAGGTTGACCCTTGAGTAAGCTTCTTAAAAATATTCAATGTGATGAAATATGTGCATAAGGCATTTCTGCTATGACTGAAGTCAGATGGCTGTCTCAAGGGAAAGGACATGTGTGATTGAGCTGGGAACTGGACCAGTCATTTTTTTTGATTAAAACTTTATTTTTAAATCAGAAGATAATTGCTTTACAATGCTGTGTTATCTTCTGCCATACAACAATGTGAATTACACATAAATATACATATGTCCTCTCTCTCTTGAACCTCACTCCCACCCAGGAACATCCCTTTTAATTAATAAAATAATTGATAAGTGAATGACTTTGGTCATTCAAATCTGGGTATTTGGCAATTTCTCGGAAATAAATGAAGCAGGGTTACTATTTTAAGGGAAAACTGACAGTATTTGTAGCCAATGATAAAATTCAAACTTTCAAGCCAGAATTAAAATTTTGGAAAATTTGCACTGTACACCATGAACTTAACAGTTTCCCAGTAAAGACTTTTTAAATAAGATCAGTGTTGACAATACACTTTTTATACTGTGCAATAAAATGTATCAACATTTGGTAGGTCTACATAACTCAGTGAGCCAATAGTTTCCAAATGACCCATGCATTATGGTACCTACGGGGTGGTCCATTCCAAGTGCAATACAGACCAGTACATTTTAATGCAACTGAATACAAAAGTCCACTGAAATGGTTTCAGATTCCACAGTACAACTAAGCTTAAGAGGTAGCTTTAAGAAGCTCCCTCTTTTTGAGTCTTGGTAAAGTATCAAAGATAGCCATAACTATCTGAAAAGGCTGTTACATATCTGTGTGAAGCCAGATAGTCTTCATATATTCCATCCAAAACAACATGCTGCAGTTGACTGAATGCAGCAGCAGATATTAGAATCTTTTTTTAAGTCAGATGTTAAAGAGATTATGAAATAATTTCACTCTTCTCACTAAATTTATTTTTTAGAAAAAGGTATTTTTCATAAAAATATCCTATATAATTAATAAAAATGGATCATAACCATTATTTTTAATAATAAAAATATAAATTTCTCAATTTTAATCTCATATGAGATGGATACAATGCATATATAGAAAAGCTCTTTGACATCCTCAATAACTTTGAGGAGACCAAACTATCTGAGAACCAGTGTCTTAGAGAAATTTCCGCTCAGGCTCAAGTGATATGTACTTGCACATCCACAACGGCACTGTTCCAACAGCAAAAAGTAGCAACAAATCACACACACACTGCGGTATGTTTCTCCAGGACAGAACTGGGGAGCAGTGAAAATGAACGCACCACAGCTAAATACACCGACATGAATACATCTTCCAAAGACAACAGCTGGATGAAAATCCCAAGTACAGAATGCATGCTACTTGCTACCTCTTTATATTTTTACATTTATATTTTTATAAGTTGCAAAGACAAGTGAAACTAAATATGGTGAAGCTATAGAGAAAAGGGATTCCCTGGTAGCTCAGACAGTAAAGAATCTGCTTGCAATGCAGGAGATGTGGGTTGGATCCCTGAGTTGGGAAGATCCCCTGGAGAAAGGAATGGCAACCCACTCCAGTATTCTTGCCTGGAGAATTCCATGGACAGAGGAGCCTGGTGGGCCACAGTCCATGGGGTTGCAAAGAGTCGGACATGACTGAGTGGCTAACACTTACTTACACTTAAAGAGAAAAAACAAGGGGAACAATCAACAGAAAATTTAGGATAATGGGAACAGGTAGCAGGAGAAGGATACAGAAGAAATTTGATAGTGTTGAAATTCATTAGATTGGACAGCAGGTTTATTAATGTTCATTTAACCAGAATGCTTCATTATATATGTATGAAGGTTAGATGTATTTTGTAAGTGGCACATACTTTAGGACTTGTAAAGGTAGGCACTGCATTAGAGCATTCTTTGGCGAAGAAACCAAAGAAGAAAGGGGATGGGGACCCTAAGCCCTGGCTGAGCGTCTGCAGCACTGGCCCCAGAGAAGCCCGTCACAGGGCAGGTCTCCTCCTCAGACACCTTCAAAGCTCACGTGCACTGCCATCCATCTACTGGGTTGGCCAAAAAAGTTCATCTGGGTTTTTCTGTAAGATTAAGGAAAAACCTGAACCAACTTTTTTGGCCAACCCAATACTTTAGTTTTTTCAACAGCCCTCCCTACTTAAAAAGGCTACTTCTTGCTTCAGGCCATCATCCTCCACCTCCATTTATATAACACAATGAAAAAACTATCAAACTCCACAGTTGATCTAGTGTTGTACTCATACAAGGAGTAAACTTAGCCATCGTAATCTCTTATCACCTGGGTTAGCTCCTACTATAGTTTTCCTACCTCCTATCCATACATCACCAACATGCTCGCTCTGGTTCAGCCTAGTTCCTTAGTGTTTCCTGCCTACTTTTGCTTTATTTCAATCTCTTTTGGCTGATTCCATTCCTGCTGTTTGGAAATGCTTTACTTTCTTCTCAAGATCTAAATCCATCACATCCGTGAGGATGCTGGAGGCACCACTCTTCTCCAAGAATCTCCTACCCATCAGTCTTCCTCTGAGCTTCCGCAAACAGTTACACACCTAATTCGTACTATACTCTCTCGCACCTGTTAGCACATTGATTTGTACTTAGGCTCTGTGGTTGTTCTGTGTCAACGTTTAAAAGAACTGTCAGCAGAGACTGCATTCCATACAACTTTTATGAGCCAGGTAAATGATCAAAACTTCTTCTCAATGAACAAGCACCAGGTAGGGACTCCAACTCTCAACTAATCAAATCCTCATGGCTCTAATGTGTGTCAACATCCAAGTATTATTCTCAAAAAGCTTTAATTCAGTATATTGAAAGATGCTCCCCATCCCCCCACACCCCCTTCCCCCCAACTAGAGAAGCAGATTTCCCATTTTATAATACAAACCAAGCAAAGCAGCATTTGCTCAACAGAATTCTCAACATTTCTGCTCCCCATCTCACCCCCTCTTTACTTGCAATCTTTAAAAAATCACCCCTGACATATGGTTAAACCAGCTTCTTCACAACACACAAGATCTTCTGTTTCATTTGGGGGCAATTTTATTTATTCAACAGATCCTTATCTTAAGAAATAAAAGTTATTTTCCCTCTAACTTTTATCCAATTGGTCCTAGTCTGTTTCTTGCTCAGCATTTCAGAAATCTATGGAAATACTTTTCAAACCGATTTTTAATTATTTGTTTGCAACACCTCTGCCTGTTTGGCTCTGAGATCCTTGCAAGCTCGGACCATACTCTATTCAGCTCCACAGGTCCCTAATTCCTGGTACAGAAGCACTCAGTTACTGCTGCTTGAATGAATGAATGAACGAATCAAGTATCAGACACAAAGTAAGAATTTAGATGAATGACAATCCAGAGTAAGTCTACTCCCTTTTTCACTTGACAGAACTCCAAACATTTGAATTTAGTTACCATGCACAACTTTTATCCACTCTCATTCTTTTCTTCATACTGTGTGTGTGTGTGTGTGTGTGTGTGTGTGTTAGTCGTTTCCGACTCTTTGCCCCCCAGTGAACTGTAGCCCACCAGGCTCCTCTGTCCATGGGATTCTCCAGGCAGGAATACTAGGGTGGGCTGCCATTTCCTTCTTCAGGAGATCTTTCTGACTCAGGGATCAAACCCACGTCTCCCGCATTGCAGGCAGACTCTTTACTGTCTGAGCCACCTCATGTTAAGTACTCCCATGATGTACTTAACACGGGATAACTGATTCTTCACATGATGATTTCATGCTAGTTGCCTCTGTTCTGCTGAGTAGTTTATCAATGAAAGTTAGAGTTGCTCAATCATGTCCGACTCTTGGTGACCCCATGGACTATATAGTCCATGGAATTCTCCAGGACAGAATAATGGAGTGGGTAGCCTTTCCCTTTTCTAGGGGATCTTCCCAACCCAGGGATTGAACACTGGTCTCCTGCTTGCAGGCGGATTCTTTACCAGCTGAGCCACCAGAGAAGCTCAAGAATACTGGAGTGAGTAGCCTATCCCTTCTCTAGCAGATCTTCCTGACCTAGGAATCGAACTGGGGTCTCATGCATTGCAGGCAGATTCTTTACCAGCTGAGCTACCAGGGAAACCCCTAGTTTATCACTGTCCCTCTTAAAATCAGGGCACCCGATCTGGGATCCACTATTTTGCATGTGATCTATTCAGTTTTTTAAGCCTTTGTCCTAAATTCAGTACATACATTAATTCAGCCAACTCTACTGATATGCATCCATTTTTCAAATGATGGCTGAATTTTAAATACTGCTTCTTCATTCACAGCAGTTACTTCTGGGGGGTGGAAGCTGCGAAAGGGGACTTTCACATTTTACTTTAAATATTCCCACGTTGCTTTAATTATTTATACAATATGCATTCTTCCTGTCATTAAAAGCCAATATAGATTTTTTAAAATAAATTAATAAACTATTAACAAGTTAACTCCACGGTTCCAGCCTTATGGAGTACACAAATCATATTTAAAATATGTGTACTCTCTACTATGTATAAAAAAGATAACTAATGAGAACCTACTGCATGACACAGGGAACTCTGCTCAACGCTCTGTGGTGACCTAAATAGGAAGGAAATCTTAAAAAAGAAGAGATGTATGTATACATATACCTGATTCACATTGCTGTACAACAGAAACTAACACACTGTAAAACAACTATACTCCAATAAAAATTAATTAAAAAGAAAGAAAAATAATAGAAAAATAAAATACATGGACTCTTTCTTCTCTTTTGTACATATTTTCTTATCTATCAACATGTATTTGAGTAGTCACTGGTACACAGCACTTCTAGGATCTAGCAGTCCAGCCAACCCAAACCTTCTAGATTATGAAATTCCTCCCTTTCTATAAATGTCAGAAAGCAGCAGCCCACTGTAATTTGATTTCCCTCTTTCTTAAGGTCAGATTAAAACCCAGTAAGATGTTATTTGAGGTTTGCCTTCCCCGAGAAGGGAGAAATCACACAGCACATTTCAGGACTATTTCTTGAAGCCTAGGGTGTCCCAGCTTCCCAGGTGGCTCAGTGGTAAAGAATCTGCCTACTAAGGCAGGAGACGACGGAGACGGGGTTCAGTCCCTAGGTCAGGAGGGTCCCCTGGAGGAGGAAATGGCAGCCCGCTCAAGTGCTCTTGCCTGGAGAATTCCATGGACAGAGGAGCCTGGCGGGCTACAGTCCATAGGGTCACAAAGAGTCGACACGACTGAGCGACCAAGTGAGCATGCACAGGGCGTCCCCAGTTTGCTTCCTTCCAAATACAGCTGCGTCTCATGCTCCAGAGAGGTTGGCCAGATGAACAAGTAGGCTCATTCAAGCACAGACTAGAAAACAACTCACAAGTCTAGGCCATTACACGGAGGCAGTGTCCTCCGTGTGTAGTACATGGTTCACACCTCAGAAAGCATCATTGCAAGTGACTCTGTTCTGTGACCTTCTGACTAGTCTAAGGTGAAAATAAATCTCTGAGAAGAGCAATATTCTGAATCACCGGGCAATGCACGTGCTCCCTCAGGACCAAAGGGGTGTCCTGCAGTAGCGGGTGTGGGAGGACCTGCAGATGGTGGAGGCACATTCTCCAGGTTTGCGACCCCGTGAAGCTTTCACAGACCTCTGAGCCCGGAGAGACCCGCACAGCCTGGCCCTTGTTAGCACCCACGCTGGTGACATCAAGCTAGCTTCTTCCTCCCTGTAGCCCAGCTTCCCTTCTCTCTCTAGTTGGTAAGAGGAGGAGCTCTTCCCTGCCTGCCTCATAGGCAGATGACATCAGTGAAAATGTTTTGTGGATAATAAGCATTATATAAAGAGAAGGCATCATCAATGAAATGGACATGAACTTGGGCAAACTTCGGGAGATGGTGAGGGACTGGGAGACCTGGCGTGGTGCAGTCCATGGGGTCACAAAGAACTGGACACAACTGAGTGAACAACAACAAAGAGAAGGCATGATTAATGTACTATTATCCACTTACAACGTATCTATTTACAATATAAAGAAAGCTGAAAGCGGAGTAATTGAAGCTTTTGAACTGCGGTGTTGGAGAAGACTCTTGAGTCCCTTGGACAGCAAGAAAATCAAACCAATCAATCCTAAAGGAAATCAGTCCTGAATATTCATTGGAAGGACTGATGCTCAAACTCCAATACTTTGGCCACCTGATGTGAAGAACTGACTCACTGGAAAAGACCCTAATGCTGGAAAAGACTGAAGGCACAAGAAGGGGATGACAGAGATGGTTGGATGCCATGATCAACTTGACGGACATGAGTCTGAGCAAGCTCCGGGAGTTGGTGATGGACAGGGAAGCCTGGCGTGCTGCAGGCCATGGGGTTGCAAAGAGTCGGACATGACTGAGCGACTGAACTGAACTGACTTACTTTACAAGATGGCACTCCGTAAGCACAGAGAAGTCAGGTGACTTACCCAAGGTCACAAAGCTAGTGAGAAACCCTGGTGTCTGCGATGGAAGAAGGTGACAGCGAAGACTGAAATCTGTGCCTTCTGCTTAGTACGGGTCCTTCTCTGAACCTCTGGTTTCCAATCTGGAGGAGTTGGAGGCAATTACTCAGATCCATGAGCTATTTTTAAAGATTTTAGGAGTCTAACAGATTCTCATCAATAAGCTGCCCAGACTCAAAATCACATGTCTTTATTTTTGGCTAAAATGGCATCAGTCCGGAGTGACAGATCTTGTTAGCTCAGGAGTCCTCAACTTGGGCTATCCATTTACACCACCAGGGGAGCTTTTTAAGGACATCCAGGCCCAGACCCCACTCTGAACCAATTAAATTTAAACCTCTGGGGGTGTTTGCATTTTCTAAATCTCCAGTTACAATTGACTGCTAGAATGGAGAACCGCTAGGTTGGCTAATGATGATCAGAAACAGATAGGCAGCAATAGTTGTCTTTAACTGATTATATGACACAGTTAAAGCAATCTTACGGAGATTCTTAATTGAAAGAAACTCACAAAACAAGAAGGAAATTAACACGAGTGTCTTAATGTAGCCAGCATTTATTGTACATATACTATGTGCCAGACATGAATCTAAATATCTCCATGTATGAACTCACTCAGTTCCCATAGAACCTACAATGCGTTCCCAATTTACAGATGAGGAAATAGGCAAACTGCAGTAACTTGCCAAGGCCACAGCTAAAATGCAGTGCGGCTGGGACGGGACTCACGCATCTGGTGCCAGGATCTTTCTCTTTCATTGGTGCTTTATAGTGTTGTGTTAGCTTCTGCTGAACAACAAAGTGAATCAGCCATATGTATACATACACCCCCTCCCTCTGGGACACCCCCTCCCACCCCCACCCCCATCCCATCCATTTGGTCATCACAGAACAACCCAGCTGAGCTCCCTGCATTACACAGCAGGTTCCTACTAGCTATCTATTTGACCGTGGGTTGCGGGGGGGGGGGGGGGGGGGGGGGGGTGGGTGGGATGAGAATGGGGAAATTGGTGCCAGGGTCTTAATTCCCACCCCTGGCAGCTTCCTGATATTGCCATCAGATGAAGTTGACAGAATCCTGGCCTTGGCGATGACATAAAAGATCACACAATACGGGGGAATATAGAACAATTTCTAATCCAAACGCCTGCAGGGGCCAGGACGTAAGACGCTTCGGCAGGGGCGGGCAGGTGTACACGCAGGCAGGGACACGGAAGCCCCGGGGTGGGAACTGTGGCAGCCTGCCGAGCACACGCCAAGGAAGGGAGACAGCCGCCACCGAACGCAGCAGATTGCGGCCACGTGGGGAGGTGGCCCGCGCCGCTGACTCGTCCAAGTTTCAGAAGAAGCTGGAAGCCTGGACTTGCATGTGAAGCTGCCTATTTCCAAATGCTGTCTTGAGTTTTAAACATACCATATGAGGCAAAACATACCAGGAGGCCACTAGCTTGTGACCTCTAATGTCATCTATAGCACATACATACACACACACATACAACACACACACATAGCCCAATCTTTCTTCCAAAACTTTTGGAGAATAGATACTGTATATGTCTAGCTGAATCAGTCTGCTGCACACCTGAAACTCACATTTTTCATCAACTATGCTCCGACAGAAAACTAAAAAATATGTTTAAATAAATAAAATTCATTTGTGTCCTCTTGGCTTGGTTCTCTGCAATTAGAAACAGCAGACCCTGTCTTCCCTTTGTTTTGTGCAAAATGTGAACTATTAGCTGTGTGACACATGGAAAACCCAATGGAAATTTCCCCTGGGTAGTTTTAATCTGTGGACTTACTGGTAAGTCAATGGATAAATAAACTTTTATTAAACACCTATTTTCTCATTTGAATCTCAGCCTAAGTCTGGGAACACGGATTTACTATCCTCACTTTATAGTAAAGCTCAGTCATAATTCATATGATTATTATACAATTGAGATATAATTCAGGTCAAATCATGCACACAGAAGAACTTGTTCCCCTAGTAAAAGCTTAAAGTAATATTGTTGGCCTGTGAAACAAGCACTTGTCAAGCCCTATTATACAGCCTTATAAAAGAATTTTACCGTGTCATATTATTACTGTACAAGATACATGGAGAATTTTTTAAAAAGAATAATAAATACAGACATCGCCAAAAAATTCTGAGTCAGAAATATCTATAGTCTAATCACAGGCTATGCAAATTAACACTTATTTCATATACTTAATAATAGCGAATCCTTCTTGAGCTCTTTCTACAAAGCAGCCACTAATAAGATATGGTTTTATGTGTGCACATAACACTGATACTTCTGTATGTATTCAATTATTCATACAATATCCCTGTGATATAGGAACTGTTGCCATTATTGAAAGATGAAGAAACCAGGGAACAGAGAAGTTAAGTAATTTGCCCAAGGTCACACAGCTAGTGAGCAGCAGAGGTTGAATCTAAACAAGCTGCTGCCAGAGACAGTACACTGGATTAGTACTCTGTGACCTTAAAAAGCACGTCTAGTCCCTGCTTGTTTGTTTCTCTTAAGATGTACAGTAGACAGTGCTGTTGGTGGTTTAGTTGCTAAGTCATGTCCGACTCTTTTTGCGGCCCCATGGACTGTAGCCCGCCAGGCTTCTCTGTACCTGGGATTTCCCAGGCAAGAATACTGGAGTGGGTTGCATGTCCTCCTCCAGGGGATCTTCCCAACCCAGGAATCAAACCCACATCTCCTGCATCACAGGCAGATTCTTTACTGCTGAGCCACCAGGAAGCCCACCGTCTACAGGAGACCTAGGGCAAAGAGGGACAAATCACATGGTATCCCCCCGCCAACCCCCGTCATAAAACAACACAAGCTTTTAAAAACACACCAGCAGACAACCCAAGACACTCGCCCCGTGTAACTTTAGAAAAATCTATCACCCTCCTCAAGTACAGTAGCTTGTTTCAAAAGCACAGATAAGCAGGCTGCTGCTGATCAATCATGGAAAAGATCACCTTCCCTGGCCTTCTCCAGTCCGCTTGGAAAGCCAACCTCTCCAGAGCACTCAAAACAATCCATCGGGAGATACAGATCTCTCTCATCCCTCGTCCTTTCTCCCCACACCTCACTTCTCATGGGATCTAACCACTTTTCTGACCCATGGAGAAATTACAAGGAAGAGAAAGAGACAGACACAGGGATTATTCTGGAGTCTGCTTTTTCAGGCCCCAGCCTCGGAGAAGCCTCCTTCCTTGTCGGGAGACCGAACTTGGCTGAATTTGGACTTTCTTGAAAACAGAAGCAAAGAGCACCTAAGTCTTAGTCATTTCAGAGCCCGAGAGGGAGAGCTTCAGCGGTGGAGGTTTGTTTTTTAATAAGAAGGGAATGGCCGGCTGGAAACAATATCCTTTTTAGGCACACAGAATCTGCTGCATTTAATATAACCCTGGGTCAGTCTGTGAAAAACAGGGTGGCTAAAGGCCTCATGCTGATTTCAGACCGTGGGCGTGTATCACTGTACATTTTATAAAATTAGCTACAGTGCAGCCTGTGTGTGTGTGTGTGTGTGTGTGTGTGTACACGCAGTGAGGCTGACTTTTACAAAGTAAACAGCAGTATGTACCCAGGAAGCTAAAGATCAGTATCAAGCCAAAGTCTGATTTTAACTTATGAAACTACCTGGTAACTACAGTGATTCTACCCCAAGGTGGGCCCTTGGGGAATGATAAAGTCTCCTGAGAGGCCCTGCTTCAGCATCTAGTCACATATACTATTCTCTAATATCATAAAAGGGCAATTTACAGATGGAGCATAAAAATACAAAACTTGCTCCTAAACAGAAAGGGGAAAGAGGCTAGAAACTTCAGTCCATCAAGTCTCTTAGCTATTTCTAAGGTCTGTGCTTGGCACATTAGTTTCTTATAAAATATGACAAAAGACATTGCGGTTACCAGGAACCATAAAGTATTTTGCACACATGGCCCTAGATGGCATGCTTTACTGAGCTACACCTAGAAAGCAGGAAATAGAAAAGAGCCCATCAGGAACAGGGCACAGAGGGACTTCCTTGGTGGCCCAGTGGTTAAGACTCTGCCTTCCAACGCAGGGGGCGCAGGTCCGATCCCTGGTTGGGGAACTAAGATCCCACATGCCAGCAAGGCTAAGAAAATTTAAAAAAAAAAGAAACAGGACACAGCAACTTCACTGACAATCTGCATCTCTAAAATGTGATTCTAGAGTGCCTTTACTAGGCCAAAATGGGAACGAAATCTGAGGAAGAAAAGCAAACACAAAACCACATGTCTTACCATCACTAGGCCTGGTCTGCATTTCTTTCGGATAAGAGGAAACTGAAAATCCACTCCTTTACCACAAAGCTCACGGTCTTGTGAAAAACCTTATGCTGGAAAGCCTTTCATGCCCCCAAAAGTCCTATTTTGTAGGTCACACTCTCATTACCTTGTTCTGCGATCAGTCTGATTAAATTATAGAAAATTACTAATACATCACTCAGAACAGAGACAGAAGCTTCCAGCCTGTTGTGTCTGTTTCCCCATCCTCCTCTCCTAAGACTCCCGCAGATATTCAAAAAGGAAGAGTGGAGGACAGACAAGGCAACTTGGAAAGGGGACGGCAAAAGGATGTGTCAACCTCCTCCCAGGACTAAGCTGCCCTCAGCGTTCACAAAGGGCGTTATTGACCAGTCACAGAAACCAAGAGAGCTTTTTATACTGTGACAATTGAGGTTCCACCATCATTTCCTCTGCGTCTTGTCATCTTTTGAGTCCAAAGACACCACTTTGCATGAAATGGCCAGGGTTTGTGATACTGGCTGAGTTTTTCTCTTTGGGGAAACAAAATCATTCAGACACAATCTCACCTACTGGGATTTCTAAATAAATGGGTTTACCACCAGCCGGGGTTACCGCCCCCTCCCCCCCATTTCAAATCCGGTCTTTCCTACAAGGATATCTTGACATTAATTAATTAAAGCCAACTTTTAACACCAGGAGAAGCCTGCCTGGTTACTCCACCAACACAACACGATCCCTTGGCTGTCTCTATGGCTTTTGTCCATCTAATTTTATAAGCCTCGCGAGATGAAGATTTTCCACACCTCCCTAGGAACTCTCCTAACAGGCCATTCAAAGACTCTAAAACCTCAAATGCACAGCAAGCTTTAACACTGGCCAAAAGCTGTCCAATTTATACTTCCCCAACGTGATTTATTAACACTTGGTGCAGGAGACTTGTCAATTCACACCAGCTGTGTCATCCCCAGCACGAGATGGCAACACATAGGCAAATTAAAAATCAATTTTTTTATTAGAAACTATTTTGAAGCATTAGAAGGAACCCAATTTTGAGCTATCTTCCTCACTTTTAGCAGCAAAGCTCACTGGACCTACTTACTGTATGATGAATACATAGAAGAACAGATGGTCATTTTTGCCCAGAATCAAGCAAGCCTGCTTTGTGGTGTTGCAGAATCATCCACAGTGAAATACTTTACTCTTTCAGATTCAGAAAATTTCCCCATGGCCCTCGTCTAGTCAGGAGGTATTGTCTGGTTACTGAAAAAAATTTAGTAAGAATAAGTAAGGGAAAGATTCAACCTTCTAACTTTCAACAGACATACAAAGACACAAAAAATATAACAATAAGGGATCCTGTTGCTTTTCAGTCATTTTGCTTCCCAATTTTACGAGAAGGCAAGAAAGAATTTTTATAAAGTTTTGTTCATGACAAACACAATAACCTGTTCTGGTCTTGACCCACAACTGAGTAAACAGTGAAAATACTAGAATAACAAAACAACTGTTTTATGAACTTTTCCTTTGTGCTCCCCCTTGGGAATAGGCATCGGGCAGCTTTCCAGCAATAAATAGAACAGGGTCTAAACAAGTGCACGTTTAGGGGTAAGTTGAAGCTAATGAGGAAATCTTAAAAGTGCTGATGGCACCAATGGTCAAAGGATTTACAGATGCAACCAACACACCCCATTCCCTCTCCGGTTTGTGATCCCAAATGGAATAATGTTCATAAAGGACTGAGCCCCAGGCCTGGCCAACAGTCACCGTGTCAGTTTCCCTCTCTTCCGCTTTCTTAGGCTGACAAACATTTTTAAACTCTTCAGTTTGGGGATTCTGCTAAAGATAAGCACATGGTAGAGCTCCAAGGACCTCTAGGACATTTTTTGGAACATGGTATTGGACCCTGTTAATGGAAAGAACTTTTGTAAAAGAGCCATCAATCGCAGCAGAGTCATATTTAAATCCCCAAACGATAATCACTGCTCTAGGCCAAGAAATAAAGGCCTTATTTTGAATAATAATTTTGAGAGCCACTCCTCAAAAAGAGTTTAACACCCTTGGTTTGGGGTCACCTCTGAAACCTAGTGCAACTCGCCTTTTTTACTCACAGCCAGTAAGATCACCATTCAATTCTACAGGACAGACCATTTGTTTTTCTGCCCATGTATGAGGCCCATCTAACAGAAAAAAAACAAACCCTCACATACACTTACTTCGGAGGCCCAGGAGAAAGGACTGTGCAGAATTTTAAATCAGAAATCTAACGCTTAGGTTAGTAGTGTCAGGTTAAAGGCTCACCCATTCCCCAAAGCTAATTCGGTTCTGAACGGTCCCATGGGTGTCTAGCTGAACAGAAGCAGCTAGGAAACCTTAGCAGGCCGAAGCCCAGCCTGGGGAATTGCTGGGACTCCGTGCCAGAGGCTGAGGCTCACCCCAGACTTGGTATCAGATAATACCAACTGCTAGTCTGGATTTCCAGGACTAATCTACTCGAGGTTGGAACTTCCAGGTTCCCTGGTGTCTGTGCTATACAGTGGGAGGACTCTGGGCTTTGTAGATTCACGCTGTGGTTGGCTACTATCATATTCAATAACACACAGAAAGAGTGTATTCGCAGCAATGATTCATGCGGAAGGGGGACAGAAGCATGGGGCGGGGGTTACCTAAGAGGAAGTAGAAAGCGTCCTAAATTTTCTAGAGATGCAGTTATCACAAGTTTCTTTTTCTTGTAATTCTAATGTGAGTTCTTAAATGTGTTTACAGGTTCTCTAAATTTTAAAGACATTCTATCAATAGTAGCTCTTCACCACCTGTATTTACTCAGAAGGCTCTTTGGTTTCAAAAGCAGTTTCTTACCATCTCATCCCCCTCTGACCCTTCTCACCCTGAAACTACTCACATCACTCCTTTCTTCTATGGAGAAATGCGAAGTCTGCCTCTACATAACTTCTTAAAAACTCAGGATGACTTGTATTAGGGCAATCCATCCCCAACTCACTATATTTTAAATTTGATTCAAAATGGTTCGCCAGGGAAAGAAAAATCCCGACACCCCCCCCCCCCCGCCCCCACATACACACAAATAAACAAAGAATTTAGCATTCACACCAGAATTTAGGACTATGATTGTATTCTACACTAAACACAAATGAACACTAATTTTACCAAAGTCCACCTCACTGCAAGTTCCTTCAAGACTCACTCAGCACTTAAGGCAGTCTGGGGTTACTGTCTGAATTGCAAAATACACCATTTGCCCAGAAACTGCTCTCAGCTCAAATGCAAACTGCTTACAAAACATGTGTAAACCATGCTTAAAACAGGCTGCACACATCCACAAAAATCCATTCAAAGCTAAGGTAAGTGGAAAAAAAGCAGCGCAAATTGGGCTTCTCTTTAAAAACTGGAGGCACTTTTACAGTGTTTCCAAAAGGTAATTGCTTTTTACTTCAGTAAAAGTCGCTTTATGTGACTGGGAGAAGGAGTTGATTTTTTTTTTTTCCTTTAAACCGAGTGTATAACAGTATTCAATTAGAAAACTGGGTGGGTGGGAGAGCCCACTGGCAAAATCTAACTCAATCACTAGGCCCCGGCGCCCTGGAGAGGCCCACCCAACACACGAGCTAAAATGGAGCCTGAATTTCCTCTCAGACGGAGAGGGTAGTCGCACGAGGTCAGGGTCAAGGTCACCAGCAGGGCAGGCTGCAGCTGCCCGGCTGCAGTACCCACAACGGGAGGGAAGGCGTTCCATCTCCGTCACCACTGAACAGATAAATCCCTTCTCCGCTCCTACCCTCCCTCTCACCCCGCCAAGATTTTTTTTTTTTTAAGCAGAGAAGAAAGGAAAATGACCAAATAACCTCACCGCCCTGGTTTTCGCACACCAGCTCATCAGCGCCCAAAGTTGCCATCTAAGGGCAAGTTCGCAGAGAACACTGAAGCCCGTTTTGTCCGAGCAGGGGAAGCCTCTCCCGACCGCCGCCCCCCTCCCCAGGATTCCTGCCTCCCGTCCCTGCCCCCACGCGCCCCCGAAAAGAGCTGGGAAGCGCGGCGGGCCGGCCATGTGCACGCACACACTTCCACCAACTGCTGCGAGTTTTCTGTGAATCGCGGCGCGGAGCCTCCCAACTCGCCCTCCCCGACTCCGCCGCCTGCTTCCCTCGCACAAAATTTCCCTACACACGCAGCCGCCTGCGAACGATTTTATGTGCATATATATTACATATGTGATATTATCCTCAGAACCTCTAGCGGGCAGGCGAAGAAAGGACTGCACAGGGGCATTTTTTTTTTTTTTTTTTTAAAGGAAGGGGAAAAAAAGCACAACCCAAGCTCTGTGCGTCGACTCCTGCGTACCGGGAAGGGGAAAGAAAGAGGAATGTTTGCCGAGCGGGCTGCCTGCAAGTGCCCTTGCTCGCCACTTCGGCCGCGGCCCGGGTGACACGGAGGCGCCGGGGGGCGCCCGGCCCGAGTCACCCGCGCCCCCTGCCCGTCCCCCCGGGCCGGCACCGCCGCGGAGATTTCGCGAGGGGGAGATCGATCGCGCTGCCTGTCTGCAGCGGAAACGCACACGCTCACACAACCCGAGCCCGAGACACCATAACCTTAACCCTTCCCCCACCCTCCGTGAACTTCAGGTGACCGACCACGTCGGCCTGACACCCGGCGGGCGGGCGCTCCGGCTCCGCTCCCGCCCCCAGCCCGGGTTTTGCAGGATCGGGCTCCGAGCAGCGCCAAACCGCCGAGAGAGGGGAGCAGTGCAGGGTGGGGGGGGCTCGGGGGGGGAAGAGAAGAGAAATTGACCCTCTGTCTCCCCCGACCCCTCCCTCCGGCGCCTCCGGCGTCCCCTCCTCCCCGTCACCCCGCCCCACGCCTTCTCCCCTGCCCCCTCCTCCCTGCATTCAAGGAGCCGGGCGGCCCCGGGGGATATTTTTAGTTGCTTCTTTCTCCTTCACTTTTAGCTTTAGCAGCATCTCGGAACACTCAAAGCGGAGAAAGATGGGGGTGGGGGGTGGGGGGTTGAGCTGGAGAGGGAGTGGGGGAAAAGTTAAGAGACTCGCAAAGAAAAGCCGGAGGGAGGGCGGAGAGGGACCGGGGGCGCGGGTGGAGGAGGGGACGGGGACCGGGCCGTGCGGCGGGTGTGTGTCTCCAGTTGGTGTGTGTGGCTGCAGCCGGGGAGGGCTACGATGCACTTTAGTCCTGGACTCTGCTCAGGCTCGCCGGGGAGGGGGGTCTGAGAGCCCGAGTCTCGCCCGGCTCCGTCTGCTCCGACTGACCCCGCATTTTATTGCGGCCAGGAGCCCTGCTCCTCCCTCCCCTCGGCTCTGCAGGGACCTCGCGCGCCGCGAGCCGCCCTGCCTCCTGCCTCCGCCTCGGCGCAGCTCCCGCACCCCACATCCGCCCGCCGCTGCCCGGCCTCGCCCCCCGCCCGGCCGCCCCGCGCCCCGGCGCGCCCCCTCGCCCCGGCGCCGCGGGAGCAGCCGCCCGGCGGCGCGTGTGTACCCGTGTGTTTGTGTGCGGTGCCCCCACACCCTCCTCGCCGCTCCCGCCTCGCCCGCCCCCGACTCCCCTCCTCCGCCGCCACCTCCGCCTCCTCCTGCTCCTGCCGCCGCCGCTGCCGCCGGCGGCTCCGGGGCCGACCAACCCCGGCGCAACCTTTAGCCGGAGACGGACCTCTCCCTGGATCCCGTCCCCGGCAGGCGGCCGCGCGCCCTCGCTCCGACACCCCCAAACGCCATGTCACGGCCCCCCAGCCCTCCGCGCGCCCCGACCCCCGCACCCTCGGGCACCGGGGATCCGCAAGGAATTTTTTTTTTTTTTTTAAAGATTCCAAGCTCTCCCACCTCCCCTCCACCCCCCGATTTAAAAAAAAAAACCCGGCATCCACACTACTCCCCTCCTCCCGTCTCTTGCCCCCTCCCCCCAGCCACCCGGAGTGAGGAGGGGGAGGGGGAGGGAAAGGGGAAAAAAGCCCGATCGCAAGGAAAAAAAGAGGGGGGTGAGAGAAAGAAAGAAAAAGAGAGAGAGAATAGAAAGGGCACGGAGCTGATCATCACCAACATGGCTGCCTCAGCATAGACCTAAGCGAGGAGTAACCCGGGCTGTGTCTTTGTCGGTTTCACCTCTGTAACCCTAAACTAATGCAGAAAACAACGGAGGAGGCTGCGGAGAGGAAAGAGGAGAGGGAGGGCGAGAAAATGGCACGAGAGGAGGTGGAGAAGGGATGACTTACGTGAGGGAAGGCGCTTGGGCTGCTCCTGCTTCCTCCTGGGCATTTTCCCCCTTTTCTCACATTCTCCTCCTTGGTTAATGTGAGATCAAATAAACCCCCGTGGGGGCAGAGAGGCAGACTGGCAGGAGCGGGGAGGTAGTTGGGGGGCGGGCGGGCGGGCAGGGGGAAACCCCTTCTCTCCGGTGTGTGCAATGGGTTGAAGCTTGTTTCCTGGAGCCAGAAGAGGGGTTTTCTTCTTTTCTTTCCTTTCTTTTTTTTTTTTTTTTCTTTTCCCTTTTTTTTTTTTTTTAATTTTTTGGTCGTGCACCTGGCTTGTCCCCGAGCGTAATATTCTTCAATGGAAACAGATCTAATAGGTGTGAGTGTGTGTGCATGCCCTGTGCTCGCGAGTGTGATGGGAGGTAGAAATAAATGAGTGCCGGTGCGGCGGCGTCTATGGCCGCGCCGCGTCTCCGAGCCCCTAACACTAATGTCGGGATCAAAGGGCAGCGGCGGCGCAGCACAGCTCACAGCTCGCTCTCTCGCCCTCTCTCTCTCTCTTTCTCGCTCTCTCTCTCCTCTCGCGCTCTCTCTCCCTCTGTCACACACACACACACTCACACACACACACACCGAGGCACAGACTGAAGGAAAGCGCGAGAGCTAGACACGCGCGCACACACACAGCAAAGAGGAAGGTGCCCTGAGGCTCCCAGGACGGACTCAGCCTGGGATTTGCAACCGCTCTGTCTGGGAAGAATGGGGGGCGCGCGTGCGGGGGTGGGATGGACTTCTGCGAATTGATCCCGCTACTCGCCAGATCTAGGGGGAGAAAAAGTTTTTCCCACTCTTGAAACGAAGATTAGTTCATTATCCTTCTTGATTTGTCCAGAGGAAAAAAGGGTTTTCTCTTAACTTTCTTTTTGTTGATTAAAGTACATTTTGTTCTGTATAAAAATTCTTCAGACTTTCGCCACTCAAAGAACTACTGTCTCACCTCATCACCTGAAGTCTGTGGAGGTGACAGTCTTCCACGCACTCTCCAAAAACGTTCCAATAAAAATAACGAGAATAAAAAGATAACATATGGTGAAATCAGTAACTAGGTGGATGGACTACGCGCCGGGTTTTGAACTGTCCAGTGGAGTTAAAACTGGAAAATGCCTAAATGAAAATTACAGCTCCTTGACAAAGGCGGGATAAATAAGATTAGGTCACCCCTGATGGTTGATTTAACTGCTACATGATATTCCTACAGTGCACACAACAATCTTGACTTCTGAAATTTACTTTTTCCCCTGCTATAATGGAGGTGTGTGAAGCTTACCCTAAAGCAATTCCAGTTTGCATTATGAGCTCAATATAGCAGTTTTCATTAACTGATACATACTTTCATTACTTTACAAATCACACATCTTTCTTCAAAGAGAGACATAAAGGGGAAAAAATAGAAAAGGATGGGTCTCACTCCAGCACAAAAGGTATTTCGTGAAAGAGGACTGTTCTCTTTGTGACTTGCAGTCATTTGGATAAAAGTTCACTCAGAGGTTGTTAATGATTTAAACTCCAAAATCTGCTACTATAATTGAAGTAAAAAACGGTCTGAAGAAGAGTTGTTTCATAAAACTCTCTTTGTAAGAGAAAACTTTGAACTTAGCAGAATACATTATATGTCATGAGTCAGATGTAGCGAAAAAATAAAAAAGGTGCATTATTTAACTACATCTTCCCTTTTTAGCTTTTTAAAACCTCTGACTCATCATCTTATTATGTTAAATATTTTCTTACAAATTTTAAAATAGACTTTTTCATCAAAGAAGGTGGAGGCACGGCAAAGATACAGAACATTAAAATGACACTCCATACGCTTACATGGATAGATAACGCCTCTTTGAGGTTCTGACTGAATTTTCACAACTGGAGTGGTATTCAAGACAGTGATGGGGGTTACTTCTGTAAACACCCCTTCAAAAATAACAATAAGCTTTCATAATGCACACTTTTCTTAGAGAAGCTTAAAAAGTGTTTTATCTCCCAAAAGATGTTTTTCATTGATAGTGAAATCTCAGGATGAAACTCTCACTGCCAGCTCCCCCGAAAGACCTAGCTTCCCAGTGTCAAGTAATGCTATCTGAAGCAGGTTTTGAAACACCTGCTTGAATTCAATCTAAAACCAAACAGAGAGCAGTCAGGTTTGAAATGGAGCATCAGTGCTTAAACCAACTCTTACTTGAATATTGGCTTAAGTGAACTGATGGGCTTCTCTGTTAGATCAGTGGTAAAGCAGACTCGGGTTCAATCCCTGGGTTGGGAAGATCCCTTGGAGAAGGGAATGGCAACCCACTCCAGTATTCTTGCCTGGAAAATCCCATGGACAGAGGAGCCTGGCAGGCTACAGTCCACGGGGTCGCGAAGAATTGGATACAACTAAGCGACTAAATAGCAACAAACTGGTAGTTAAGTCTCCTCAAGTTCCAACTTGAAGTAGAACTGTCTTCCAACCCAGATCAAATTCAACGTAGGCCATGATTTTTGACTACCATCGGTAGCATTAGGCATGATATTAGTATATGAATGGTAAATTAGATAAATTTTTACATCGATTCATTGCCATGAACATGTAGCATCTCTTAACCTAACACAAGATCGGCAGAATGGTCACAGCACTTCACCACTGCTCACTCCAAGCTTGTAGCTGAGCTATGGAGGACTAGCACTCTGCACAGACACACCATCACCTCTTTTTGAATTGCCAGCTCTTTCCAATGCTTCATTCAGTTCAGTTCAATTCAGTTGCTCAATCGTGTCCGAGTCTTTGTGACCCCATGCTTAGTACCTTATAAAAGAAAACACACTTTAGGCCTTTCCTCAAAGTAGAGTACATTTCCTGCAACCTTTTAAAGGCATGCAGACAAATGCTATCAACATTTAATTATATAGGTGTTCTATCAACAGCCAAAACCATTTTTAATTGAATTTGTTCATACCCTGCCTCTTTCCAAAAATCATTTGAAGTAGCGCACAGCAACAGAAAATGGAAATAAGGACAGAACAACTTATGTTTTAATCTCAGCTTGGAATCTCAGCTACAAAGCACCCTTCAAGGGCCCTGCATCTCCCCCTCAAAGCCTAGATGTTTAGGGAACACAAACTAATTTTAGCATTTGACTAACCTAAAAATATTAGGAAGATAAATAGCTGGAGGTTACTATAATGGATTTCAAAATCAAGTGGATAAATAATTCGGGAAATATGTACCTTTTGGATGCCTTTTCCCATGAACTTGGATTACTGTTGACTGTGGTCATCAAGTTGTAATAGTCTATATGATTCACCCTTGTGGCCCAAGCTTTTGAAAGCATATTTTATCTTAATAGTTAGAGTACTCTCTCTACCTCCATCTCTATCACCTCTCAAATGTAAGATTAAGATGAATTTTCTCAGAATTGTACATTCTAAGACGATGTTTCATAAACACTCACTCTCCTAGGAGTAATTCTATTCTTCCCCAAATATTCCTAAGGGTGGTAGACAGGGGAGCACCCTCCCTAGAATAATGTGTGATCTAGAGAAGTCCCTGAGATCAAAACTGTTTTCAGAATATTATTTGCCCTTTTATCTGTGTTGACTGATGCTTAAAAGCAATGGTAATAAAATGCTGGCAACTTAGCAGCTCAAATCAAGACAATGGCACAAAAATGTGTCGTATTAGTGGTCATTCTCTTCTTCACTTAGAGAAAAGAGAAGAGGTTCATTTAAGAATGTCCTTGATGGAGCAGTAAAAGTTATTAATTTTATTAAATCTCAACCCTTGAGTGCAAGACTTTTAAATATATTCTTTGTGACAGAATGTTAGGTACATATAAAGTACTTGTGCTGCACACTGCAGTACATCGTTATCTCAAGAAAAATCACTCTTGAGATGGTTTGATATAGCTGCTTTTTCCATGGAAAATTATTTTTACTTGAAAGAATGACTGACAAACTGTGATTATTCAGACTTGAGTATTTCTCCAAAAATGAATGAAGTGAGCCTGTAACTTCAAAGAAAACAATTCATGATATTTTTTGGTAATGATAACATTTGTAGTTAGGAGTGAAAATTAGAATTTTAGACAACTGTGTCTATCACTGTGACTTTCAACAGCTTCCTGATATAGACTTTCCTGATGAGATTCATAGTGATATTAATGAATGTGACTTTTTGATATTGTGTCAACCTTTTGGAAGAACTGAAGAACTCAGTATTTTCCGAATGACCAATACATGATGTTGCAAAATCATATTGTAGTAAAGATCTATTTAAAGTACAAGATAAACCAAAGGATTTTAACTTAGTGTAAAAAGGTCATTGACGTGGTTTCAAATTTCACACTGTCAGTAACTTTTAAGAAACTACCACTCATGAAGTTTTAGTGTTACATCAAAGAAAAATATCTACAATTATCTGAAAAACCTATTAAAATTTTCCTCTTTTCTTCAACTACATATCTGTGTGAGGCTTGATTGTCTTCTTGTGTATCTTTAACCAAAGCAACATATCACAACAGATTGAATGCAAAAGCAGATAGGAGAATCCAGCTTGTCTTCTAGTAAGCCAGACACTGTAGAGATTTGCAGAAATGTAAACTAATGCCACTCTTTTCACTAATTTTTTTTGTTTTGAAAAATATATTTTTCATAAGAATGTGTTAACTTGAATTACACTTATTGTTGTCATTATATAGGAATTAAATAATTATTTTAGAAATTCCACAGTTGTTATATAGTATATATCAAGTCACAACCTACATAAACAATAGTTCTTTGGAATCCTCAATAATTTTAAGCATATAAGAGATCCCTAATTCCATAAAGTTTGAGAACCACTGCCCTAGAAATAAGTTGAGATACAATTAAGGGACAAAAGAAATTCTATGAGTATTTTACTTGTCTCCAAACCCAATTGTAAATATGCTACACTTCTGAAAAAATGAAGCCCTCTTATCTCCAGGAAATGAAATTTGGTTCTGTGGGTCCCAAGACTGGCTTCTCTTATGTGATTTCTCATGAAATGCAGAGAGGATGTATTAGAATTCTCCAGAGAAAAGCCAGTTAAAAGAATTTGCCTGCAATGCGGGAGACTCATGAGACACAGGTGTGATCCCTAGGTCAGGAAGAGCCTCTGGAGGAGGGCATGGCAATCCACTCCAGTACTCTTGCCCTGAGAATCCCATGGACAGAGGAGCCTGGCGGGCTACAGTCCACAGGGTTACACAGAGTGGGACTCAACTGAAGCAGCTGAGCATGCACTCTTTCATTCATTCATTTACTTATTTATTTATTACAGGATTGACTCATGAGGTTATGGAGGCCAAGAAGTCCCATGACCTGCCAACTGTCAGAGAACAGGAAAGCCAACAGTATAATTCAGTCAGAGACAAACGGCCTGAGAACTGAGTTCAAAAGGCTGAAAACCAGGAGCTGCAGTGTCCAAGGTCGGGAGGAGAGGGATGTTTCAGTTCAAGTAGTGAGACTGAATTTGCCTTTCCTCTGCCATTTTGTTCTATTCAGGCCCTCTGTGGGTTGGACTATGCCTACCTTTGCTGGTGAGGACAATCTTTTCTGCTCAGTCTGTGGATTCAAATGCTCATTTCTTCTGGAAACACCCTCACATACACACCTAGAAGTATTAATAATACCAGCTATCTGGGCATCCCTTAGCCCACCCAGTTGTATGGACACATAAAATGAGCTATCATAGAGGGCAGGCTTCCCTCATAGCTCAGTTGGTAAAGAATCTGCCTGCAATGCAGGAGACCCCAGTTTGATTTCTGGGTCAGGAAGATCCCCCGGAGAAGGGATAGGCTCCCCACTCCAGTATTCTTGGGCTTCCCTTGTGGCTCAGCTGGAAAAGAATCCTCCTGCAGTGTGGGAGACCTGGCTTCGATCCCTGAGTTGGGAAAATCCCCTGGAGAAGGGAAAGGCCACACACTCCAGTATTCTAGTCTAGAGAATTCTATGGATTGTATAGTCCATGGGGTTGCATAGAGTCAGACACGATCGAGCGACTTTCGCTTCACTTCATAGAGGACAAGTAGGTATTCACCAAGTGCTGTTGGTACAGGTTGTTCAGCTGGGTGGAGAGGCTGGTTACTCTGAACAGAGGACCCAACCCTCTTCCAATCTCAGACCCCTTAGGACAAAAACACCACCTCTCTCTCTTTCTCAAGGCCTGAGCTATCTGCCTCAAGAGTTAAAACAGGGACTCTCTTAACCCCCAAAGTGCTCCAAGTCTGACATTTTAAATAATGAGTGCCTGTCCCAAGGCAGAGATATGGGTCTGGCGTCTCTCCTGGCCTGAACCTCACATGTTGTAAATCAGTATCTGGTGACAATGACCAGCCATCACACACAGAAAGGGGAGGCCTTTGTTATCATGTGTGCATATGTTCTGAAGAGGCCAGGGCCTAGCAAGTTTTGTCACAATTTGGATTCACCATGTTTTCAAAGGTTGTGGATGGACAGGCACGTGATCTGACAGAGAACCTGGCAAAGGTAACATTTCTGGGCATTTTGGAGGTCTTCCATCCAAATTCTTATGCTTGGGGTCTTTCCCTTAAACTTCTTCCCCATAGTTCTCCAACTCAACACCGTCTCGGAGTACAAATCATATTTAGATTTAGTAAGTTCCTGATCTCTGCCCTCTGTGATCTTTATTTCTCTTACCTTCCTATAGTGACTGAGTCACTCAGTCTTTCCTTATTTATTCCAAACTTGAACCCCAGCTGAATCTTAAGCCCCTGTCTCCCAGTCTCATTGCTAGGGTTCATAACGTATCTATCAGTTTAACTTCCCTGAGCCTCATCTATTTTAAATCTGCGATGGATTAAAAAACTCCCCTAAGCAACTGCCCCCCACCACCATTTTCATGCATTTTCCCAGCTGATTTGTCTGGTCACTTAATGTACTTCTTTGCTGCATGACCCAGTCACCCTCTGACCTGCCTCAAATCATCCTGCTGTCTCCTTGCAAGACTTGCCTTGTGGCTTCTCTCAGAACCCCTCTCTGTCTACAGTCATCTCTGATTCAGTGTCTCTATAATGTCTGTCTTCCTTGAGTCGGTTCTTCTTGCCATCTTCTTCTCCCACCATGGGGCGCCCACCCAGGCCTCTCAGTAAGGTTGTTCACCCAACTCCCAGGTCAAGGAACGCCCTGCTTAGACTATAGCATTGTAGGGCCTACTGCTACAAGAATAACACAGAACAGAATGTAACACTTTCCCGTTCATGCTTGTTGGTGATCAGCAAATAAAATGGGAGCAGAAATCAATCAGAAATTTTTCTGTGGGTTTCCCTATATTCTTTCCTCCGTGATTGCTATCTTTGTAGTCACAGCCATCTGCCTCTATCCTTTTGTGATTTTGCCAAATTTTATGTAGTCAGATATCTCACTGACAGAAAGACCAATTTACCTTGAGCTTCAGCGGTGTCTTCTTGGTTATTGAAGGATTGGCTATTTCTTTTTTATTGGATTACAAGTCATTTCATACAAAACAGCAAATGATAATGCCATGGGAATCAGCTATTACATGCTCTCTCACTTCCATCACTTAATCTCATACTTTATTATTTTTAATAAAGAGGTAAATAGAGCTTCGAATTAGAATCACAGAACTTTGTGGCCAGAAGGTACTTGCGGACCACTTGGTTTATCCCTGGTATTTCATAGAAGAAGAACTTAGAGGGACTGAAATAGTGGGGGGCGATGCATCTAGCTGAGTTCTCATTAGCAGCTGTCTGCAATTCCAGAAAAGTAGACCTCAAACATAGGATAATGTGATGGCTTCTTTGTCCAGCCTAATGGATTTAGGTAAACCTACAAGAACTTACAAGCATTTGATATAGCAACACACAAAATGAGGAAACTGAGTGCCTTTAAATATTGTACCTGGAAAACTCAGCATAGGTTTATTATTTTGCTAGCTTCTGGAAGGTTCTTTTAAATGCAAATAAAGGACAGCTGTGGGGACTACAAGAAACTTTTAAAATTACAAAGAAAAATTCAAAAATCGTAGGGATAAGCTCTACCTAGAGAATACAGATGCTGTTGATAAAAAATGGAAATCTTCAAAATAAAAGCAGAGGAGAGGAAGTTACCATTCTGAGCAGAAACATTGTAAACATTTCAAAATAAAATGTTTATACCATCATGAAGAGAGTGTTTGTGAAGCCCAACTTCAGATCCCCTTTACCCCATGGCACACTTGGCCTTGGCTAATTGTCTTACAGAAGTCTTTCAGTGAGGGTCATAGGTACTTTGGAAGGATGTCAATGTACCAGAGCAAATGTATTGCCCTTAAGGCAGAAACCATGAGTCACCAGCCCAGCTCCCTGACAGCAGGTCAAAGGGTCGTTTTCACGTTGGAAGAATGGGCCCTCTTAAGGCAGCAGCTTCGGAAACCTCATTCTCTCTCCACGTTGCATTCATGAGCCCCATTCAAGGGACACCGGGAAAGTGGAACATTGTGAAATGTTCAGGATCAAAAAAAAAAATGATACCTCCTAATTGCTCAAAACAACAGCATGGCTAAACCACAATACACACACTTGTCTTGGCATCTGAAGCCCGACTGGTTCAGCAAGTGTCCTCTTAGTAAACAGACTCTGGTGAAGGGATTAACAAATTCGTGTGGACTTACACTCCGACAGAGGAGCTGCACCAGGACATTTTACTGTGGGAAACCAGGGACCCAGGGGACTGGCCGCCATACAGCTCCCGCTGAAGATGTCCTGAAAAACAGACTCCGGGCATCGCAGGAATTACTGAATTTCCAAAGGTCATGCCTCTAGAAATTTGCACCCCAGGAGGTGCGAGCTCCTTTTGTGCCAGGTTGTTTGTTGTTTTAGAGAAAGGTTAGGTTGCTTCAGGCATTTTTCTTTCTTTCTTTCTTTCTTTTTTTTTTTTAACATATTGCAACTTCTCAGAGACTTTGCTTCTTTGTAGGGTGTCTGTGAGAAGCTTTGCTGTGCTTTGGCATAATATAAATGTTTTGTCCAGCAGTATTTCTGTCTGAGATCAACACAGTGACATATGGCAAAGTAGGGATGGGGGAGGACACCCTGTACCAACAAGGGCTGTTGAATTCATCTTCACATCGACTCTTTGAACCATTTCTTTTTTTTTTTTTTTTCACTTAATGGCTGGGGGAACTGAGGCACACCCATTTAAGACGCTACTCAAGGCCACTTTCACTTGCGGCTATAGACATTATAATTTGATGACCAGTGATCTCTCGCCATCAATCGGGCAGAAACCCTAGGAACAGATGGGCCAGGTGTCATGCCCTAGAGGCCAAGAGGTTCCAGCTTCTTCTAAAACTGAAGAATAGTTGATTTACAATGTTCTGTTAATTTCTACTGTGCAGCAAAGTGACTCTGTTATACATAATATGTACATTTTTTTTCACATTCTTCTCTATTATAGGTTATTACAGGCTATTGAATACGCTATACGGTAGGACCTTGTTGTTCATCCATTCTATACAAGAGGCTCTAACTTTTTGTCTAGGGAGAAGGGATATGCCTAGATGCCCTGGTACTCTCTCCAGGAAATGTTGTTTCCGGTTTCCTGAAAGACAAGTATGAGCTCCCATGTAGACATCCACTGTTACAAAGAAGAAAGTCATCTCTGCAAGCAACCAGAACGGTGACCAGCAGAGATGGACATGGACCTCACTGTTGAGATCACTGTTGTACTGGCTTGTCCATCTTCGCCTCCTCCATTCTCCTCCCTCCCTGCCAGATTCCAAGCCCTAGGAACTGACCTTTAGTGACTATATCACCCAACCTCTCTGTCCGGCTTGATGTACAGTTGGCTCAGCCAATAGGAGGTATACTTGTGGGAGGGAAAATAGTAGGAGGGCAGAGGGTTAGGCATATTTCTTTTATCTTCCTCCCTGCTTTGATGCCTTGTCTCTGAGTGTAGCTTTATCTCTTCATGAATACAGCGCGGCTCCGACATCACTGAACTTGGGATAGATTATTTCCTCCCCTTGTTTTTTCAGCTTTAGATGTGGTAATGGCTCTCCATCATTGCCAGCCTCTGGATGCCTCATCAGCCCTCATATATTCCCATAACCTAAACTCACCCACATCCCAATAAGCAGTCCCTTGGTTAAAGACTCATCATTTGAATTATCTGAGGTGAATTTCATTCACTGCCCAAATCTGGACTGATCCAAGCTCCTTTCATTCATTCCCCAAATATTTAATAAGCATTGCCTTTAGTCGCTCAATCGTGCCCTACTCTCTGCAACCCCATGGACTGTAGGCTCTCTGTTCATGGCAATTCTCCAGGCAAGAATACTGGAGTGGGTTGCCATGCCTGCTCCCAGCAGATCTTCCCAACCCAGGGGCTGAACCCAGGTCTCCTGAATTGCGGGCAGATTGTTTACCATCTGAGCCAGTAGGGAAGCCCTTAATAAGCATTACTCTGAGCCAAACACCGCACAAACTATTGGGAATGCCATGGTGAGCAAATAGATATCATCCGTGACCCTGAGAATTTACAGAACTCCAGGGCTTATTTTAGTTAGCCCTTCTTTGCTATTTCCTATGAAACTAACCCCCCCCCACCACATTTTTTTGTGGTTTTTAAAGTATGGAAATTTTCCAGGTCAGCCAAGAACTCTGAGAACAGGGAACAAGGCTACATGAGAGGTAACAATGGACCCTAGCCCAATATTGGCTTCCCAGATGGCGCTAGTGGTAAGGAATATGCATGCCAATGCAGTAGACACAAGAGACCCAGGGTCAATCCCTGGGTTGGGAAGATCCCCTGGAGAAGGAAATGGTAACCCACTCCAGTATTCTTGCCTGGAAAAATCCCATGGACAAAGAAGCCTGGTGGGCTACAGTCCGTGGGGTTGTAAAGAGTCAGATGCAACTGAGCACTTGTGAGCTCAATTGGCCTGATATTAGGCACGTAATTAGTAGAAGCTATGAACTGAATTTTGCCTCCCCCCAAATTTCTATGTTGAAGCCTTCAGTGTGATGATATTTAGAGTTGGTGCCTTTGGGGGGTAATTAGATTTACATAAAGTCATGAGGCTGGGTTACTCAGGATGGGATTAGTGCCCTTTGAGAAAGAGACACCAAAGAGTTCTCATTTTCTCTGCCTCTTTGTCTCTCTCTTCCTCCTTCTCAGGAAAGGCCATGTGAGGACACAGCAGTCTGACAGGTAACTGCAAGCCAGGGAGAGAGTCCTCACCAGAACCTGGGTATGCTGGCATCCTCATCTCAGACCTCCCAGTCTCCAGGACTGCGAGAAAATAGACATCTTTTGTTTGAGCCACCCAGTATATGGTATGTTGTTATGGCAGCCTCAGTTGACTGATACAGTAGATGGAAAAAAAGCAAACAGAATCAGTTTCCCAGAGGAAGTCTTGACTCTCTGCAATCTAGAAACATATCAGTTCTGAGCTCTGAGTAAATTCCGAGTGACCTAAACAGAACTGCCAAGTGGGCCATATTTGTCTCTAGGACCCGTTCCTTACATTTCCTCTGTCCTTTCTCCTACCCCCAGTCCACATATTTGGTGACTTTTTACCCTCTCAGCACTCCTTTTATCCCCGGAACACCCACTGTGCTGCTCACCAAACCTACCCTCTCCTTTTTATCTTTTGGCCATGTTTTGAGCTTTGCAAGATCTTGGTTCCTTGACCAGGGACTGAACCCGTGCTCCCTGCAGTGGAAGCGTGGAGTCTGAACCACTGGATGGCTAGGATGTCCCCAGACCTACCCCTTGCTGACAGGAGGAGCTCACAGTCTTTCTTCACCCAGAATATAACTGCTCCCTTATTTCCCATCTCCCAAGGTAGCATCATGTTTTATTTCCCCCAAAATGATAGCCAGTAGAATGAAGAGGGCTATTCATTTTTGGTCTTTTTTACTTTGGGCATTATTGAAATATATTGCCATAATTAAAGTTTTTTTTTTTAATTTAAAAATTGTAGGCAGTTAAGTGTATTAGCTGCTCTATGCCAGCGTCTTCAACAGCGCAAATAGCTTATACTGTTGTTTCTTCCAATAGGGATACACATAAAGGAGCCCAAAAGTACAAGATGTCACAGAATAAACATGGCCATCTTTCTGGAATGCTCCTTTCACTCAAATATTTGTTGGCAGAGAGTTACATAATTTAATGTTCAAATAACTTAAAACATGCTTTAGGTACCTTGGGTTTTCTCCTAGAAAATGGGTAATGACACCATTGTCTTTTCCCTAGGACACCGGCTTAAAGGAATCCAGTGTGTGAAGCCGTGAGCCCGGTAATTGTTCCTTCTGGCACAGACTCTGTCATGAGGGCCAGACTCCGAATGCATTTTAAGTTACAGTTCAAGGTCTTGGGACTTCCCTGGTGGTCCAGTGGTTAAGACTCTGGCTTCCAGCGCAGGGGGTGTGGGTTCGATCCCTGGCTGGGGCATTAGGATCCTGCATGCTGCAGGGAGCAGCCAAAAATGAAAGAACACTGGAGTGGTAGCCATTTGCCACTCCAGGGGATCTTCCCGACCCAGGGATTGAACCTGGGTCTCCCGGATTGCAGACAGATTCTTCACTGTCTAAGCCACTAGGGAAGCCCAGATACCTGCACACAACATTGTAAATCAACCACACTTCAGTAGAAAAATTTTTTAATGCAAGGTCTCAAAGAAATTTTTCCCGGAACCCTCTTCAGGCTCTATCCCTACGTTCCCAGAGGATGAGTTTTCATTTTCTTTGGCTACTAGAGGAAAAGTTTGAATATATTACCTCTGCTTTCTAGACTCCCCATGCTTTATCCCAGAGCAGCAACTTTAGTAGCAGGAATTTTAGGCATTGTGGCATTCATTCAGTTATAAATTTCACTTATAAAACATTTATTGAGGTTTTCATGATTTGATTTGTTTTAAACCAACCTATTCTCCCTCTTCAACCCCCATTGTTGTGCCCGAAACAAAATAAATGACCCGGTATTATTTGGCATTCATCTGACATAAATCATAACCCACGTTGGATTGCTTGCAAGTCTGTGTTACAGTCCTATGGAAAAAGTATAGTTCTCAGTGAGGACAGCTTTTTCCCTTTTAACACTTCTCTTTGTCTAAAACAGATAGGCAAGCAAAATCTAAAAATATAATAATAATATCAAAAACAAAATTTATCTTATAAACCCAGACTTTCTCTGAATTCAGAGAAGGAATGTTACACCAGAAAACCATACCAAACCCAAACAAAACAAAGCCCATATATACAAATTTTGATAATGTTTAACCAAGTCTTAGGTTGGAATCTTATCCTTGAAAGGACTAAGGTCACGAGACAAGTACAGTTGTCTCCATGCACTTTCAGTGAATGAATGCTTTTAGTTATACCCTATTTCAAGTACCTATGTCACCCTGTTAGCTACTATATCAGACAACACATTTATCTTGACATGAAACATACTCAATAATTAATAGCAGAGAATGCAGCGCAATAGCCAATAAACATCCCAGGCCAACTAAGCTTTGGGAATACAGTATGAGAAAGGAAACATGCTTGCTACTGTCATGAAGCAAATATAATGACAAGTCATTGTCTTTTTACTAAAAATCATCTAACGAAAACACATAAGGATTTAATCCAGTTATTTTTGTTTAAAAATCAACAAAACAAAATAACTAAATGTATGAAATTTGGGAAAAATGATAAACATGATAAAATCTATTTCAGATGCTTTGGTCATAGAGTTTGTACCTTATTGAAAATTCTTTAGGTACATTAATCACCTAAATTCACAATTCATTTATAACTGAGTAACTTATCTAAATGGACAGCTAGGGTTGGAGGGTGGCGAATGGGTTGCACACTATTGAAGAGGTCAGTGAGGCCACCTCTGGTTTCTCAGCTCCAAGAACTGTGGACACTTTGTTACATGCCTTCCCATCTTTTAAGAGAAGCAGGAAATCTAAAGTTTGTTGCAAAATCTCCAAGCAGTGAGACATATTTACCAAACAAATTATCAGTTCAGTTCAGTCGCTCAGTCATGTCAGACACTTTGCGATCCCCATGGACTTCAGCACACCAGGCCTCCCTGTCCATCACCAACTCTGAAAGCTTACTCAAACTCATGTCCACTGAGTCAGTGATGCCATCTAACCATCTCATCCTCTGTCCCCTTCTCCTCCTGTCTTCAATCTTTCCCAGCATCAGGGTCTTTTCAAATGAGTCAGCTCTTTGCATGAGGTATTTCAGCTTCAGCATCAGTCCTTCCAATGAATATTCAGGACTGATCTCCTTTAGGATGGACTGGTTGGATCTCCTTGCAGCCCAAGAGACTTTCAAGAGTCTTCTGCAACACCATAGTTCAAAAGCATCAGTTCTTCAGTGCTCAGCTTTCTTTATAGTTCAACTCTCACATCCATACATGACCACTGGAAAAACCATAGCCCTGACCAGACGGACCTTTGTTGGCAAAGTAATGTCTCTGCTTTTTAATAAGCTGTCTAGGTTGGTCATAGCTTTTCTTCCAAGGAGCAAGTGTCTTTTAATTTCATGGCTGCAGCCACCATCTGAAGTGATTTTGGAGCCCCAAAAAATAAAGTCTGACACTGTTTCCCCTGTTTCCCCATCTATTTGCCATGAAGTGATGGGACTGGATGCCATGATCTTAGTTTTCTGAATGTTGAATTTTAAGCCAACTTTTCCCTCTCCTCTTTCATTTTCATCAAGAGGCTCTTTAGTTCTTCTTTACTTTCTGCCATAAGGATGGTGTCATCAGAATATCTGATGTTGTTGATATTTCTCCCAGCAATCTTGATTCCAGCTTGTGCTTCATCCAGCCCAGCATTTCTCATGATGTGCTCTGCATACAAGTTAAATAAGCGGGCTGACAATATACAACCTTGATGCACACCTTTCCCAATTTGGAACCAGTCTGTTGTTCCACGTCCAGTTCTAACTGTTGCTTCTTGATCTGCATGTAGATTTCTCAGGAAGCAGGTCAGGTGGTCTGGTATTCCCATCTCTTTCAGAATTTTCCACAGTTTGTTGTGGTCTACACAGAGAAAAGTCAATAAAGCAGAAGTAGATGTTTTTCTGGAACTCTCTTGCTTTCTCGATGATCCAACAGATGTTGGCAATTTGATTTCCGGTTCCTCTGCCTTTTCTAAATCCAGCTTGAACATCTGGAAGTTCATGGTTCACATACTGTTGAAGTCTGGCTTGGAGAATTTCGAGCATTACTTTGCTAGTGTGTGAGATGAGTGCAATTGTGTGGTAGTTTGAGCATTCTTTGGCATTGCCTTTCTTTGGGGTTAGAAGAATTTTTTAGTTCTGTGACTAAATTTTTTAGTCCATAGATTTTTTTAGTCCTGTGGCTAATTTTTTAGTCCACAGATTTTCTAGTCCTGTGGCCACTGCTGAGTTTTCCAAATTTGCTGGCCTATTGAGTGCAGCACTTTCACAGCATCATCTTTTAGGATTTGAAATAGCTCAACTGGAATTCCATTGCCTCCACTAGCTTTGTCTATAGTGATGCTTCCTTCCGAAGGACCACTTGACTTCACATTCCAGGATATCTGACTCTAGGTGAGTGATCACACCATTGTGGTTATCTGGGTCATGAAGATCTTTTTTGTATAGTTCTTCTGTATTTTCTTACCACCTTTTCTTAATATCTTCTGCTTCTGTTAGAAGCAAATTGTATCATAGGTCAAATCTGTGGACCACCAGTTTTCAGTCTCTCCTTTATATATGCATAGCTCCCAATTATTCATTGTAATTCAAACATTGTATTTAACTTATATACATCAGACCAAAAATAAATAAGGCCCTCAAATACCATGGTGTATTATAGATTCATAGAGTCTTCACACGAGGAGTCAGTTAATACTTACCTAGTCTAACTTTCTAGTCTAACTTCTGATTTGGTTATCCCAAGTAATGAGGCTGACTGTTTCATTGGACTTCCCAGGTAGTGGTAAAGAACCCGCCTGCCAATGCAGGAGATGTAAGAGATGCAGTTTCAATCCCTCAGTTGGGAAGGTCCCCTGGAGGAGAGCATGGCAACCCACTCCAGTATTCTTGCCTGGAGAATCCAGTGGACTGACGAGTGTAGTGGGCTACTGTCCATGGGGTTGCAAAGAGTCAGGCAGGACTGAGCAACTTAGCACAGCATCACACATCTCATTGGACAGAACTTACTGCGAGATAGTTCTTTTGTAGAGTCAGTCAAAATCTAACACTTCCCTCACACTCATTAGGATGGTTATTATCAAGCAAACAATAAGTAATGATGAGAAAGCAGAGAAATTAGAACTCTTACTCATGGCTGGTTTGGAAAGCAATATGGCAGTCTCAAATAATTAAATATAGATTCAGCAGTTGGTCCGGCAAGCCCACAGACTTCCCTGGTGGTTCAGTGGTATAGAACCCACCTGCCAACGCAGAAGACATCAGTTTGATCCTTGGATTGGGAAGATCTTCTGAAGAAGGAAATGGCAACTCACTCCAATATTCTTGCCTGGGAAACCCCATGGACAGAGGAACCTGGGATGGCTACAGTCCTTGGGGTCACAAAAGAGTTGGAGGTGATAGTAACTCAACACTGGCAACAACCCAGCAATCCCACTCCCAACTATAAACTTGGAACAATTGAATATAGGGACTCAAAGTAGATATTTGTACACCTAAGTTCATAGCAGCATGATTCACAGTGGTCAAAAAGTGGAAGTAATCCCAATTTCCATTGATGATTAAATGGTGGTGTAGACATACCACGGCATATTGTTCAGCCTTAAAAAGAAAGGAAACTCTGAGAATGCTACAACATGGAGGAAGCTTAAAGACTTTATGCTAAGTGAAATAAACCTGACACAAAGGGGTAAAGGCCATGTACTTCTTATGAGCTACCTAGAGTAATCAGATTCATAGATACAGAAAACAGAATAGTGAATGCCAGGGATTGTGGGAAGGACAGAATGGGGAGGTATTTTTTTTTAATTCTATTTTTTAATTTGTTGTGGTTGTGCTGGGTCTTCATGGCTGCGGGCTTTTCTCTAGTTGTGGCAATTGGCAGCTACTCTGTAGCTGTGATATGCTGGCTTCTCACTGTGGTTTCTTCTCTTGTTGCAGAGCGCAGGCTCCAGGGTTCGGGGCCTTCAGTAGTCGTGGCTCATGGGCTCGGTAATTACGGCTCCCGGGCTCCAGAGCACAGGCTCAATAGTTACGGCATATGGGCTTAGTTGCTTCGTGGCATGTGAGAGCTTCCCGGACCAGGGACCTTCTGCATTGGCAGGCGGATTCTTTACCACTGAGTCGCCAGGGAAACCCAGGAGTTAATGTTCTTTTTAATGAGTACAGCCTCTCAGTTTGGGAGGATTTAAAAATTCTGGAGACATATCGTGGTGATGGTTGCACAACAACGTGAATATACTATTTAAGGCCACTGAACTGTACACCTAAAATTGGTTGAGATGATTGGTTTTATGTTTTATATATATATATCACTACAATAAAAAAAAAATGTAAAAAAGAAATCTAGCATTTCCACTCTCTGCTCTTTCCTCTGCCCTCTGAAGCTACACTGTGCAGGTCTGCCCTTTCACATGACCATTCCTCAAATATTGGCAGAAAGCAGTCCTGGTACCTCACAAATTCCCTTTTTACATCTTTGCAATTTTCCTCCAGAGTCCGTCCAGTCTCTCTGAGCCCTGCACCCAGGCCAGAACCTAGTGTGTGTACAAAAGGTGGGGCAGGAGGATGACCACCCCTACCCTAAAAGTAAAGTCTGGGAGGCCGCCTTTGACTCAAGTGTTTTAGGTCTTATCTCATTTTCTTTGGGGCCTCGGAGGTTGGTTCACTTATTTGCAAATGCTAGCTAACCTCAAAGGGAAAAAGCAGAAAAAAGGAGACATCCAGAACTGTTATTCCCTGATCAAGCAGTTTCAAAGCCCATCTATAAACAATGCTTTAATTTCTTTCTGGATTCTGGAACTGTGGCTTGAATGGATTTGAATTTCCACTGCAGATTAACCCACAGTTGAAAAAGTCCCCGAAGAGGGATTTCCGGGTCATCTGTGGACTTTACTGTCTAGAAGCTGCGTCCATCAGCGCCCCATTGAGGCTCAAAGGGGAGCCTGAAAGATGCTAAAACAAAACTTTTTTTCCTCTACACTTTGCCACCCACTTTCCCAGCACTTTCATTACTGAAAGATAAAGGCCGTCTAGTAAGTTTAAAAGTTAAAATTTCCAACCGGGCTCCTCCTCCCCTTTGGTATCAATAAAATCAATTGTCCCCCTTGCTGTAAAACCTTCTCTAACCCTAGAATATAGTGACTTTTAAATCTTATTTCTAATTTGCTATTTTGCCCATCTAGGAGAATGTAATAAAAAGTGACTTTCTAAAGACGCTCTGACAAAAATCCGTGAGCCCTTTTGGCCTGCCGGACTTTAAGGCATCCCAACTAATTTCCTTCTAAGAAGAAAGGCGGAAGAAAAAGCTTCCTTGCTCACACAGCCAGCTATGCAGAGGACCTTGAAAGGCCTGGGGGATGCTGGGAGCTCCCAGCTGGCCGGCTCGGGCTCCGGTTCCACTAGGTCATGTTCAATGTGAGTGTGCACAGAAGAGGAGGGAGGTGACCTCAATTGTCTCAACAGGATGTAGGACAGCACAGGGTCGAGGCAGCAAGTGGCCCAGGCCTGCGCTCTGAAGAGCTTTAAATACCACCGGTATTAGTAAATGAGCAGCTACAAGCCGTGTCGTAGACTTTATGGGTTCACAACGCGGTGTGACAAATCCTTCTTGAAATATTGGTTGTGGCTGAGGGATTCCTGAATGTGCTGGGCCTGGACGCAAGGCAGACGAGCCAGCGAGAAATGTCATTTGTCTCTCAGCCAAAGTCCATCCCCGGGTAGGGACATTATTACCTCTTACTCACTACGATGACAACAAGACACGTTCTTATGGCATTTGGATATTGCAAAGTACTTCAACTTTGTTCTAAGTTTTTCTGCTCCACAGTGAAGCAGGTGGAAGGTCAGAAGGGAAATACCAAGCTTAGACGTAGCAGCTGAGTCTCAAAATTTGGGTGGAGTTGGAAGCCCACAGGAAGCCTTCATTTCCAAAGTGGTATGCATGCCTGCGTGCTCAGTCCTGTCCGACTCTTTGCGACCCTGTGGACTGTAGCCCGCCAGGCCCCTCTGTCCATGGGGTTCTCCAGGCAAGAACGCTGGAGTGGGTTGCCGTGGCCTCTTCCAGGGGATTTACCGGCCCCTGCCCGCGATCAAACTCACATCTCCTGTGTCTTCTGCATCACAGACGGATTCTTTACCACTGAGCCACCAGGGAAGCCCTCTGAAATGGTATAGATGAATCTATTTGCAGGGCAGGAATAGAGACCCAGACGTAGGGAACGGATATGTGGACATCCACGAGAGAAGCAGGGACAAATAGGGAGATTGGGATCTGAAGAATGTGCATGGCCATGTGTAAAACAGATAGCTAGCAGGAACCTACTGTCACACAGGGAGCTCAGTTCAGGGCTCTGTGGTGACCTCGATGGATGGGATAGGGGGATGGGAGGGAAGACCAAGAGGGAGGGGATATTTGTTTTGCTTAGTTGTGGAAATAACACAGTTATACTCCCCCACCCCCCCCACCCCGCCCCGCCCTACCAAAAGAAGCTATACCTACCCACCCACCAAAAGAAGTAATTGGTTTCCATTGCTGAAAAGCTGAAAACACAATAGGAGCAATCCTATTTTTCCAGCAATGGAAACCAATTACTTCTTTTGGTGGTGGTGGGAGGGGCGGTTGGTATAGCTGTGTTATTTCCACAACTAAGAAAACAAATATCCCCCACCTCTTGGTCTTCCTCCCATCCCCCATCCCATCCATCTAGGTCACCACAGAGCCCGGAACTGAGCTCCTGTATGACACAGTAGGTTCCTGCTAGCTGTCTGTTCTACAGAAGGCGTGGACATTCTTCAGATCCCAATCTGCCAATGATGCAATTGCAGACTTCAACAAAGTGTCAAAAAATCCCCTAGCCCTGGGATTTCCACTTTGCCTCTTCTTTCCTTATTAGCAATTCATTCCTTAAGTCTCAACTTCGAGCCAGGACTCCAGACTCTACCTGCCAGTTCACTTAACCAACTTCTCTGAATTCACTTCTGGTCCTCCTTCCTCTGCTCAGACGTGCCTGGTCACAAAGTCTTGCTTTTCTTTCAGCAAGATCCGTTCTTTCCTGCATCGTAGGGCCCAAGCCTGCATCATAACAGGTTCTTCCATTAAAAATTTCAAATTAAATTTTATGACTGCATGGGTATAAGGATGAATGGATTAATGTCACATATTAAACTAGTCCCTTTGATCTGAAATTTTATGTTTCCTTTCCGATTTTAAAAGGAACTAAAACATTTTCATTGGCTCCTAAAGGAATTGTGGCCCTGTGTCTACTGGGCCTGGTGGAGAAGTCAGCCCTGAGGTCTTCGCATTTGCTGTTGCCTCTGCTAGAAGTGCTCTTCCCCCAGATAATCACGCAACCCAAAAAAACTTCATGTTCCTGCAGAAATGGCCCTTTTTTCAGAGAGGTTTTCTCCCATCACCTTATCTAAAATAGGCCCCATACCTCAGCTCCTGACAATCACTTCCATCCCTCAATCCTACTCTACTTTTCTTGTAAGCATCTGACATCATTTTAGATATTTATGTTTTACTAGTTTGTGGTCTGTCTCTCTCACTAGAATGTACTCTGTGTAAGGCTAGGTATTCCATCTCCAGGGCCCATTGTGCCAAGACTCACAGTTGAAGCTCATAAATAATTGTGAATGTTAAATGAATTTGTGCTTTCTTGATTCTAAACCCTTAATTGTCCCACCTAGAAAGAAAATTGAAAGTGGGCATTAAAGAAGGAAAAGACTTTCTTGATCAAATATCCAACCTTATGGAAGATCTTGGAAAAGCAGGAGACATGCTGGGCGCCCTCAGGCCTTCCTCCCAGGCCCTGTGCTCTGGGCTCTCCATCACCTTGTACATTCCCCTACCTCCAGGCACATCTCCTGGTTCTGTAATGACTCATGGTTGATGAAGCTGGGATTTTCATCCCTCATGCCTTCCCCTCCTCCTCTTCCTTCCCCCTCCCCCCTTATCACCTTCTTCTTCTCCTTCTCCCTTTCCTCCTCCTCCTCCTCCTTCTCTTCTTCCTCTTCCTCTCCCTCTTCTTCTTCTTCGAAAGTGAGTGTTAGTTGATCAGTCATGTCTGACTCTTTGTGACCCCATGGACTGTAGCCCACCAGGTTCCTCCTCTGTCCATGGAATCCTCATAAGAATACTGGAGTGGCTTTAATTGCATTTTATTGTGGTAAGAATACTTAACATGAGGTGTACCCTCTTAATGATTTTTTTTAAGTCTATTATACACTATTTTCCATCAACTATATCCCAATAAATTTTTTTAATGCAGTATTATTAACTATAGTTACAATGTTGTACAGCAGGTCTCTAGATCGTATTCATCTTTCTTAACTGAAACTTTATGCTGAGTATTATTACCGCCCCATTTCTCCCCTCCCCCTATTCCCAGATTCTAGCAACCACCATTCCATCATCTATGCGTTTGCCTGTTTTGGATACTACATATAAAAAGGATCATTTAATATGTGTCTTTCTGTGACTGGCTTATTTCACTCAGCATAGTAACCTCAAGGTCCATCTGTGTTGTTGCATATTGCAGAATCTCCTTTTTTAAGACTGAATAATATTGCATTGTATATATAGACCACATTTTCTTTATTCATTTATCTGCTGATGGACATATGATTTGCTTCCACATCTTGGCTATAGTGAATCATGCTTCAGTGAATATGAAGGCATGCAAACAGGTCTTTGAAATTCTGGTTTCAATTCTTTGGGAGTACATACTCAGAAATGGGATTTTGGGGTTGTACAATGGTTCCGTTTTAATTTTTTCTGGAAATGCCATACTATTTGGCATACTGGCAGCACCATTTTACAACCCTACCTCCAACATGCAAAGGTTCCAATTTCTCTGAGTCGTTGCCAACACTTGTTATATTTATATATATTATATATTTCTATAGATATATATTTTTAATAATAGCCATCCTGAGAGGTGTGAGGTGATACCTCACAGTGGCTTTGATTTGCTGATAATTAGTAACATTGATAATGTTTACATATACCCACTGGCCACTTAAGTCTTCTCACCGAAATGTCCATTAGGTCTTTAGCTTATTTTTTATCTTGGTTACTTACTTATGTTTTTGCTCATGAGTTGTAGGAATTCTTTATATATTTTGGACATGAATCCCTTGCCAGACATTCGGAAAATAGCTGCTCCCACTCTGTTGGTTGCTTTTTCACTTCATTTCTCACTTCCTTTGCTGTGCACCTCACGACTTCTAAGAACACCTGCTGAGAACTCAGTAAATGGCTGCTGAATCAAAAGTGAATGAACTGGAAAGAGAGAAAGATACAGAAGATTCTGTAAAAGTTTAAAGAACTTATACTTCAACACCAGATTGCACAGAATGAATGAGGATGGCTTCAACAAAACGGGGACGTATGTTGGCCAAAGCAAGAATCATTTAGTATGCAAAAAAGAGAGCTTGTAAACATCACAGATGTCTAGACCTGTAACTATCACAGGTCTCTGGAGTGATCTCCAAGTAGCAGGTATGACTCTTGGTTGCAAAATTCTCTCTTGAGGAAAGAGGAGACTTCGCGGCTCTTTGAAAAGCCCAGGGGTAGGTTTCCGTCGGGCTTCCCAGATTTTGAGCTCTGCCGACTCACTGGCCGTGCGGCTCCTCACCCAGGCGCAGTGGTGTCAGCTCAGGCTCCACGCTGCCGCAACTCGGAGGCGTCGCTCCAGGCTTTCTGTCCTCTCAAAGTCAGCACCCAAGGCAAGTGCGTCTCCTTCTCAGAAGTTATCGTGAGGTCTCATTGCATTTCACTGCCTGTGATTTGCCAATTTACTACTTTTGGCCAACCACAGTACCTTGGAGGAGTGTGCTGGGGCTCTTAGGACTGGGTCACCTCATGGAGTGATCCTTGGTGTGGGGAAAGGCAGTGGGAGTGTCCCAGAGCCCCGCGGAGCAGAAATGAGTGTGCTGGGGCGTCCCCAGACCACAGTTATAGGAAATAGGGTGTATGGATGCTGAGTGGCCAAAAAACAGAAGTCCATTATGCTTGGCTCCAGAAAGAGTCATGAATTGTTTCACATCAAAGGCTGAGACTTGAACTAAGAGGTTGCAGGGAAATATGAATAATATTAACCCCCCCAGGGACAACAAGAAACGATCATTAGCAACTGTGGAGGAAAAACAGATTCCTATCCTCACAATTCCAGCGCCCTGTTATGTTAGCAATTCCTATGATCTCAGGAATAAAGAGGGGGGAGTTTCATTTTATTGAAACATTAAAAAAGACACAAAACGTTAATTTAGTTTTAATGCAACTTCAGCCTTGAGACATGGATGTGGGTGTGGGTGGGGAGTGAATTACCTTTCTTCAGGGAAGGGAAGGAATCTTTCACCCAGGAGAGCTGCTGTACAGAAGGAATAGTTGGTTTCTCTACAGTTGTTTCTGACCAGATTATCTTAAGTAAGTAATTTTTGTGCCTCTGAGAAGTCGGGTCAATGCCAGATAATTTTCTACTTAACCTTAAGTGTTAGGCAAGAGAGCTTGGTAGATGTCTTATTTTATTTATTTTTTGAAATTGAAATACAGTTGATTTACAATGTTTCAGTACAACAAAGTGATTTAGTTATATATATATATATCTACCTATATATATATATAGTTTTTCCACTATAGGTTATAATAAGATATTGAATATAGTTCCCTGTGCTAAAAGTAGAATCTTCTTGTTTATCTTTTCTATATGTACTAGTGTGTATGTGTTGATCCTAGACTCCTAATTTGTCTATCCTCCTGTTTCCCTTTTGCTAACCATAAGTTTGTTTTCTCTATCTATGAGTCTATGTTCATGTTATATATGTTTGTATCATTGTTTTTAGATTCTACGTACAAGTGATATCATATATTTGTCTTTCTCTGTCTTACTTACTTCACTTAGTATGATAATCTCTAGGTCCATCCACATAGATGCAAATGGCATTTCATTCTTTTTAATTGCTGAGTAATATTCCATTATATATAATATATAAGTATATTATATATAATTATTATATATTATATAATATTATATAATAATTATATATTATATATATATATATAAAACAACTTCTTTATCCATTCAGATGTCTTATCTTACTATGTCTTATTTTATTCAGTATAGAAAGGAGACAGACACTCACCTAGGCTCCCTGGTAGCCACAGCCCACTCACACGAGCAAACTTTACTTCTTCCAGGTTTATGGTTTGGAATCAGGGGAGCAAGAGAAAGTCTATCGGTCAGAGGCCACACAGAATTGAGAGGTCCACTCACCTCTCCGCCTGCTCCGAGGAAGAAGGCCACTGAAGACCTGATCAAGCAGACAGATCCTCCCAAGTTCTCCTGTTCAGCACCATGAGTGGTGGTTACCGAGTAACTACCCTAATTGCTGTATTTTGCCTGCTGAGAGGAGCAAGAAAAACACAAAACAAAATAAATCCGACCCAGGGATTGAACCTGGATCTCCTGCATTGCGGGCAGATTTTTTACCATCTGAGTCACCAGTGAAACCTCTAACCGCCCAGCTCTCCATTTCACCCCTACTGAACACCCCAACCACCAGGCCTTAGAAGGGTCTTCAGAGGTTACATTCCAACAGCATGCTACCATACGCAGCCAAGATCCCTCAGATAGTTTCATGCTGTAAATCCCCTTTCTCTATAAAGTGCCCTTCCTGAAACTCTATGACACTGTTGTGGTTCCACTTTATCTCCCCTTGTCCCTCATCTACACATCTCTCTAAAGAGCTATTTCCTGATATTATTTTCTCCTCCCTTTTTGTTTCAATCTTTCACAAATACTTACTGAGCACCTACTACACACACCCTTTGAGGGATGGAACAGTGAATAAAACAGATAATAGCTCTGCCCTGCCTTTATGAAGATGACATTCTGAAGAGGGAATCACAGGGAGATGGAAAATAACCACAATGAAAGCAATCAAATTTATAAAGTCAGGTGCTTTGGAGGCAAAGTAGAGCTAAGGCAGTGAGGTCAGGAGACTGCTTCTCTGAGCCCCGAGCCTGTCTCCTCAACTCAGCGTTTTGCTTGGGTTTCCCTCCAGAACTGGGATCCAGTGAATGCCTCCAGGCAGAAAGTTCGGGCTCCCCTGGGCTTCCTTCTCCTAGGGGTGACAGTTGCCCATTGTCCAATGTCTGAAGATGATTCCCATGTTTTTGTCCAGTTTCCTAGTTTTTTTTATGGTGGGAGGGCTAGTCTGGTACCAGGATCCCCTGGTGGCTCAGACGCTTGTCTGCCAGCAACGCGGGAGTCCCGGGTTCGATCCCTGGGTCGGGAAGATCCCCTGGAGAAGGAAATGGCCACCCACTCCAGTACTCTTGCCTGGAAGATCCCATGCAGAGGAGGCTGGTGGGCTCCAGTCCATGGGGTCGCAAAGAGTCGGACACGACTGAGCGACTTCCCTTTCTAGTCTGGTTCCAGTGACTCTTTCATGGTCAAAAGCAGAAGTCTTCTTGCTCAAATTTCAGAGGATGGCTCTGGCTGCTGTCCTTGCTATCAGCTGATTTTTGCCCTCTCTGTCCTCATTGTTACTTTCTCATCAGTCCTAGACACCAGGTCCAGGGGACTCTTCTTAAGCCTCATCCTTCTAGTCCTTTCCATAGCATTTGATTCTACTGGTCGCCCTCTCCTTCCTGAAATCCTCTTTTCTTGTGGCTATTATGAGACTCAGAGTTACTTTTGTTTTTGTTTTTACCATCACACTTCAGTTCTCATGCTCATTTGAATGCATACGCTCTTCCCCACTTGATTGCAAGCCCCTCGAAGCAAAGATACAAAATGTTCATCTTTGTGTACCAGGCCTAGTGTAGTGCTCTTGACTTCAGCAGGGGCTCCGTAAATGCTTGTTGAGAGAATGTAAAATACAGTCATAGAAGACAGTATATGAGAAACACCCTCGGAGGGGCACAGACCTGCTTAGAGCTTTCTGCGGGTGGCCGACTTTACGTGTAGGCCCAAGTGTCGAACTTTCAACACTAAAACCCACAGTGCACTCAGCTGTTCAGTCATGTCTGATGCTTTGCAAACCCATGGACCCTGTAGCCAGACTCCTCTGACCATGGGATTCTCCAGGCAAGAATGCTGGAGTGGGTCACCATTTCCTGCTCCAGAGAATCTTCTCCAACCCAGGGATTGAACCTGGGTCTCGTGTGTCTCCTGCATTGGCAGGAGGGTTCTTTACCACCAGTGCCCATGAAACCCGAAGAGGCCTAGGCAAACCAGAGTGATGGGTCTTCTGGGAACCTCTCAACCTTGTCAAGTCATGGTACTTGGACAGTGGTTATCTTTCTGAAGCATCCTGGAGTTGATGGGTGAGACCCACTCTGGCAGAAATGGTCTGGGAGCTCTCCACTCCTCAGTCCTGCAGGGTCCGTGGGAGAGCCACAGGGCATTCCCAGCTGAGCACTCCTCCAGCCTGGCTGGGGAGGCGGGTGTACCCTCCCCACGTGGGTAACCCTGCTATTTGTAGTTGCAAGGAGGAGGAGGCGGCTGGCAGGCAGGATGGGCCTGAATTAGGAAGGCTTGCATCAGAGTCCTCATGCAGGCACTCATCACTTGTGAACGTGAGCAAGCCCCTCATCTCTCAGAGATTTAAAAATGGGGAAACAGGACTTCCCTGGCAGCCCAGTGGTTAAGAATCTGCCCACCAAGTGCAGGGGACACAGGTTCTGTCCCTGGTCTGGGAAGATTCCACATGCCATGGGCAACTAAGCCTGGTGCTGCAACTAGTGAGCCTACTTTCTAGAGCCGGTGCTCCGCAACAAGAGAAGCCACTGCAATGGGACGCCCTCGCATTGCAACTGGAGTCCCCACTCTCTGGACCTAGAGAAAGCCCTCACACAGTAATGCAGACCCAGCACAGCCAAAAGTAAAGAAAAATAAAATAAATAGATAAATAAATAAATAAATATTTCTAAAAGACTTTTAAAAATTAAAACTGGGAAAGCAATAATACCTGTTTCTTTTGTTTGTTTGTTTGTTTTTAGGTTGTGGGGATTTAAAGGAAGTTATGTGTGCAAGAACATTTCCTATACTAAATATATCACACAGGTGTTATTTCTTCTTGTTCTTGCTTCTATTACATAATACAAATATTTAGAGGAAAAGGAACTGGTTGAAAGGACAGAGCCACAGAAGAATTCAGGACAAAGACAAACAGGTGAGGTTGGAACTGGGAGGGCAGCATCTTTGCTGGGACAAGAGGGAAAAAAGAAGAGATGAAACATATTGAGCTGGGGCCAATTAACCGGGGCTGTTTAAATCCAACCACTGAACTTCTCAGGAAAATTAAAAACAATGTCGTTTGCTCAAACTTAGGTGATGCTGGAGCTGAAGGTCCCTAAAGAGTATTTGAAATGGCTCTGTTTTTCTTTTGGCCCCCCGGCATGCAAGACCTTAGTCTCCCAACCAAATATCGAACCTACATCCCTCATAGTGGAAACGCAGAGCCTTAACCACTGGACTGCCAGGGGAGACCCCCAGAATGACTCTGTTTTAGTAACACAAGTGTGGTGGTGGGTGGCAGGGGAGGGAACTGAAGATATTTGTGGGATAAGTAGAGAAAGGAGACAGCAGCCTCCCCCACCCGCCCCACTAATAGTCCTTCAAGTGGGGCAGAAGTAGCAATGTCTAAGAAGAAAAGCCACTGACTGAATATAATCAGCTTACTTTCTTCTCTTTCTTTCATTTCCTCATTTTTCTCATGCCTGTCCCCCTGCCCCCACTTTCTGTCCTTCATTGGCCATAATAGAGGCAGTTTTAAAGACATTAGTCTTGCAACTTATATTTATTGAACTCACGATTACTTTAAAAGCTTGGAAGTTGAAAGGTTTGTCCTTCTCTCTCTTTTGGAAAAAGAAATGAATAATGAGAGTGTTTTCATTTCCATGCAGCCAGTAATGATTTTTTTTTTTTTTGGTGGATCCTTTATTACCCTTGTAGTTGGGGGTAGGGGGGGGAGAATCTCCCCATCCTAAGACTATTCCTATAACAGTTAAAACATGGGGCATTAATGACTCTTCTTTACTATTCATTTACCACATTTTCAACTTTTATTTCCTGTGCAACTTTTTTCTGGAGAGACAAAAACCTCTCTTTTGACCATTTCCCACCTGATGCGAAGAACACACAATGGTTGAAAAATAAGAGAAAATGTTAGTTGCTCATTCGATCTCACGCTTTGCGACCCCATGGACTGTAGCCCACCAGGCTCCTCCATCCCTGGGATTCTCCAGGCAAGAATACTGGAGTGGGTTGCCATTCCCTTCTCCAGGGGATCTTGCTGACTCAGGGACTGAACCCAGGTTTCCTGCATTGCAGGCGGATTCTTTAAGGCTGAGCCACCAGGTAAGCACTATCCTCCCAAAGATCATCTACCTTGAAGTCTGTCCAATCAGTGCTGTTCTAGGAAGAGGAGGCTTTAAGGTTCGACAGCTGTTAAATGCCCCTGCCCCAACTCTTGGTACATTTTGAGTGGTTGTGATGATTCTCATAAATAATGCATTGATACTCATACTGTAATTTATTTTTATTAAATAAAAAAATTTTTGGAATATAGTTGCTTTACAATATCATGTTAGTTTCCACTGTACAGCAAAGTGAACCAGTTATACATATACATGTACCCCCTGTTTTTTTGATTTCGTTCCCATTTAGATCATCATTAAGTGAAGTGAAGTGAAGTCGCTCAGTCGTGTCCGACTCTTTGCAACCCCGTAGACTGTAGCCCACCAGGCTCCTCCGTCCATGGGATTCTCCAGGCAAGAATACTGGAGTGGGTTGCCATTTCCTTCTCCAGGGGATCTTCCTGACCCAGGGATCGAACCCAGGTCTCCCGCATTGCAGACAGACGCTTTAACCTCTGAGCCACCAGGGAAGCCCTGCATTGAATAGAGTTCCCTATTTGCTATGCACTAGGTCCTTATTAGTATCTATTTTATAAAGAGTAGTGTATATATGTCAATCCCAATTTTCCTGTTCATCCCACCTCCCACTTCCCCCTTGATGTGCATACATTTGCTCTCTGCATCCGTGTCTCTATCTCTGCTTTGCACATAGGTTCATCTGTACATCAGGTGTTAGCACACATATGTGGAATCTCATGGCTTCCCTGGAGGCTCAGACAGTATAGAATCTGCCTGCAGTGCGGGAGACCTGGGTTCAATCCCTGGTTTGGGAAGATCCCCTGGAGGAGGGCATGGAAACCCACTCCAGGACTCTTGCCTGGAGAATTCCATGGACAGAGGAGCCTGGCGGGCTAGAGTCCATGGGAATCGCAAAGAGTCTGACACAACTGAGTGGAATCTCATGGAATCTCACACTGTGATTTAATTTGTCCCTTTTCTTATGACCATGCCCTCACTATTATTACGAATACCTTCACACAAGCACACCTTCTTGGGTGCTTTCTTTAACATTCAGGACTACCTCACTATCTTTGGCCTCCAATAAGCTAAGGATTAACCTTCTGCCACCTCTCTGTGAAGTCTGAGCCAAGAGATCATTTCTAAAGTTGAGTTTACTTATTTGGCTTTGCTGTTTGAAGTTAATTTATGATGTAGCCCAACTAACTTATCTCCTTACCAGTGGTTTAACTTGCAAAATAGCAAGAGAATATTAATAATATAAGTCTAGAATGGTCTCAGGCTTTCAAATGCTGTATTTGTCTTTTTACCGATTCCTTTAAATATCAACCATGAAGTCAACAAGCCACTATTTGGCATTACTGGTCAATATGCATATATATCTTCATCTGAATGAGCATGTCTGATAGAGTGCATTGAGCTAGTGGACTATTTGTTAAATTCCACATTTATACAGAAATCAGTTCAAGACATTAATTATGTAGAGTTTGAAATACCCAAAGTCAGATATTTGCATAGGTCTATCCGGTTTAATCCATGGTTCTCTATCAAGGTTGAATTCCCTAGGAATTCAACTTACCAAGTAAATTCAATTTACTTGGTATCAAGATGGATGAATGTCAGAAAACTAGACTAAACTTTTGTCATTGCAGTGCATCTAATCTACCATAATATCAGTTCAGTTCAGTCCTTCAGTCGTGTCCAACTCTTTGTGACTCCATGAATTGCAGCACTCCAGGCCTCCCTGTCCATCAACAACTCCCAAAGTTTACTCAAACTCATGTCCATTGAGTCAGTGATGCCATCCAGCCATCTCATCCTCTGTCGTCCCCTTCTCCTCCTGCCCCCAATCCCTCCTAGCATCAGGGTCTTTTCCAATGAGTCAACTCTTCGCATGAGGTGGCCAAAGTATTGGAGTTTCAGCTTTAGCATCAGTTCTTCCAATGAACACCCAGGACTGATCTCCTTTAGGATGAACTGGTTGGACCTCCTTGCAGTCCAAGGGACTCTCAAGAGTCTTCTCCAACACCACAGTTCAAAAGCATCAATTCTTCAGTACTCAGCTTTCTTCACAGTCCAACTCTCACATCCATACATGACCACTGGAAAAACCATAGCCTTGACCAGTTGGACCTTTGTTGGCAAAGTACTGTCTCTGCTTTTTAATATGCTGTCTAGGTTGGTCATAACTTTCCTTCCAAGGAGTAAGTGTCTTTTAATTTCATGGCTGCAGTCACCATCTGCAGTGATTTTGGAACCCCAAAAAATAAAGTCTGACACTGTTTCCACTGTTTCCCCACCTATTTGCCATGAAGTGATGGGACCAGATGCCATGATCTTAGTTTTCTGAATGTTGGGCTTTAAGCCAACTTTTTCACTCTCCTCTTTCACTTTCATCAAGAGGCTTTTTAGTTCCTCTTCACTTTCTGCCATAAGGGTGGTGTCATCTGCATCTGTGAGGTTATTGATATTTCTCCCGGCAATCTTGATTCCAGCTTGTGCTTCTTCCAGCCTAGAGTTTCTCATGATGTACTCTGCATATAAGTTAAATAAGCAGGGTGACAATATACAGCCTTGACATTCTCCTTTTCCTATTTGGAAACATTCTGTTGTTCCATGTCCAGCATATAGGTTTCTCAAGAGACAGGTCAGGTGGTCTGGTATTCCCATCTCTTGAAGAAAATTTTCCACAGTTTATTGTGATCCATACAGTCAAAGGCTTTGGCATAGTCAATAAAACAGAAATAGATGTTTTTCTGGAACTCTCTTGCTTTTTCAATATTCCAGTGGATGTTGGCAATTTGATCTCTGGTTCCTCTGCCTTTTCTAAAACCAGCTTGAACATCTGGAAGTTCACGGTTCATGTATTGCTGAAGCCTGGCTTGGAGAATTTTGAGCATTACTTTACTAGTGTGTGAGATGAGTGCAATTGTGTGGTATTTTGCGCATTCTTTGGGATTGCCTTTCTTTGGGATTGGAATGAAAATGGACCTTTTCCAGTCCTGTGGCCAACTGCTGAGTTTTCCAAATTTGCTGGCATATTGAGTGCAGCACTTTCACAGCATCATCTATTAGGATTTGAAATAGCGCCACTGGAATTCCATCACCTCCACTAGCTTTGTTCGTAGTGACACTTTCTAAGGCCCACTTGACTTCACATTCCAGGATGTCTGGCTCTAGGTGAGTGATCACACCATCGTGATTATCTGGGTCATGAAGATCTTTTTTGAACAGCTCTTCTGTGTATTCTTGCCACCTCTTCTTAATATCTTCTGCTTCTGTTAGGTCCATACCATTTCTGTTCTTTATTGAGTCCATTTTTGCATGAAATGTTCCCTTGGTATCTCTAATTTTCTTGAAGAGATCTCTAGTCTTTCCCATTCTGTTGTTTTCCTCTATTTCTTTGCATTGATCCCTGATGAAGGCTTTCTTATCTCTCCTGGCTATTCTTTGGAACTCTGCATTCAAATGGGAATATCTTTCCTTTTCTCCTTTGCTTTTCGCTTCTCATCTTTTCACAGCTATTTGTAAGGCCTCCTCAGACAACCATTTTGCTTTTTTGCATTTCTTTTCCATAGGGATGGTCTTGATCCCTGTCTCCTGTACAATGTCACGAACCTCTGTCCATAGTTCATCAGGCACTCTGTCTATCAGATCTAGTCCCTTAAATCTATCTCTCACTTCCACTGTATAATCATAAGGGATTTGATTTAGGTCATACCTGAATGGTCTAGTGGTTTTCTCTACTTTCTTCAATTTAAGTCTGAATTTGGCAATAAGGAGTTCACGATCTGAGCCAGTCAGTTCCCAGTCTTGTTTCTGCTGACTGTATAGAGCTGCTCCATTTTTGGCTGCAAAGAATATAATCAATCTGATTTTGGTGTTGACCATCTGGTGATGTCCATGTGTAGAGTCTTCTCCTGTGTTGTTGGAAGAGGGTGTTTGCTATGACCAGTGCGTTCTCTTGGCAAAACTCTGTTAGCCTTTGCCCTGCTTCATTCTGTACTCCAAGGCCAAATTTACCTGTTACTCCAGGTGTTTCTTGACTTCCTACTTTTGCATTCCAGTCCCCTATAATGAAAAGGACATCTTTTTTGGGTATTAGTTCTAGAAGGTCTTGTAGGTCTTCATAGAACCATTCAACTTCAGCTTCTTCAGTATTACTGGTTGGAGCATAGGCTTGGATTACTGTGATATTGAATGGTTTGCCTTGGAAACGAACAGAGATCATTCTGTCATTTTTGAGATTGCATCCAAGTATTGCATTTCAGACTCTTTTGTTGACCATGATGGTTACTCCATTTCTTCTAAGGCATTCTTGCCCACAGTAGTAGATATAATGTCATCTGAGAAGACAGGTTTAAAAGTTCTTCCTAAGAATTTAGAAATTCATAAATAAATTTATAACAAATTTGCCTCCTCTCTTCATCCTTATTTATTGCAATCTTCTGACCTCCAAGCAAGTTTCCTGCTTATGTGGAGCAATTAGAACTTCTATTTGCTGTTTTGCTCTTCACCCCAATTCTTACCATCAATTTGGATTACATCAGTGTCCAGATGAGGACCCACTAGTCCTCCTACCTTATAGCTCCTTAATCTCCTGTAGGCCAGTGACGTTGGTTTCTGTCTCCCCAAACCGTTACCAAGAACATCTCCTGGACCTTGTTATAGCCAAAAATCACCCCACCTCTGAAACACCTCTGTTCTTTTTTCAAACTACAATTTCCTATTCTTTCAGCTTTTGTTCTCATTCTATACCTTGAAAGGCTTTTTCCTCTGTCTTCTTCACCAATGCCACTTTATTTCTTACTATGCTATTCAAAAAGGAAGTGCTTGATTGTAAAAATACATCATTATTTTATGTACCACTGGTGAAAATAACCATGTCAATTAAACAACAGCTCAGTGATTTCTTATCACTTCCAATTTTTATTTTATATTTACTGAAAAAGCTCTTTTAGACTTACGTGTTATTTTTATTATGTAGCACTCTCATGCATCTATTAGTAAAGGAACTCGACCACAATAAGTGTCTGAATTTTCTGAATCACTTTTCAAAGTAGTCATTGATACCTATGGCTTGCTATGTAAAGTCGTCCTCTGGGTTAACCCCAGCACTGGTGATGGAGCGATTTTTAAGACCGTGTCACTACTGTCTCTGTAGCTTCTCCAAGACAATGACAGCCATTCTGCAAGTTTTGATGCTGACATGTTATTGATCATACCAGAAAGTATCAATAGAGGGGTTTTTAACAATGATAAGCGCTCATATTTCTTTTTCAAATGGTCTTCAAATGATCTGTTGATTGAAATGTCAAGGAGATGTCATGTCCAGCCGTAACATCAGAAAAAGCCATCATATCACCATCCTCTCCAGTGAACTTGTCTTTAATTGTTAATACACAAGTCTGTGAAATGGATCAAAAGCTAATCATTGGGCGGCTTAAGTGAGGTTCACAGAAGCCTATTCCAGGTAACAGTTAGTGATTTCTACTTCTGTTTTCCCTGGTGCTCCGAGCGAAGCTCTTCTGGCCCAGAGGAATCCACTTCCCTTAAGTTTGAGAGGAGTTCTTATGGCTGTGAATTCCTTTCTCCTTTAGGCTAAGCCTATATTTTACATTCCTCTTTTTCTTTCTCTTCCCCTTTCCTCTGTTCCTTTCTTTTTTTTCCTGAACAGTTTGGTCCTAAAGCTATTAACTGGGGGCAGAACAAGGTAGGTGTCTGAACCTAAGGTGAGGTGGGGGGTATACCCCAGACCTTGAGCAGGGTACCCACGGGAGGCCGTCCTGCAGGAAGTGTCGGAGGACGCCTGTCCAGGGGAGGGGACAAAGGAGAGCTGGAGTTTGGGTTTCACAGGTGGACTAACCAAAAGTGACCAGAGAGCCAGTTTTTTTGTTTTTGCTTTTACTATTGGAGAATGGGCTTACAGATATGGAAAAGAAGAAAATTAGAACAAACACCGTGCTATTGGATTGGAATCAGCAGTAACAGTGTGTATCAAAAATGTGAATAGATGAAAAAAATAGAGACATGGGGAATTTCCTGGTGGTCCAGTGGTTAAGACTTGGCATTTTTATGGCCATGGCCCGGATTCGATCTCTGGTGGGGGAACTAGGAAACCACAAGTTGCATGACATGGCCAAAAATAAATAAATAAATAAAAATATAGATATAAATGTGTGTAAGAATCTCTGTTTGTATGTGAATAGATGTGCGTGCATGCCTGCTAAGTCGCTCCAGTCATGTCCAACTCTGTACAGCCCCATGGACTGCAGCCCTCCAGGCTCCTCTGTCCATGGGGTCCTCCAGTCAAGAATCCTGGAGTGGGTTTCCGTGCCCTTCTCCAGGGGATCTTCCCAATTCCGGGATCAAACCCATGTACCTTACATCCCCGGCGCTGGCAGGCAGGTCGTTTGCCGCGCGGGTCGCCCAGGAAGCCTGTATAGCTGTAGACGCACACATGTGTTCCCTAGTTCTGTACAAGGAGAGGGCTTGGAACCACTCATCTGGGCACATCCAGCTCTCAGAAGGTACCTCCTAAATGTTGTTCTTTCACCAAAAGGAACCAAGGATCCTTAGAGAAATGACTGATTTCAGGGCTGGTAGGAAAAGTACAAGATGAGTCTGGAATATCTTATTTATGTCGGAAAGCAAGGAAGTGTTTCAAGAATGGTAGGTTTATGTCAAAAAAAGACATAGAAACTAGCCTAAAGGGGCTGCCACTGGCTAAATCTGGGTTAGTTTAAGGACATCCATAAATAATAATAGCAATGGATTATTACCAACTGAGTAAAGAAATCATGAACCCATTCTGATATAAATGAATGAATGAATAAATTTAAAGTTTGATGAGAAATAGCAAATTTACTTATTAATTACATAGGGGAGAAGCATAGCTTTAAAGTGAAGAAAACTGGCGGATACCACTTTTAACCAAGCAATCAAAGCCAACATCATCAGTAATGGGACAAACTTAAATCACCTGATACGTTGCAATGAGGAGAAGGTAGCATCACCGTGACATTCCTGCCAAAGACACATAAGCGGAATCTCACATCAGGAGGAAACAAGAGGCAAGCCCAAATCGTGGGACATATAACAAAATAACAAACTCGTCATCTTCAAAAGACTCCAGGATGAGAAAGGCCAGAGAAGACCGTGGCATGGTTCCAGACGGAAGGAGGCCTGACAATGAAATGGAGCTTGGGATTTTGGACAGGATCCTTTTGCTGAAAACGACTGATGGACATTTGGCGAAACTTGACTGAGAGTGGAGGGTGGAGGACTAGACGGCAGTAACCTCCCCGCCAATGCAGGAGCTACAGGAGACATGGGTTCCATCCCTGGGCCAGGAAGAGCCCCTGGAGGAGGAAACGGCAACCCACTCCAGTATGCTTGCCTGGAGGATCCCATGGACAGAGGAGCCTGCTGGGCTACAGTCCACGGTGCAGTCCATGGAGTCGCAAAGCGTGGGACACGACTGAGCCTGCGTGCACAGACACATGGGCAATGTCTCGAGTTAATCTCCTAATTTCACGGCTATCTTCTGCTTGTGTGGGGGAATGTTCCTGTTTCTAGGAAATACATACTAAAGAATTTTGTATTCTCTACATTCGGTTATGGTCGCTAAGAGCTGGACACAACTAAGCGACTGAATTGATGGTACATCAGGTCCGCAATTTACTTAGACATAATTAATAGGGTTAAAGGGGTAAAAGTTTTATTTTTCTTTTGTACTGTAATTACAGCTTTTCTGTAAGTTTGGGAAGTTTAAAGATTGAAAATATATAAAGAGGGAGAAGAAAGAATATTGCCACCTGATTAAACCTCAGGTACTTACAACTGAATGTACCCCAGACAGAAATGAACACTCTCCCTTTGTTTCTTTCCTGATTTGCAATTTTGATTACTGGTATTTTCACCAAAGCATTTCCTAAAGCTGGAAACCTTAGGCTCATTCCTAATGTCTTCTTCTCTCTCTCCCACATCTAAGCTTTATCTCTTCTGCCTCAGAAGTATCCCTTAATTTGAACCCATCTTCTCCACCCCCTGGCCACAATCCCTACTCCTTGCCCCGGACAGCACCCACCAGTCTTTCTGCCTCCAACATCTCTCCTCTATAGCCCTGGTGGCAATTATCTTACTAACAGGGAACGTTTTCATGTCATCCCCCTGCTTAGAGACATGTCTGGGCTGCATGTGTGCGTGTCTCAGGATAGAATCTAGCATTGGTTACAGCAGTTTTCCAAGGCTTCCCCAATCCCAGCCAACCACTGTCATCTTCTCTCCTGCACCCGCTGAAACACTGCAGCCAGCTGCCCACACTTCTGCACCTTCCTCAGACATACCTGTCCTTCCTTGATTTTGTGTTTTTGTGGATGTTGTCTGATTCCCTAAAACGCCTCCTGTGCCACCTTTAGAGTAGGGTACATACACTGGAAGGCCCATAAACTGAATCTGGCCCCCAGAATATTTTGTCTGTCTCCCACTAAAAGGGGGACTGTACATCCTTGAGGTGGGGGAACTTTGCTCTGCAGGTCATCATGAAACCATCCATGTGGACTTGGCAGGTTCGTTTGACTTTCAATACTCTTTTCTTCTGAAGCTTTTCCTGACTTCTCCTCTTCAAGCCTCCATCATCACCTCCCAAAACCACTGACCACATCATCCTGAGATTTCTGCTGCATGTTGCTCAGTTCTATGGGAATCTCAGCAAGAACCAACCTAGATTCTACAGAGCGAAGTCTGTCTCAACAGACCCTGGATTGAGAAAGAGTAGCCAGGGATTCAGAAGTGATTCGGCCCTTACGTGGAGCACTGCTGAGCTCTGAAGGTAGAATCTTGAGCCCTCATTTTCATACAGTGCCAGATCATACATTTTTTAGAAGAAAGTTCCAGAGGGAAGCCAGTACTTTGAAAGTTTCTTTTATCTTCTTTGGGAAAGTGGTGACCCTAAATATTTAGCCTGGACTGCAAATTTTGTCTAATTATGCCTTTTGGTGAATTGTGAAGCAGAATGTGAGCTTTTTCTTAATTTGGGTGCTTTCTCATTCCATTTCTATTTCAGATCTTCCAGCCTTCAGACAGAGAGCAAGCAAATGAAGAAGCATTATCTCTGTATATGATTATCCCACCCAACAAAGCAGCAAGCAGATTTGTTAGGACAATTAAAAAGCCTTTAGGTTGTGTGTGGTGTGTGTGTCAGTCACTTTAGTCATTCCTACGTCTTTGCGACCCTGTGAACTGTAGCCTGCCAGGCTCCCCTGTCCAGGAATTCTCCAGGCAAGAATACTGGAGTGGGTTACATGAATCAACATCAAACTTTGGCTCCCATGGAAATGGGCAAAAGGATTTATATGATTCCACCAATCCTGTATGAATCCTTACATTTTGCTAAATTTTTTGGATTTGAATTATGTTCTCTTGCGACACATTCTTAGAGGGTTTGAGAAATTAAGAAGCATAACATAGCAGATGAACAGAAATGCAAAAGCAAGAGTGCTCACCAGGTGGAGTCCCGGGGTGCATTCATAGGTCTGTTTGCTCCCGTCAGAAATCAGAGCTCATAAATGCCAGTCATCACAGGGATGGCAAACAGATGCCAAACACACGTGTTTCCCCTTCAGAACGGTCTTCCGTGGGGTGTTCCCTGTTCTTCTGACAGTGCTCTCTCTGCGACCAATTCTCAGATTCCTTAGATGAAAGCAGGTTCCTTTTCTTCCTGCAGTGGGAAAGAGGGAGGCGGGTTGAAAAAGGAAGGGGGTGTGGCTTTTGTAAGTTATCAGGGAGTGACACTCAATTTCTAAATCAGATCTCTTTCTCAGTAGATGTACTGAGAAAGCCACAAATGGCTGAGTCAAATTCTGGGGGTAGTCAAAAGTCAGCAAATTCTATTTTTTCAGTTTATTGTTTTCTATTGAATAGAGTTGGTAGAAAGATCCGATTTCTCAAAATCTAGAAACAGGGCTTAAAAAAAATTGGTTATAGGACTTCCCTGGTGGTACCATGGATAGGAATTTGTCTGCCAGTGGAGGGGACACAGGTTTGATCCCTGGTCTGGGAAGATTCCACTTGCCAAGAAGCCGCTAAGCCCGTGTGCCAGGGCTGTTGAGCCTCGTGAGCCTTCAGCTACTGAAGCTCATGTGACTGGAGCCTAGGTTCCACTGCCTGTACAACACAAGGAAAAACAGTCCCTACTCGCCACAGCTAGAGAAAGTTTGCGCAGCAGTGAAGACCCAGCACAAACAAAAATAAATAAATTAGTTAATTTAAAAAAAATTCACTCTATAATTAAGGATGGTGATGGTAACTCCTAAGAATGTTTCAGATGGGACCATCTACATGTATAGACTTTTTGGTGACAAGTGGGCTTATTGGTTTAAAATGTTGAGCTCAGATAAATACAATAAGTCTTGACTCTCAGTTTTCTCTAATTACCTGGAAATTTGTTATATACATATATATGCTATTATAATTATATATTAACATACATATAATAAATACATATATAATTCTAGATGTCTCTGCCTAGACCTATCTATTAGGACCTTTTTAACTTGTGATGTGTGTGTATGTGTGTGAGCTCAGTCCTGTCTGACTTTTTGGGACCCCATGGACTGTAGCGCACTAGGTTTTCTGTCCATGGAAGTTTCCAGGCAAGAATGCTGGAATGAGGGTACCTAGCATGCCACTGACCAAGCCAACCAGTGGCCTTCATTGGTGTTCTATAGTCTCCAATTCTGAGATGCCATCACATGCAAGATGTACCTAATAATCTGCCAAGAGGCAACATCTCCATTACATTGAATATGCATTTGATTTTATGATAAATCCTTATTTTAGAAATTTTGTCAAGTTGTTGGGAGAAGAAGGGAGAAATGCATCTTAAAATGGAGGTAGAAAAATACTTGGAGAGGGTTTGCTCATACAAAATGGCATCTATTTTAAGGTAATAGAAAGATCTCCTAGAACCCAGCAGCAGGAAGCACGGGAAGACTGTGTAAGAATCAGGCAGTCACTCAGCTGTGGGACTGAAGTGGTGGTGGTGTGTTCTCTCTACTCTTCTTTCCAATGTATATTTCTGCTAATCTCCCCATCCACCACTCTGAACTTCTGCCTGCCCATCATTCCAGCTGTGACTTTTCATGGAGCCAAATTTGAGCTCCATTTGGCTGATGCCTGCTGCTCAGAGCCTTATTTTTAAAGTGTTCCAAAATTTAACAGGAGGAATCTGATTGGCTCAACTTGGGTTAGGTAGTCTCTCCTTGTCCAATCAGGTTTGGTCATGGAGTTTGGGTTGCCTAATGAAAATTGGGGCACACAGACTCACTTCATCAAGGTATGGGTGGATCTAGGCCTTGGAATATGGGAGGGGAGATAATGGTTATCATTGTATGAAAATCATGGATGTGTAGGGAAATTTTCAAGTCTATAGATTTTTTGGAGTTAAATGAAAGGTGGTCATAAGCACCTTGGCTTACATTTTAGATGGCAGAGGATGTAGCTTATAGTCTGTAGGATGGAGCGTCCCATCTTAAAGCATAGGCACTCGTTAAACAGAACTGTTCTGCCATCTAAAATGTCAAATAGTTAAAGCTACAGGACACTGGGTTTATATAATATACAATTTGTGTGACACACTCTCTCAAGTTTTTAATTTTAACACAAGACACATAGTGAAACAGTTTTCTTCCATTGCTTGTGGGAGTGCCAATTGTCTGAATCCTTTTAGAAAGCCATTTGGAAATGTGTATGTATCAAGAACTTTAATGGTCCATAACTTCATTTTGAATTTAATTTGAGGCTTCTTTGAGCTGGTTACATAGTTGGTGCTCAGTGAAAGCTTGTTGCAAAATTACAGTTGACCCTCGGTATGTACAGATCAACCAGCCGGGGAGCAAAAATATTCGAAAAAAGAATTCCAGAATATTCCAAAAAGCAAAACTTGAATTTGCTGTGTGGCCAACTACTTATATTGTATTAAGTATTATAAGTAACCTAGAGGTGACTTAAAGTACACAGGAAGATGTGTGTAGGTTATGTGCAAATGCTGTCCCATTTTATATAAAAGAATTGGGCGTCTGTGGATTTTGGTATCCGAGGGAGTCCTGGAGCCAATCCCCGTCAGATACTGAGAAGTGACTGTAGTTTACATTTTATTTGCTTTTAACATCCTGTCCTTTCATACTTTTCTGTTTAACTTGCCTTACTGTGTGAGGCATATCACACTTATGTTTGAATGAATAAAACAACATTTTCGAGAGCAGGATAACTGTGTGCACGCAGTTTGGACAACTGAATCCAAATTGCATGAAAATGGTGTGCTGTGCTAGTTGGCTTGTGAATACAGGTGTCCAATGTGAGCTTTAGGATGTGATGATTGAAGGCAAACTTGGGCAAAGGGCACTGATGAGAGGTTGAGGTTTTATTATGTCCACTCTTGAGTGAAATTTCATCGTCCCAGAGTTTTCTTGGTCTGGCTCAATTCACTTTCTTGGGCAGCCAAAACTCATCACCTCACCCACCGTGCAAAAGGTGGGTCTCCTTCCCTTGACACTGGCTCTTTGTCAGCAGTTGGAGAGAAGACTGTGGAGCAGGCTATTTCTCCCTAGCAATAGGCCTTTCCTTTCCCTCCTCCTGCTCCCACATGTTGCAGGGTGTTCTACATCAAGTTGTTTCCGTGGAAGTTTCATGTACAGAGTCATCCTCGATGGATATCATGTGTTGTTTATTCCAGGCTAATATGATAGAAGATCTTCCCCCCACCCCAGTTTTATAGAGATAAAATTGACATGAAACATTATATTCCTTTTAAGTGCATGACATGATGACTTGATATATGTATATATTGCAAAATGATCACCACAGTAACTTTAGTTAAAATCAATCACCATTCATAGTTATGATTTTTTTTTCTTGGGATAAGAACCTTCGAGATTTACTCTCAGCTACCTTCAAATATACATACAGCATTAAAAACCATACTCACCGTACTGTGCATTATACCCCCAAGAACTTATTTATCTTATAACTAGAAGTCTGTACCTTTTGATCACCTTCACCAATGTTTCGCATCTCCTACTTCTTGCCTCTGGCCACCACCAATCTGTCAGCAGGAGGTCTTATGATCTGATTCCAGGCATCCTTTTACAGAATTGCACAAAGGTTGGTCCCTTACTTGGGAGAGAATTTGTCATCATGCTTTCTTTTTTTAATTTTTAAAAATATTTTTAAAATTTATTTTTTATTTTAATTTTGGTAGCACTGGGTCTTTGTCACTGTGTACAGGCTTTCTCTAGTTACGGAGAGCAGGGGCTACTCTCTAATTGCGGTATACAGACTGAGTTGCCGCGAGGCATATGAGATCTTCCTGGACCAGGGATTGAACCGGGGTCCCCTGCCTTGCAAACTAGACTCTTAATCACTGGACCACTAGGGAAGCCGCATGTCATCATGCATTCTTGTGCACACATCAACGTGTAGATCATTCCTTGCTTACTTTAGGACTGTTGTTCCTAACGGAGCAGTGGAGATTGGTGAATGCCAAGGTTCTGCTTCCTCATTATAGACAAGTTCAGCTAGACTGCCATCTTTACCTGTGGTTTGTCAGGAGCAAGACAAATCTAACTTGAGCTCCCCATCCTTTGGGGTATGCAGACATACATATGCATGGTAATAACATTTTCTGCTTGACATATTAAATTTAGATGTTCTTAACATAATGTGGAAAGTCATCACTGAGTAAAAGAACTCAGCATTTGACTGTGAAGTTGCTTAAAATAACTTAAAATTTCAATATTAATTGAATTTAGATTTTTTTAGTTATTAGGTTTCCAAGATTCCAGTGAAATCTTTAACAACATTTGTCACGAGAAATGCCAGTTGCCGTTGACAGGTTTGCATGATCTATACTAAAGAATCCTTTATTAAAGGCCACTACAGATCCCGCACATGTACTTCTTTTCTTATCAAGATTCCTATGTCTTTATATCACAGAAGAAGCCAGTTAGATTGAGGTTTGGGGTATTGAGAATTTGTGAGGAGAAATAAGGAAGAGAAGAAAATCATTTTATCTACATTGGTTGTGAAACAAAAGTTCTAAGTGGACCCCTGCCACACATCAGCATAAGGTGAGTTGCTGTAGTTCAATTTATACATACAATTTATATGTTAAAATTGTAATTCTAACTCCTTTCCTGCTAAAATGTGTAATTTCTAAGACTTGATGATAGAGTGACAAGATGACCCTTCAGGTCTCCAGTTAGTCCTAGGTCTTAATGTGGACAGCCCTTTTCTCCTAAGGCCAAGGGATAACTGCAGGCTTACCTACCCATTCCAGACTCTTTAGCATCCCAGGAAGCCTTGACCTTGTACCCCTTTGTCCTTGAACTCCCACAGAATGGGAGGCAGATCTGGCTACTGGGTCACCATGCAGAATGTTAGCCTGCCAGGATGCCATGAAGACTTTTATTAAGATTTCTGTCACCCACCTGTGTTTTTTTTAAATACATATAATTTTATGTATTTATTTTTGTCTGCACTGGGTCTTTGTTGCCTCACAAGGGCTTTCTCTGGTTGCGGTGAGCGGGGACTTCTCTTTGTTGTGGTGCGTGGGCTTCTCATTGTGGGGGCTTCTCATCGTGGGGGCTTCTGTTGCGGAGCACAAGCTCTGGGCCGACAGACTCAGCAGTTGGGCTCCAGAGTGCGGAGTCAGTAGTTGGGGCGCAGGGGCGCAGCTGTCCCGAAGCACGTGGAATCCTCCCAGGCCAGGGATTGAACCGGGGCGCCCTGCACTGGCAGGCAGACTCCTAGCCACCGCGCCATCGGGGAAGTCCCTCACCCGCCTGTTTTTTGCGGTCAGTGCCTACGTGCAGCAACAAAGGTGAGCTTCCCCCCGTCCCCGCACCGCGCTCCTCCCCGGAAGTGACAAAGCCATCGGCGTCGGTTCGCACGTTCAGAACGAGAGGCTCCGGCTTCCTGTGCTTGTGATACTGAAGGTTTGAGGGTGAACAAAGAGCTTTCCCTGGGAATCACTCTGAGGCCCTGAGACGAGATTTGAAACTAGTCCCTTATTGTTCAAGGCCAGGAGATAAGTAAGAGCTGATGTCAACACCAACTGCGTGTGTGAAGTCCCCTCAAACCCGCATTCTGCCTTCAGTCATGTGGGAACAAGGCAGAGTCTCAAATTCAGGGTGCCATAGTTTTCAATCCAGCTTAAGTAAACAGTTCTGGAAAAGGTAAACATTTCACTCTTCCTGTCGAGTTTGAGGTACTTCAGTTTCTCCTCTCTGGCGGGCACAGGAAGAAACAGGGGGTGTCAGTATTCAGCCAGGATGAAGCATCTGTACTTAAAGCCATTTCTCTGTCACCATGCAAAGCTGTAACAGAGAACAATAGATTTTTTTAAAATTTATTTTTATTAGTTGGAGGCTAATTACTTTACAATATTGTAGTGGTTTTTTATCTTAACTACTTGGTAAGCCACATAAACTCTTAAAATCTAAATAAAGGTATGTTAATATATATGGCTACAGAGGGGTATTTTTGTTTGTTATTTTGTTTACTTTGACTTTAACCATTTTTAATAATTTTTTAAACATGGATATAAAAACATCTTTTTGGTAAGTGAAAGTGTTTATTCTCTGGGAAATTTTAAAAGAAGGCTTTCCTGAGTTTTATATCTTTAGCAGTTTTTTTTTTTAAGTTTTCTATTTTATTTAGCAGAGGAGAATTCAACAAAGTTCTGCAAAACATCGCTTTAACTTGCAATTGGCTGTGATTACACTTGAAATGCTTACTTACTCTTCAGTTAAATGCATTAAATACTGTTGTTTCAATGGTCCTTGCTGTGTCAAACTATTATTTCTGGCATTTCAATATAAGCATAAGGTCAAGAAGAATAGAGAACACCAAATAAATTGCTCAGCAGGAATTTCAGCTTCCCTTCTCCTATATGTTCAGACTTCTGATATCCAGGAGAAAAAAAGGAAATCTTATAGGCAGATAAAGTTGTCTGAATTTTGCTATCACTTCTGCTCATGACTTTAAGAACACTGAGTGTATGAGAGTCTATGCCATAATGGATAGTTTTACACAGTAGAGGCTGACTATAAATCTTGCTAGCTTATACAAGGCCAAACAAAAATCTGAAAATAAAATGGATTTTAAATCCTCAACTCATACTCTCTCTGAGTCCTTTCTTATGTAATTCTCCTACAGGAAAACATACTCCACGACATCTCATTTCCAGACCCATCATTGACTGGTGCTTTCCAAACTTCGATGTCTGAATGTCTTTAAAAATGTTTAATCACCATAATGCATAAAACAGTGTGGAGCAGTCTGACATTGTATGTCTCTGTGTGGTTGAAAAAAATGCAAAAATAAATTGTTTGTATGGTGCTGAAAATGGAGGTTGGGATTAAATTGACCTCAGGTTAATGATAGGATGAAGATCAACTGTCAAGTAGCAAGAAAACGTTATAGCCTTGGCAATAATTAATGTTGAACAATGACTGGAGTTCAGATTATTGTAATGAGAGATGATACGCTCGCTGTTCTGACTGTCCAGAGGTCAATGTTACTTGGTTTCCTAGGCTTAGGAGTAAATAAGGAGGACTTCCTAAAAACAATGTGACTGGATGCAATGAGCCTGGGGTGACCCAAGGTTCATGGGAGACGTTGTTAGTATGTATAAAGAGTTTATAAAATATGTAACAACCACTCTCCTACAGAAGTTGGTGCCTGATGGGGTGTGGGTGTGTGGGTGTGGGAGCCTGGGGAGCTAGAGAGGTGTTTATCTAACTGTAGAAAACTGACCAAGGTTACAGTTTCCAGAGTCCCCATGTGTTGGCAGTTATCCTATAATTTTAATGAATCTTTTTTTGAATCCTTCATTTTCTGAATGGCACCATTCTTTCCATCATATATCATCATTGTCCTTGCTCTGATAATGTATTACATTAAAGTATCATTAAAGCAACAGATGTATTAGGGTAATATATTATCAGAGCAGAGCACTCTGGTGGTGATGCATTTCACAAATGATGGCTCCATCTTGGACAGAACAGGTCTGGAAGCTAGGGTCAGATCAACAAGACGAAGTCGAGTCCATGGCACGTGTTTGTTGGCACCGAACACATGTCTCCAGTTGTACGTTGTGGCCCAAGGATAATACTCAGTCTTGTTTTGTTTGGACAGTGGACTCCATCAAAATCCTTGGATATGGTGAGTCCCATTTCTGGAAAACAGTGTGGAATGAAAGTCTTCTATGAGACGGGAGTTTTAACAGGCAATGGATTGTTCAACACTGCTCCGTTGCTGGGAAGTTCATCTGGGAACGCAAACCTAAGTCTCACAGTCAGATTGACAGCTGTGCCATTTGCTGACACAGAAAGGCAGCTGTATTTGCCTTCCCTGCCACCTCACTGTAAGCATCATTTTCCCTCAATACTTCATTAAGTCCTTTAACCAGCACAGGTGCTTTCAAAACCAAACATTTGGTCTACACATAAAGAGAAATTTACAAGATGCTCAAGATCTTCAGGAAAACTAAAATAGAAAAAAAAGGTAAAGAGAGAAAACCAATATATTTCATCTAAGATGGGCATATGTGAGTTCTGCCACCACTGACCAGAGAAATGGGACGCAGATGGGAGGAAAGATGAACTTCAATACTTAGTGCACTTTCAGATAAAGACGGGTGTGTCTTTAATAGTTTGTCTCATCATCTTCACTCTGTCAAAAGTGCATTTAGGAATTCAGGATATGCGGAGGGTTGGACCAGCAGGATCTTGAGATTACAGTTGGGTGTAGTGTAGTTGGGCAGATGGTGCCATGATCTGTGCTGGGATTTTTCTGGCAAGACCCCAATCACATTACTGCTATCATGGTGCAGGAATCAGATTTTTCATTCAATTCAACCCTTTGCAGCTGGCTTGCCTGGTGTGTCAGTGGTAAAGAATCCGCCTGCCAATGAAGGAGACGTGGATTCGATCCCTGAGTCAGGACGATCCCTTGGAGAAGGAAAGGGCAACTCAATTCTGTGTTCTTGTCTGGAGAATCCTGTGGACAGGGGAGCCTAGTGGGCTACAGCCCATGGGGTCGCAAAGAGTTGGGACATTACTTACCGAGTGAGCATGCAAGCGCACATGCTTTACAGCTACTGGACCTGTAAAAAATTCAAAGAAAGGAACCAAATATTTATTTATAATAACTCAAAGGCCAACTGGCTAGAATCTGCAATTGAGGGGTACATTTCCATTATTTAGGGTGTGTGTGGGGGTTAATACTTTCTAAGTAGTGACCTCTTGCATCTAAGTGAGCCTGAGAAAATGTGTTTTTCATTTTAATTCTTTCTCTTTCAGAACTGTCTTGCCCTCTTTCTCTCTGTGTCGGGGGAAAGCAGCAGTCACCTCCTACAGAGCCTGCAGCAATAGCCAGTACCTTGAGAAACTAACCCCAATGTAGAGAAGGGCATCGTAAGGGGTTTCCTTGGCATGTGAAGGGAGGATTTGGGCGTGTCCAAAGCAAGGAGAGTATGTACTTGCTAATGCCATGTTATGGCAGTTGTTGTGACTCTTTGTCATGAGACTTTTGCCCAGACTCTTGGTGTGAGATGTTTGTTAACTCACTGGGCATTTTCTGAGCGGATGACTTAGATGAAGAGATGGATCCATCCCTTAATGGACTGATTAACTCTTGACGCTTCAAGACTCTTGCCTCAGACAGTAAAAATCCACCTGCAATGCAGGAGACCTGGGTTCAATCCCTTGGTTGGGAAGATCCCCTGGAGAAGGGAACAGCTACCCACTCCAGTATTCTTGCCTAGAGAATTCCATGGACAGAGGAGCCTGGTGGCTGCGGTCCATGGGGTCACAAAGAATCAGACATGACTAAGCCAGTAACACACTTTCTCTCTTGATAGATTGCCAGACATCCTAGGAGAGAGAAGTAGAGGGAGAAAGCGACTGTTTTGCTAATTCCAGTTCCTTGCCTAGAAGTTACAAAACAAAATACACATGATTTACATGCCTGAAAGAGAAAGAACTCTGAGTGGGACTCATTGCAAAATGCCAGCCTTAAATATTAGACACAGAAACAGGCTTGTGAGAAGAGACAGTTCTCTCCCACATGAACTTGGGTCCCACTGTGTGTGTATTTACCAGTGACCTTACCACTGTTGCTTTGTACTAGATGATATAAGAAATAATTGAGTGCCAATGTTTTACATTTCACCAGAATAGACTCAGTCCCCCACAAGGGGACTGATCTAGCCAGTCCCTGAGGTCCCATAGATTAATTCATTGATCTTAAATATTTTATAAAATGCACCCATCAAAGGCTACAAGCATATACCCATCAATTAAAAATTAAACAATCAAGGCAAAACAATACACATACACACACAAACTCAGCCATGCCATCCATTACTATGAATAAGCCATCAACAGGAACCCAAGGAAAGACAAATAACTTACATCAAGGCTGCAAGTGAAATACATTTATCAGCCCACTTAATAAATGCTTTTTGACATTTAAGAGCCTGTTCCTGTGTGGTCCTATATGAGAGAGATTTACACGTGTATACTGTGCGCATTCTCAGAACTTACTGCCTAAGAGAGAAAGGAGCAGAGTCCGCTGAGGACTCCGTGGCATACTCTACTAACAGGGAATTGTTTTCGAATATAACAGGGGTTGACATGTACACACTACTATATATAAAATAGAAAACTGATAACAACCTACTGTAGAGCATGGGGAGCGCAACTCAGTACTCTGTGATGACCTGCAGGAGAAAGGAACCTAAAAACGAGTGGGGATCAGTTCAGTTCAGTTGCTCAGTCATGTCCCACTCATTGAGAACCCAAGGACTGAAGCATGCGAGGCGTCCCTGTCCATCAACTCCCAGAGCTTGCTCAATCTCATGTTCATTGAGTCGATGATGCCACCCAACTATCTCATCCTCTGTTGTCCCCTTCTGCTCCTGCCTTCAATCTTTCTCAACATCAGGGTCTTTTCCAATGAGTCAGCTCTCCACATGAGGTGGCTGAAGTATTGTAGCTTCAGCTTCAGCATCAGTCCTTCCAGTGAATTTTCAGGACTGATTTCCTGAAATCATTCCAAAGAATGACTGGTTTGATCTCCTTGCAGTCCAAGAGACTCTCAAAAGTAGATATATGCAGATGTATAACTGATCCACTTTGTTGTACACCTGAAACTAATAAAATATTGTAAATCAATTATACTCCAATAAAATTTTTTAAAATAAAATATAACAAATTAATATGGTTGCCTTTAGGTTTTTTTCTTACATCATAATCTGAATTTGGAAGATAGATGAGTGAGAATAAGATAAATGAATTAGAGGACTCATCATATGAGCATGCAGTGACTCACAGATATTTCTAAGGGGAGTGAAAATTGTTTCCAACTTCCTAGGGCCGTTTGGCAATGTATATTTAAAGCCTTGAAATTTTTCATTCCCATTGGCCCAGAAATTCTACTTGCAAGAATTTGTTTTAAAGACATAGTTATGGAGTTTACAAAGATTTAGCAGCAAGAATATTCATTTCAGCATTGTTCACAGGAGCCCCCATTTGTAAACAGTCTAAATGTTGAAAAATATAGAATTATCCTGATCTATTAGGGGATACCCAAATAGTCAAAGCCTATTAAGTTCCTAAGAAATGATGAAGAACAATTAACGAGATTTTATGATGAAAAAAGTATGCTGTAGAACAGTATCACCAAATCATCACTTTGTGGTTAAAAAATTACACATACAAATATACATGCATAATCTGATTTCTGTGTTCATGTAGACAGTGCAAGACTTCAAGGAAACACGACCAAATGTTAGTAATGACTATCTCTGTGTGAAATTATTGATGAATTTTATTTTAGTTTTGCTTGCTTACCTTCATTTCTAAATTGAGCTATTTAAAACTAATAAAAATGTACTGAGGTAGGTGAAAACCAGTTTCAGTATGGCTGGAGTGGAACAACAAGGAGATAAAGTTGGAGTTGAAGCTAGAAGAGCCTTGAAGCTAACAAACGAGACATTTTCTTCATATGGAGGAAAAGAACAAAAATACACACACTTATATATATATATATATATATATATATATATATATTATGGGCTTCCTAGGTGGTGCTAGTGGTAAAGAACCCATGTGCCAAGGCAGAAGACAAGAAACATGGCTTCAATCCCTGGGTCAGGAAGATCCCCTCAAGGAGGGCCTGGCGACCCGCTCCAGTATTCTTGCCTGGAGAATCCCATGGACAGAGGAGCCTAGCGGGCTACAGTCCATGGGGTCTCAAAGAGTTGGACGACTAAAGCAACTTAACATGAATGCACGCATATATATAATATATTCCCTGGGGGCTCAGATGGTAAAGAATCCACCTGCAATGCTCGAGACCTGGGTTCGATCCCTGGGTCGGGAAGATCCCCTGGAGGAGGGGATAGCAACCCACTCCAGTATGCTTGCCTGGAGAATTCCGTGGACAGAGGAGCCTGGCAGGCTACAGTTCATGGGGTTGCAGAGTCAGACACAACTGAGCAACTAGCACACACATCCAGGGTATTTTACTGAAGTTACATAAAATTGAACAAGCTCTGTGTAAAACATTGGCAGTCTTGCTTTATATTCAAAATTTAAGCTAATTGGAATCTCCTCTCCCCCCACTGCCCCCACTCCCCCGCCACTAAAGCCTTTCATCGAGAGTCACATGCCATCAGAGCCGGCAGGCTGAGCAGTCTGGAAGCTGTGGTCCTGTGGTCACAGGACGGCAGCACTGTAACCACCATCCTTTGTAAGTGCCCACTGAACCGCAGCTCTTTACCTGCGTGGGAATGTCTCTGAGAGACCTTATGGCTTTTCCTCTGTTATTTTAACATTTGCTGCTATTATAATTTAAAATGTTCTTTATATGGAGCCTATAATCCTGTAACAAGGTCACCCAAGAGTTCATTAAGTGGTAGAGCTGTAAAACACTCAGAAAAGTTGGGAACTTTGGAACAGAACTTGGATGTGCTAAATCTCGATTGAGAAGGCCAGACAACTCCCATGATGCTCTGTGCTGTTAATTTAAGAGAGAGCACTTCAAAATATTAGAGGAAATACAGGGAAAATAAAAAGCAGTCTTAAAGGAAATATACATTGCCACGTTCTCAGATTTATGCTCTTCAAGATTCATCTCCCTCCTGCGCGTACTTTCTACTCAATCCTGTGGGAAAAGCAGGCTTGAATTATGTAAGTTTTGAATTATAGGAGGTCTCCAGGAATACATTCTCTGCATGAAATGTAACCATCTTGTGCAGTGGGGCTGGGGTGGGTTGAGGGTGGTGGCAGAAGGCAGAATGAAAAGCAGAGGGGATGCTGAAAAGAGGGTGACAGGAGCACAGGGGGGAAGCTCAGAGGGGAAACTCGAGGGAAGAGGAGACGGCGGCTGGGAGGAAATGGAGAAAGGGCAAGAAGGAATGAAAAGTGATTCATACAAGGCACGGGAGAAATTTACTTATATGGATCACGTGGCTTAACTTTCACGATCAGGAGATGGTACTGCTTCTTGACCAGAAAGAAAGACAATCGAGATCCCAAAGAGGCTTGCATGGAAAGACTCCTTTATTTATCCATTTCTTTTTCATTCTTCTGATTGTTCTAAAATGAAACTTTTGATTATAAAAGTAACATGTTTAATTTTCTATGTGAAGTGAAGTTGCTCAGTTGTGTCTGACTCTTTGTGACCCCATGGACTGTAGCCTACCAGGCTCCTCTGTCCATGGGATTTTCCAGGCAAGAGTACTAGAGTGGGTTGCCATTTCCTTCTCCAGGGGATCTTCCCAACCCAGGGATCGAACCTGGATCTCCTGCATTGCAGGTAGACTCCTTACTGGCTGAGCCATGTGAGTAAGTGAAGTCGCTCAGTCGTGTCTGACTCTTTGCGACCCTGTGGACTGTAGCCTACCAGGCTCCTCCGTCCATGGGATTCTCCAGGCAAGAGTACTGGAGTGGCTTACCATTTCCTTCTCCATGGCTGAGCCGTGAGGGAAGTCCAAAAAACTGAAAGTGAAAGTTGCTCAGTCATGTACTCTTTGCGACCCCATGAACTAGTCCATGGAATTCTCCAAGCCAGAATACTCGAGTGGGTAGCCTTTACCTTCTCCAGGGAAGGTTCCCGAAACAGGGATTGAAACCAGGTCATCCACATTGCAGGCAGATTCTTTACCAGCTGGGCCACAAGGGAAGCTTAATTTTTTATACTTGATCTTTAAAAACCCTTAGAAAAAATTTCATGAAGATAATTACATCTCAGAATATCAATACAGAAAGCCAAAAGAAGTAAAGATCCACTAATCACTAGGTAAGACCCTGTTCTCAAACTGCCCCTCTACCACAATGCCCTGAGTTATCTCAAGGGCACCCTTGGGATCTCTGGATGCCTGAAAAGGATTACAAAAATGATATTCAGCATCACAAATGGTTATCTAAACTGCAAAAATAAAAACTAACCTCAATTTAGGGGGAAAAAAATAACACATGCTTTGAAAATATAAGTTTAAATCATGAGGAAGTATTTATTAGGTTGGCCAAAAAGTTTGTTTGAGTTTTTCCGTACCATCTAAGAACAAACTTTTTCACCAACCCAATAAAATACAATGTGGAAGTCCACCATCCAACAACTTCTTTGTCTCCCACAACTGAATTCTCTTCCTTAGAGAGAACCACTGTTAACCATTGAGTTATGACCTTCTAGACATTTTTACACACACATAAGGATCATTCTATATCTACTGTTCTGAAACCTGCTCCCACCCCCATCCAACCATGTGTTTTGGACACTGAAGATATGAACCACTTTATATTTTTTAAAAAATCCATTTGGTGGTGTCGTGTCTCAGTTGCAGCATGTGGGATCTTTGGTTGTGGCTCACTGAGTCTCCAGCTGTGGCATGTGGGCTTTAGTGGGGGTCTTAGTTCCCTGACCAGGGATCGAACCTCTGTCCTCTGCACCGCAAGGTGAATTCTTAACCATTGGGCCACCAGGAAAGTCCCCCTCCCTTTTTTTTAAATGCATAAGCTTAGTCTTTTAGAGAGGTTTTGGGTCACAGCAGAACTGAGCAGAAAGGACTCTGTTCCCACATGGCCCCATACACGTACAACTTCCTCAACTACCCACATCCCGAAGCACAGTGGTCCCTGTGTCACAATCCACGAAGCTACACTGACACATCAACATCACCTAGAGTCCACACTTGACACTAGGGCTCGTTTTTGGTGTCCGTTGTACCTTTTATGGGTTTGGACCAATGTATAAGGACACGTATCCATCGTTATATATATATATTGTAAAATAGGTTTACTTATTTGGTTTTGCCTGTGCTGGGTCTTTGCTGTTGCGTGCGCTTTTCTCTAGCTGTGGCGAGCAGGGGCTCCCCTCGAGTTGCTGCGTACTGGCTTCTCACTGTGGCGTCTTCTCCCGTGGTGGAGCGCGAGTTCTAGAACGCACAGGCTTCAGTAGTTGTGGCTCCAGGGCTGTAGCGAACAGGCTCACGAGCTGTGGCGCCCAGGCTTAGCTCTCTTCTTGGGTCAGGGATTAAACCTGTGTCTCCTGCCTTGGCAGGTGGATACCTCACCACTGAGCCCCCACGGAAGCTCCTATCCACCTTTATATGTTACACAGAATAGATTCACTGCTCTAAAATTTCTCTATACTCCGCCTGTTTATCACTCCCTTCCTAACTGACAAACAAGTGAACATTCAGGAGGTAAAAATTCCAGGGGCGCCGGGTCGTCAGGAGGCCCCCACAATATTATGAGTTGTATCTCCAGGAGCGTGACCAAATTCCCACAGTAAATATCATAGAAAAACCCCCTCATCCTTCCTGCAGAGGGAGGGGAAAGAGGAACAATTCTGAAGTAACACTGGGGAGCTCTGTTCTTCTTGACAAGGTCTGCCCTCAGGTGAAGCTAGTTAACCACAGCCTAATTGCTTGGGGTATTATCAAAGCCTGACTGACCTGAGGAAGGGAAATACCCCAATCCAAACTTCTAGCCATCCTGATACACCCAAGAGGGGAGAAAAAACTGAGAAATGCTTGCGAAGTTCACAGTCCAGAGGCACAGCCTCACTGAAGGACTGAAATCTAGTCCAGGGATTATGGGATGCTTCTACATGTATCTTTACTTTACAAGAGAGTTTCTTGCAGACCCCATAGAGTTGGGTCTTCCTTTTTGATAGTCTCTGGCAGTTTCTGCCTCTTAACTGGTGTATTTAGACCATTGACGTTTGAAGTGATTATTTATAAAGTTGGATTCGTATCTGTCACATTATTACTGTTTCTGTTCATTACCCTTATTCTTTGTTCCATCTTTGTTTTTCAAACTATTTCTACCTTTCGTGATTTTAATTGAGCATTTAAAACAAGTCTATTTACCTCGTTTCTGAGCATATTAAAAAGTCCACTTTCAATGGTGTTAAGTATTTTGCTTGCTTGTTTTGCTTCAGTCGTGTCCAACTCTTTGCGACCCCATGGACTGCAGCCCACCAGGCTCCTCTGTCCATGGGATTCTCCAGGCAAGAACATTGCAGTGGGTTGCCATTTTCTACTCCAGGGGATCTTCCTGACTCAGGGATCGAACCCATGTCTCTTGAGTCTCCTACATTGGCAGGCGTGTTCTTTACCACTAGCACCACCTGGGAAGTGCCTTAGTTTAACGAAATAATTTCATTTCCTCCCTCTCGTCCCTTGTATCATTTCTGCAATTCATTCACTTATATTTAAGCATACAGAAGCAAATATATATCACATATATACACATATAAGATATATATATATAAACATAATCAAATACATAGTGGCTATTTTTAACAAACTTATCTGTTAGATCAATTAAAAATAAGAAAAACAAAAGTTTTATTTTCCTTCCCTTCTTCATTCCCTGATGTTCTTCTTTTCCCTATGTAGACCTAAGTTTCTGAGCTATGTCATATTCCTTCTCTCTGAAGAACTTTTTAACGTTTCTTGCAAGGCAGGTTTACTTATAAGAAATTCTCTCAGTTTTGGTCTGAGAAAGTCTTTGTTCCTCCCTCATTTTTTCAAGAGTGCTTTTGCAAGATAAAAAATCCTAGGTTGGTGGGTTGTTCTCTCAACACTTTATTTCCCTCAATTCCTTTATTATCTGTATGGTTTCTGAAAATGTAATTTGGATATGATTTTTATCTTTGCTTCTTGCTTATCCATAGTTAAGGTCGTTTTTCCCTCTGGTCTCCTTAAGATTTTTTTTCTTTATCTTTGATTTTTGAAGCTGGATGTTGATATGCCTAGGTGTTTTTTGTTTATCTTGTTTGGTTATTGTTTCTTTGCCATATATTCTTTTTGGTGTTCTCTAAACTTCATTGGAAGGACTGATGCTGAAGTTGAAACTCCAATATTTTGGCCACCTCCTGCGAAGAGTTGACTCATTGGAAAAGACCCTGATGCTGGGAGGGATTCGGGGCAGGAGGAGAAGGGGACGACAGAGGATGAGATGGTTGGATGGCATCACCGACTTGATGTTTGGGTAAACTCTGGGAGTTGGTGATGGACAGGGAGGCCTGGCGTGCTGAGATTCATGGGGTTGCAAAGAGTCGGACATGACTGAGCGACTGAACTGAAACAAACATCTTAGATCATGGTTTGGTGTCTGACATTAATTTGGAGGAAATTCTCAGTCATTATTGTTTCAGTGATTTGTAAGGGCCTAATTCCCATTTTAAATTCCTTCTGTTTAACACATCTGGGTAGTTTCTGTTTCTGGCAACTGACCCTACTAATTCCAAAATCTGTAAAGTATTACCTGGTAATACAAGATAGTCAGAGTGTCTATCTAACTCTGGTCTATCTAACTCCAGGTTCTAACTCCCCTGGAACAACTATTTAGTGAGATAAGGATTCATAAGCAAGTGCTTTACTAATGAAGTTCTTCCAGGAAGGACCTCTAAAGGTATAGAAGAAGCAGATGGGGGAGGGAAAGATGCCAAGCAAGGATGCTACTGCTGCTGCTAAGTCGCTTCAGTCATTCCGACTCTGTGCGACCCCAGAGACGGCAGCCCACCAGGCTCCCCCGTCCCTGGGATTCTCCAGGCAAGAACCCTGGAGTGGGTTGCCATTTCCTTCTCTAATGCACGAAAGTGAAAAGTGAAAGTGAAGTTGCTCAGTTGTGTCCAACTCTTTGTGATCCCATGGACTGTAGCCTACCAGGCTCCTCCGTCCATGGGATTTTCCAGCGAGAGTACTGGAATGGGGTGCCATTGCCTTGTCCAAGCAAGGATGGGATCTCAGTAAAGCCAGGCAGAGGGTGGTTTCCACCCAATGCCACCAGGGAAATGACTCTAAGTGTGAAAAGTGACAGTGTTATTTGTGTCTTACTCTTTGTGACCTCATGGACTCTTCCCACCAGGCTCTTCTGTCCATGGAATTCTCCAAGCAAGAACACTGGAGTGGGCTGCCATTTTCTCTTCCAGGTGACCTTAGGGATCAGAATGGCATCTCCTGCATCGCAGGCAGATTTTTTTTTACTGTCTGAGCCACGAGTGATATCTCAGAGTTGTCTTGCCTCAGGGCAAGGGGCTAGGTCTCACATTCCCACCCCTGTCATCCCAGGCGACTGGTGGCAGTTTTCAGGAATTTCCAGCTCTCTGTGAATGAACGCGTGCTAAGTTGCTTCAGTCATGTTTGACTCTTTGCGATGCTATGGATGGTAGCCCTCCAAGCTCCTCTGTTCATGGGATTCTCCAGGCAAGAATACTCAAGTGGTTAGCCATGCCCTCCTCCAGGGGATCTTCCCAACTTAGGTATTAAGCCTGCATCTCCCACACTGGCAGGCGGATTCTTTTACCACCAGTGCCACCTGGGAAGCCCTCCGACTGTCTTTATTTGTGGGCAATGTGGTTCTAGTAGAAATGCTAGTCCTCTAAAGGAAAACCGCAGGTGCTGACTGTTGGAAGTGATGGTGCATCAAGGACAAGAAGGGTCCACAGACATGGTAGGAAGGGGACTGAGGAGTCTGGGCAGTGCTCAGGGCCGCACTGGGCTTGCTGATAGACAGGAGCTGAGATTCTGGAGCATGGGCAATCCTCAGGCATAGCTGGTTCCCTTTGATCTTGGTATGATTGAGGGGTTAATCATAAAACTGATGACAAGGGGACAACATGAGCCACAAATGAGAAACCTGACACAATCTTCACTTTTTAATTAGTTATGATTTTCTCAACCATCACAGATAGTTTGTCTTCTCTTTTCTTCTCAAGAACCATTAACACTTATTGGGCATCTGCTTTTATCAAAGTAGTCTTAATGTGCTAGGGATCCAAAAAGATGGAGGACCCAGACTCATTGGCAAGGCCCACAGAAGTCATCCTGCTTCAACTCTGCCTTCTTCTCCCCATTTCCATTTCCCTGCTCACATCCAGGCTCCAGGAACATGAACCTGCATAAACAATTAGAATATGTTGCTCCTTCCCCGACTCTGCCCTTTTACCCATCATTTCTTTAGCCTGAATACACTTCCTTCTCTATTCCATACATTCACTAGAATCCAACTTATGGCAGATGCTTGGAATGGACACAGTCATGCTCCCAGATCCTTCTCCCTTCTTCATTTCCCTATAAGATAGAGAGATGGTTACTTTTGCATCCTTCTTTGCTGACGTGATTGACTGTGTACTCAGTCCTGGCCAGTGAAGCCAGGAGAAATCTACATCAATCTGGGACAGTTGGGAAAGCTTTGCTTTCTAACAAAAGGGACAAGTACCAGAGGAGAGCTGCTGGGGTTGCCTCTTCCTCTTTCTTCTTGTCTTGAGCATGGGTGGACTCAGTGCTGGAGCTATTGAAGTCATTCTGTGTCATGAGACAATAAGCATGGAGGAAGGCAGAGCTGACTGATGGAGAGAGCCTGGGATCATAATGACAACCAGGAGTTCCCAAGCTAGAACCAATAGCTACATTTCCCTGAGTCTCTTTACATATATATGTATAGACTTTCTATTTGTTAAAACCAGAGCTTTGCAAGTTATGGCCCTAGATATGATTGCCTGGTTTCCCTATTACTTGCAACCAAAGAATTCTTAATGGAAACTCTGACTTCAGGATCACCTCTTCTTAGATCTTCCTTCCACACCTCAACGCTATTAATGCATGTGTGTCTTTGTAGATTATTTTATTTTTAAAGGTTTTTTTTTTTTGATGTGGTCCATTTTTAAAATCTTTATTGAATTTGTTACAATATTGCTTCTGTTTTGTGATTTGGTTTTTTGGCCGAGAGGGATGTGGGGGTCTTAGTTCCTGAACCAAGGATCGAACTCACAGCCCCTGCATTGGAAGGTGAAGTCTTAACCACTGGACCACCAGGGAAGTCCCTGTAAATTATTTTGTTGTTCTTATCCCATGGAGTCAGAAGAGCTGCCTTTTCCCCTCGCCTCTACATGTTGGGTCTGTGAAGGGGAAAGCCTGTGTGTTATTAATGTTTAGCATCATTCCAGCCTCATGCGCCACTCAGAAAAAGACTGTTGAAAGAAGGAAACACACAGTCTCCACTCTGCGGCAGACCCTGAGCGCTGCCAGCCCGACAGCCAAGTCAGCCCATGCTGCAGCGTTCTGTCCAATGTGGTCAAGTCTTACTGTGGCCACTCTCCCTCCTGCTTCACTCTCCCCACACACCACTACCGTCAGGCTGTTGGGTACATCCACACACACTGAGAGTTTGTGGGTGATGGATGATGACTTTAGTGCAGTTCAGGACATGAGCCAACTTCCAATGGAGTTCCATACTACACATCACCAGCTGAAGCTCTTCAGTGACTGTGCTCTGTGGAACATCACACTGATTGTCTTTCCTTTCTTTCTCTCTTTCTCTTGCCCTGGAGACCTTCTCTTTTTCTCCCTTCTTTCTGCCATTCCAGAGCTTGCTACCTGATGACATAAGTGTGTTAACCAACTTAACTCTCAAGGGCTTTCCAAGTGCTCTGGACTTACTTTGGGGCATCAGTCGGATCTTGCTAAACAAAAGTGACAACGATCTCTGATGACACTTGGGAGAAGTTCTGAAATTCATTTTCCTTCTACTTCCTTCAATTTCTTAGGCAGGGTTTCCTGTAGCCTATAATCTGTGCACTAGTGGGTGGAATGTAGGTGGAGTGGCCCTTATTCTTGAGGCAGTTGGGGAAAAAATGAGATGGTCTATCCAAGAAAGGAGAAAGCTGGAAAACAAGTTAATAGGCTCCAAATACAAATTTTATTTGTATCTTGAGAGAGGACAGTGGTAGCTCTGATCATCTCAGATTTATGAATAGCATTGCAATGTATATGCTTGCACACTTGATGCAGCTAATTTTATAATGAGTTGGCACTCACCTGCTTTTTTGAGAATATACTAGCTGAGTCAGAAAAGGAGATAATGCTATGGTAATGTGTAGGATGGAGGGGGAACTTTACCTAGGAGTTTTTTTAAAAAAGTCACAAAGTGGATAATTAAGAGCTATCAACAAAGAGATATTATATAACCATTCATCAACCCTAGGAAGAGAGAAGGGGGATGAGAGAGGGGAGAGGAGAGGAGGGAAAACACAGGAGGCCTTGAGCAAGCTGTTCTGTTTCTTTATGCTTGTAGAGCTAGAATTTCCTGTGTCTCTGCTGAGAGGCTCTGGGAGTAGGGATATTCGTTACAACATACTGGGCTTCCCCGGTGGCTCAGCGGTAAAGAATCCGCCTGCCAATGCAGGAGACGAGGGTTCAAACTCTGGGCCAGGAAGATCCCCTGGAGGAGGGCATGGCAACCCACTCCAGTGTTCTTGCCTGGAGAATCCCAGGGACAGAGGAGCCTGGAGGGCTACAGACCAGGGGGTTGCAGAGAGTCAGACGTGACTTAGGGATACACACTACCTCCACCCCGCATGTCTGCCTGGCATATGAAGGATCCGGAGTCCATCCAAGGTTCAGCTCAGCATGGCCCTGAACTTGCCTCCATTCAAGACAGCAGGTTTTCTAAATTCAAAAGACTTAAAGGGACAAAACGAAGGTTTTCTTGGGTGAAGGGAGGCAAGGGGATTAGGTGGGTGGGTGCAGAGGAGGGAGGCTGGAACCGCATGACATACGGTGAAAAAGGCCCTAGCTTTCGTTAAATGTAGTGAGCTCCTAGGTGCTTATGACATTATTAAAAACAGTTAATTCACCAAAGAAGCAAAAGCAGGTTATGCCTGACCTCCAAGGATGACTGTGTCATGAATCAAGGATTATGATTAATCTGATGCTGAGATTAATTAACAGAAAGAAAGGGGAAAATGATAAATACTGGTTCTCTCTCATGGCACTACTCTTGACTCATATCCTCCAATTAAAAACAAATAAAATTTTTAAAAAGTGAATGTGATTTTAAAAAGTAAATAAAGAAAAATCATTACTCAAAAAAAAAAAAGATAAGTATCCTGGAAAAAAAAAAACAAAACAACAAACTTGCAAGCAAACAAAAATCTTCAAATTGCTGAAAGGGACTTAGGAGGAAAGGGGGCACTGCTGGGGCTTCCCAGGTAGCACTGGTGGTAAAGAATTCACCTGCCAACGAAGAGACATAAGAGAGACCTAAGAGATGCAGGTTTGATCCCTGGGTCAGGAAGATCCCCTGGAGGAGGTCATGGCAACACACTCCAGTATTCTTGCCTTGAGAATTCCCATGGACAGAGGAGCCTGGTGGGCTACAGTCTGTGGTGTCATACAGAGTTGGACATGACAGAAGTGACTTAGCATGCATGCACGTACAGGGCACTGCGGATTGTCATAGGTGATTATCACAGTGAGTTCTATGACTATACATACAGTGTGATCCCACTCAGTCCTGGCAGAGTCCATGAATTTGGTGTGATAACTGTTTCACAGATGAGAGCACGGGAGCTCAGGGAAATGAGATGGTGTGCTCAAGGTTGCAGCATCAGGATTTGTGGGTTTGTGTCCCAGATGTGACTCCCAGAACCTGAGCTATCCCTCAGCTGTGCCATGCCAGTGGCCAGGGGCCCACGGAGAGCAGGGCTGGGTGGGCAGGAGGGCCTTCACTCTTCTCCTGTGGGTCCCAGCCTGGCTCTGAGCTGGCGAACAGTGTTAGTACTTTGATAATGATCCTTTTATAAGCACAGTGAAGCACAGAAATAATAATAATCCAGCTCCAAACAGTAGACTGGCTCAACATATCCAGCTTCCCAGAATCATTTATTTTTTGAGTAATTAAACTTTCCCGAGAACCACATTTTACCAATTTATAATATTAACAATATTAAAATGATGTGACATTATCATCTGTTAACCAAAATGTCAAACAAACAAACAAACAATAATAGCAAAGCCCCAGAGTAGGCAGAAGTCACTCTTAGGACTCGCAAGAAGAAAATATGCTGTGTGAACAACACAAGTTGTAGACTTCTACCCACAGGACTAACAACAGTGTCTTAAAACAGCCACTCCTGAGCCCTTAGTGGGACAACAGTGTCTTGAAACAGCCAGTCCTGAGTCCTTCAGTTCAGTTCAGTTCAGTCGCTCAGTCGTGTCCGACTCTTTGTGACCCCATGAATCTCAGCACACCAGGCTTCCCTGTCCATCACAAACTCCTGGAGTTTACTCAAACTCATGCCCATCGAGTTGGTGATGCCATCCAGCCATCTCATCCTCTGTCATCTCCTTCTCCTCCTGCCCCCAATCCCTCCCAGCATCAGGGTCTTTTCTAATGAGTCAGCTCTTTGCATGAGGTGGCCAAAGTACTGGAGTTTCAGCTTCAGCATCAGTCCTTCCAATGAACACCCAGGACTGATCTCCTTTAGGATGGACTGGTTGGACCTCCTTGCAGTCCAAGGGACTCTCAAGAGTCTTCTCCAATACCACAGTTCAAAAGCATCAATTTTTCGGCACTCAGCTTTCTTCACAGTCCAACTCTCACATCCATACATGACCACTGGAAAAACTATAGCCTTGACCAGACGGACCTTTGTTGGCAAAGTAATGTCTCTGCTTTTTAATATGCTATCTAGGTTGGTCATAACTTTCCTTCCAAAGAGTAAACATCTTTTAATTTCATGGCTGCAGTCACCATCTGCAGTGATTTTGGAGCCCCCAAAAATAAAGTCTGACACTGTTTCCACTGTCTCTCCATCTATTTCCCATGAGGTGATGGGACCAGATGCCATGATCTTAGTTTTCTGAATGTAAAGCTTTAAGCCAACTTTTTCACTCTCCTCTTTCACTTTCATCAAGAGGCTTTTTAGTTCCTCTTCACTTTCTGCCTTAAGGGTGGTGTCATCTGCATATCTGAGGTTGTTTATATGTCTCCGGGCAATCTTGATTCCAGCTTGTGCTTCTTCCAGCCTAGAGTTTCTCATGGTGTACTCTGCATATAAGTTAAATAAGCAGGGTGACAATATACAGCCTTGACATTCTCCTTTTCCTATTTGGAACCAGTCTGCTGTTCCATGTCCAGTTCTAACTGTTGCTTCCTGACCTGCATACAGGTTTCTCAAGAGGCAGGTCAGATGGTCTGGTATTCCTATCTCTTTCAGAATTTTCCACAGTTTATTGTCATCCACACAGTCGAAAGCTTTGGCGTAGTCAATAAAGCAGAAATAGATGTTTTTTCTGGAACTCTCTTGCTTTTTCGATGATCCAGCAGATATTGGCAATTTGATCTCTGGTTCCTCTGCTTTTTCTAAAACCAGCTTGAACATCTGGAAGTTCTCAGTTCACATATTGCTGAAGCCTGGCTTGGAGAATTTTGAGCATTACTTTACTAGCGTGTGAGATGAGTGCAATTGTGCGGTAGTCCTTAGTGAGGTCCTTAGTGGGGTCCTAAATTAACCTAGGTTTAAGTCAGCAATTTTTTAAAGAAAAAAAAAATAGAAAATAGAATTAATCTGTACAGCAAAGCTAAGTATCATTTTATAAGGGCTTTGTTTCAGTCATATAGGTGTGTGTGTGTATGTGCATGTGCGGGCCCGTGTGCACGCGTATGCACTGGGTGGTGGATTTCTTACTGGGGATAGTGGTCGAAGATGGCCCTTGGGTGTGACCCTCTCAGAGCATTAATGAACGCCTCTGAGGGGTTAACGAGAAGGTTGTGAAGAATATACCCTAATCGCGTGTGTGCACAGGGAACACGGACTATACATTCATGATGTGTTTTGCAGGGTTAGAATTAGATATTGAGGCAAGCCATAAATGCGGGCCACTTTAAAGCAGATGGCACCCGGGTATAATTTAGAACACGAATAGTCAGCAAGAGGGTTGAGCTGGACAGAGCCATTTGGACCAAGTAATTGCCTGAGTTATAAGAGGCTAGAGAATTGCAGGTCTTTAGAAATACTGTGGCCTCACTGCTACCTTACTGCCTATAGATATGTTGGGAATGTCTCCTATTATGAGAAAGAATGTCTCCTACTTATTGTGGACTGAAGTTATTTATTACTCCTTTTAAGAGCATAGTGTATATTGGATTTGGGATGCCTGCAGGTACCAAGATCCACTGATGCTCAAGTCCCTTATATAAAATGGTGAGGTATTCACATATAACTTGCACACATCTTCCCATATACTTTATTTATTTATTTTAAAAGACTTTTTTTTGATGTGCAACATTTTTTAAAGTCTTTACTGAATGTGTTACAATATTGCTTCTGTTTTTACAGATTTTTTTTTCTTTTTTTCTTTTTGGCTTTTTGGCTGTGAGGCATGTGGGAACTTAGCTTCCCAACCAGGGATGGAACCCCTACCTCCTGCACTGGATGATGAAGTATTAACCACTGGACAGCCAGGAAAGTCCCTTCTCATATACTTAAAATCATCTCTAAATTTCTTATAGTACCTCACACCACGTAAGTGCCATGTGACTAATTTTAAGTACAATGAAAATGCTAGGTAAATAGTTGCCATCCTGTGACAAATTCAAGGTTTGCTCTTTCAAATTTTCTGAATTTTTCTTTTTTTTTTTTTTTTAGTATTTTTAGTCTGAGCTTGGTTGAATCTGTTGATGTAGAACTCGCAGATAATGCAGGTTGACTGTAATTCAAGACATGTACAGTTATCTCTAAAATGCAAACAAGAACAGCAATAACTCCCATATTTATTGTCTACCTGGTGTCAGGCATCCTCTTAGATGCTCGGCCTGTATTATGGTTCATCCTCTCAGCGACCTTACAAGGTTGTCTTTGCAGAAGTTTTACATATAAAAGGAAAGCAGCTATTGATGGTTCTGAGGGTTAACCAGAAGCTAGTTGCTTATGCACAAGTGCACAGGATGCTACTAATTTGGTGGCATTTGCCCAGTCCTGCCCTTCACAGGCTCAAGATGCCCACTTTCATCAGCAACCTGTCTCAAGCTCACAAAGGAGAGGACAACCAGAGTGTCTGTTGATTAACTTACAATGAGAATAAGTGACACAGTCTAGACCACCAAAGCAAGAAGCATGGAACTCAAAGCCCAGTTGAAGCTTGCGTGCCGAACACTAAAATAGAAAAGGAGATGAGTACTGTATAGCACAATATTAGGGAACTCTGCTCAATATTAGGTAACAATCTAGACAGGAAAAGAATTTGAAAAAAAATAGATATATGTATGTGTATAACCAAATCACTTGTCTCTACACCTGAAACTAACACAACTTGTTGATCAACTATACTCCAATATAAAATAAAGCTTAAACAATAAAAATAAAAAAGAAACCAAAACAAAATAAGCAGTGAAAATAACAACAACAAAAGAAACTGGGGCCAGGGGTAGGGCTGGGGCGCGGTGATGACCAACGATTGACTGCCCGCAGGTCAGAATGGCCTGAAGCATCTCTTGGAGGTGACCGGTGCTGGCCCTCACCCCGCAGTCAGTGAGAAGAGAATGTTCTAAACGTGGAATGTTCATGGAGAAGAGCAGTGTCTGTCCCTTGAAGCCTTCAGGCTCCAACTCATCCAAACTGAAGGGCATGGTTAAACGGACTTACTCCCTCACCCCCTATGACACCTCTCCAGATGCACCCCAAAAACCCAGAACAGGAGAAGGCAGAATGCAGGCTACTGGGGATGTGAGGTTCACGGGGGCCCCAGTGCTGGGCAGGCGGATCCAAGTGCGCAAAAGTCTTTGAGGCTCAGGGGCGGTTCCCTGACTCCATGACCCCACCCCCTGGCGCATGAGGCCAGGACTTGATAGGCTGTCCCATGTCCAGGTAGCCCCGCCTCCTTCAGGGAGACAAGAATAAAAGGGTGGAGAGAGCGCGCGCCCACCTGTTCTCTGCAATAGTCTGCAAGCTGGGTGGTTCAGGGTCTTCCATCTATGAGCATCAGCTGATACAGGAAGGGGAATAACATTGGTAGCCACAAATGGGCAAACCCAATGCCTGGACTACTGTATATTCTTGATTAGGTTGCCTCTTTCCCCCATTATTTTTAGATGGATGCTGTGAGCTTGGCATGGGACTCCATGAAGGCAGAACAGGCCCGATTTCATTCACTACCTTGAGGGCAATGCTTAGCAAACTTTCAAAATGCAAACAGAGCTCATAAATTTTCCTCTCTGTTCTCCTTTTCCTTCTCCCATAGTATCGATTGCTACTTCAAATTGACCATTATTCCTTTAGCTGTGTTAATATCTTCATTCAGGTTACAATGTTCAGTATGATGACTCTGCATATCTCTGCGCATATAATGTTTATATATATCAATTTTTAAAATTGAAATATAGTTGATTTACAATGTTGTTTTAATTTCTGCTGTGCAGCAAAGTGATTCAATCAGTTATGTTGAATACTTATATGTGTGTATATATATATATATATTCTTTTAAAAATAAAAAAAAAATCTTTTCCACTGTGGTTTATCACAGGATATGGAGTACAGTTCCCTGTGCTATCCAATAGTTGATTTGGTTGTTCGCTCTTGGAGGAAAATTTCATTTTCCTTCATTCCCCATACCAAGTTCTTTAGAAGGACATTTCCCTGTGGCTGTCCAGTGCTTACCATCTCTTCCTCATTCTACAGTCACTTAAGAGAAGAGGGAAAGTTGAGGTCCAAGGTCACAGAGGAAAAAAAATCCTGGATGCACTGTTTGAACCACCCCCATTAGACATTCATGTTTCAAGAGAACTCATTGGAGAAACCCAAGTCTTCACAAACTCTACATGTGTTTCCACCTCCCACAGCAGTTAGCTTGCCCAAGAGAGGAATAACTTCCAATTTACAGAGCCGAGCCATTGGAAAAGACTCTGAAGCTGGGAAAGACTGAGGGCAGGAGGAGAAGTGGGCGACAGAGGATGAGACGCTTGGATGGCATCACCGACTCGATGGACATGAGTTTGAGCAAACTCCGGGAGATGGTGAAGGACAGGGAAACCTGGTGTGCTGCAGTCCATGGGTCACAGTCGGACACAACTGAGCGACTAAACAACAAACAACAACAGGTGGTAAAGGGCACCTCCTGAAAAGTTTCCTGTGAGGATCAGAATGTGATCTTACTATGGGGTTAATACTTTTATTGGGGCAGCTCCTTGGCCTGAGTTAGTGAGCAACACTTCCTCCACCACCCCTTTCGTAATCGCTGTGGAAAGAGGCTCTGGTGGGGTTGTTGCAGAGGCAGTCTGGGGGATCCACTGGAGTTCGATGCTGCCGAAAAGCAGGGATGCCCTGTTGCATCCCCGAGTCATCAGATCCTGTCACCAAGGAGCTGAGCAGGGTGAAGGTGGATGTCTCTCTGCCTTTCTTTTCCATTTCCTATTTGTCCACTGCTTCCACTGACTTTGCACAACTAACCCAGGCTGCCCCCTTTCTTTTCTCTTCTCTTTACAAGTTCTCGAATGACGTGATAACTTTTAAAACTTTTCTTTCTTTCCTAATTCCTTACATATCTCCTTCGCTATTCAAATGTACAAAGTTCACCATCCAGCCAAGGAGACAGTGCAACTTGCAAGGTTGAGAAGATAGACTGTAAAACCAGACTTCCTGAGGCTGAATCCCAGCTGCCTGGGAAGATAATTTAGTCTCTTGGTTCCTCAGTTTCCACATCTGTGAAATGGGGGCGATCCTAATAGCACTTTCACCACAGGGTTATTATGAGAAGCAAATGAGTTAGTACATGCTTAGAAATGTTGCTTAATACACATAAGAGTGTTTGCTCTTGGGATGGGGGACCCAAGATGTGTTGTAGGTGGGGAAGAATGAATAGCAAAGAAAAAATGAGTTTTAAAACACAAATCATATTCCACACTTTGTTCCTCTGATTGAGGATGGGGGAGTACACTTATATTTAACTCTGGATCTTTTCTTTTTATGTAAGGTAAATTTAGTCCAGAAGTATTGGCTCTCTCTCTCTCTTTTTTTCATTTGTTTTTCTCTTTTGTTCATATTTGTAACCATTTTTTTCCTGACAGGGTGAAAATTCTGGTCCTTTTTGTGAGGAGATATCTCTGGCCAGTTTACTGATGGTCTTAATATTAATGACTGTTTTTTATGCCCATGTGATATGTAACCTGAATGACTGCCCCTGCATTATATAATTCATGTCCTAGGTATGGAGGTTAAAAATGCCAGGATATTATGGGGAAGAAAGAAGTAAACATCGCCAACCCACTGGTAAAGTCTCCCCTCCTCCCATATTCACTCTTTAATTACAGAACTGTATTTATGTACATATTTAGATAATTGCATGTTTACATGTCTTGTCTCCCCTAGATCACAAGCTGGTGTCTGTTCTATATTGTTAGTCTCAGTGCTCAGAACAGTGCTATACTTACCTGTGGGGGCCTAAGTACAACTTGCTGACAAGCTGAGGTTTTTGATGCAAATATATATAAATACACCATACATTAAGCAAGTTTTATAAATGTAGAGTGCATCAAATTTATGAGTTTCAAATGACAAAAATGAAAGGAAAGAATTAAAATGAGAATGGCTTGCATTTTTCTAATCACATTCTTTTACAGAAAGATCTGAGAGGCAATATCAAAAATACTTTCGTCCTCATGTGCACATGGAAGGGATATATATTATATGTACATATGTGTATATATATATATATGCACTGTATCTTGACTTACCTTGTCAATTAAGAAATGTAAATTGAAAGAAAAACCTGTTTTGATCCAGTTGGGAAAGACTTTTTTAAAAATGCTAATATTCATATGGTTTCCCAGGTGGTGCAGTGGTAAAGAATCTGCCTACCAAAGCAGGAGACTCAAGAGATGCTGGTTCAATCCCTGAGTCAGGAAGACCTCCTGGAGGAGCAAATGGCAACCTGCTCCAGTATTCTTACCTGGAAAACTCCATGGACAGTGGAACCTGGTGGGCTACTGTCCATGGGGTCACCAAGAGTCGGGCATGACTGAGCACGCACACACTCACTGTTTTGAGGGATGGGACCTCACTGTGTAACAGACATTCTCTCAGCTGGTGGATATAAACCATTTCAATCTTCCAAAAAGCAACTGAGTGTTGTATATCTCAGTTCAGGTCAGTTCAGTTCAGTCGCTCAGTTGTGTCCGACTCTTTGCGACCCCATGAATCGCAGCACACCAGGCCTCCCTGTCTATCACCAACTCCTGGAGTTCACTCAAACTCATGCCCATTGAGTCAGTGATGCCATCCAGCCATCTCATCCTCTGTCATCTCCTTCTCCTCCTGCCCCCAATCCCTCCCAGCATCAGGGTCTTTTCCAATGAGTCAGCTCTTCGCATGAGGTGGCCAAAGTACTGGAGTTTCAGCTTCAGCATCAGTCCTTCCAATGAACACCCAGGACTGATCTCCTCTAGGACGGACTGGTTGGATCTCCTTGCAGTCCAAGGGACTCTCAAGAGTCTTCTCCAACACCATAGTTCAAAAGCATCAATTCTTCGGTACTCAGCTTTCTTCACAGTCCAACTCTCACATCCATACATGACCACTGGAAAAACCATAGCCTTGACTAGACGGACCTTTGTTGGCAAAGTAATATCTCTGCTTTTTAATATGCTGTCTAGGTTGGTCATAACTTTCCTTCCAAGGAGTAAGTGTCTTTTAATTTCATGGCTGCAGTCACCATCTGCAGTGATTTTGGAGCCTATCTATTTCCCATCTAGAACCATAAAAATGTTCAAGGCTTTGGAACTAGCAATCCAAACCCCAGAAAAAATTTCCAGAGATAACCAGATATACTTGCAGATTTATGATGATGAAACACTGAAAGTCATATATGTTCCCAAGTAGAATGGCTTGATAAATCAGTGTAAACTTATGTGATGTGATATTACACTGCTGTTAAAATAGTATCTTTGAATGTTATTTGATAGTTTAAAAAACATTTATGCTAACTGAAAAAGAGAATCCAAATATATATAAAATCTGATTCTTATTTTTTTTTTCATTTTTTTAAAAGTCTTTATTGAATTGGTTACAGTATAGCTTCTGCTATTTATGTTCTGGTTTGGGGGAAGTGAGGCATGTAGGATCTTAACTCCCCAACCAGGGATCAAACCTGCACCCTCTGCATTGAAAGGCGAAGTCTTAATGCCTGGAGCACCAGGGGAGTCCGTGATTCCTGTTTGATTATCAAGAGTGCATTGAGAAAAGGGGCCGGAAGAAAACCAGCTAGAGGCGAACCTTTCTGGTTGGTGAGTTTGGAACATGCTGCCCTGCTCATAGTAAGGTGTGCAATTTTGTATAGGTGTTGCTCAATTAAGCAAGTGAATGAATTGTGGGATTATGGATAATGGAAATCTCCATAGTTTTTGAAATTTTCCAGATTTGGTACAATGAGAATGCATTCTTTTTATTATTATAAAAATTTACCATTATAGAAAACTTACAGTGCGTTGACTCTGAATAAGACAGGAAAAACTCATTTGTTGTTGTTGTTGTTCTGTCCAGTATCCTCCATTTTTATTGCTTTTCCAAAAAGCAGAATATGAGGACTCAATATTGACTTATAGTAACCCTTTCATGGTGAGGCTGGATGAATCCCCTTAAAAATTAGCTTGCTCTCCATTCTTAACTTAGTGATTCTAGTTGATAGAATTTATTCATTCAAGGTCATCTGAAGACAGATATATGATATCACTTATATATGGAATCTAAAAATAATACAAGTGAACTTATTTTTGAAGCAGAAATAGACTCACAGACACGGAAAACAAACTTATGGTAACCAAAGGGGAAAGGAGAGGGGGGGAGGATAAATTAGGGATGTGGGATTAATGGATACAAACTACTAGACATAAAATAGATAAGCAACAAGGATTTACTGTATAGCACAGGGAACCATATTTTCAATGTCTTATAGTAACCTAAAATGGAAAATAATCTGAAAAAATATATAACTGAATCACTTTGCTGCCTACCTGAAACTAACACAATACTGTAAATCAACTGTACTTCAATTTAAAAAAGACCATCTGCTGAAGAGCACCTTTGTATTAGTCAGGGTTCCTCACAGAAATAGAACCAGTAGGAGATGATTTAGCTACAGATATAGTGATTGATTTAAAAATTTTTTATACTATTTTTTAATGATTACTTTCCATTTAGTTATTACAAAATATTGGCTATATGCCTCACATTGTACAGTACATCCTTGAGCTCATCATACCCTCAGTACTTTGGGCCCCCTTTTCCTCCCCCACCCCTCCCAATGGTTACCACTTCTGTTTGTTTTCTATTAGATACAGAGCTTTATCATGAGGGATTGGCTCTCATGATTATGGAGGCTGAGAAGTCCCACAGTCTGCTGTTTGCAAGCTCGAGGCTCAGGGAAACCAGTGGTGTGGCTCCCATTTGCGAGACCCCGGTCCAAGAATGAGAGCAGGCAGCCAGGGTGGGGTGATGGCAGAGGTCCCAGGCTGAGTCTGAAGATCTGACAACTCGCAGGAGCGCTGACGGCTGAGGGCAGAAGACGGATGCCCCAGCTCAAGCCCAGAGAGCAGATTTGCCCTTCTGACTTTGGCTCTATTCAGGCCCTCAACAGGTTGGACAATGCCCACCCGCACTGGTGAGGGCAATTTTTTTCACTCAATCTATTGATTCAAATGCAAATTTCTCTGGAAACACCCTCACAGACACACTCAGAAATAATGTTTTACCAGCTATCTGGCATCCTTCAGCCCAGTCCAGTGGCCATATAAAATGAGCCAGCCCTGCCAACAGAATGAAAGCCATTATAAAAATTTTTCCAATTTTGCAAAGATTTTTGTTTCGTGGCATAACTTTTAGATGTACCCAAGCTTTGCATCATTTCCATATGAACCGAGACGTGTATCGCAGAGGGCAGAAGATAGCTAGGGCTATGATCATGCCATGGTGACTTTATGTAAGCCAACTGTCCTGCAAGGAAATAGGACTTCTGATATCCGGCTCCTTGGCATTATATATTAACCAAGTGACTTCCTGGGTTGTAGAGGTGACAATGGGAACTCTTAGTGTAGAGTTATGGATGGCTCAGTTCAACCCATTTCTTGCTTCTGAAAAACAATTCTAATCTCAAAGCCAAGATCTGGAAGGCAGTTGAGTTATATTCATACAAGAGCAGCCCAATGTCCTTCCATGTTATCATTTCCTTAGAACATCAAAAATAAGTTGCCGTGCATTGTTACAAGCATTGCAAATTGGTGTGGAAATCATAAAAGAACATATCTCTTTAGCAAGAGCCATCTCCATGTATTTTTTATAATTTAGTAATCTTTCAGAATTTAGTAGGGCAGAAATTGCCCCCCAAATTACTGGAAAATTATCATTGACTTTCTTGCAAAGGCAAATGAGAAATTTTTACTAAACCTGGGGTTTCAAATTGGGACATTACTGAAGAACCAAGGGGAACCTTTGGACCTGTTCGAAGCAGAGAGGTCATATGAAAATGATTTTGACATTAAAAAAAGAGAGAGAATCAGTTACGCGACTGAATCAGATACACTGAAGTCAAGTAAGACATTCTCATGTCAGCACATAAAGCAAGATTCCATTAGTTCCTCCTCTCAAGGAGTCCATTAGAACTTACTGCATATTTTATAAGGAATGGAGCTATTAAGATTATTTTGAAGAGTGAGGTTATCTGCCCATTGCATGTTTTTTTTTTTTTTTTTTTTTTAATCTACATCTGGGACTTCCTTGGTGGTCCAGTGTTTAAGAATACACCTTCCAATGCAGGCAACGAGGGTTCAATCCTGGTCAGAGAACTAAGACCTCACATGCCGTGGGGCAACTTGAGAACCTGATCTCCACAACTACTGAGTCCCTGCGCTACAATGGGAGAAGCCCAAGCATTGCAACTGTAGAAACACTTGCGTTGCAACTCGAGAGAAGAGCCTTGTGCAACAACTATAGACACCCTCAGGCAGCAACCAAGATCCAGTGTAGCCTGAAAAAGTATTTTAAGTAAAAATATTTAAACTTACATCTATATATAAATTAGCTAAAGATGATATTGAATTTGTTTTTTATGACCATCCATGTAAGAGTCAGGCTGAGGACAGTATAGAGTTATTGCACTTGATCAATCAAAGGGATTTCCCAGGTGGCGCTAGTGGTAAAGAATCCACCTGCTGGTGTAAGGAGACATGGGTTGGGAAGATCCCCTGGAGTAGGAAATGGCAACTCATTCCACTATTCTTGCCTGGAAAATGCCACGGACAGAGGAGCCTGGTGGGCTATAGTCCATGGAGTCTCAAAGAGTCAAACAGGACTGAACGGCTCAACACACACACAGTCATATAAGATGGAAACTCATGGGATTTCCCTAGTGGTTCAGTGGTTCCGTGGTTCAGTGGTTCCGGCTTCCACTGCAGGGGGTACCGACTCCATCCCTGGTGTCAGGAAACTAAGATCCCACATGGGTTAGGCATCTCCAAGCCACAAACAGTAACCAAATATATTGCTTTTTTATTTCTGAGCAGAAGTGAGCAGTCTTTGGCATAAACAGTTACCTGTATGATCAGAGGGTGAAAAAAGGTCCTGCTGATGGGAGAGTGCTCACTCCCGGCAAGTCTCAGGGCAGAGTGGTTTACCTCAGGGACTTGACAAATAATGAAACTGCCTGCTGTGATCCTTGGTCCTAAAGGCCTTCTAGACACTCATTTTCTCTTAATTTCCAAATAAATTTTTGATGAGCACCTCCTATGTGCTAAGTGCTAGGGGAGATAAATACTGAAGCAATCAACGAAATGATTCAAACCCAAATTCTGTCCACAGTATGCTTTTTCTCAAGTCCATAGGAGGACCACTCATCTACTCAAGTAATTGTAATCCAAGAGGAAAATAAGTGTAATTAGTAGAAGTCACAGCGCAGTTATCTTCGAGTTACAGTTGTGGGAGTTTAAAGGAAGGCAAGATCATATTTTAATTTGGTTAAAGCATCAAATCATCCAGGAAGATTACTTAATTGAGAGGGATTAGATTATTTTATGAATAAATTGCAACTACCCTCTATCATCTTCAACAATGATTTCTAAACACTTTTGATTGCACAGGCTAATAGTAAATAACATTTTGAGTAGTAACCCCCAAAGATGTCTATTTATATTTTGTTCTATATATGTACTGCTGTATTAATATATATGCATATCATAGCATATACAAAATAGATATTTTTAAAGGATGAGCTAAGTTGGAAATGAACAATATTTAAAAACATTTATGTTTATCTGTGACAAAATTTTTTCTTGAAAATATTATTTTTAATCAGTGCAATGCGTTTGAATATGCTTCATTATTTTTGAGAATTGTGGTTTGACATTTTGTTATATAGCAATTCAAAGGTGTGCTTCTAAGTTCAGTTCATTTTGTCATTGGTTTTAACAGCTGTCACAGTCGAAAAAGACATTTCACAGTCGCAATATAAGCTCAGTTCAGTTCAGTTCAGTCGCTCAGTCGTGTCCGACTCTTTGCGACCCCATGAACCACAGCATGCCAGGCCTCCCTGTCCATCACCAACTCCCGGAGTCTACCCAAACCCATGTCCATCGGGTCGGTGATGCCATCCAATCATCTCATCCTCTGTTGTCCCCTTCTCCTCCTGCCCTCAATCTTTCCCAGCATCAGGGTCTTTTCAAATGAGTCAGCTCTTCGCATCAGGTGGCCAGTAGGTATACCCAAAGTAAAATTTAGGTGCTTGAATGTAGATAGCCTTCCATAGTTCTGGTAGTCTTCTGGGTATTTTCAGTTTGGTGGGAACCACTTTTTCAATCCAACTAGATCGTCCTTATTTTTCCTGTGTAATGTGACTAAAGAAACCTGGTTTTAGGACCACAGATGTCAGCTCTGTCATTATCTGGTTTGATTTTGCCTTAGGCAAATCTTCAAGCAGCAGGTTTTTTTTTTTTTCCTGTAATCTTTTAAAGTCCTTTGTATATATTGTGAGGCTAGTTTCATCGCTTCTCGGCCTTTTGGCTAAGATCAAGTGAGGCTAGTTTACATAAAATTAGGTGCTACGATCTGTGCGTGTGTACTAAGTTGCTTCAGTTGTGTCTGACTCTTTGCGACCCTATGGACTGTAGCCCGCCAGGCTCCTCTGTCCATGGGACTCTCCAGGCAAGAGAACTGGAGTGGGTTGCTGTGTTCTCCTCCGGGGGATCTTCCAGACCCAGGGGTTGAATCCACGTCTCTTGCATCTCCTGCATTGGCAGGCCGGTTCTTTACCACTAGCGCCACCTGGGTAGCCCGCTCTGCTCTGTAAATCCACTTAACCTAACATAAATAAATGGCTGTGTGTTGCCAGACACTGGGAACAGTGGGATGCCACAGCTGGGAAGCTCCTGCTTTTCCGTGGACACATCCCCCACAGAGACTGAGGGCTGACAGTCACACATCTCTCCCAAGGGCTGGTGTTGGTGCCACTCTGAGTCCGTATATTGAATATTCGTAATGCTTATTTCCCCTTTTGTGAGGGGCATGTCACACAGCGTGGCTTACAGAACTTTAGTTCCCTGACCAGGGATAAAACCTGTGCCCCCTGCAGTGGAAGCACGGAGACCTGACCACTGGACCACCGGGGAAGTCCCTCCCTTCTTGCTAAGATAATCAGTTTTGAAAAGTTCTAACACTTTCTTCTCACAATGCAGTGACCACACTGCGAATCCATTGAGGGGCAGGCTCACACCCCACTTTGGAGACCTTCCACCTGGCAGACAGCCTCTCCCCTCCACCCCGGCTTCCTTGGCGGCTCAGTGGTAAAGAACCGGCCCGCAGAGCAGGAAACATAAGACCCAGGTTCCATCCCTGGGTGGGGAAGATCCCTTGGAGGAGGACGTGGCAACCCGCTCCAGTATCCTTACCTTGGAAATCTCAGGGACAAAGGAGCCTGGCGGGCTACACTCCACGGAGTCACAGACAGACAGACGCGATTTAGTGACTAAACATCAGTAGCAACAACCCCTCCACAGGAGAGGCAGGGGCCTGGTGTGCTGGATACACCAGGATGGAGCTCCAAAGCAGCGCTCTTTCCCAATAAAATTCCAGGTGTTTACAAAGCCAGACAACCATGATGTTGCTTTGTTTGTTTGGGGTGATCCCTTTTGATTAAATTAGTGAATTAACTCTGTCCTAATCCTCAAGGCTCCTGAAGTCTTAAACTCATGTGGGTTGATTCACTAGATGGATGGATTAGAGCTCCCCTCCCCTCCAGGATCACTTGGGCAGTACAGAACATGAGGCTTCTACTTGTTCATCATCATCTCTGGGAGCTTGATCAACAGTTTTAATACTAAATGCCAAATATCTGTGTTTGTAGATCTATCAACAGATGGTCTGTGCTGTTCTTTTCTTATTTCTCAGACTCAAAATGAAACACTGCCCTCTCTAGGATGTCACTTATTCTGAGATGCCCTCTTGGCTGTCTCCAGGGGCCTGAGACCCGCTTCCTTCTTGCTTCTTCAAAGGCCGGACAGCCTTTTGCTGTCTCATGCTGGTCTCTGATCACCCCCGGGCCTCCAGCTGTGTCCCCAGCCCTCTTAACTCCATCACCTAGTTTTCGTTTGGCCTAAGAATGTTTGTATGACACTCAATTCAAATTCAGTTGGGTAAGTTGTTTTGGTGGTGGTGGTGGTTTAGTTGTTGAGTTGTGTCTGACTCTTCACGAGCCCATGGGCTCTTTGTGAGCTGGCCAGGCACCTCTGCCCATGGGCTTTTTCAGGCAAGAGTGCTGGAACAAGTTGACATTGCCTCCTCTAGGGGATCTTCCCAACCCATGGACTGAACTTGCGTCTCCTGCATCGGCAGGTGAATTCTCTCCCACTGAGTGCCCACGAAAGCCCAGGTAAATGTTTGGCATCTTCCAAATGGGCACAACACCTAGACCCACGGTTATTAGTCTGTTTGGGTCATCAATGCCTTTGAGGGTTTATGCAACATTTAATAAGAAAAAATGCTCAAACACAAACATTTTGCATAGAATTTCAAAGAGGCGGTATTTTATGTTCCTTCTGAAGTTCGTCTTAAACTAGAATGATTTTTTAAATTGTTTTTAAAAGTTGAAATGCAGTTAACTTACAGTGTTGTGGTAATTTCAGTTGTACAGCAATATATATGCATAAATATATATTCTTTTTCACTTTCTTTTTCATTTTAGGTTACTACAAGACATTGAGTTGCCTGTGCCATACAGTAGACTAGCTCCCCAGGTGGCGCTAGTGGTAAAGAACTCGCCTGACAACACAGGAGACTTAAGAGACATGGGGTTCAATCCCTGGGTTGGGATGATCCCCTGGAGGGGGACTTGGCAACCTGCTCCAGCATTCTTGCCTGGAAAAGTCCATGGACAGAGGAGCCTGGTGGGCTACGGCCCATTGGGTCGCAAAGAGTTGGACATGACTGAGATGACTTAGCACACATACAGTAGATCCCTGTTGGTTATCTATTTTAAATATGGCAGAGTGTACATGTCAATCCCAAGCTCCCAGTATATCCCTCGCAACCTTTCCTCCCTGGTAACAGAAACTCATTCTCTAAGTCTGGGTGGGGGTCTGTTTCTGTTTTGTAAATAAGTTCATTTGTGTTAGTTTTAAGATTCCACATATAAATATTACGTTTATCTTACTCTGTTTGACTTACTTCACTTAGTATAATAATCTTTATGTCCTTCCACGTTGCCACAAATGCCGTTACTTCATTCTTTTTTATGCTATTGTTGCTCATTTGCTAGGTTGTGCCAAGTGTTTGTGACCCCATGGATCGCAGCAGGCCAGGTTTCCTTGTCCTTCAGTACCATCTCCCAGAACTTGCTCAAACTTGTGTCTATTGAGTCAGTGATTCCATCCAACCGTCTCATCCTCTGTTGTCCCCGCCTCCTCCTGCCCTCAATCTTTCCCAGAATCAGAGTCTTTTCCAGTGAGTCAGGTCTTTGCATCAGGTGATCAAAGTATTGGAGCTTCAGCACCAGTCCTGTCAATGAATATTCGGGGTTGATTTTCTTTAGGATGGGCTGGTTTGATCTCCTTGCGGTCCAAGGCCTCTCAAGAGTCCTTTCCAGCACCAATTCCTTGGTGCTCAGCCTTCTTTATGGTCCAGCTCTCATGGCCCCATTCTGTTTTATGGCTGACTAATATTCCATTGTATGTATGTAACACATCTTCTTTAGCCGTTCATCTGTCGATGGATTTTTAGGTTGCTTCTGAGTCTTGGTTAGTGTAAATAGTGCTGCTGTGAACGCTGGGGTACATTTTAAAAACTATTTTTTAGTATATTTTTTAGGGCTACTTGTAAGCCTAAATATACTGAGTTGATGTCCTATAAATCAATTCACAGTAGAACTGATTGTTTTAGGTTTTAAATGTTTATTGCTGGTTCTACAAAGAGGTTAGCTTTGAACAGTTATAAAATGTTTATGATATGTCTATTTACATTGCCTTGAATGGTTAAGGACCATTCATTATGGCGTAATATTTATCCTTAAAGACATAGCTACAAATGCCTGTGCTTTATGATTTGGTTGTTACTGAAGCCAGAACACAGGTACAGGTGCTAATTACTTACCCCAAATCTATCCCTCTTTTTCTTCACTAAGAGAACCTTGATTTTGCTGGAGGATGTTCATGTACCCAGCTGAAAACCTACATTTCCCAACCTCCCTTGTGGACAGAGGTAGCTACAAGACTAGCTTATTGTCAATGCCAATTTAAAGAATGATCCTTAAAAGGGGCAGATTCAGCAGAAATGTGTTCTTTTGCCTCCTCCCTCCCACCCTATCCTTTCTTTTTCTTGCCAAGAATACAGATGTCATGAGCTCCTGTGGCCATTTTATAGCCATGTGGCAACTTAGGGAACGAAAGCCATGCTCTCTGCAGATGGCAGAACAAGAGAGAGAGAAGGAGACCGAGAAACTTATAATCTTGAAGCCTCTAACTGGCCCTGGACCCCTTTCCTTTGGACTTCTTGTCTTCAAGTTACACAAGGAAAAAAGAAACCCTCACCTTCATCAAATAAATATATAAACAGGTATATTTACACATGTACACATGTCTATACTGCTTAGCACATTCTCTAATACAAGCCATATATATACACATACATATATATATATATGACATATTTATATACATACACACTTCATAAAAGTTTATGAATATTAAGTAGCAAATTTTCTCTCCTTATAAAAACTAAGAATTTTGACAAATTCAGCAAATTCTTTTGAAAACGAGTTATTAAACAACCTATTTGTAAAGTATCATCAGAAATATGTATTAGTGGTTAGCATACAAATGATACATTCTTGCAAAAATTCCCAGTTTAGAAGTTTTAATGTCCTTTGATGTTTCCTTTCACTTCCCTCTCCTGCAAAACCTTGTTCCCAAGAATAGCCACTTGCATCAGTTTCCTGCTGATGTTACAAATTACCACAAACATCATGGCTCCAAAAAATCCCCCACAAATTTATTATCTTACAGTTCTGGAGGTTGGAAATTCAACATGTGTCTTTCTGGGTGAAAATCAAGATGCTGCCGGGGCTGAGTTCCGCTCAGGAGGTCCCAGGGAAGAATACGCTTCTTTGCCTCCTGCATCCTCGACTCCTGGCTCCCTCCTCTCTCCAAAGCCAGTGAAGCCGATCTAGCCTTTCTCACACCTCATACTCTGACGCTGACTCTCCTGCCTCTCTCTGTCACTTATAAGGACTCTTGTGATTATACTTGGACCACCTGGATAATCCAAGTTAATCCTCCCATCTCAGATTCTTAATTTAACCCTATCTGCAAAGTTCCCTTTGTCATGTAAGGCAATACATTCACAGGTTTGGGGGATGATAACGTGGACACCTTTGAGGGACCATTATTCTGTTGACCACAGCACTATTACAAATTTGGCATGTAATCAAACCAAGTCCATGAAGACTTTGGGGTAACTTGTTCAGTGACATTGTATTTTAAATATTTTATCAAAATGACATGTTCTGAATCTTACTTGTTTTCACTTAGCCACGTGTGATGGACAATTTTCCACATTGGGATAGACAGATCCAGTAAGGAAATACTATAAAAGAAAAATCTCCTGTAATTTTGAAGTGTTTTTTTTCTTTTCTGCTGAAAAAATGAAAAGAAGAAACAAAGATTCTGGACATCCCTCTTAAGGCTAGCTAAAGTGAAAAATGACAGCGAGTATTTCACAAGAAACATTCTCATCTATTTACATACTATAGGTGAATGTGCTATTTCACGAAGCAGTTGACAAACCCAGTTGGGTTAAGTTTGTCCTTAGTTGCTCAGTTGTGTCCAACACTTTGCAACCACATGAACCATAGCCCACCAGGCTCCTGCCCACCGGGATTTTTCAGGCAAACAACACTGGAGTGGGTTGCCACGCCCTCCTCCAGGGGATCTTCCTGACCCAGGAATCAAACTGGGGTCTCCTGCCTTGCAGGCAGATTCTTTACCAGCTGAGCCACCTGGGAAGCCCTGCTTTCAGTTTAGCTCTGTTGAAATCTTGTAAGCTGTCTGCAGTGGGCATTTGTGGTTATTTAGCTGCTTGGCACTCATTCCTCTTGCTGATAGCACTTGAATTCCCTTGGAAAATTACCACTTCCCAATGGATAAAATTTGTTGGGATTAAAATAGGTGCTCAGCCCACCTCTTAGCCAACGATGGCACAAGACCCAAGCTATACCAATCACATTTTCCCTCTCTAAAATCCAAATTTTGATCAGAGTTACTTTGGATTATGTATTTGTATTCCCCCCCCCCCCCAACCAATTCATATGTTGGAACCCTAATCCCTAATCTGATGTTATTTGGAGATGGGAACTTTGGGAGGAAATTAGAGTTAGATGAGGTTGTGAGAGTTAGGTCCTCATGCTGAGATTAAGAAAGAAAGTGAGAAAGTGAAGTCACTTAGTCGTGTTCAACTCTTTGCGACTCCGTGAACCGTAGCCTACCAGGCTCCTTTGTCCATGGGATTCTCCAGGCAAGAATACTGGAGTGGGTTGCCATTTCCTTCTCCAGGGGCTCTTCCCGACCCAGGGATCGAACGCGGGTCTCCTGCATTGCAGACAGACGCTTTACCCTCTGAGCTACCGGGGAGGACTCCATGATGGGATCAGTGGCGTTATAAAAGGGGGAAGAGAGAGATCCCCTCCCCGCCGGCCCTGTGCCCACAGACCAAGGAAAGACCATGTGAGCACACAATGAGAAGGTGGCCTTCTACAAGCCAGGAAGAAAGCCTTCACTGGGACCTGAATCAAAGCCTACACCGTGATCTTGCCCTTCCCAGTCTCCAGAACCATGAGAAACAAACCTCTTCTTTAAACTACACAGTCTACACAGGTATTTTGTTATGGCAGCCTGAGCAGGCTAAGACACGGAGTGATGATCAAACTGAAAATGGCTGATACTCATGCATCATTGTGGAACTCTAAAAAGACCAAAGCATGAGGGAGTACTCAGTGAGATAGAAAATGCCCCTGAAAACAACTTCGAAGCAGGTCTCCAGAATTGTACTAAAAAATGTTAAGAACTGTCCATCCTGCTGTGTTAAGAACTGTTTTGGTGAGCTCTCTTGCTTTTATCATTGGGATGAAAAGGTCAAGACAGTCCTAGGAATGGCTCGGGTACTCCTGAGAACCCTGAGCTTCAGTAATGTGACAATTCAGGGAGATGTGTCTGCTACACACCTGAGAGGTGGTGTCCACCTACCTCTGTAATCTGGAGCCAGGCCAGCAGTGTTGGACGGCTCTAGTCAATATCTAAGCTGGGAGAGGCGAGAGCCACAGGTAAGAAAAACCCAGGAAGGGAGCTTCCATACCTGAGAAATCTATGACTGAGAAATCCAAGTGGAAAAGTAGTAGAAGGCTTTGTCAAACTAAACAGTGATTTTATAACTATTTGATCAAATAAACAAAAGTAAATGCCAGACATTCATCAGAGTTATTGGCTGTAAACACCAGACACCCCACTTGATTTACCTTCAGAACAAAAGAGGAATAATGGGAAAGATATCCATTAGGGGAGCTTCCAGAATAGAAGGAAAGTGGGGACGGTCAAGCCCCCAAAGGCAGTGGAGGCCAGCAGATGGCTGTGGGGACCTCAGGCTCTGAAACCAAGGGCTTGAGGCTTTATTTCACCTGTCTCCGCAACTTTCAGACCCTGATTCTAGGAAAGATCGAGGACACGAGAAGAAGCGGACGACAGAGGGTGAGATGGATGGATGACATCATTGACTCAGTGGACATGAGTTGAGCAAGCTCTGGGAGATAGTGAAGGGCAGGGAAGCCTGGCGTGCTGTAGTCCATGGGGTTGCAAAGAGTCAGGTATGACTGAGCAACTGTGCAATAACAACCAACTCCACCTTGATTTCATTCTTACTGACTCAGACTTTCTCCACGTGGTGGAGTTCCACGGTCCTTCCAGGCATCATCACTAGAAAAGAAAGGGCTTCCCTCCACCCTTGTCTCTGCTTGGAAAACCTGGGAGAAGACCTCTTATTGGTTTCACCTCCATAGCCTCTTAGCACTATCACAAAATGCAGTGTATGATACATGAAGATTAACAACATTCCTGCCAGTATGAAGAAAATCAGAACACTCGCTCCCAACATGGGATTTCTATGTAAGCTACCTTCTAGAGGAAATACTGCATGCCATACCAAAGTTAAAATGTCTGAGTCTGTAGAACTGCTCTTCGAAAATATGTAAAGTATGAAGATGTGTATGTGTGTGTATGCATGTATATGAAAACTCTTCTGTAATGAAAGATAAATGGGCCCTTATAACCTAATAGCTTAAACAGCTTTCAAAGAAAAAATGCCCATTAAATTTGAATTATGATGTTTATTTCTCCTGCATCATGAAAATGTTGATTTCATTAATCACTGTAGTTGGCCAATGATACCAGTTTCAAAATAATCCCTTGATAGCTGACAGCCCTGCCAACTCTTTTCATAGTTATTCAAATATTATTCTTCTTATGGTATAAGTATGTATTCCTGCATATTTTTTCAATGTTCAGTTTCCTCATTCTCTATAAACTAGTGAAAATAACATACTTTAAAAGCTGTTCTTCTACTATTTCTACAAATAAGTATTACTTAGGCATGCCTATCAACTAAAATGGTATTTTAGTTTTTTCTCAGCAAAATTTTTTTCAAAGAAAATAACAAATAAATATAGGTAGGGAGACTTATAGTGAGAGCTCGTTGTCTTTGTTTGGGCTCCCCCAAAAGCAGATCCTGTGAGAAGCACTGGACTGTAGGTTGTTTAGTTGGTCATCACAGAAAGCTCGAGGGATGGACTGGGCAAAGGACAAAAGAAAAGGAGGAAAGTCGAATGGGTGCATTAATGAGAAGACTACCCCTCTGGACAGCTGGGGTTCAGTTCCACTGGGGGAGCCCTGAGAAATCGGGTAGAACATATCCCAGAACTAATTCACCGGAGGGTAGGGAGGTTGGAGCAGTTGTCTTCTGACTCTCAAACTTTATTGGTTAAGGGTTGATCTTGGAGCCCTCCAAAGACTGAAAATAGCAGAGTTAGAGAAGCCGTACTCTTCCCTGCTGTGGCTGGTCCAAGGCCATATCTATACCCACCATCTCTCCCCTCTGCCAGGCGTCCTAGATTTCTCTTTCTCTCAACCAGTACTTCCACTGATCTAAGTTACTTGCTGGTAGGATGACCAGACCTTCACCTCTGAGCGGCGGAGTCCTGGTCATCTTGCCCTTGATGGGTCCTGGTTTCTTCAATCACCACTTTACCAAATGTAGATGTGCTAAGGAGTGTCCTGGGAGCCCTCCAAGGAGGCTTTGTACGGTAGTTTCAGTCTCCTATTGTGAACTGAAAACTGGATGATGTATTTGCATCATTCTCTTTCCTCAATGCTTTTGGCTAGTGAACAAAAGCCAGACACCTCTTCAATTCCTAGGATTACCACAACCCCCATTACTTCCAGGCATAGCACCACTGCCTGATCAAAGCATCTCCTTTTACACTGACCTCATTCCTGTATACCACAGGTGCATGTTTGGGTAATTATGATTCTATGAAATGCCAGGGTTTATCATCACCCAACTTACCACCTTCAGTGGGATTTCTGTTACCTCCATATCATTGAGAATATACTTTCCAGGGCCACTTCCACTACCAATTCCTTTAGTTTGAGTTCCTTCAGAAGCTGACTTTGAGACAAGGCCTTGGATACAAGGAATTTATTTTAGAAAGGATTTCAGGAAGCATGAGAGAGTATGGAAGATGAGAAAGGAAAAGGAGAAAATCCAATCAAACTGGATTGAATTGAATTAATGAATACTAATAGGCAACTTGGGCTCAATTCCACTGGGGAGTTCTGAGACACCATAAAGAATGTCTTATAATAATCTCACCAAGGTATGGGAAAGTTAGCTAGGAACCCACTGATTCCATTCTTCATTGGGTGAAAGGTGTCAAATGCCCAGAAATTCTAGGATACCTTATGTAAGGGCTGAGCAAGTGTTTTATGATACCACAGAAAATCCTTGATTACAGAGGCAGAATGATGCAGTTGCTTTTGTTGAGAACCTGTCAGTACTGTTAGGCAATGTTCATTGCAGTTACAGGTCAACTCAAAAGAGGAGCTGGGACAGGACATAAAGACTGTTATGCGTACTATTCAGTAATCCATCTGAGAAAACCAGGAGGAAGTCCCTGTTAAACATGGTGGATGGAACAAGTGCATTTACCACACCTCCTCCTGAAAGTATACAATGACTGACAAGGAGTAGAAACATTTTTTAGAGAACCTGCAAGGATCAAGAGAACAGAAGAGACAGCAGCAGATAAGACCTAACAAGGAAATGTTGGAAGACAGAAGGCAGAAGGATGAGTGGTAACAAAGTTAAGTGAATAGCAAAAGAGTCTGCTTTGCTGTGGAAACCATCAAAAAGCAAATGGATCCCTATGAGAAGACCCTGGAAAGGCTCAGAAATTGGAAATAGTTGTTACCTCTGTATGAAGGAGTTCAGGGTGGGACTGAAGAAAAAAGAAACTGTAGTTGGATGCTAAAATTCCTCTCTTCTCCTGTGCAAGAAGGGGCCAAAAGTATCACTGGCCAGCTGGCAACAAGAGGATTAATTTCTGGGAAAGTGAAACAAGAGAGTGTTCAGAATGAATGATACCATGTTTGATAGGAGATGGGAGTAAGACTGAAAAAGACGCCAGAGAGCTCCCCTCCCCCTCCACTATGTGAGGATGCGTGGGAAAAGCGCACTCTAGGAACCAGGAAGTGGGTCCTCACCAGAAACTGAATCTGCCAACACCTTGATCTTGAACTTCCCAGAGAAATACATTTTTGTTGCTTAAGCCACCTCCTCTCTGGTATTTTGTTATAATAGCCCAACTATGACAGCGCCTCACTCTTTGATATGAACAGTCAAATATCACCAGACATGTGTGGAAAGTCAAATAAAATATGGAGATTAAAACAAATGGACAAATGGACAAAGATAACTTGGGGTAAACAAAGACAATGAGCGAAAAATAGATAACATTTAAGACAAATTTACTAATGACCTCAGGAATATAAAATATTGCATCCATGAAATAAGAACATGATGTTAAATGAAAAATTAACATCTCAAAAGGAAAATTTTTACAATAAGAAATAGCTGCTGGAAAATACAAGTAGGACAGATAGTAGAAAAATAGAATCAATGAAAGGGTTAGAAGACCAGTCTTAAGAAGCTGAACAAAGAGATGAAAAGAGACAGGGAAATGGGAGGGCCAAATGAGTTAGAGCATCGGATCAGGGCATCTGTCATTAACGACAGGCTTTCAGGAGAGAGGAAGTGTAGTAAACAGAGGAAAGAAATTACAAAAAAAAAAAAAAAAAAATGGTTAAAGAAACTCTCTCAGAGCTGAAGGATATGAATATCCAGGTTAATAGACCCATGAGTACAAATACAATGGATGGGAGAAGATCACCTCCTGGCTTACAGTCACTCTCCAGTATCTACGCCCTCATGGATATTCTGGCAACTCAATATCGAAGTAGATATTCCTTCCAGAATCCTGACCTCTCAGCTCCTTGACATCCTTTCCTTCAATTATTTGTTTAATTAATTTCCACCATTTTTTTTCAGGCGGCTTCTCACTACTCAGATCCTAGACTTGAACGATACCAAATAACCACGTTGATATTAACTTGATATTCAACTTCAAGCTTTCCTATTTTTCCAATTCACTTCCACTCCCATCCTGACTCCTAAAATATTTCAAGTCCTTTAGGACCAAAAATCAATAAATCTTATCCTACCACTTTTTCATAGTCGCTCATCCACCTCTGGTGCTTACTTAACTTAGACTGCACACTCTATCATTATAAACAGTCCTTTGCATACATGTTCAACTCTCTTGCTCTTCTGTCCTTTAATTGTATTTTCTTGACAAAACCCTAATCCTGGTTTTAATCCAACTTTCTACCTTATATGGTCTCACATGCATGCTACTTAACACAGGTGGAGGAAAACCTATATCCATGCTAGGTCGTCCCATTTTAAATTCATCACCACTCACCTCCCATGAGCCTTTGGTACTAGTCAAAATCCCATCATATTTTCCTAGTCTATTTATGGTCCACTCTGCTACTTTATTTCCTGCCCCATCCTCCTAAAGGACTGTTTGCATCTTTTATACACTCCCCTCTTCCACGCTCTTTTCAAGGTGATGACCAGGGGACTTCCCTGGGGGTCTGGTTGTTAAGACTGCATCCTTCCACTGTGGATTCAATACCTGGTTGGGGAACCAGATCCCACATGCTGTGTGGCATGGCCAAAAAACAAATTAAAGAAAGAAAGGTAGTGACCTTGCTTCCTATTTCTCTGAGAAATCTGAAAAGTAGCCCTGTTCATTCTCAGCACCTCATTCACTTGCATCTCTTGCGTATTCCACCTGTGTGTAGACTGTCCACGCTCTGAGCTAAAACAATCTCTGTACTTTCTGTTACCTTTTAATAACCCCTCACACAGCCTAGTCTCCATCTTCAATCAGCAGCTCTAAATTTTGAAGACGTACTTGATACAAGTATGACTTCTACAAGGTGTGCGTTCCCCTTGCTGTGGTTGCCAAGGGTTATTTTGCATAATTGAGACTTACTAGGCTGAAGGGAATTTAGGTAAAGACTGGCCAAGATGACTGGGAGTAAAAAACAGAACACACTGAGGTGTGGAAACGCATCCACATGGGGCACTTGAACCTCCATTGTACCTGATTGGAGGAAAAAAATATAAAGAATGTCTGTGTGCTAAGTTGCTTCAGTTGTGTTTGACTCTGTGCGACCCCATGGACTATAGCCCACCCAGGCTCCTCTGTCCATGGGATTTTCCAGGCAAGATTACTGGAGTGGGTTGCTGTGTCCCTCCTGCAGGGGATCGTCCCAACCCAGGAATTGAACCCGTGTCTCTTAAGTCTCCCATGTTGTCAGGCTATTTCTTTACCACTAGTGCCACCTGGGAAGCTAGTGTACTAAACCTAAAAAAAATCCTTTAGATATCATCCACTTGGTTACACATTCCAGCAATGGTCCCTTTTCTCTCCTGTGTCATTAGTTTTTTTTTCCTCTATTGGATCACCCTCACCAGCCAACAAATGTGCTATAACACCTTTCATTGAAAAATTAAAACCCTCTTCCTTACATCATGTCTCTACTCCTCTTTAGGACAAAATGTAAAGAGTTATCTCTATATCTGCTCTTCCACTTCCTGTGGAACACTCTGCAATAATGTTTTAACTCTTGCAGGCAGATCTAATCAAAGTCACTGATGATCTCCACCTTGCTAACTCCAAAAGTTAATTCTCAGTCTTTTCTTACTTAATCAACCAGCGATGGATCACCCTCTTCTTCTTGAAACTCTCCCCTGGTTTTCTCTCTACCTCTCTGATCACTCATTCTTAGTCTCCTTGGCGGACTCTTCTTCTGATCTTGACTATATTGACAAGCCCCACAGCTCAGTCCTTAGACCACTTCTCTTTTCTGTATTCCCTCTCTCCTTTGTTGATATCACCAACTTTGTCATTATTTATTTGCTGATGACATCAGAGCTTAAACATCTAGTCTAGACCTTTCCCCTTAACTCCAGACTCCTGTGTCCAGCTGCCCACTTGAGATATCCATTCAGGTGCCCAGTAGGTATCTCCAAATGAGAGATCCAAAACTAAGCCCTTCTTTTTGCTACAGACCTCTCCATTTCAGCATCAGCAACTCTTTCCTTCCATTTGTTCAGGTAAAAACACTGGTGTCCTCTTTGACTCCACTCTTCCTCCATCCCATTTACAGCCATTAGCATTTCCTATTAGCTCCACACTCAAAACATAATCAGACACTAAACACTGCTCAAAGCTTTCAGCAACACTGTTCAAAGCTTTCAACGCCACTACCTGGAACACACTTGGCTCACTTCCTGTAATCACCCCCTAACTGGTCTCCCTGCCTCTGCCCTTAGCTCACTCAGTCTTTTTTCTACACAGCAGTCAGTAGGATCCTTTACACATATAATTCAGATCATGACATTTCTCTGCTCAAAACCCTTCATTGCCTCCCCAACTTATTCAGGATAAAAGCCAAATCCTTATAAAAACCTCTGAAGCCTGATACAACCTGGCCACTGAGTACCTCTTGCACTCCACATCTAACTTCTCTCGCTCATACAAGTTCTGCCCCAAACTCCACAGGCCATTACTGTTCCCACTACCCGGGGTGTTCATTAGGTGGTAGGTGCTTCCCTCGGGGGCCCGCTCCCCCACTTCCTGAAGATCTCTTTTTTTTAACGCTTCAAGCAAAAAGCAAAATATTAATAGCAATGCCTTTATGAGACTGAAGCTCTACCTGCTGTGCTAATGAGGCACCTAGCGATGCCTTTATAAACTTTGCTGGAAAAGACTCCCAATCTGTAATTCTCTACATTTCTCTAATATTCATCAAGCTTGAGGGTAGACATGATATTTTAAGGTAGGCAAGGTCTCAACAAATTTCCCTTCTAGTTCTTTTTCAGGAAGTTCCTGGAGGATGTGCCCCACCAGTGTGATATAATAACCTGAGAAAGAGGAAGCGGGGCATCCAACACTGGAGAGAGGCGCTGGGAATTCCCAGGGTGATGGGACCGGAAGTCCGGAGCACTGGCTGTGCAGCCAGCCTAGAAAGAGGACAGAGGTCTCTGGGAGGAAAGCACCAAAGGGGCAAAATGGAACTGCGAGGTCGCCTGACGTATTGCATCATAATAAGGAGAGGGATGCAGTTTTCCAGTATGGCGGTGATACGTGAGAGTTCCATAGAAAGCCAGGGGCATGGTTTTCTGCAGGAAAGAAAACAATTGGGCAAGAATGATAAAAGACATTCACAGTATTCAACATGCCTCCACTGGTAACAGTTTTTTCATGATTTAATTTTAAAATGTATAATAACTGTATTGGGAGGATGTAAGAAGAGTGTAGAGGGTCTCCCAGGTGGTGCTCGTGGTAAAGATTCCATCTGCCAATGCAAGAGACCCAGGTTCAATCCTTGATCAGGAAGATCACCTGGAGGAGGAAATGGCAACCTGCTCCAATATTCTTGCCTAGAGAATCCTATGGACAGAGGAGGCTGGTGGGCTTCAGTCCATGGGATCGCAAAGAGTCAGACACGACTCTGCGTGCACGCGCGCGCGCACACACACACACACACACACACACACACACACACACAGTGTGGAGAGGAGAGGGGGTTGGGAGAGACCTAGAGCTTCCACTACTAGGAGGCTAACACACTGAATCTGAAAGTGGAAAAGTCAAGACACAACAATGGAGTTATGTTTTGAAGAAAGTGCAGGTAAATGCTATAGATGATAGCTAAAAGATTTCAAAATGGTTCTTCCTAGGAGCAGAAATCAGGATAGAGGGGCAGGATGGATATTGCTTTCCTTTCTCAAATTAAAAGCCTTGTGATAATTGTCTTTTAAAAACTAAGTTGTGATGGTTAATTTTATGTGTAAACTTGACTGGCCACAGGGTGCCCAGGTTAAACATTATTTCTTTCCTTTTCTTTAAAAAAGTTTTTAATTGGAGTATAGTTGCTTTAAAATGTCATGTTAGTTTCTGGTGTATAGCAAAGTGAATCAGTTATAGGTGTCTGAAAGCGTGTTTCTGGATGAGATAAGCATTTGAATCAGTGGACTCAGTAAAGTAGATGGCCCTCCCCAGTGTGGGTGGCATCACCCTGTCCTATGAGGGTGAGAGTAGTCTGTAAGGCAGAGGAAGGGGGAATTTGCTCCTATTTCCTGCATGGTAGATTGTGGAACTTCTCAGCCTTCATAACTGCATGAGCCAGTTCTCATAATCAGTTTCTCAGAATCTATCTATTCATGCCTCCATCCTATTGTTTTTTTCTCTTGAGAAATCTGATATACAAGTGTAATCATTTCTTTGAGAAGATTAAAATAAAAAAAAAATAAAGCAAAAGCTCCTTCTCTTCAAATCACCCAAAAAGAAGGTCAGGAATTATGTAAATCATATTCAAGACAACTGATACATAAGTGGTATAAATGTGTCACAGATGGAAAGCAAAGGAAATCATCTCAATGTGCTATCACCCTGTGGTTATCTAATAACTCAGCCAACATTCCTCCTGTCTTCTAGGAAATGCATCTCCTTTGCTTTAGACATTTCTTCTTTCTCCAACCCAAACATGAGCTTTTGGACATGCCTATCATGATATCGCTTATCATGTACACAAGACAATCTGAGTCTTGTCCTGGAAACTTCTGAATGGTATAGAGAAAAGCAGCTCTGCAGAGGCAGATCTAGAGTGGCCAGCAGGTATGTCTCCTCTGTGGAAAAAAGCCTGTCTGTACGTCAAGTTTCCAGTGCTGCAGGTAAGGAACTTAGAAGTTGCCACTTCATCCTAACAACAAGTAAAAAGCTGATGAGACTGAAAAATCAGCAGCCCTCCCTGCATCCATAAGCAAGGGGAAAACACAGGGCAAACCTCTGCTCTCAAGACTGGAGAGACAGACAGGCAAACACAAGTTGTCAGGGCTTCCCAGACTCACCAGCAGAAACTACTGTGGGATCTACCGCCTAATTGTTGAATTGGTGGAGGCTTAATGAGGACAACTCTGAGAGTTAAAAATGCCAGGGTACCCAGTCTTCGGACCCCCTATACTTCTGTGGGTTTACCTCCAGGGGCTCGACCAGCTTCTAACAGTAAATGTTGGAGAAAAGTTCCCTCATGCTACTGGCATAGGGAAGGGAAAAAAAAAAAAAAAACTTTTGAAAAATGCCAGAGAACTCTGTTCTTCTTAACAAGGCCTCCCCTCAAGGGAAGCTGGTTAGTCAGAGCTTAACTTGCTAAGGAATTATCAGAGCACAACTCATTTGGGAGAAAGGAAAGATCTAACTCCTACCCAATTTAGCAATCCTGTTCCCTCTCAGGGGGAGGGAAAAACAATGGAAAAGTACTTGTGAAGTTCACAGCTTGGAGGCACAGGTTCGCTAGACTGAGACCTAATCCTAGAACTATAGAATACTTCCCCTCCCCCTCTGCGTCATCACCATGTTACTGAAGACCTACTTAGAGTGGTTCCTCTTACCTAGTATTGTGTCCAACTATCAAGAAAAAATAACAAGGCCTACTGTTTAGAAAAAAATATCACAATCTGAAGAGAAAGAGCAAACATCAGAGTTGGACATGGGAGGGAGGTTGGCATTACCAGATCAGGAATTTGAAACAACTATGATTAATAGGTAAGGGCTAGAATGGATAAAGCAGACAGCATGCAAGAAGAGATGGACAACGTTACGTGGAGAGATGGAAATCCCAAGAAAGAACAAAAAAAAAATTGCCAAAAATAAAAAACACGATGATGGAATGAAGAATGCCTTATGATGGGCTTATTAGTAGACTGGACATGACTGAGGAAAGAATCTCTGAGTCTGAGGACATGTCAGTAGAAACTGCCAAAATTGAAAAGCAAAGAGAACAAATACTAAAATAAACAGAACAGAATATATCCAAGGACTGTGGGGGCAATGATGAAATATATAACATATACATAATGGAAACACTGGAAGGAGAAGAAAGAGAGAAAGGGGCAGAAGAAATATTTGAAACAAAAATCACTGAGGATTTCCCTACATTAATGTCACACACCAAATCACAGATCCAAGAAACTCAGAGAATATCAGACAGGATAAATGGCAAAAAAAGAAAGAAACTCCAAAATCAAGCAGACAAAAAAACCTACATTTAGGTGTATCATTGTAAAGCTACAGAAAATCAAAGACAAGTAAAATTCCTAAAATAAGCCAGAGGGGTGAGAAATCTTATCTATAAAGAAATAAAGATAAGAATTACATCTAATTTCACCTAGACACCATGGAAGCAAGAAGAGAGTGGAGTGAAGTATTAAGTGTTGAGAGAAAAAACCCACCAATATAGAATTTTCTACCCTATGAATTTTTGTTCAAAAGTGAAGGAGTGGTGTGGGGGTGGGGGGTGGGGAGGGGTGCATACGCCCCTGCTCAGGCGTGTCCGACTCTTTGTGACCCCATGGACTGTAGCCCACCAGACTCCTCTGTCCATGGGATTTCCCAGGCAAGAATACTGGAGCCGGTTGCCATTTTTTCCTCCAGGAATCAAACCCACGTCTCCTGCATTGGCAGGCAGATTCTTTACCGCTCAGTCACCTAAGAATCCAGGAGGAATGCTAGACTCTTAAACACAAATTGAGGGAATCTGTTGCCAGTAAACCTGGCGAAAAATTGCAAGCAATGTGAAAAGAAGTTCCTTAGAGAGAAGGAAAATAAATGAGAAATTCAGATCTATGTAAAGAAAGGAAGATCATCAGAGAAAAAAATAAATTAAGGTAAAAAGAAAACATCTATAACATACATGCTTGTATATAAGTGAAATGAATGACAGTAAATGAAATAAGGGATGAGAAGGAGGAATTAGAAATAGTTTGTTATTATAAAATACTTACACTACCTAGGCAGCAGTATAGTTATTTGGAAATTGACCAAAAGCATGATGCATAAAAGATATAATTTACAAATTGAAAACTTCTGCTGCAAAACACAATGTCAAGTGAATGAGAAGACAAATCACAGACTGGAAAAAAGTATTTACAAGAGACACATCAGATAAAGATCTGTTGTCTCAAATATGCAAAGAACCTTTAAAATTAAATAATAGGAAAATAAACAAATGATTAAACAATGGGAAAACAATCTGAACAGATACCTCATCAAAAAAAAAAAAAAAAGCAGGTGGCAATAAGCATATGAATAGATGCTCCGTACCATACAGCACCAGGGAAATGCAAATTTAAACAAAGATATACAATTACACATTTATTACAATGGTCAAAATTCAGAAAACTGACAACATTTAATGCTGATGAGGGTGTAGAGTGAAAGGAACTCATTTTCATTGTTGGTGGGAATGCAAAATTGTACAACCACTTTGGAAGACAATTTGGCTGTTTCTTACAACATGATCCAGCAATCGTATGCTTTTGTGTTTACCCCGAGGAGCTGAAAACTCATGTCCACACAAAAACCTGCACAGGGATGTTTGCAGCAGCTTTATTCCTAAGTACCAAGAATTGGAAGTAAACAAGACATCCTTCAGTAGGTGAACGGGTAAGTAAAATGTGGTACATCCAGACATGGAATATTATTCAGGGATAAAAAGAATGCAGTCATCAGTCCATGAAAAGATGTGGAGAAAACTTAAATGCATATTGCTAAGTGAAAGAAGTCAATCTGAAAAGGCTACGTATTACATGATTCCAACTACCTGATATTATGGAAAAGGCAAGATTAGAAAAACAGCAAAAAAGATCAGTGATTGCCAGGGGTTGGGGGGATGGAGAGGATGAATAGATCACAGAGATTTGGGAACAGGGAAAATACTCTGTGTGATATCAATACTATAACGATGGGTGTGTGTCATTACATGTGTATCCAAACCCACTGAATATACAACACCAAGAGTGAGCCCTAATGGACACTATGGATTTGGGGTGACTATGGTGTGTCCGTGTAGGTTCATCAGTTGAAACAAACGTACCACTCTGGTAGGGGATGTGGACAGTGGGGGAGGTATGAATAGAAGCAGGGAGTATATGGAAAATCTCTGTCCTTCTTGATTTTGTTGGGAACCTAAAAATATGCTTAAAAAATAGTCTTAGAACAGACCACCAGCCCAGGCTGGATGCATGAGACAAGTGATCGGGCCTGGTGCACTGGGAAGACCCAGAGGGATCGGGTGGAGAGGGAGGTGGGAGCGGGGATCGGGATGGGGAATACATGTAAATCCATGGCTGATTCATGTCAATGTATGACAAAAACCACTGCAATATTGTAAAGTAATTGGCCTCCAACTAATAAAAATAAATGGAAGAAAAAATCTTAGAAAAAATCTCATTTGAGGTAGGTAGTAGGTAACAATGACTCTGCCATGCAGAGGTTATCTGGGTTAAGAGATGAAAAGAAAAAACCCACAAAGTGGGAGAGAAATCAAAAGCTGACAGCATTAAAGGTCCTGGTTCAGTTGTCCCAGCTGGCTGCCTGCATTCCCAGCGAACAAGCCCAAAAGGCCCTCCTCAGCTGCTTGAGCGGCCTCAGGGTGGATTTACAGCAGCCTCCAAAAGCAGAGTAACACGTGTTACTCAGGCAGAAGAGGCACCGCCAACAAATATTGATTACTCCCTCGCCGACTGTGGGGCACCACGCTTGACTCTGGGTCCACCCGCAGAAATACATAAGCAAGCAGGACACCAACGCAGGTAGAATCCCGCGGAGTCTCAACTGCAGGGTGATCTGCGTAGGTAGCAAGTGCCCGTGAAAAAGGAGGCATGGTAATCCAGGATTCGGTGACCCGATGGGGACAGAAGGTGTCCATGGGAGGAAAAAGGAAGGAAGTGTGTTGTGGGCAGAGCACCATGCGAGCCAGGGCTGCAGTCTCAAGAGCTTACAGGGCCGAGCGTGAAATGAGCCAGGCTGTGGGGGATCACGGGGGACCCAGGCTCTGTCTGCAAAGAGCTCCTCTGCCCCGTGATTAAACCCTGCTAGGGGACACCCAGTGCTACCAGACCTTTCTGTTTTCTAGGAAAAGCGAGAAATCTGAACTTTATTGTGAAATTTATTACTTTTAGATGTTGACAACAATTAAAAAAAATTAAAATATGATGTGAGCCAAAACATCACATGTCTGCTGGCTGACTCTGGGCTGCAGACCTCCAGTGAGAGAAGGAGGCTGTGAGCAAAGGCAGAGCGGAGGAGAAGGCCTTCTGTTTGTGGGTAGGAGACCTGGAGCAGATGGCTGGTGGAGAAGAAGATCAGGAGAGAGTGGAGACTCGCTGGAGTCGCAAACCCATTAACAGGTTATTCAAGAGAAGTGTGCGCAGAGCAGCATTTTAAGAGGACAGAGTTAGTAGCCAGTTGAAGAAAGCGTCAGGCATGGGAAAGATCAGAGCAGTGTTTTATTTGAAGATACAGTTTTCTGAAATTGTTGCTTTGTATTTTTTTTTTAAATTGCAAACTGGGCTCCCATTTATTTTCATGTAAAATCAGAAGGCTTCTGAAGCAAGACTGATCTCTTTGTCACTTTCTGACAGAGCAAGACTGAAATGACAGTTGATTGAGTGGGGAGATGGTGGGGAAGATTTACACGGCATGGCACGTGGAGAAGAATCAGTGAAATTCTCATGTGATATTTCTATACTCTCCATAAAGTCCTTCATTAATGTCTGACCACCGAGTCTCCTTCTGAGTCAATTCCAACCCCTCCATCACTACATACATAATCCTCCTCCCAAATACAATAAGTCCTCTATATATGAATGAGCTCCATTCCGAGAGCATGTTCATAAGGCCAATTTGTTCATAAGTTCAACAAAGTTAGCCTAGGTATCTAACGAACACAGTTGGCTATGTAGTACTGTATTGTAACAGGTGTATAATACTTTTCACACACACACACAAATAAAAAACAAATACAAAACCAAAGCATTTTAAATCTTAGAGCGGAGTACCCTGAAGCAGCTTCCCAGATGGCGCTAGTAGTAAAGAACTTGCCTGCCGGGTTGGGAAGATGCCCAGGGGGAGGGCATGGCAACCCGTTCAAGTGTTCTTGCCTGGAGAATCCCATGGACAGAGGAGCCTGGTGCACTACAGTCCACAGGGTCGCCTAGAGTCGGACACAACTGAAGTGTCGGTATGAACGCATGCGGAGTACCCTGAAAAGGCACAGTACAACGGCTGGCATACGGGGACACGCTGGAATCTTTGAGAGTTTGCAACCTGGAGGTTCGTGTGTAGGAGACCTACCGGAGAGCTGTGGGAGCCGATGGAATCACACCGCGCGGATCTCGCTTCTAGAGAGAATCTGCTGTGAGCCGAGCTAGCGCACAGCCTCCACCTGCAGGGGCCCCCCGGGACTCGGCGCGGGGCAGACGCCGGGGTCAGGCTCTCACAGGCTGCTCCCAGACAGCCCCCGAATGTGGCATGGGTCCTAGAGCTGGTCCTTTGGACCGACGCGGGGCGCTCCTCGTGGCCAGCTGGGGCTCCGGCTTGGCCGGGAAGTTCTCAGAGCGGCACTTGAGTTGTAACCTCTTTCTATCCGCGCCTCCTTCCTTCCCTGTTTCCTTTCACGCAGTCAGACTTGCATCCTGATCTGAAGGTTTCCCTGCCTGTTCCCACTCTCTCACCCCTGTATCTTTCAAAGGCATTTCTCCCAATAAATCTTTGGCGTTTATCCAAATATGTGTAAAGAAATGTTACTAATGCCGTCCAGTCCCTTCCACCCTCACCCTGTGGTTAAGCAGTGGTAACTGTTCAGTGCACTTTAGTCAACCTCGTTACTTAAGCTCATACAGAAATGCAAAAACAAGGATACTTGTGCTATAAATTTTTGTTTGATTTAAAAAAAAGTCACATTTAATCAATCTGATTTTTTCATTCTTCTATCTTAGTAAGTGAGACTTTGGCTCCTTTTATTTAAAACTACATCATATTCAAGTTATTGGTAAAACCACATTTTATTCAGTTTGTTGATCTCTGAGTTTTAATGACTTGGAACATATTTTCATAAAACATTTAGTTATCTCTTCTGTGAATTGCAAGTTCATTTTCTTTTTTTCTTATGTTTAAATCCCCAAGCCATTGGAATCCTATTTTTGTATATGGTGGGAGTTTTAACATGAGTTTGTTTTCTTCTAGATTGATGGTCAGTTTGTACTATCATTTCCAGAATAAATCAAACTTTTACCTCTGAATTGAAATATCAACCTTTCTATAAGATCTCATTTATATCTGCATTTATTTGGGGATCAATTTCTAATCCACTGATAAATTTTTCTAGTCCTCTTTTAATATTGCTTGGATTACAATGATTTTGTAATATATATTAAGATTTGGTAAGGAATGGCTCCCTATCACAAGCCTTTATTTTCACAATTTTCTTTATTCTTGGACGTGCGTCCTTTTGCTTTCATATGAGCTTTAATAGTTCAGTTGGTAAAGAATCTGCCTGCAATGTAGGAGACCTGGGTTCGATCCCTGGGGTGGGAAGATCCTCTGGAGAAGAGAAAGGCTACCCACTCCAGTATTCTGGCCTGGAAAATTCCAGGGACTGGAATTCCATGGGGTCGCACAGAGTTGGACATGACTGAGCAACTTTCAGTTTAAATTCAGTTAATCCAACTTCTTAAAATAACTCAATTGATAATAGAAATTGCGTATAGTTATATACTGATTTTTATAAGAATTAACATGAATGTTATCTGTCTCAAGCAATGACATGCTTGTCCACTTATCTAGAAGATGTTTTCTATCTTAAAAGATATTTTACAGTTCTTTCATGTAGGTAATGTTCTTTATTATTTAAAAATTCTTAGACATTATTGCTGTTGTTTATTATCACTTTTTTCTTTTTGGCTACACTGTACCGCACTCAGGATCTTAGTTCACTGGCCAGGGATTGAACTGTTGACCCTTGCAATGGAAGTGCAGAGTCTTAACTATTGGACTGCCAGGGAAGTCCCCATATCATCATTTTTGAGGAGGTATTTTACATTTTAAATTGTGTTATTAAACATTTAAAATATGTAGAAAACTACAGAAAATATTCAAGGCAACAAGTTCCCTCCTCTCATTAGAATTTAGCGTTTTGATATATCTAAGGTTTCCTTATTTAACATATAAAAAAATAAAGAATATGAAGAAGACATTCTTTTATCTTCACGCTTCCCAGAGATATAATTATTACGCAAAAGGCTGTGTGCGATGCATGTAAACTTTCACTCCCTATCAGTGTATCCTTAAATAATAGATAATGTTTTTACCTGGTACAATAAGTGAGACTTTAAAGTCAGTTCTGTCAATGACTAGTTACTGCTAGTATTGAGAAAGGCCAATGACTTTTATGTATTTATCTTAATTGGAGATAGTCTACTCTTAATTTTTTTTCATTGTAAGCAGTTTTATTCGAATCTTAGGCTTTCTTTGTTCACAATCCAATCACAGGCAGATAAATGAAATTTTATCCTTCCTCATTTAATACTCCCCAATTATTTCATTTTCTTTTCTGTTTAATTAGGTAAGTGTTCTAAATGTTGTTGAATAAAATTGTTCACATTATGTGCAGAGCACAGCTAGATGTCTTACAAAATGCGCTCCCTGGGCCAACAGCATCAGTTAACTCCTGGGAACCTGTCTGAAATACAAATTCTTGGGTCTCATACTAGACCTACTAAACTAGAAACTCTAAGGGAGGGTGCCCATCAAAGTGCGTCCCCACAAACCCTCTGACATACACAGAAGTTTGTGAACCACTGGTCTGGAGAACATCAGGCCTCAGCTTCTTTAATTTTTAAAGTTTTCTCTTGATCTCACTTTTCCCACCAGTTATCACCCCATTTCTCTTTTATTTTCAGAAAAAAAACCCTTCAAGAATTGACTATTACTTGGGATATGCAATATTAATTATAATTATGTTAATATTGTTTCCATTAATTATTAATATAATCATAATAGTTCATACTTATATTAAGAAATTAATTACATATCCCAAGGAGAAGGAAATGGCAACCCACTCCAGTATTCTTGTCTGAAGAATCCTGTGGGCAGAGGAGCCTGGCCGGCTACTGTCCATGGGGTCACAAGAGTTGCACATGACTTAGAGACCAAATCAACCAACCAACCAAAGCAGTATTTGGGACATACTTATACTTAAAAAGTGTTTGTTTTTTATCTGAATTTCAGTTATCACTAGGTGCCTGGAAACTAGAACTCCCAAATGATATCTCCAGTCCAGATATTGATCTAAAACTCCAGAAATTGTTAACTATTCAAATCTCCACTTAGATGGCCAACAGACAATTCAACATAACTCACACTGTATTCCTGGTATTCCCCATCCCCAGATCTGCACTACCTCTACCAGCCTGCCCCTATTCCAGCTGATGGCAATGCCTTCCTTCCAGTTGATTCAAACAAACACTTGGGGCCATCACTTTCTTTCTCTCTTTCTCTTACAACCCACGTCCAATCAGTCAAGAAGCCTTGTTGTGTCTACCTTCAAAAGGTATCCAGATTCCAACCACTCCTCACTATCTGCATTCCACAACCATCCTGGCACAAGCCATCACCATTTCTTGCTTCCATAGACTCCTAGTTGGTCTTCCTCCCCTCCACCTCCCTTTTTCTGTTACAGTCTGTTCTTACTACAGAGACTAAAGGGGATTCTTTATAAATGTAAGTCAGATGCTCCTCTTCTGCCCAGCCCCATCTAATAGCTCCCTCTCACGCAGAATCAAAGCCACACTCCTTTCAAAGGCCTGTAAGGTCGCATCTCCCCAAGCCCTTGTTGCTGCTCTGATAACATTTCCTATGGTGGTGCTAGTGGTAAAGAACCTGCCTGCCAATGCAGGAGACATAAGAGATGTGGCTTTGATCCCTGGATCGGGAAGGTCTTCTGGAGGAGGCCATGGCAACCCACTCCAATATTCTTGCTTGGAGAGTCCCCATGGACAGAGGAGCCTGGTGGGCTGTAGTTCATGGGGTGACAGAGTAGGATACGACTGAAGTGGCTTAGCACAGACACACACCCCTTCATATACACTCTTCTATTCATACTGGCCTCCTTGGTATTCCTTTGTTCATTCTAGACATGTTCTCCCCTGAGGCCCTGCTATTGGCTATTTCTTCTTGTCCAAGATAGCCACACAGATAATTAATTTCTCACCTCCTTCAAGTCTTTTCTCAAATGTCACCTTCTCATTGAAGCCCAAACTAACCACTCGATTTAAATTTGTGATTTACCCTCCACCAAACACACATACCCTCAAATCCAGATAGCTGGATTCCTAGCTAGCTGGATATCAGATAGCTGATATCCCTCACTCTGCTTTATATTTTTCCACAGCACTTACCATTTTAACATAATGCAACTTATACATTGTGTTTATTAATTAGCATCTGTTTCTTCTCCCTCCCTTGATCACCCAGAACAATCAAAGGAAGCTCCTTTTTAATTTCTGTGAGTTGGACTTGTCCAATATTCCTTACACCTACTTCTCTCAGAATATTTTCTTTTTTTTTCATTTATTAAGTAGAAATCATATACAGTATTTCTAACATCTGGAGGAGATGGGTCATTATTTTTTTAACTGGAGGATAATTGCTTTACAATGTTGTGTTGGTCTCTGCAGTACAAGAACGTGAATCGACCGTAGGTACACACATGTCCTCTCCTTCTTAAACCTGCCTCTCACCTCCCACGCCATCCCACCCTTCAAGGTCGTCACAGAGCACCAGGTTGAGCTCCCTTCCCACTACCTATCAATTTTATATATGGTAATTATACATTTGAAAGCTACCCTCTCAATTCGTCCCACCCTCTGCTTCCCCTGCTGCATCCACAAGTCTGTGAACATATTTTCCTAATACTGATAAGATCCTTTGATTTAATTTGGTCCCTCTCCCCAGCACTCAGCAGTAAAGAATCTGCCTGCAATGCAAGAAACACGAGTTTGATGCCCAGGTGGCAAAGTTGCTCTGGAGAAGGGCATGGCAACCCACTTCAGTATTCTTACTTTGAAAAATCCCATGGATAGAGGAGCCTGGCAGGCTATAGCCATGGGGTCACAAAGAGTCGGACACTCCTGAAGTGACTCAGCACGGCACAGCGCTCTTTCCAGCAAGATAATGCAATTCATTCAAAGAAATAAAGTGCTGAGGAGTTTTGATATCAGATGAGTACTTTGCATGTCCAAAGACCTCAAGATTAGGTAATGTCCAATACATTTCGCTCCAGTCAAACTAGAATGTTACCCACAGACATTTCTTCACAGAAACTTACGTAAATTAGTATATGTTCCCCTGCAGAATTTGCTTCTTATTTTAAAAGACCCTAAATGCCTAATTACATGGTTTTTCACTAACAAAGTATTTCAGCAAATTAAATATTAGGAAGCAATGCTTTATAGAGTACATGACACATGATAGGTACTTCATAAATATGTTTTGACACTCTCATATTCTCTCTTCCTTAAAATGTACTACTTATTTAATCTAACATCTTTTTCTTAAGTGCTCTTAGCTCAGCAGAGCTCAGGTGAGTTCATAGCTATTACACCATTAATTCAACTTGTGAAGCAGAGTAACCAGTGGCTATTACCCTCATTCTGGGGACAGGGAAGCAGAGTTCCTTGTAAGTCAAAGTGATTTGCCTTAACTTTTATGTGTCATTGTCACAGGTTTTCTTTCCATCAGTTCTTGGTACCTTAAAGCCAATATTTGGTTGCAGTTTCAAGAGAGCCTTTAAGGGAAACTAGCTGTAAGAAATCAGCCTAGCAAAAATACTTTATATTTATTACACTTCCCTAGGACCCTTGAGATTCAGCATCTCAGTACTCAAGAAACGAGCAGTAAATTCTGAGGTTCATTTCATGCTGAGTGAAATGATTGAAGTCAACAGTCATTAAAGGTGATGAAAGTGATAAATTCTGCTCCATATTTCAACTGTTTATCATCACTGCTGTTGCTCATTAATCAACAAATTAAAAGATAGTGCCAGTATTGATATTGCCATTCATTCAAATCATTTATTTAACCACTCTCATAGACTATTAATACAGGAAAAGGGCGATTTTTTAAAAACTCCACCAAATTTATAAAAGAGATAAATATAAACCTAATTCAACATGTTAGCAGCCTCAAAAATTACATTTCTAAGAACTCTAAAGGAAAGCTATGAATTCCCAAATCTGGCCACATCTGACTGATCTTCTTCAGCAAATTAAAAAAAGAAAAGCATGAGCCCAATCTCCAAACATTCAGATTCAGTACATTTGAGTTGATGGTTCAGGAATCAGTATTTGAAAACACCTCCCTCACTGAATCAGATGTAAGCAGGTTTGGGAATCACTGAGTTAAGGAAATAGACTGTTAGAATGAAGAGAGAATGAGCTTGAAATTTCTCACCAACTGGCTGATTATTTTTTGAAAATTTACCATCTTAACCATTAAAAAAAATAAAGACTTATTTATCGATTTCGTTTTTTCATTGTGGTGGGTCTTCATTGCCGCATGCAGGCTTTCTCCAGTTGTGGTGAGATGGAGCACTGCCTCCGGCTGCAGCCCACGCGTGGGCTTCAGAAGCTGCGGCTCCGGGCTCCACAGCGCTGGCTGAATAGTTGTGGAGCGCCGGCTCAACTGTTCTGCTGCATGTGGCCCCTTCCTGCACCAGAGGTCAAACCAGTATCCCCTGCATTGCCAGGCGGAGGCCCAACCACTGGACCAGGAGGGAAGCCCCCCAGTTGGCTGATTATTAATGGATCCAAGCTGGACTGTGCAATTCCATTGGAAAGTCTTCATTCAAAATGTCAAACAGGTATCTTAGCGTCTTAGATTTCCTTTACAGACTGCTGATCTGTGCCATGTAAAGCCAGTGTGGCAACTTCTGTACATGCCCAGGAGAGAGGGCTGTGTTAGGCCCATCTCTTCTACCAGCATCCCTCAGGTGTGTTCCCTTCCTGTAAACTTGCAGGTGCTTTGGTTTTGCTTTTCCTTTCTACTGGCATCCTCTGCCACACTACCTTGCCTTGTCCCACTGGGGAGGTGTGCACAGAGTCCAAATATGAACTGAGAAGATGAGAGTATCAAGTAATAGGCCTCCAGTAAACAAAGAGCTCTTGGTGGTCCTGAGTACCTGATTTGTTTTGACAGTCCTTTAAAATAATCACCTCACATAAGGTCATACTTTTCTTTGCTGTATTCCTCCTTAATCCTTTCCCTCTGCTTAATTCAGACCTTGAATCATTACTATCTTCTAAGAGCTCTTCTCTATTCATCTAGATTAAACTCCTTTTATTGGTCTCATCCTTTGCTCTAATTTTATACATTTTAATTCAATTTCTTCTGCAGGTGTGGTCCCTCCAGCATCACACCATCTTCAAATTTTTATTCATATGGTCTTCAGTCTATCTTCGAGGCTGATAGTTACTACTAATATTATGTGATGTTAATGAAACTATTTAAAAATATTGTGCTGTGGCAGCACCTTATTAAAAAAAAAATCCTTAACTTGACAGAAAGCCATTAATATTCACTTTTATGTTTCATTATTATTATTATTATTATTTGCCAATTTGGCATTCATTTTACAGCAGAGAATTGCTTGATTCACATGCCTCTAGTTTTCCTCTGGGTGTTGTGTTAAGGACAATGCTTTTCTAACACAGTGAAATAATACCATGAAATGCTCACTTTGGCACTATATTTTTTTTACCTACAGAACTTCTTAGTTCATCCAATAGATAAATCCTCAACTTTCTTCACCTTCATAAGTTAAGGTAAAAAACCAAATTCAAGGAAATGTTAAAATAATTGAAAGCCTTTGACATAAAACTACAAACTCTTGACATTTATAGGTGATATTGATGCTACAGCCTAAATTCATTCTGTGGAGTCTAAGTTCTAGTCAATACAGGATTTTCAAGTTTCCCCAAAGAGCTGCTTATCATGGATCTTTACTGTACATAAAAGAAGTGGGTTAAGATAAATGAGTGGATTAAGATATAGATGTCCCAAAGGTTTCTGGCAATTCCAGTCAAAATATTATATACCCACATAAAGATGATAAACCTCAACAGTGACACTCTGCCCTTGTTTGCACCTTCTAGTTACAAATTTCAGCTCCTTCTAGAATCGTTAAATTTCAGAACACTTGAGAAACAGTGTTAAGCAAGGTTATTCTCTATTTCCGAAATTAACAGAAGAGTGAGGAATGTTTATGTACCCCAGGGTTTTTATGTTTTGGGTTTTTGGCCATGAGGCAGGTGGGATCCTAGCTGCCCAGCCAGGGATCAAACCTGCACCCATTGCATTGGAAGTCTTAACCACTGGACCACAAGGGAAGTCCCTTACCTTGGGGTTTTTAAGCCAAGAGACTCACCCCACTCCTGTCTCTAACACTGCTGCGCAGTTCTTTCTGGACTGTTTTCTCCCTGAAAATCTCAGGGCTTTGCTTGCAAACTGGGCTTTTGACAAGATGACCAGTTTTCAGGCTGAAGATCTCACCATTGCCACTTGCTCAGTTTTGACCTTTTAATTCCCCATGGCTTAAAATTCACAATGGAGAATCTCCCTCTTATTGGTCTTGTCAACTACGTCTGCTAATTGCATTTCTGGATCCAGCCTCTAGGGCATTTCATCTCAGCAGGACCTGGGTCTGGCGCCCGGCTGTGTTTACCTTGGATCCTTCTGGAAAATCCAGATGGTGTCCATGCAACCTCAGCTTAATTGGCCTGAAATGAAAACTGTGGTTATTTCAAATCAACTAGTTTGATCTGTGCGATTGAACCCTGTGGGATGATGATCATCTTAATGATGATAAGGCCTTAAGACACCCTCTGACACACGAGAATGTAAAAAAAAAAAGAAAAAAGAAAAAGACATTTTATGGTATATATTTAGTTTTTTTGCGTAGAAAAGGCTTAAAGTATCAGTGAACTAAAAGAGACTTCAAAGTCAATTTGGCTAATGTTTTCAATTACTGAAGAGGCTGTACAATGCAGACTTTCAAAGATGGTCTCTTGAATTCCTTCCAGTCTCATCAAATATTAGGGTCAGGGGAGAGGAACCTAGAAGAACATATAATTGACCTTCTCATTTAACAGAGTAAGAAATATAAATCGTTGTTGTTGTTATAGTTCTAAATCATGTCTGACTCTTTTGCGACTGCATGGACTCTAGCCCCTCCAGGCTCCTCTGTCCATGGGATTTTACAGGCAAGACTACTGGAGCAGGTAGCCATTCCCTTCTCCAGGGCCTCTTCCTGACCCAGGTATTGCACTCACATCTCTTGCATTGGCAGGCAAATTCTTTACCACTGAGTCACTAGGGAAGCCAAGAAATATAAATTACAGAGAAACTAAGTAAATTTTCTAGAGCTTGAACTATAACCTAGATCTCTAGTATTCTCTAATCTCTTTTATCTATCACTCCGCCTGACCTTAGTGTGAAAATGTTTCTATTTTCCCAAAGATTAGTAAAATGAGACCATGAGTAATAAAATACAGGCATTATAAGAAAAATAATCTAGCATAAGTTGGAAATTTCCGGAATGTTTTATGAATCGTACCCTATTATGAAATAGGACCATGGCATCTTACAACTGAAAAAAACACATCATCTTCTCCATTCCGGCCCATGTAAGAAGGCCGTGGACAGGCCTTATACCTTTGTTATCTTTGACTTCACTAACTACTTCCTTGTTCTTAATTCTCTCCAGAGAAGTTGCTAACATTTGGTGGTCTCATGAGAATGTAGCTGAAACAACCACATGGAGAATTCTGTTTTGAAATGCTCAAGTTCATCCACTGGAATTGTATCTTCATGATTCCAAATAGTTTCATTCAACCCATTAAGTCAAGAAAATCATACCTATAAAGCTCAGTTGTGCCTGACTCTTTGTGACCCCATGGACTCTATCTAGCCCGCCAGGTTCCTCTGTCCATGGAATTCTCCAGGCAAGAATACTGGAGTGGGTAGTCATTCCCTTCTCAAGGGGATCTTCCCGACCCAGGGAATGAACTTGGGTTTCCTGCGTTGCAAGCAGATTCTTTACCATCTGAGCCACCAGGGAAGCCCATAAAACATAATAAGCCAGTCCAAATCCAATAAATCTTCACCATATAGATTAAAAAGTGACAATAAACAAATAAGTGTGGTTCTTCTACAAACGGCCAGTACTGGTATTCTGGTTTATGGTGATTGAGTGGACAGCGCTCTGATACCATCTGTTAGGACAGACACTAGTCTGCGCTTGCTGTCCTCAGACACCTGGCCCCAGTCTTCTGGGCTCCTAGACTGTTTCACGTGGCGTTTTCTCAATCAGGTATACCACCATTGCTCTTAGACTGATCACATCTTAAAGATTCCAGTAAAAGACTCACTGTCTTCACCCAAGATAATTAGGTTACAACCACTCGCAGGATGGAACATCCTTTGGAGGAAGTTGGGGGGGGCTGGTAGAGCATTGAAATCAGGTAACTGGAGAGTTATGCCAGGCCAGCGCTGTCCAATAAAAGCCATAAATCTCCTAGGAAAGAACATAGGCAGAGCACGCTGACATAAATCGTAGCAATATATTTTTGGATCTGTCTCCGAATACAAAAGAAACAAAAGCCAAAAAAGTAAAAACAAAAAAATGGGATCTAATTAACTTAAAAGCTTTTACACAGCAAAGGAAACCACTGACGAAATGAAAAGACACCCTACTGAATGGGAGAAATATTTGCAAATAGGATAACAGATAAGGGACTCATATCCAAAATTTATAAACAGCTCATACAACACAATATAAACAAAAGCCAATAAGAAATCGGCAAAATACCTGAATAGACATTTTTCCAAAGACGATATAGATGGCCAACAGTCATATGAGAAGATATTCAATATCATTAATCATCAGAGAAATGCAAATTAAACTCCAATGAGACATCACTTCACACCTGTCAGAAAGGGCTATCATCAAAAAAATCTACAAATAACAAATGTTGGTTAAGATGTGGGGAAAAGACAGCTATAGTACACTGTTGGTGGTAATATAGATTACCATAAAAAACAGTATGGAGATTCCTCAAAAAGTCCAAAAATAAAGTTACCATATGACCAACAGTCCCACTCAAGGATATATAGCTGAAAAACACAAAACACTAAATTGTAAAGATACATGTACCACAACATTCATAGCAGAATTATTTACAGTTGCCAAGATGTGAAAGCAACCTAAGTGTCCATGAACAGATGAATGGATAAAGAAAATATGGTATATGTAAAGTGGAGTATTACTCAGTCATAAAAAGAATAAAATTCTGCTATTTGCAATAATGTGGATGGACCTAGAGGGCAGTGGAATTAGTCAGACAGAGAAAGACAAATATCACTGATATGTAGAAAATAAAAAGTAAAACAAACAAATGAATGGGAACAGATTCACAGATACAGAGAACAAACTAATGGCTACCAGTGAGGAGATGGAAAGGATGAGGGCCAAGATAGGAGCAGGGGGTTAAGAGATGCAAACCACTATATATGAAATAAATACACAATGAAAATATATTATTGTACAGCACAGGGGATGTAGCTATTATTTTGCAATAAATTTAAATGCAGTACAATCTATAAAGATATTGAATTACTATGTAGCACACCTGAAACGAATAAAATATTGTAAATAAGCTATACTTCAATTAAAAAGAGAGAAAATGAAGACTTCCCTGGTAGCACAGTGGATAGGAATACTCCTGCCAATGCAGGGGACACGGGTTTGAGCCCTGGTCCAGGAAGATTTCACATGCTGCAAAACAGCTAAACCACAACTACTGAGCCTGTGCTCTAGAGTCCTAGAGCCACAACGACTGAATTTGCATGGGGCACCTGCTGAAGCCCACACACCCGAGATCCTGTGCTCCACAACGAGGGAAGCCAACACAACGAGAAGGCCAAGCACTCAAGGGGAGAGTAGCCCGTGCTTGCTGCAACTGGAGAAAGCCCTCACGAAGCAACGAAGACCCAGCACAGCCAACACATAGATCAATAAAATTATAAGAAGATAAACAAAATGAGAGACATATATGTAATTTAAAATTTTCTAGTTGTCACTTTGTAAAAAAAAGAAAAAGAAACACATGAAATTAATATTGGTGGTACATTTTATTTAACCCAGTATATTCAAAATATTATCATTTCTAGAGGTGGCATAGCCATATTTTAAATGCTCAACAGCGACACGTGGCTTGTGGCAACTGCATTGGAGAATGCAGTGCTAGACTGATCTCCAGGCAAATCATCTTCTCTTGTTGACCCTAAAGAGCCCACTCTTTACAATGAGCTTGCCATGATGGGAAAATTTTGATAAGTCATGACTTACCAGTTGTATGAGTCAGGGTTCTCCAGAGAAACAGAATCAATAGGGTGTAAGGAATTAGTGCACAGTTGTGGAGGCTGGTGAGTCTAAAATCTGCAGGGCAGGCCAGCAGGCTGGAGACAGAGGGAAGAGTTGATGTTACAGCTTGAATCTGACAATGGTCTGGAGACAGAATCTCATTTTCCTGTGGTGACCTCGGTTTTTTCCTCTTAAGGTTTTCAACTGATTGGATGAGACCACCCACATTATAGAAGCTAATCTGCTTTACTCAAAGTCAACTGATTTAACATTCATGATAATAAAACTATAGATAAAATATCACAGCAATATCTAGACAGGTGTTTGACCAAATATCTGGGCACCATCACCTAGCCAAGTTGACACATAAAATTAACCATCACATCAGCCAAAACAAAGGAAGAGATTTGAAGCAATAATAAATGGAACTCAGGGAACAGTCTTGATCCAAAAAGTCAAGATAGAATTGAGTTTGTCTTTGGCTCTGATAACCTGGCAGAAAGGAGGTCCTTTCCCAGCTTCTCTTAAACTGCTTATTATTCTCATGGATGGCCTCATTTGAAACATTTTAACTGTTACAAGTAACTTAATTGGATTGTATTTGCAAGGAGGACATTTTATAAATTAAACTTATAAAAGAAACTAGGAATGCCAATTCAGTCGATAGCTTTTCCTCTGGAACTTGGATAAGCCACAAGAATATGTTATATATATAACATCTAATGACACCATGGGAAAATACAGAAGATGGTTATTGATCCTTTTTCACACTTTCTTTCATACAGCACTGATAAATGTAGAAATCACACACTCTCATTGCTTGACTGCTTCTGTGTTCCTTCCCAAGTTAAGATTTGGATAGTGTCATTTTTAATAGCCTGGTACTATCTCAAATCCCCCCAGAAAATGTGGAAGGCAGGTCTTCTTTGGAACCTGAAACAAGCATATGTTTCCTCTGCTCATCCCCTGGATAGGGGGATAAGGACATAGAAATGAGGTTTAAGATTTTTGCACAACTCTATAATCTCTGGCAGAATAGGAGACAATAGCATTCTCAGATAAGCTTCTGCATCAGTCTGTCATATGTTCTTTGAGTTAAACTATGAAGAAAATCCAACCTCTCTTGGGTATGTAATTAGAAAAGAGAATTTTGATAGCCTTTCCAGATAATTGCAGATAATTTTTGAGACCATGCCAAAACTTGACAAGTTCAGTTCAGTTCAGTCGCTCAGTCATGTCTGACTCTTTGGGACCCCATGAACTGCAGCACTCCAGGCCTCCCTGTTCATCACCAACTCCCAAAGCTTGTTCAAACTCATGTCCATCATATTGGTGACGCCATCCAACCATCTCATCCTCTGTCATCCCCTTCTCCTCCTGCCTTCAATCTTCCCCAGCATCAGGGTCTTTTCAAATGAGTCAGTTCTTCGCATCAGGTGGCCAAAGTATTGGAGCTTCAGCTTCAACATCTGTCATTCCAATGAATATTCAGGACTAATTTCCTTTAGAATTGACTAGTTTGATTTCCTTGCAGTCCAAGGGACTCTCAAGAGTCTTCTCCAACACCACAGTTCAAAAGCATCAATTCTTCAGGGCTCAGCTTTCTTTATAGTCCAATTCTCACATCCATACATGACTACTGAAAAAACCATAGCTTTGACTAGACAGACCTTTGTTGGTAAAGTAATGTCTCTGCTTTTTAATATGCTGTCTAGGTTGATCATAACTTTTCTTCCAAGGAGCAAGTATCCTTTAATTTCATGGCTGCAGTCACCATCTGCAGTGATTTTGGAGCCCAAAAAAGTAAAGTCTATCACTGTTTCCACTGTTTCCCCATCTATTTGCCATGAAGTGATGGGACTGGATGCCATGATCTTAGTTTTCTGAATGTTAAGTTTTAAACCAACTTTTTCACTCTCTTCTTTTGCTTTCATCAAGAGGCTTTTTAGTTGTTCTTCACTTTCTGCCATAAGGGTGGTGTCATCTGCATATCTGAGGTTATTGATATTTTTCCAAGCAATCTTGATTCCAGTTTGTGTTTCACCCGGCCTGGCATTTCACATGATGTACTCTGCATTGAAGTTAAATAAGCAGGGTGACAATATACAGCCTTGATGTACTCCTTTCCCAATTTGGAACCAGTCGGTTGTTCCATGTCCTGTTCTAACTGTTGCTTCTTGACCTACATACAGATTTCTCAGTAGGCAGGTCAAGTGATCTGGTATTCCCATCTCTTTAAGAATTTTCCACAGTTTATTGTGATCCACACAGTCAAAGGCTTTGGTGTAGTCAATAAAGCAGAAGTAGATGTTTTTCTGGAACTCTCTTGCTTTTTCAATGATCCAATGGATGTTGGCCATTTGATCTCTGGTTCCTCTGCCTTTTCTAAATCCAGCTTGAACATCTGGAAGTTCACAGTTCATGTACCTTTGAAGTCTCACTTGGAGATTTTTGAGCATTACTTTGTTAGCGTGTGAGATGAGTGCAATTGTGTGGTAGTTTGAGCATTCTTTGGCATTGCCTTTCTTTAGGATTGGAATGAAAACTGAATTTTCCGGTCCTATGGCCACTGCTGAGCTTTCCAAATTTGCTGGCATATTGAGTGCAGCACTTTCATAGCATCATTTTTTAGGATTTGAAATAGCTCAGCTGGAATTCCATCACCTGCACTAGCTTTGTTCGTAGTGATGCCTCCTATGGCCCAGTTGACTTCACATTCCAGGATGTCTGGTTCCAGGTGAGTGATCACACCATCATGGTTATCTGGGTCGTGAAGATCTTTTTTGTATAGTTCTTCTGTGTATTTTCTTAAAGGTTAATTGTAGTATAGAATCTGAAACCATACCAATAAACATTCCCTGTGGTGTGGCATCAAAATTCATTTAAAAAGAGTTTTGCAGCATGCATTTTGTTGTTGTTTAGTTGCTAAGTCATATCTGACTCTTGTGACCCCATGGACTGTATTGCTTATCTGCAGAGTATGGGTTTACTGCATTATAGTCATCTTCTAAAGGTTGACACACCTAATTATATGATATCAGAACATTCATTAATGTCACTACCGAACTAACTTAAAAGATCTTTAAGTATTAGGAAGTTGTCAGGCTGACAGTGGCAAATACAGTTTTTTAAATTCTGATTTTCACTTGAAAGCTCAAATTTTATCACCGGCCACAAAAACTCTCAACCGTTTTCCTCAAAGTGACAGGATCATTTCTTTCACTTAAAAAAAAAAAGAAAGAAATGTCTACCAAATACATCAATGCATCAATAGGAAAATCCAGAATTAGTCTGAGAGTAATTTTTTTTAAGTAAAACTGGTGTTTTATGAAAAAAGTGACGAGTTCAATTGTGTTCAAACTCATGTACTTTTCTGGAAGATATTCATTGTACTTTGGAATGCCCGGAAATGCTTTGTGTGCCCATTTCTTCACACAGGATATTTAAAAATCCTGTATTCAAAAGTCTTGATTTAATGAACTTCATAATTTTTGATGCTTTTTAAGCAAATCATTTTTGCTGCTTAAGTGAAATTGGCATTTCTGCCTTGCAAGCGTGTGGTGGTAAAGAATGCAATGACCTAGTGGGCAGCCTGGAGTCATCGCCTTGATCCCACTGGGTCACTAGCAGTTTTACCTACTGTCAATGCAGAAGCCAACACAATACAAAGACAATGCTTTAGCAGTACTATAAAAATAGCTTGAGGGCCCTTAAAGGTTCTCAGAGCCCCCGGGGCCTCCATGGACCATACTGGGAGAACGGGACACTGATGAGCAATAGTAACATTTATCTTCAGCAACAAAAGGAGAGGCTTTTTAAGTCTCTTTCACACAGAAGGAGGTGAATAAGATTTGTCTGCTTCATTTACACTCTTCTCTTATAATTTTATCTAAGTAAAGAGTAACCTGACTGCTTTCTTAAAAGATTCTTTTCTATCTTACTCTAAGTATACTCCATGTAAGATTTTAAAAGCTGGAATATTGGGGGATTTGGTACCTTGCAATCCAACTGTTTTCTTGCCCTCTGACTTCTCAAACTGTGATAGGTTATGCCGTAAGCATCACTCCATTGAGGGATGAGGCTCCATTGAGGGATCATCAGGAAAGTTTAGTTCATGTGAGGTCTTATAATGATCTGTGGGTGTGTTTGTTTAGGTATCAGACAGTCCAGGAGGTGGTATTGGTGAAACATATCCTGAAATCTAGCTGTAATGGGTTCTGACCCTTTGATTAAAGGCATTTAATGTGCAGTGAAATAAGAGGCAGTTTGTGAGAACTTTCCATGAGCTAGCTTGAAAGGATTCCAGTGACAGGAACCTGGACTAGACCATACTGGATTGACAATGACAAGAAAGATCTCTAGTAAAAGTCTTCTTTGCAAGAATAATCTGTTAGAATAGAGTGTCAGTTACAAATCTACACTTAGGTTGAGCTTTTGCATTGGTCAGTTTGAATATTTTAATTAGCAAGTATTGGAGAACCTCCTTTTTTCTCCAGAGAAAATATATTACAATTTCTTTTGCAGACTAGGTCTGATAAAGACTAGGGGAAAAATTCTTTTTCAGTCCCAGTTTGAAAAAAAACATTGATTAGATAACAAATAGAGTTAATCACAGTTTACTGTACTCCCCAGATTCAAATGTGTGAAAAATATTCTAAAGAATATATTTGGTAACTGAATACCTGTCATGTTATGAGGTTTGTTATTTTTATTTCAAAGAAGTTAAATAATGAAGAATTGATGTATTTAAAAGGTTGGACACAAAAATTCTTCAAAATACCTCTAATAGAGCACAGCTAAAATTGCAACATGTCATTATGCAGTAATTCCTGCATATCTTGACCTGGGGATAGAATTTAAGGAATCCAAGTCTTTGGCCTAGCACAAGTCAAGGTCAGGAGCAGGCCAAGTGCTGATGAGGCTTGGAAGTCAAGAGAACTGTCTTCCTTGCTGGTGGGGTGGGAGTTGGTCGAACATGAGAAACAGTTTGCAATACCCCAAATCTGAAAATAAACATACCCTATAGAGCCAGAAATTTCATTTCTAGAAACATTTCCTAGAGAAACCCTCACATATGTGCACAAGGAGAAATGTAGAAAGAATAATCACTGCAGCCTTATTTATAACAGCAACATTAAGAAAAGCTCTGAATAGCCACTATTAGGAAATGAATAAATAAGGGGTGAAATAACCAAACAATAAAATAATAAATAGTTGAAAGGAGTAAGTCAGAGTGGTATGTTGTAGATCTCTCAACAAGAACAGCTGCCGCTGCTGCTGCTAAGTCACTTCAGTCGTGTCCGACTCTGTGCGACCCCATAGATGGCAGCCCACCAGGCTCCCCCATCCCTGGGATTCTCCAGGCAAGAACACTGGAGTGGGTTGCCATTGCCTTCTCCCATGCATGAAAGTGAAGTCGCTCAGTCATGTCCGACTCTTAGTGACCCCATGGACTGTAGCCCACCAGGCTCCTCCGCCCATGGGATTTTCCAGGCAAGAGGACTGGAGTGGGGTGCCATTGCCTTCCCCACAACAAGAACAGAGTTTATATTAAATATCGCTGTGGAACTTCTCGTTTAGTTCAGTGGTTTAGAACCTGCCTGCCAACGCAGGGGACATAGTTTGAGTCGTGGTCAGGAAGATACAGCATGCCACAGGGCACCTAAGCCCGTGCACAGCCACTGGGGTTCGTGTGCACTGGAGCCCATGCTCCGCAACAAGCGGAGCGACTGATGAGAGGCTCGTGCGCTGCGATTGGAGACGAGTCCCTGGTCAACACAGTGAGAGAAAGCCCAAGCCCAGCAACGAAGACCCGTGTGTGGCAACGAAGACCCAGTGCAGCCGAAAGTTAACTATAAAAAACATATATGTATTAAAGTCAAGCTACTAAAGGTATATGCACATCATTGTACCATTAATGAAACAAGATAAAATAAGCAGCATATCATATTGTATTGTGAATACAGTTATAACCAGCGGACTGGTTATAACCACTGTCTGGGAGACAGTGAAGGACAGGGAAGCCTGGCATCCTGCAGTTCATGGGGTTGCAAAGAACTGGGCACGACCTAGAGACTGAACAAGCACAAACAAGGGCAAGGCCCCAGTTTAGTTCCTGTTACTGACTAGCTGTGTGTCCAGGAATAAGTTATGTAACCTCACTAAGTTGCTTCCCCTCATCTCCAACTGTATTTGCCTCTTGGGGATATTGTGAAATCTAATGGAGCTCACATAAAGCACCTGGTACACAGCATACAGATCAAATGCTAGCTTCCTGTTTTATAATGTACTGCTTTGTAATATTGACTCAGGTCAGTTCAGTCGCTCAGTCGTGTCTGACTCTTTGTGACTCCAGAGACTGCAGCACGCCAGGCTTCCCTGTCCATCACCAACTCCTGGAGCCTACACAAATTCATGTCCATCAGGTCAGTGATGCCATCCAACCATCTCATCCTCTGTTGTCCCCTTCTCCTCCCGCCTTCAGTCTTTCCCAGCATCAGGGTCTTTTCCTGTGAGTAGGTTCTTCGCATCAGGTGGCCAAAGTATTGGAGTTTCAGCTTCAGCATCAGTCATTCCAATGAATATTCAGGGTCAATTTCCTTTAGGATGGACTGGTTGGATCTCCTTGCAGAACTCTTTGAAGAACTCTCAAGAGTCTTCTCCAAAACCACAGTTCAAAAGCATCAATTCTTCGGTGCTCAGCTTTCTTTATAGTTCAACTCTAACATCCATACATGACCACTGGAAAAACCATAGCTCTGACTAGACAGACCTTTGTTGGTAAAGTAATGTCTCTGCTTTTTAATATGCTTTGTAGGTTGGTCGTAGCTTTTCTTCCAAGGAGCAAGTGTCTTTTAATTTCATGGCTGCAGTCACCATCTGCAGTGATTTTAGAGCCCGAGAAAATAAAGTCTCTCACTGTTTCCGCTGTTGTCTCATCTATTTGCCATGCAGTGACAGAACTGGATGCCATGATCTTAGTTTTCTGAATGTTGAGATTTAAGCCAACTCTTTCATTCTCCTCTTTCACTTTCATCGAGAGGCTCTTTAGTTGTTCTTCACTTTCTGCCATAAGGGTGGTGTCATCTGCATATATGAGGTTATTGATATTTCTCCCAGCAGTCTTGATCCAAACTCCATACTTTTGTATAAATTAGAAAAAGGCTCTGTAGGGAGAGAGGGCTGCAGTGGGCCAGCATATTCTTCCTATTTGTCTTATCACGTCCTTCCTTTCCTCTTTAAATGCACGTGTGCATACATATGCACACAAGCAATAACTCACAAACTCCTTAGAGTAGATGCTAAGCTTTCAGAGAATTTAATTTCATGCAAGCATGATGCATCTCTTGTCTCACAGGCTCCCAAAAATTATATCTCAGTGAAACTGGAAATTATTTAAACTTATTTTAAGAAAAACAATGTCTTGTTGAAGTCTCATGGTGTATGCTCTCAGTTTCACATAGGCTTTCATAGAGATATAATGAAGACAGCTGAGCTTTCAATTACTTAAGCTATGGAGATACTAGGGTGTTCAGGAAAATCTAGAAACATCTAAATCAATAGTTTCCACTTTTTTTCAATTGCCATTTGAGGTAGCAGAAACGATAATAGATTCAAGTCTCTACACTTTTTTGTTATTTTTTTTCCTTCGTTATAGAGAATTTGTTAAAGAAAAATGTGGATGTCAAAATATCAGCAGCAAGAAAGATGAAAAGAAGGAACCGATCAGTTAAAAATGCTCTGCTACTTGGGCGATGTTGTAAAATGTCTACTGAAAATCAAGCTGACCAAAACGGTTGCTATCAACTCTCTGGTTTATCTCTAGACTGAAGCTCAGAGCTTCTTATAACTAAGCTTGGCCCACAGAGGAGGAAGGAGTGCAGAGAACAGGTAGGAAGAAGGCTAGCTTGCCAGGGCCTGCCACGTATGTTGCGCACTGCACAACACCACAGAGCACCATTGGTAGGAACCGCTGAGTATGCATATTCTTGAAAGATGTCAAAGTAAAGAATAGAAAAGGCCCCTATTGGCACAGAAGAGTACATCATCTCTGAAAAAGCTCACAATCCAATTCTATGGATGGAGCCCACCTCTTTTTTTTTACCTCCTTAAACAAATAAGTAGCAGATTTGTTGGAGAATCAAAGTCTATAATGTAGATAATATATAGATTTATTCAGTGGGATACCTCCCAAGAACATGAGAATAAAGAGAATAAAATGGATTGGAACCACACATAATGAATAAATTTACCCACTTGCAAAAGTTACCCAAAAGATTGAAATTAAGTAGCAAATACATGTGATAAACAGTTAAATCTAATTTAAAATGTAGATCAAACAGCCCCTGATGTATGTTGTGTGTGAAGTGTTAGTTAGTTGTGTGTGACTCTTTGTAACCCCATGGGCTGCAGTCCACCAGGCTCCTCTGTCCATGGAATTCTCCAGGCGAGAATACTGGAGTGGCTTGCCATTGCCTTCTCCAGGGGATCTTGCTGACCCAGGGATTAAACCCTGGTCTTCTGCATTGCAGGCAGATTCTTTACTGTCTGAGCCGCCAGGGAGCCCCATATACTGTGTAGTTTCCAGAGATAAGAAAAGGCAACAGTAATCAGTATTTGGAGATGAAGACATGGAGAAACTCATCTTTAATGAGGCTCCATTATTTAATGGAGAACCTCATCTTTCCATTAATAGACACCTGTGAGGAGTCCAGTCTATACAGTTTTTGCAGCTCTGAAGATACACTTACTAAACATGAAGAGAGAAAAAAGTACCGGAGAGGTTGGAATAGTATCTTGAGTCTCATTGCTTTGGTTGGAAGTGTAAAGTGGGTAACCACCCACAAAGGAACTTCTATTTATGTATGCAATTGAAGGTAAATTCACCAGCTCTTTTTAACTTCAATGCTTTGGTGATTCTGTTACATGGATGGGTGATTTATAAGGAAGAAGACCTGAAAGAAATTGTTACTTTCCATGAGCTGCTGCTACTCTTCTTTATCAATGTATTTGTGGGTGATTAAATTTTTAAATTTTGGTTAAAAAATATGTTATTCCAAATGTTTTGCTTCAAATCTGAATAGAGGGCCTTTGATGTAAGCAGTGCAGGACTGTTGTTTAATAATGTGATTTGGAGATCAAGCTCTTTACCTAATATGGTCAAGGTCTATTTTGAACTCTTTTATTTGAAAGTAGCGACAACAGATTAAGGACAAGTTTACACTGAAAATTGAAAGTAGGAATGTCTTTTTGACCAACACTTAATTTCTGGCTCTTTCAGATTCCACTTTGGTGAGATTTGGGAGGTTAAGTATTAAGATTATATTACTGTCCTGTGTAGAAAAGTAATTCTAATCTGCGTAAGGGTAAGCTTTCAGAGAAGTCCACCACTTGTTTTCATGGCACATTGATGGCTATTGGCTTGTGACACATTAGGAGGTCAAGTTCTTTGTCAGTTAACCATCATATTATCCTAACCACTCCTGCTAACCACAGAGCAAACGAACCAGAAGATAAGGTTCTTCCCTGGGTCATTAAATTTTTCCATTTTGGCAAATTTATATCTTTCCTGATGTAGCAAAGTAGCATTAAGCACTGTAATTTCAAGAGCTGAAGCAAAGTTGTTACAAAAAGAAGCCGGATGACTGCCGATAGAGTGGTGGTGGTGTGGGGAGGCTCCCTCTGCCCCAGTCTGTGCTCAGACTTTCAGGTCTCGAATTGGTTGTTTGCACAACCAGATGTGATTGGGCTCTGGGGTAAGAGTGAATAACCAAACTCACCAGGAACTGATGTAACAACAAACATTCCCCCTTCTTAACCATAGTGGTAAATATTACCATATCATGAGCAGATGACTGATGCTGCATAGTCAGGACCCGCTCTTTCAAAGAATGTTGGTTTCTGGGAAGTTGAGTGAATCTCACAAAGATGCTTGCTGTAATCGCGAGGGTCCGATAAAGAGAGAGGAAAACCCACACAGTAATTCAAACAAGGAATGTAGAATATACAGCATTATTAACTGTAATGGAACTGGACCTAAGAAATAAGCTAACAAGAAGCAGAACAACTCAGGAGCATCTGGGAATAGCAGAGCCCAGGAACAGCCACTAGCCCTGAATCTAAGATATAGCACCCAAGGAAGAAGCACCCACTGCTGGAGAGAGTGAAACCACGGCTCACGTGATGGCTGACGGGCACTGGGATGCTTTGCCGGAAGACCTCGCTGGAAACCCAGCCTCCAGGCTCTGGGGAAGCCATTCACACAGAGGCATCACACCCTGGAATTTACTGAAAAGCCACGTAGGTAGGTGCTACTGGGCCCCGGGCGCCATGGGCTGCTGCAGGCTACAGGGGCCTGGCCAGGGCAGAGGCCACACATCGCAAAGGAGTCTGGGGAAGAGGGCAGATCCCTCCTTCCCCTCTCCTGGCATAACATCCTGACAGATGGAAAAGGAAAAATATTTACAGGGCCCGTCTCAGTGCTCCTAGAGCAGGTAGCGGATGGTGGATCTGGAGCCGAGAGGCAATACATTGACCACCGGCACACTTACCAAGTCAGTCAGCATGAAATTAGTTCATAGAAAGGGAGATAATTTTGAAAAATACGTCATTCATGCCCAGGAAAGTTCAATAAGCTCTCCCAGTCCTAAAACAGAGCATAGGCCTCTGTTTGAGGAAGATGTTTCTGGGTTCAGATCGTCACTCCTGGGAGGCTATGGATAACCACCACCCAATTCCCGTCTTGTTTCCTAAGATCACTGATAACTATCTTGCTACTTGGGCGGGGTACAGTAAAACCAACCTGGTTATAATTTTCTTAGATTTCTGTCATTTCATGGCCTATATGCCCCCTATTATAATCCTATTACCTTGGTTAATCTTGGGTGTTTCACGCCTCTTCAACTATGATGATCATCTGTAGGTAACAGTTACATGTGGTGAACTTTCCCTACCAGATGTTCTGAGCTTTCCAGGCCTTAAGTTCCAAGATGACCTTAATTCCAAGTGATAAAATACCTCTCACTGTAGTCCCCTTTATGCCTATAGAAGGAACTCTAATGCCCTCCAACCTGACCTGAGAGAGGTAAGATCATTTGTCTTTTTAGGCCAATAGTGTCTGATTCCGTGAAATACTAAAGAACTTAGTAGCCTTCCTAACAACCTTTCTTATTCCTTGGAAATAAGCTTTGCAAAGGATTATTAATAAAATGAAAGGAACACATACTCAGAAAGATAAGTGTTTATTAACTGTGTAACTTTAGTCACTCTTTGTGCCGTTTTTTTAACAAAGCTAAATGTATTTTAAGAGCAACCATTTTGTTGGGTTATCATGAAAATCAACTGTGTTGATTTTGCTAAAGCACTTATGCCAGTGCCTTATACAGAGCGAACATCTGAAAGTGATATATGTGACATGATATGAAAATTAAAAAATGAGTAGAGAAATTATGCCCATCTTGGGAAAAAAGTTCAGTAAGAATAAAGCATTGTAATAAGTTTTTGCGATAAAAGGCAAGTATTGTACCCATTGGTACTAAACTGAGTCTACTTCCATTGAATACAGTCAAACATGTCCTATTTATTTGACTTTTATTTGGACATGTGAGCATGTGAAAATTTAGACGACCTGGCTATTTAGGACCTAAAAACCTTGAGGGAAAGCACTGTCTCCAGTGGGTTCATGAATTGCAATGCTTGGTGCAACATTCAGTGTCACTAGATGGCGGTGTAGAGCAATTAAAATTTGTACTTAAATGTGATTTTTTTTTTTAAGCATTTTATTTATTTATTTATTTAACACCAAAAACATTTTGTATTGGGGTATAGCTGATTACCAATATTGTGGTAGTTTCAGGTGAACACCGAAGGAACTCATATATACATATACATGTATCTATTCTTCCCCAAACACCCCCCTCCCAACCTGGCTGGTACATAACATTGACCGGAGTTGAATTTGCCATACAGTAGGTTTTTGTTGGTTATCCATTTTAAATATAGCAGTGTGTACATGACCTTCCCAAAGTCCTGAGCTATCTGCTACCCCCAGCAACCGTAAGTTTGTTTTCTGGTCTGTGAGTCTGTATTTTGTAAGTAATTTCATTTGTATCATCGTTAAGTGTGATTTTGATTAGTTTTTAAAATTTAATTTTCAAATAGCTGTGTGAACTGAAAATAATGTGGGTAGGTTTACCAGGCTTTTTACTTTTACAAAGCTCATGTGGCAAGGGTGAAAGTCTTTGAGAATGAGTGGACTAGGAGGAAGAGAAGACTTTAGAAAGATAACTGAACACAAACCGAAGTTACACTCAGTCCTAGTTGGGATCATTACATGATGATGGAACAAATACGGTTCAAGGTCAAACTGTCAGAACAGAAACCAACTCACAGACTTAGAAAATGAACTTATGGTTACCAGGGGGAAGGGTGAGGTGAAGGGTTAGATTGGGAGTTTGGGATTGATTTTATTTAAAATAAATCACCAACAAAGATCTACTGTATAGCAAAGGGAACTCTTCTGAATATTCTATAATAACCTAAATGGGTGGATAGGGCGCTTCCCAGGTGGCACAGGGCTAAACAATCCACTTGCCAATGCGGGAGATGCAAGAGATGTGGGTTCGATCCCTGGGTCGAGAAGATCCTCTGGAGTAGGAAATGGCAACCCCTGCAGTGTTCTTGCCAGGAAAATTCCATGGAGAGAGGAACCTGGGGGTTACAGTCCATGGGGTTGCAAAGGGTCAGACACGACTGAGCACAGACACACACTCACAACCTAAATGGAAGAAAAATTTTTTAAAAATAGATATGTGCGTATGTGTAACTGGATCACTGTGATGTACATCTGAAACTAAGACAACATTGCTAATCAACTATACTCCAATATAAAATAAATGTTTTATAAATAAATAAAGGCTGTAACACTAAAAAATGTTCTCATCACAGTAAAGAAAAAATCTGTAATTATGTGAGGTGATGGATGCTAACTAAATTTATTCTGGTGATTATTTTGCAATATACACATATATCAAACAATTATGTTGTAAACCTTAAATTAATGCAGTATTATTTGTCAATTATACCTCAGTAAGACTGGGGAAAATAGAATAATGAACTATGTTAGTATAAATTTAAAAACTGAAAGACTGAAAAAAAAAAGGTCAAATTGTCAAATCTAAGCTGACATTGCCAAAATGGAAATGTAAGCTAAACAAAATGGAAATGTGAGCTAAACAAAATGGAAATGTGAGCTAAGAGAGAGCACTGGAAGAGTATGATTTGATATTATTATTTATATGTTACTTTCCAACAGTATTACCTAATGTTTCACTCTCTAATTCACATAAACCATGCTAAATTGAAAAGATGTTTTTTCTAGTCTTACTTTGGATTAGTGTCTTCACTCTGCAAAGGACATATTTTAGAGGGGTGTAAGCAATGAGATCAAAAGTTGTGTTTAGGATAGAGTAGTGGGTGAAGGAATGAGGCAGGAAGCCTGGCAAGATAGGAATGAGTGTTATAGATGGATGTTAAGGAGGCTATAAAGAAAGAAGGTGCTGGCCGTGTTCCGATGCTTGACTCACACAACGCGGCAGTAAAACTAGTTGCTTCAGCTCATTGCCTTCGATCTCCTCAATCAGTACAGCCTTGCCAATTTTTAAACCAGGCAGCAGAGAACAAGACTGGCTGGACTGCCACGCTACAATTCATTTATTATACGACACAGACCTACAGCTAGATTCCAACTATGCCATACCGTCAGAAAGGAGCCGATTTCACTTAACCTGTGTATGAAAGGCTTTTGATGGGCCTGAGATGGAGATAAGGGAAGTCAGCAGGCTCAGCTCAAACTTCAGAAAGGGTGGGAAAAGGAAACAGTCTAATAGCCTTGGGATAAAGAAGTAATGGAGATAAGAGATTCACAAGGTCAAGAAACGAAGAGGAAATAGAAAAGAACTTAAAAGGAAATTATCCCCTGGCTTCAGGAAATTAACTACTGATTCTTCCCTTGGTAAATTAGAGCCTTATATAGTTGGCAATGTCTGTGGTTTGAGAGGAATGTCTTTCTGACTGTGTTGTAACTCAGGACGCTTGTTGACGCCCCAAGGTATAACATTTCAATAATCTGGACCTTCAAGCTCCGAGTTTTAAGTGATTTTAGTGTTGTAATTCTTTTTGGTCTCCACAGAGTTTATCACAATTGAGCATGAATACTTCATTATCTTTGGATTATTAGACTTTGTCTGAGTTACAGAATTCCTGCTTTAGATATCTTCTAAAATTAACCAAGGGCAAACGTGTATAATTCTGAGGTATTGCCCTGGCACTCAAGGTTCAAGTGATAATTCAGTTGGGGAAAAAAATGCCTGTTACTGGGTCTAATGATACATAGAAAATGTTACTTCTGTTGCAGCTGGTATGAGAACCTTCTAGGAGGTTTTGTTTAGCAAGGACTGGGCCATTCATTCTAGAGACTCTGTTCTGTGAGTGTTAAGCTGGGGGTGGGTCATTGGGAGGGCCCTCAGGCAGAGGAAGAAATGAGATGGTCGGAAGTGAAGCAATTCTCATGACTATCTCTCCCGTGGCCTGTCAAATCTTCTACCACGTTTCTTAATGCACGACGTGCTTCGTGTCAGTAGATCCAGGGTTTAGGACAAACCTGAAGGGACTGGGCCTTGTGTCTTGTTGGCATGTTTGAACTTGGGGGTAAAGATGAAGGAGGAACCAGAAGAAATTATGATGTTAAGAATGACACATTGGCTTACTGTTGTCATTTATTTAGAGCAGACAACAGGTCATCCAGCTAGAGCAGGGCAGAGCTGGCACACCACACTTATTCTACGTTGGAGGCAAAGGTCTTAGCTGCTGGATCATCAGGGAAGTCCCTTCACACTTATTCTGCTGTTGTTCAATTGCTAAGTCGTGTCCAACTCTTTGTGATCCCATGGATTGCAGCACGTCAGGCTTCCCTGTCTTTCACTATCTCTCAGTTTGCCCAGATTCATGTCCACTGAGTCAGTGATACTATCTAACCATCTCATCCTTTGTCACCCCCTTCTCCTCTTGCCCTCCATCTCTCCTAGCATCAGGGTCTTTTTCAATGAGTCGGATCTTTGCATCAGGTAGCCCAAGTATTAGAGCTTCAGCTTCAGCATCAGTCCTTCCAATGAATATTCAGGGTTGATTTCCTTTAGGATGGACTGGTTTGATCTCCTTGCTGTTCAAGGGACTCTCAAAAGTCTTCTCCAGCACCACAGTTAGAAGGCATCGATTCTTCAGTGATCTTACTCTAATAGAGGGTAAAATAAACTCTTACACAATGAAATGAGTGAATGTGCAAGTTCCTTCTTTTTCAAGGCTGAAGTGTACTCTGTTCTAAGTCTATATCAGTTTTTCTTCACCCATTCATTTGCTAATGGACATCTGAGTTGTTTCCACATCTTGACTGTTATGAATAATGCTGGCAGTGAACATGGGAGTTCTAATATCTCTTTCAGAATATATGTCAACAATACGGATGAACTTTGAGGACATTATGCTAAATGAAATCAGCCAGTCACAGGAAGACATACTGCATGACTCCACTTATATGAGGTATCTAACAGAGTCAAATTCATAGAATCAAAGAGTAGAATGGAGGGGCTTCCTTGAATGTCCAATGGTTAAGGTTCTGCACTTCCCATGCAGGGGGTGTAGGTTTGATCCCTGGCCTGGGAACTAGGGTCCCACACGCTGTATGGTGTGATCAGAAAAAAAAAGAGTAGGATGAAGGTTTCCAGGGAAGGGGGAAACGAGGAGATACTAAGCAATGGACAATTTGATTAGTTTCAAATTAAGTGAGATTGTTTTCAGTTAAGTGAGATAAAAAAGTATAAACAAGTTCTAGAGATCTGCTGGACAATGTTGTGACTATAGTCAGTATTTGTGTTGTAATTTAAAAATCGTTAAGAAGGTAGATCTCACGTTAAGTGTTCTGATCATAATAAAATAAGTAAAAAGACATGAACAAACACAGAGACTATTGAGGCACCCCCTCTGTCACACTCTATCCTCTTTATTGCAACCCTTATATTAGCCAGGGCCTCCCTGCAGCTTGAAGGGTTAGGTAAACCAAATAAAGGAGAAATTGTCCCCTCAGTTTCCCTTATCTGTGAAATGGGGACTTAAAGGAGCCTCCCCTGTAAGACATGATGATCGTGAATAGAAAGCCTTTAGGTATTTCTGATAATATGGCTGAATATGGAAAAATGTTACTTCTTATTATCCTTAAAAAGTGAATTGGGGAGCCGTTAGTTAAAAGCCATGAAGTTTCAGCTATGCTAGATTAACAGGTTCTAGAGATGGGCCATATAGCATGGTGCCTGCAGTTAACAACACGGTACTGTGCACTGTAACATGTAAGAGGGTAGATCTCATGTTAGGCGTCCTCAACACACACACACACACACAAAAGTAAGGACTCAGTGGAAGTCTGGGAGGTGCTGGATATGTCTGTTGCCTTGATTGTGGTGATGGTACAACGGGTGTTTGCGTGTGTCTAAACTCATCAGGTTGCACTCATTAAATATGTGCAGTTCTTTGTGTGTGAATTATATCTCAGGAAAGCTGTTGTGTATTTTAAAAGACCTAGTCCAGTACTCTCCATCGCAACAACAGAAGAAGGAGACATTATCCTCGTTGTTTACATTTTCCTCACCTTGTGTTATCACACAGAGCCTGAACACCGGTCGAAAGTGCCCGCTCTGAAGAAAACCTTGATGCTCTACTGTGGGGAAAGACCCAGAGTTCTTTTTTTAACTGATTTTTTTGTTATCCTATTTATTTTTTTATTGAAGTATAGTTGATGCACAATATTATGTTACAGGTGTACGATAGAGTGATTCACAATTTTTAAAGGTTATACTCCATTTATAGTTATTGTAAAATATTGGCTACATCCCCTGTGTTGTACAATATGTCCTTGTAGCTTGTTTGATATGTAATATGTTATATTTCTTACTCCCCAACCTCAATTGCCCCTCCCCACTCCCCTCTCCCCACTGGTAAACACTAGTTTGTCCTCTGTATCTGTGAGTCTGCTTGTTTTCGTTATATTCACTAGCTTGCTGGGTGGGTTGTTTTTAGATTCCACATATAAGTGGTATCATACAGGATTTGTCTTTCTGTCCGACTTCTTTCACTTAGCATAATCGTGAAGTCCATCCATCTTGCTGCAAAAGCTATTCGGCCATAAAAAAAGAAGACCCACAGTTCTTAAAGCTGGACAGTCCACCTCTCAGCTGTAGGCACTGTGGCCAAATGCCAAGCATTAAAATATCCCAAGAAAGGGGCTTCCCAGGTGGTTCAGTGGTAAAGACTCTGGCCGCCGAGGTGGGAGACACGGGTTCCGTTTCTGGTCTGGGAAGATCCCACATGAAGCAGAGCAGCTAAGCCTTCGCGCCATGCCTATTGAGCCTCTGCTCTGTGGCCTGGGAGCTGCAACTACTGAGGTCCACGCGCCCGGAGCCTGTGCTCTGCCTAAGAGAGGCCGCTGCAGTGAGCCTGGAGGAGGAAACGGCAGCCCACTCCAGTGTTCTTGCCTGGAGAATCCCATGGACAGAGGAGCCTGGCGGGCTACAGTCCAGGGGGCCGCAGAGTCAGACACGACTAAACTACCACCACCATCGCTGCAATGGGAAGCCCGAGAAGGCAGCTAGAGGGAAGCCCCTGTTTGCCAAACTAGAGAGAAGCCCGTGCAGCAACAGAGACCCAGCACAGCCAAATACAAGAAATACAGAAAGTTATTTTTAAAAATACTCTGAAAAAGATGAGGATGAAGCTAAAGCAGAAAGAAATCAGAAAACAATCATTTGAGTGACACTCCGTTACAACTAAGTAATACAGAATTAAAACTGAGCAAATTTTTTGTTACATTCCCGATAAGAAATGTGTGTGCTTTGAAACTTTTGAAATATTTAAGGCAAGAAGAAATAAAATGCATGGTAACCAGGTAAGGTCATACATTTAGGACAAAAAGTATTAAAATGAAAGAAATACGTGTCTTAAGTGAAATACTGAGATTTCATGAAGATGAATTACTCAGAGTTGGAAACACACGGGACCTCTAATCTATTAAGTGTCAGAGGGACGTGGCAGTAAAGATCAAGTGGAGAGCCAGATGCCAAGAAGTGAGGACATGATGGCTGTAGGTACGGCTTAATAATATTCCAACTTTGTGGAAGGGAGGGGACTTCAAAGAGAGAAGGGGAATGGTTGGCAAGGTGGGAGTACCAATCTTGAGGGCTTGAAAACGGTCCTTTCATTTAGGACACCGGAGAAGTCAGGACAGACTAGGTTGTAGAGTGGTTACTGGCAGCCCCACGCTTCAAGGTCTAGAAACATCCAGAAGTCTCACAAGTCATTTTTGCTCACTACACCCTGTCGGACACGTCAAGGGTTCAGAAAGTCCAACCTTACCCTGTTCCCCAAAGTGAGGAAGGAATATAAGGATGAGGTGAACATTCCTAGTGATTCCCATGAAGCTCAAGACGGTATTTGTTGGAAGGGAAATCTTGTTTGCTTGGTTGCAGGCTTCACACCTTCTTTGTTCATGAAAAAAAAAAAATATGGCTCCTGACCCCAGCACTTAACGTGAATAGAACATTTGTGGCTGAGATGTTCATAAACTGAGGATGACTTTAAAGAAAGGATATTAGCTTTAATTTTAGTACTAATTGCCATAGATATAATAGAAATCCAATAGATGATGGGAATACCAAGGGCCTTAGCAGTCATCTTGCCTCAGGGTCTTGAACTCAAATGTCTCCAGGGTGAAGGCCGGCTCTGTGAATGAGCGGGGAGGGCCCAGAGTCACATAGGAGGCGGGGTGGGGCCGGGTGACAGAGAGGACACGTCTTGGCTAGAACCTGCAGCTGTTTCTCAGCACCCGCTAATTGTCATCATGACAGATTGTGAGGGGACTGTTGCCAGATTTTCCGATTTTTTAAAAAACTGGTCAATATGGTTTTATTTCAGCATTTACTGAAGTTTTAATACAATCACATAGAAGACCAAACGTTTCAAAAAGTGCCAAATAATAGAAAGCTGATCAGTGCTATCAATCTTCCCATGCAAACAGTCTCTTTTGCTGAGATAAAAGAATCCAGAGACACAAGGTGTTTTGTTGTTTAAGCTCTTAAATGTGAAAATGCTTTTTAAACGTTGGTTTCAAATTTTAACTTTTTGTAACACTGTTTGGAACCAACAAAGCCTGGCTAGAGCCCGCCGCCCTCCAGTCTGTGATGATGAATTTAGCCATGTTTTTCACAATCTTTTTTCTCCCCTCACCTCCCCACCCCCTCAAACTGCACAGCAAATCTTTGGTCCAAATTGAACTCAGAAGCCCCATCTGTAGAGTGGCTGTATCTGGGAAAATAGTCTGATTGGAGCCAAGTAAGGGGCCAGACCCTAAAATTCAGCTCTTTTCTATCTTCGCCCAGGACTCAAGCAGCACAGTTTGAAAACCAAGAAAAGGAGCACAACCTCTTCTGCAGGAGAGACAGGCCAGCCGCCTGAATTCTCCATCCACGCCCCTCGCAGAGCATCAGCAGCTGGTGCAGAGAGCGTGCATCTGAGTGTCTGCAGTTGCTCTCTGTTTATTTGGAGTCACTGGGGACTCTGCTAACAGACAGAATTTTGGTTGGCAAGGTCATCACCACCTTCGCTATCACCAAACGTGCCCTGAAAGACTTTTATGTAGGACATTCTGCTGGCAACATGTGAGGCAAAAGACGCACACATTGGTGTCACCAAGAAACTGTGTTCTAAGAGGTGCATTTCCATCTCAGCAATCTCAGTGACAAACATCCAGGCACTATCCTCCAAAGAAGTTAAACTAATAAATTAGGGGCATGCTAGCTTTGGCACATATACTAAAAGTGGAATGGTGCAGGGAAAATTGGCATGGTCCCTGAAAAAGAGTGATATGCAGATTAATGAAGCAATCCATATTTTTATAAGACAGATTTGATAGCAGAAAAAATTTTTAATGGCTGGGTCAAAATATATGCAGATAGCAATGGTAAAAGACAAATGGTAGCCCTGGAGACAATATTTGCAGCACGCATAAGACACAATTTAATAGTCCTTGTACCGAGAGATTCTCCCATATCAGTAAGAAAACCATTCCAGTAGGAAAGTGGAAACAGGAAGTGAGCAAAGCAACTGAAGGAAGAAATATAAATGGACAATAAACATATGAAAAGATATTCAACTTCACCAAGAATCAAAAAGGTGCAAGTAAAAGCACTTGATCGTTTTTAGCATCTCAGATTGCCCTCCACAAAAAGAAAAAAAACTTAAGAAAAATAAAAAAGAAAAAAAATGGTGCCATTTATCAAGTGTATTTTGATTGTATTCTACTCTAAAATAAAAACTACACAAACAGCAGATAAATTAGGGGAGCAACAGGTGTTTGTTGTATTGTGGGAGCTGGAAAGTGTGGCATGACAGACTTGATGGCAGGAGTGGGAAGGAGAACATGGGATCATTGGTGTATGACAATTTGAATAAATTAATAACTGGCATCCTTACTTCGAAAAGAATTCCATATATCTGTACCCAGATGCCTGGAAATATATGTATAGACTTAAATATATATATATATATAATTTTCCCAGTGAGTTTTATTTTTAAAAAGGAAATTATTTTTCTTAATTTGAATATGAATTTGCCCATCAAAAAACCCCAAACGTTGGGACTTCCCTGCTGGTCCAGTGTTAAGAATTCACCTGCCAATGCAGGGGACGTGGGTTCCATCCCTGGCCTGGGAACTAAGATCCCACGTGTCCTGGGGTAACTAAGCCTCGCTGCCATGGCAACCGCTGAAGCCCATGCGCCCGCAGCCGGTGCTGGGCAGTGAGGGGAGCCCCCGGGACGTCCACAGCGAGAGAGCAGCCCCCACTCGCAGCGGCCAGAGAAAGCCTGCACGCAGCAGGGAAGACCCGCCGCAGACAAACCCAAACTAAAGATAAAACCGGAACATCACCAGTTATCTAACCCAGAGGTCTCATGACGGCCTCTGGGCCAGATTCAGTCTACTACCTGATTCTGTTTATAAAGTTTTATTGGGACAGAGGCATGTCCATCCGCTTACATGTGTCAGTATAAGAGCAGAGTTGAATAGTTGCAGCGCTGCCTGTCCGGCCCACACAGTCTCAATCTTTGCTATCTGGCTCTTTACAGAAAAAGGTCGTTTACCTCTTATCTAGTCCCACCAAACAAGATCATCACAATTATTATTGTGCATGTTTCTTTTTCTAATTTTTCTGTGTGTGCATATACATTGGGGTAAAAAATAAAACCATAGTCTTTATTAGCATCCTGCAACAGAATCTGCTGCAAATGTCTGCAGTGTCCAATATGATAGCTATTGAATACTTGTGCTTTGTGCGACTGAGAAACTGGATTTTAAATTTTAATTATATTTAACAGAATTTAAATCGCCACATGCGGCTAGTAGGTGCCATAACTGAATAGAACTTTCTTGAAATATTTTTTACAAAGCAGAAGTACTCACAGACATATAAAATAAACCTATGGTAACCAATGGAAAATGGGGAGGGATAAACTAGGAATTTAGGATTAACATATACACACTACTATATATAAAATAGATAACCAATAAGCACCTACTGTATTACACAGGGAGCTCTACTCAATATCTTGTAAAAACCTATAATGGAAGAGAATTTAAATCTATATATATATATCAATATGCTGATATATATATATATAAGTATAATGTGAATCACTTTGTTGTACACCTGTAACTAACACAACATAAATCAAGTATATTTCAATAAAAATTTAAAAAATAAAGAGTCAGAGAATGAATGAGGTACAGGAACAAAATAATTGCTTAGGTGATTCTGGAATGAAAGCAAAAGAACTTTCTTGATATATTTTTATTTGCATAATATCTCAAGATCATTTCTTCCAATCATTAAGTATTCTTTGTAGAGCCCCTTGTTCTGACTGTAAAATATTATAATGTATGGATGTGTCATGGTCTTCTTAACCAAGCCCCTATCACTGACACAGATTATTTCCCATTTTTCACTACTATAATCCATTTCTGTGATAAGCAATTCTGTGCATACAAATATTTGTACATGTCTATGATGACTGACTTAGAATAAATTCCCAGATGTAGAACTGTTTGATCATAGAGCAATAAATATTGTTCAGATTCTTGAAATGTATCATCGAGTTGCTAGAGAGGTCTTTTCACACTTCTTAATCAACAGCAATGCAAGAAAATGCTTGTTCCCCACACTCTTCCCTGTGTATTTGAAAAATTATCTCCAAAGGCTCTCTCCCTTCTCTCCTCTACTGGGTCTGAAATCAAAGGAATAATTGAGTAAGGCATTCTATGATGACCCATCAATGTGCTGAGAGAGGTGGGGCAGAGAGCAAAATGGAACATTTTCCATTGAAATTTTCTACACAATCAAGGCTTCAGGCAACTTGATTAATTTGGGCAATCACTTCTGAGCTTCGTGCTGAGGAAAATGTTCTTATTCTGTGGCAGATCGCAACATTGAAATGTTCTTGCTTGGGGGTGATTAAGAGTTAAATGAACTTGTGTGTGGGAAAGTGAAATAGGTATGCAAACAGGAAGGAGGAAGCTAATTCCTTTTCTTCCTCCAGCCCCCACCCCCCCAGGGTAGAAATTTTAAGCAATACTTAACATAGAAATTTGAAAAGACCCTGATGTTGGGAATGATTGAAGGGCAGGAGGAGAAGGGGACAGCAGCGGATGAGACGGTTGGATGGCATCACTGGCTCAATGGACATGGGTTTGAGCAAGCTCTGGGAGTTGGTGATGGACAGGGAAGCCTGGCGTGCTGCAGTCCATGTGGTCGCAAAGAGTCAGACACGACTGAGCAACTGAACTGAACTGAGCTGAACATAGAAATATGGATAGAGAAATGAGGAAGTTAGAGGTAAACACCAACGGCAAGTGGTATAAATAAAGGTGAGATGAGGTGAATCAGAGAAGCGTTTTCTGGTCAAACACAGGATTGAATCTTACTCTGCCATCTCATCATGGAATCTGTATCTCTCTGAGCCTCAGTTTTTTTTTTTTTTTTCATGAGAATTATCAACTTTATAATAAGGATTGGGCTTCCCAGGTAGATCAGTGGGTCAAGAATCTGCCTGCAATGCAGGAGACACAGGAGGTGCGGGTTTGACCCTTACATCAGGACGGTCCCCTGGAGGAGGGCATGGCAACTCACTCTAGTATTCTTGCCTGGAGAATCCCCCTGGGCAGAGGAGCCTGGCGGGCTACAGTCCATAGGGTTGCAAAGAGTCAGACACAACTGAAGCAACTAAGCCCACACACACATGTACACACATGATAAAGGTTATTAAAAAGTAGGTGAAATGTTCAATGGAGGGCCTGGCTCATATTCATAGCATCTACAAGGACGAGGGAACGCCCTGAGTAGGGTAGAGCTAACTACTTTCTCTGACATCTAAAACCAGGGTGCTGCATTCTCCTGGGGGTGGGGCCACCCACCCCTTTTCACACCAAGCATCCTTACCACCAACTGGCAGGTGCCTTTCCCCAGGGCTTATAATACAGCTGTAGCCTATGTGGTTCTCAAAGAGCAAGGGCCCTTCTTGTAATATTCCTAAAAGTCAAATAACCTAGCTTTAGGATGGCCTGGGTTACTCAATGACCTTGAGATTTGTGGGTGGGGGTAGCTGTCCCCTTCTCTGCCCTAACAATTACTTTCTCCCCAATACCTGATTATAAGGACGTGCCCAAGAATGCCTATACATTTAAACCTCTTCCCATCAATGTCTTTAAGATGTACCAGTTTCATAACTGTTGTTGTAATCTGGGGTTCTCATTTCTTCCATCCAACACCACCAAGAACACCAAAACTATAAGACCAAGTGACTCTGTTTTATAACATAGAAAGAAGACACATTGATTCCATTTGTGGGCAAATATATTCCTCTCCTGTTCTTACAGATCTTTCCCTTGCTTTTAAATCAACAAAGGTCAGCAGTGACTGGAAAAATGTCCACAGGGAAGAATAAAGCTGGTATGAAAGACAGTCAAAAGCAGGCTCACCAGAATTCCAACCACAAGGACCCCCCTGCCGCCCTGACACTACCCATATGTGTGTACACACACACACACACACACACACACAATCTGTTTTTAACCAATTCCTCACTTAGCACAACACTAACATCTCTCAGAAGCCTTGTGTGATTTTCTTTAGGAAATAGCAGTCAATATGCTATTCAGAAACTAGGGAGTTCTCTCTGTCTCTTGCCTTGGTAATATTGTATTGGCAAAGATGAAATTACATAATCTAGACACCCTCGTGGCAACCAGAGAAATCTTCTACTGCTCTGGTCAAGCGTCAGATACGGCAGGAGTAGCGTCCGTTTTTTACCAACTTCACAGTGGTTGCTGGAAGCACCAGCCAAGTTTCTGAAGCAAAAAGTCAGCCATGCAGCTTACATGAAAAGCACTGCAACCCAATCTAAGTATTACGACAGCTGGTTTAATTACTAACAGGAGAAAGCTGATTTTTTTCCCCTGTAGAGCCCAGAAAGTGAGTGAAAAGGTTACATTTTCATCAAGCTGTGTGTGGGTAGGGCAGGCAAAACCAGTCCCGGCTTTCTTAAGAGGAAACAGAAATCCTGGGTGTGGATAGACTTTCAAGTTCAGGCCTGGAGACCAGTGATGGGATTGCCCCAGACTGTCTGCCTTCGTGAAGCCTTTCCTGGGTGCACAGAGGGAAACAGTCCCCAACCTTCAGGGCAATCCTTTGGCTGTCCTCATTCACCATGTTCCCCACTCTATTTACCTAATATATTACCCAGCAAAAAAAATTAGTTAATACATTCACACATGAAACTCATTATGATGGAATTAAAGTTTTGCTTGCTTCTTTCCACAAATTGAATTACTGAGACTCAGATTGAATTCTAAAAAATCTCTTCTTGAGTCATTCCATGAAGAAAATGAATTACACGTGTTGCAAGCCGTGAGTGCCATGGTTTCCTTATGTGGCCGCCACGGCAGGGAGCTACATGCTCCGGGGGAGTGGGTGACCCTGTGTGACAGAAATCAGAAAAGGTGGGTGGGAACTTCCACTGCATCTTTAAAATAGCCCCTCTGGAGCACAGAACTCCAGAGAGTGACACAACTGATCTTGTAGCTGAGATTTAGACAGTCTTAAGTCAACCAGTCATAAACTGGTTTAGTTGTGACTCCCTTGAGAGATTGTAATGTCTGTCACATCTTGGACATTTTGCAGGTTCCAAATCATAAAATAGAATGTCCAGAATATTCTCAATGGCTCTATTTACATCATCCATTTTAACCAGCATGTCAACATTTATGTTGTTGGAGAGTAGCTTTGGGAACTATTGCTCTGAATACAAATTAACAATGGAATGCACCAACCCAATAGCACAGAGTAGGGGGAAAAACGAAATACCTTTCCCCCAAACTCTAGATGAACTATGTGTAAGAGTGTGCTTGTATGCCAGTAGGCATTAATCAACTGATATTGGCCAACACAATTAAAACTCAGTTCGTGGGAAGCATATACTACATTAAGATTTTTTTCCCAGTGGTGTTTCTGAGCAGGATGCTTTTATCCAAAGTACAATGAAACATGCAATGATGAAATTCTACAGCTCGTCACTATTTTCAAGTACCTTGTAGGTTAGAGGTACCATGGGAAATACAAAATAATCAACCCCAGGTCCCACCTTCAGGGTATTAAGAAATTCTAGATTTTCCCCAATAACAGAAAAAATTAAAATACAGCCAGTTCCCACCACCGCCCCCACTCCCCCGCCATTTGTGGTCAAAAATAGAAAGAAAGCCATACTCTGTTGAAACACATTATTATTTGCTTAAAAAATTATATAAACAGATGCCAGCATAGTAATCTTAAAGTATGGTGGAACTGGATGTTCTTCATTCATACCGACTGACAAATAGAGTCAAAGAACATTTGGATCACTTGCCCAGAGTCCCACAGCTATCTAACAGATCCAGTGGCACAGAAAAGCAGCTTTTAGACCTTCAGATGGAGATCCTTGGATGTACACTGTGAGTACCAGTCTGGGATTTGGTCTGGCTCTAAAATGCCGGGACTCTCCAAGGACTCTGTGACCATTAACCATACCCGTGTCGTTCCTTTTTAATGAATAAAATCACTCACATGAACAAAAATAATAGTTTCATTAAGATGGAGAAAACGGCACATTTCATTACTAAAAATGACGGCAGGCCTTATTCACTTTAGGGAAATTTTTATAGTTAAAATTTTAATATTAAGAGATCTTAGCTATTTTTGCTTAATGAGGAAAAGCAACTAGTCTATTATTGCATAATATTTGCGTGCATGCTAAGTCACTTCAGTCGTTTCCAACTCTTTGCGACCCTGTGGACTGCAGCCCTCCAGGCTCCTTTGTCCACGGGATTCTCCAGGCAGGCATACTGGAGTGGGTTGCCATTCCCTTCTCCAGGGGATCTTCCTGACCCAGGGATCGAGCCCACGTCTCTGATGTCTCCTGCATTGACAGGAGGGTTCTTTAGCACTAGAGCCATCTGCGATTACCTATTAACTCTACTTATATCAGTGAGCAAACTGTTGCGTCCTTGTACTGAGGCATGTGTAGAAAGTGTCCTGTTTTAAACTCTGCCATTCTAGTTGATAGAATGCATTTCCCATCATTGGAATGATGTTTTAAACTGACCATTTGATGTTAATATCATCACCCACTGAAAAATTGCTAAGCGCTTCCTAAGAATGCAAGGTCAAGGGAATACTTTCAAATCAACACGTGAGGCTTGGTTAGCAATGGTTTTGGGTCCAGCCTTAAGCTCAGCTTGTGAGGTGCAAAAAGAAACTTTGAGCCTGTCTCTATGACATGTGTTCAGTTGCCTTTGCTTCAGCGTGCCTCCTGGCCCCTGCTCCCTAGGTCCTGGGAAGTCAGTAATTGTATTAGCAGACAGCAGTAATAGTGATGAAATGTGACATTTGTATTGATAGTACTCTGAAACCTTGTTTCAATGCACTTTTCCACACTATCTCTGTAACCCTGAGCGAGGCAGAAAACAATATTATTATGACAAAACTGTGGTTCAGAAAATGTAAGTGGCCTGAAATTTGACAGAGGGCAAACCCAGGACTAAGATCCAGGTTATCAGAAGCTCAGTCTGGGGCTAGTCCTCCATGGCGAGGAAGGACATGTAGAGATTGTTCAGTCTTAAGTCACCTTAGGGATGGGAGATATTTCTATGCCTGTTCCCCTGATGACCCCAAAAGTGGGTCTCTGGCTTCTGGGTATTCCGGACTGCTCTTATCTTACCTGACATGGGTCATGCCCACATCTTACCCTACAACGTTCATGAACTTCCTTCTCTGTGCACTAGTCTGTCTTTTTGGCACTTTGATATGTCAATCATGGGCTACCTTACTGCCCCAGTTTTAATTTTGGGATAAATTGGAGGAAACAGAAAGCTTTGGACCACAAGTCTTTGAGTCTGTTCCCTGATTCTCAGTCCCAACCCTCTGTCAAATCTGAAAACATCTCATTTTAATAGGAAAACAATATCATTAGCATTTATTGGGCACTTAAAATGTTAGGTATGATGCTGAAAACATAGAATGTGCTTAATATCCCAACCAGGTATGAAATTGCAGGGATTTAATCTTAGACCATCCAGTTCAGAACCCACAGTCTTAGATGGGATGGTACCATTGTTTTCCATGAAGACCATATTTGTAAGTTTTGTGTAACTAGAGTATTTAGATATCTCTTCAAAAGCATGGGATCCTGGGACTTCCCTGGCGGTCCAGTAGTTAAGACTCTGTGCTTCCAATGAAAGGTGAGTGAGTTCGATCCCTGGTCGGAGCACTAAGATCCCACGTGCTGTGCAGTGAGGCCAAAAAAATAAAAGAATTATAAAGATATATTTTTTTAAAAAAGTAAAGGATCCTGAGTTTTCTTCCCCTGCTGGGGCATAAACACAGGCTACAAACATACATAATGAACAGCTGCCACTGATATTTCCATCATAATTGGGGGTTAAATATCGAATAAATTGTTCCATTTAGAAGGATTTATTCTGTCCTAACTTTTCCAGTAGTTCGTTTCAAACAGATTTTTAAATAGTGGGAGGAAACAGTATCATGGTAGCTTTTGAAAGTCTATGTGGGAAATTAACTGCAAATATTAAAAAGATCACTCATGCACTGTTAGCATTCATTTTTAACCCCCAAACAACAATAGGAGTATATATGACTCTTTTTGCTCTGTTATCTTTGTTATACTTTCCTCTCTGAAAATAAGCCCATTAATAAGGAGGTATGAAAGGAAAATGCAGATGTCTCAAGACAAATTACACTCCAAGTTTTTTTCAAGAAACAATTTTATCAAGATGAGTTTGCGTATAAAAACATAACTAGCAAATGAACATATTAGGGAAGCGTGGCCATTAGGCATGTTTTTATTATGCAATAATTTATCCATGAACAGTTTATATTTCATCTCCATATTACAGCATTTCTCCCCTGTCACTGGGAGTACTCAAGCAGAACTGAATGTATTTATGCTCATCAGTCTGGAAAGTTTCTGAAGGGAGTTTGCAGTGGGTAGGAAATTGAGTTAGATTGGACTACAAGGTCTTTTCTAATCTGAAGATTCTATAATTTCCAGCTTGGACAACTGACATGAGGTCAGTGTCTCATAGACTTCATGTCATAGTGAAAGAGAAGGACCTGGTGATGGGATGCATTCATGGACTGTCCTGGAACCTGAGCCAGTCTGCTCAGCTTTACCAGTTGATTCCACCGCTTACTAGCTGTGTGGCCCTGCGCAAGTTACGTCCCCTGTCTCTACCTCAGTTTCCTCATCTGTAAATTGAGGATAATAATAATATTAATAGCACTGACCTCATAGAGATGCTGTGAGGAGTAAATGAGTGAATGTAAGCAGAGTGCTTCAAATGGCCCCTGGCACATGGGAAATGTTCTGTAATTCTAGTTATGCCATTAATTTCCAAGAACAATGGGGTTAGATTGTTCATTTCAAAAACAAGGTCTTATCAGCACCTTTTGTTGCCTCTGACATGAAACAAACAGCAGTCCATTCTGAGTTTAATGAAGGTGAGGTTAGAGCTCATAGCTTGTCAGAAGGAAAGGAGATAAGGAGGAGAAGGTGAGAGGTAAAACGAGGGATTATATTTAAAGGAAACAGAAATGTCTGACGTTCAGGGAGAGAAATGGAATTTCCATAGGAATGATAATTTTAGGTGATGCTGGGCATGACAGTCTGATAGAAGGAGAGAGAAAGCTCATGGTACCCACTCTAATTTTGCACACAAACTTACACACACGCTCCATAGCAAACAGATTTGGGAATAAGAGGTCTGTTTGTATCTCAAGGTTTCTATAGTAGCAGAATATTAATATTTATTCCTTAGACTAACCTGTGGCTTCCGTTGGTAGTTCAAGTCCGGAGATATGCCCTGAGACTCTGCTATAGTACTGAGCACCGTGTGAGGTACTGTGGAGGAAAGAGGAGGCGGTCCTGTGGTGCTCAGCCTGGAAGGGGACCCGAGAAGGCAAATCCTGTAAATTTCACTCAGGGTGCCAAGGGCCGTGATCAAGCTGTGCGGTACACTGTGGATCTCGGAGGAGGCCCCCTGACCCATCTTAGAGGAACAGGACAGATGCCCAGGAGGAGGGGAAAGCCTAGCCTTGAGCCAGCTCTTAGGCTGATGGAGAAAGGAGCCAAACAGACAAAACAAAGCAAAACAAAACCCCAAGGAAAGAAGACTTCTGATAAGTTTGTCATTTTCTCCATCAACTTTGAAATCTAACAGAACTGGTTCTGCTACTTATGAGTTATGTGATTTGGGGTAAGATACTTGATTTTCTCTGAACTTCAGTTTTGTCATCTCTGAGGCAGCCTCTAGCTCACTGGGTTGTTCCAGGAATTAGGGAGACAATGTGCTCAAAATCCATGCGCTTGACACAAGGGGTGGTTGTTCAGTTGCTAAGTCATGTCTGACGCTGATATGACCCCATGGACTACAGCCTGCCAGGCTCCTCTACCCTCCAGGCCTGATTTCCCAGGCAAGAACACTGGAATGGGTAGCTGTTTCCTCCTCCAAGAAATCTTCCCGACCCAGGGATTAAACCTGTGTCTCCTGCACTGGTGGGTAGTTTGTTTACCACCTAGCCACCAGGGAAGCTCTGACATAAGGGGTGTGTGCAGGCTTATTTTGAGTATCAGTGGCATTAAATCACTCATACTAAAATATGATAAAAGAGTAAGTGATCATTTGTTGAATTTAAAGTAGGAAATAATGTCAAGGAAAGCCAAAAGTAGCATAAGAAACTCAGCGTTAAGGCCCACATGTCAATTCTTGTCCTAGCCAACTTGTTGCCAAAATTTAATTATCAAAAATCTCTACATTATAAATTTGGCCTTTGGGGATATTTAACACTGCATCTTTGACTATTATCTTCTGTTTTAACCAAAGTCTATTTTTAAAAATACTTTTATTTATTTGTGGCTGTGCTGGGTCTTCGTTGCTGCTCCGGTTTTTCTCTAGTTGTGGCCAGTGGGGGCTACTCTCTGGTTGCAGTGGGTGGGCTTCTTATTGTGGTAACGTCTCTTGCCGCAGAGCGCGGGCTCCAGAGCGCAAGCTCAATAGTTGCTCACAGGCTGAGCTGCCCCGCAGCATGCGGGATCTTCCTGCATCAGTGATCGAACCCGGGTTCCTGCACTGGCAGGCAGATTCCTCACCCCTGATCCATCAGGGAAGCACCTTCTGAAGTCCATTTGAAGATTCCAGTCTTCCCTGGGCCAAGGAAGAAAGGGAAAGGGACTTGAATTACTACTCATTGAGCTCATTTTGCTTTGTGAAAGAAAAAAACAGCCATGTCCGGGGTCAGGTTCTTAAGTCCACTCACCTCTGAAGAATTCCTCTTAGTCTTTCCTCTGCCTGATGGGAGGTGCTTTGTCTATGTCTGCAGTAGGGGAAATGGGGGCCACATGCCCCAGGGGTGATGAGACAGAATGTAAGGACTCTAAAGAAAGGGGGAGATTCAGGAGACAGAGTCAGAGGCTCCTTGTGCACTTTATCCCCGCCAAGTCCCCTTGGACTGGCTTGTCCCTAAAAGTTACCTGCTTGTTCCCTTGATGGTTTTTTGCCCTGTCTTGGCCCTCAGTGGAGCTCAATCTGCTCTATGGCTAAACACCTAACTGCTGCTGCTGTCTGGTGAGATGATCTGGCCTGGGGAGGGTCAACTGAGGAACGTGTGAGCTCCTGACACACCATGTCCTGATCACTGCTGCAGACCAGCCTGGGAAGCCGTCAAGCACCGCAGCCCTGAAGGGTGATCGTCCCCAAGGAGGGCTGCCACATAGCGAGCCACTTGACCTAGAGCACTGACCAGAGGGTTTGAGGGTAGGGAGAGGATGCCGGGGAGAAGGCAATGGCACCCCACCCCAGTACTCTCGCCTGGAAAATCCCATGGGTGGAGGCGCCTGGTGGGCTGCAGTCCATTGGGTCGAGAAGAGTCGGACATCACTGAGCGACTTCACTTTCACTTTTCACTTTCATGCATTGGAGAAGGGAATGGCAACCCACTCCAGTGTTCTTGCCTGGAGAATCCCAGGGACGGGGGAGCCTGGTGGGCTGCCGCCTATGGGGTCACACAGAGTTGGACACGACTCTGTGTCTAATAGCAGAGCAGCAGCAGCAGAGGATGCGGGCCACTGTTGCAAGCCAATGTGGAAATAGGCAGTTATCCTTCGCTTATGATGCTCACAATTTATCTGTATCTATTATCTTTCTTTCTATCATGTATCTATCTGCTGCTGCTGTGGGCATGGTCAATCATGTCTGACTGTTTGCAACCCCATGGACTGTAGCCTGCCAGGCTCCTCTGTCCATGGGGATTCTCCAGGCAAGAATACTGGAGTGGGTTGCTATTCCCTTCTCTAGGGGATCTTCCCGACCCAGGGATTGTGTCTCTTGCGTCTCCTTCATTGGCAGGCAGATTTTTTTTTTTTACCACTGAGCCACCTGTGGAGCCCTAATCTAGGGTCACTCACCTATCTTTCTACCTATGATCTATTTATTATCTATCAATCAATCATCTACCTACCTACATATCTATATATGTGTGTATGTTTGGAGGTGGGATGGTGTAAGGTAAGTTTGGACACACTGCTGTTTTTTAAATTGAAGTATAGTTGACTTAACAATGTTGTGTTAGTATTTGGTGTACAGCTAAGTGATTCCAATTCATATATATATTATATATAATTTATATATATATTCTTTTCCAGATACTTTTTATAATAAACTATACTATAAATATAGCTTATATATAATATAGTGTTTATATTTATATAAATATTTATTAATAAAATTAAATATTTATTAATGTTTATATAGTATAATACATTATACTATAAATATATAGTTTATTATAAGATACTGAATACAGTTCCCTTTGCTATACAGTAGGACCTTGATGTTTATCTACTTTATCTATAGTAATGTGTATCTGCTAATCCCAAACTCCAAATTCCCAACCTCCTTCCCCACCACCTTTCCCCTTTGGTAGCTATAAGTTTATTTTCTAGAGACACTGCTATTTTAAAACCTACCTATAATTTGCACCCATTAGTCTAGAGGTGGAGGCAGACTTCATCTTCAGGGAAATCATCCTTATGATTGGGAAAACACTGTAATAGACTTTTTGGTCAAACAAAGACAGGAGCATGCTTCTATTCTGGAAGAGACAGGTTAAGACAGGGGAAAGCTAAACTGCTCTCCAGGGTTTTTTTTTTTTTTTCTCTAATAAATTTGATGACTTCAGAGGAGAGAGAGGTAGGGCAGAGGAGAGAGGGAAGGGCGCTCCCAGGAAGCAGGGAAGCAGGTCTAACACCACAGTGGCCGGCAGGGGTTCAGAAAGGAGTTTAATTGTGAGGGATTCCTGTGAGACGACGATGACCAATGGGCTTAACAAGTGATGGTATCAAGTTTTCTATCTACTCTGTCTGTGGTGTGACTCTGCAGGCTGTCCTGGACTTTTGGTAAAGTCTGTCACCCTCTGTAGCCGGTGTCCCCCTTCCCATATCACTGTCTTGTCATGGAAAAGGGGCTTGCATAACTCGAAGCTATGAGCCATGCCACGCAGAGCCACCCAAGACAGACAGGTCATAGCAGAGAGTTCTGACGAAACATGATCCACTGGAGGAGGGAGTGGCAAACACCCCAGTATCCTTGCTGTGAGAACCTCATGAACTGTATAAAAGGACAAAAAGATAAGACATCAAAAGACCAGTCCCCTAGGTTGGAAGGTGTCTAAGATGCTACTGGGGAAGAGCAGAGGAGAACCACTAACAGTCCCAGAAAGAATGAAGCAGCTGGGCCAAAGCAGAAATGACGCTCAGTTGTGAATGTGTCTGGTGATGAAAGTAAAATCTGATGCTGCAAAGAACAGTTTATTGCACAGGAAGCTGGAATGTTAGGTCCATGAATCAAGGTAAATTGGATATGGTCAAACAGGAGGTGGTAAGAATAAACATCGACATCCTAGGAATCAGTGAACTAAAATGGATGGGAAGGGCGAATTTCACCCAGATGACCATTATATCTACTACTGTGGGCAAGAATCCCAGAAAAGAAATGGAGTAACCCTCATAATCAACAAAAGAATCCAAAATGTGGTACTTGGGTGCAACCTCAAAAATGACAAAATGATATTGGTTCGTTTCCAAGGCAAGTCATTCAACATCATGGTAGTCCAAGCCTATGCCCCTACCACTGATGCCAAAGAAGCTGAAGTTGATTAGTTCTTTGAAGAACTAGAAGACCTCCTAGAACTAACACACACACACACACACAAATGATGTTCTATTCATCATCGGGGTTTGGAATGCAAAAGTAGGAAGTCAAGAGATACCTGGAGTAACAGGCAAGTTTGGCCTTGGAGAACAAAATGAAGCAGGGCAAAGGCTAACTGAATTCTGCCAAGAGAATGCACTGGTCATAGCAAATACCCCTTTTCAACAACACAAGAGATGACTTTACACATGGACATCACCAAATGGTCAATACTGAAATCAAATTGATGACATTCTTTGTAGCCGAAGATGGAGAGGCTGTATACAGTCAGCAAAAACAAGACCTGAAGCTGACTGTGGCTCAGATCATCAACATCTCATAGCAAAATTCAGGCTTAAACTAATGAAATCAGGGGAAACCACTAGGCCAGCCAGGTGTGACTTTAATCAAATCCCCTATGAATATACAATGGAGATAATGAATAGATTCAAGGCATTAGAACTTATAAACAGTGTGCCTGAAGAACTACGGATGGAGGTTCATAATATTGTACAAGAGCAGCGAACAAAACCATCCCAAAGAAAAGAAAAGCAAGACAGCAAGGTGGTTATCTGAGGAGGTCTTACAAATAGCTAAAGAAAGAAGGGAAGCAAAAGGCAAGGGAGAATGGGAAAGGTATATCATCTAAATGCAGATTTCCAAAAAACAGCACAGAGACACAAGAAGGCCTTCTTCAGTGAAAAGTGTATAAAATTAGAGGAAAACAACAGAAGGGAAAAGACTAGAGATCTCTTTAGGAAAATTGGAAAATCAAGGGAACATTTTGCCCAAAGATGAGCACAATAAAGGATATAAATAGTAGAGACCTAGTAGACTTTGAAGAGATCAAGAAGAGATGGAAAGAATACAGAAAAGAACTGTACAGAAAAGATCCAAATGAACTGGATAACTACGATAGTGTGGTCAGCCACCCAGAGCCAGACATTCTAGAGAGCGATGTCAAGTGGGTTAGAAAGCACCATTGTTAATAGAGCTAGCTAGTAGATATGATAGAATTGTAGTAGAACTATTCAGATCCTTAAAGGATGATGCCATCAAGGTGTTTCACTGAATATGTCAGCAAATCTAGAAGACCCAGCAGTGGCCACAGGACTGGAAAAGGTCAATCCTCATCCTAATTTCCAAGAAGGGTAGTACTAAACAATGTGCTAACCATTGGACAATTGCACTTATCTCTCATGCTAGTAAAGTCACCCTTAAAATCTTGCATGCTAGACTTCAGCATTATGTGAACCAAGAAGTTACAGATGTCCAAGCTGGGTTTAGAAAAGTACAAGGAACCAGAGATCAAATTGCCAACATTTGCTGGGTCATAGAGAAAGCTAGGGAATTCCAGAAAAACATCTACCTCTGTTTCATCAACTACACCAAAGCCTTTGACTGTGTGGATCATAATAAACTGTGGAAAGCTCTTAAAGAGATGGGAATACCAGACCATCTTACCTGTCTCCTGAGAAACCTGTATGTGGGTCAGGGGGCAACAGTTAGAACCCTGATGGGACGATTGATTGGTTCAAGATTCAGAAAGGAGTACAACATGCTGTCTGCTGTCACCCTGTTTGTTTAATCTATACACTGAGCACATCATGAGAAATGTTGGGCTAGATGAGTCACAAGCTGGAATCAAGATAGGCAGGAGAAACATCAACAACCTCAAATATGTAGATGATACCACTCTAATGGCAGAAAAGAAGAGGAACTAAAGAGCCTCTTGATGAGGGTGAAAGAAGAGAATGAAAGAGCTGGCTTAAAACTAAATATTAAAAAAACTAAGATCATGGCATCTGGTCCCATTACTCCATGGCAAATAGAGGGGGGGAGGAAGGTGGAAGTAGTGATAGATTTCCTCCTTTAGGCTCTAAAATCACTGCAGATGGTGACTGCAGCCATGAAATCAGAAGACTTTGCTTTTTGGCAGGAAAGCTATGACAAACCTAGGCAGTATGTTGAAAAGCAGAAACATTACTCTACCAACAAAGGTCCATATAGTCAAGGCTATGGTCTTCCTAGTGGTCACATATGGCTGTGAGAGCTGGACTGTAAAGAAGGCAAAATGTCAAAGAATTGATGCCTTCGAACTGTGGTGCTGGAGAAGACTCCTGAGAGTCCCTTGGACTGCAAAGAGATCAAACTAGTCAATCTTAAGGGAAATCAGCCCTGAATACTCATTGGAAAGACTGATGCTGAAGCTGAAACTCCAATATTTTGGTCATCTGACTCATTGGAAAAGTCCCTGATGCTGGGAAAGATTGAGGGCAGAAAGAGAAGAGGGCATCAGAGGATGAGATGGCTGGATGGCATCATTGATGCAACGCACATGAACTTGGGCAAATGTGGGGAGATGGTGAAGGACAGAGAGGCCTGGTGTGCTGCAGCCTATGGGTTGCAAAGAGTCGGACACAACTGGGTGACTGAACGACAACTTGGCTGGTGTCAGCTGAGTTGGAAGGAGGGGAGGAGCTGCTGTCCACACAGGACAGACAAGTCAGAGGGAAGTGAGGTCAGATGGCAACAGTTGATCAGTAGAGATAACTAAGCAAAAGCCCTCCTCAGAAACTCTTTGGAAAGAAGACTGGACATCTCTTGTTCACACAAAATGGGTTCAGATTGTTTGAAGGAGGATGTTATAAATATTTACTGTGTGATTCATGAACACAATTTTAATGTTTATAGAAGTCCCCAGCCACGCCCCCAGTGACCTTTGATGAGACTTAGAGCCCAGCTCCCCCATAGCCCTCAGGCAGCTCAGAGACTGCATACTCAGCCCCCCTAAGCCCAGGCTTAGGCCAATCAGGCACCCACTCAGGACCCTGAGCTAGGGACTTGTGAGCCAAAGAAGGGCTTCCTAGGTAAATCAGTGGTAAAGAATCCACCTGCCAATTCAGGAGACACAGGTTTGATCCCTGGGTTGGGAAGATCCCCTGGAGGAGGAAATGGCAACCCACTCCAGGATTCCTGCTGGGATTATCTTATGGACAGAGGAGCCTGGCAGGCTGCAGTTGTTGGGGTCATAATGAGTCAGACATGACTCAGACACACACATGAGCCAAAGAAGAGGGGCAGTGAGAAATCTATTCTGGGAAATGGGATGGGGGATGGGGCACAGCCAAAATCTCCAGTTTCCTGGGGCAGGAGAGAGAAGGGGCTGGTACCATTTATCAGTTCAGGTTCTCCAATTAGCAGATGTTAAGATGAGATTAGAGGTGCAAGAGATTTATTAGAGAAAGCAGCTCTGGAGGATAAAGGAGTGAGTGGAAGGTGGTGGAGAGAGCCTCGGACTGAGATGCAGATATGACCATTGTGAAAGGAGAAAGGGAAGAAAAGATTTGTGGGAAGAGTCTCAGATAGCAGCACAATTCTGGGAAAATCTTGGCTTGGCCAGTGTAGAGTCCCAAGGAAAAGCTCCGTATGAGTTTCCTATTGCTATTTAAAACAACACAAATTCAGTATCTAACAGTTCTGGAGGTCGTGAGTCTAGAATGCATCTTATATGGCTAAACTCAAGGTGTCGATATTGCGAGGTCTTCTGAGCACTCTGGGAGAGAAGATGCTCCTTGTCTCTTTCAAGAGACTGCCAACATTCCTTGGCTTGTGGCTGCATCATTCCAACCTCTGCTTCTGTCATCACATCTCCTCCTTGCTATGATCTCATCTTCTCTCTTATAAGGACCCTTGTGATTACATCAGGTCCATCCAGATAATCCATGATGATCTCATTACTCAAGATCACATCTCTTTTGTCATATAAAGTAACATTCATAGATTCTGCAAATTAGGATGCAGACATTTGGGAGGAGACCATTTTTCAGCTGACCACAACTGCCCTGTAGAGGAGCCCTGCATTTGGCAGGAATGGGCCAGCACTGGTATCCCTGAGAGGCTCAGCCACTGGCTGGGAGCAGCTCAGGGGGAAGTATGGTCTCAGTGATGACAGGTCAGCAGCTGGATGCTCGCAGTCAGCTCCCATCCCTTGGGCAGGTTCTGTTGAAAGGGAATCTGAGCAACACACTCTGTGAATGCCTATAGTCGATCCGATTTCCTGTATTGGGGGCAAGAGTGCAAACTCTGGTGTCCTGTGTTCAGTGGCACTAGAAGCAGGGTCCTCTGCTTATAATCCTGGGGCATGATTTTCTCTCTGGTTCTCAACTCTCTTCTACTTGCTTTCTGAGCTTTCTTCTCAATGCTTCCTTGAGTTTCTGTGGGCTTTTTTTATCACCTTTCTAAAGATAAATATTTTATTTAAAAATTTTAAAATTTTATATTGGAATATAGTTGATTTACAAAGTTGTGTTAGTAGGTGTACAGCAAAGTGATTTAGTTATCCATGCACATGTAACTATTCTCTTTCAAATTCTTTTCCCATCCAGGTCATTACAGAATATTGAGCAGAGTTCCCTGTGCTATACAATAGGTCCTTGTTGGTTCTCTATCTTATATATAGTAGTGTGTGTGTGTGTGTTCATCTCAAGCCCCTGATTTATCCCTCCCCTGCTGCCTTTTCCCTTTGGTAATCCTAAACTTTGTTTCTAAGTCTGGTTTCTATTTCAGCTCACCTTAAAAAAAAAATTATTTCTTTATTTCCCTTTTGGCTGCACCAGATCTTTGTTGCTGTGCAGGCCTTTTTTTCTCTGATTGTGGAGAGCAAGGGCTTCTCTCTAGTGGGGGTGTGCGCGCCTCTCTGGCTGCAGACCATGGGCTCTAGAGCACAGGCTCAGAATTTGCAGTGCCCTGACTTGGTTGCTCCATGGCATGTGGCGTGGTTCGATCCCGGATCAGAGATCGAACCCATGTCTCCTGCATTGGCAGGAAGATTCTTTATCACTGAACCACCAGGGAAACCTTCTGTTCACGTTTTAATATGTTTATTTTCTTTTTAAATCAACAGGAGTCAGAGTGGTGAGTTGTTGTTTCCCAAAATTTATTTTCCCCTTTTTCTTTTAATAATAGAACCTCTTCCCCAAAGCTCACCTGGGCAGATAGCCACAGGGCTAGAGCCTGAATTTTCCAGTTCTCCTTGTGGCCAGGCATGACCAAGTGGCTAAATGGTCTTCAAGGGAATGTGAGCAGAAGGCATGCGTGTAGCTCCCAAATGATTTCCTCCAAAGGGACTTGTTTGACTCGCCTTCCTCGTTTTCCCTCTCCTTTGTGGGCTAGATGCGTGTGTGGTCCTGATGAGCTGGCTGTGATTCAGTGAATAAGAGCAACATTGAGAGAGATGACTGGGCAGGTGGAGAGAAGCAACCAGGATCCCTGGGTGACTTTGCCGAGTTCAGAGACCTGCCCACCCCAGATTGCCTCTCTTCTTCTGGACTGCTAGGGACAAAGAAATAAACCTTGTATTGATTGAGCCACTGCATTTCAAGTTCTCTTCTGAAAGCCAACCTGTCTATTACAGGTTGAGTGAAAACAGTGAAAGTAATGTACTTAACGAAAACAGGGAATTCCTGTCTCATAACCCTGACTAGTTCGGAAACAGAAACCTAGAGTAATCCCAGTTCCTCAGGTAAGGGGAGAGGAGAGAATTCCTGCATTAATTACCTGGGAAGTTGGGACTAAGGGCATTAAAATCCCAGTCGCAGTATATGAGAATGGGAACTTGTTAGGCTATAGCACGCAGCAGTGAATCAACCGAGTGTCGGGGATCCACACAGCCACTGCCATCAAATAGGACAGACGGGAACCGGCACACAGGACCGTGGGTCAGGGTTGTTGTTCAGTCATTCAGTCGTGTCCGACTCTTTGAGACCCCGTGGACTGCAGCACACTAGGCTTCCCTGTCCTTCACCATCTCCCGGAGCTTGCTCAAACTTATGTGCATTGAGTCGATGATGTCATCCAACCATCTCATCCTCTGTCACCCCCTTCTCCTTTTGCCTTCAATCTTTCCCAGCATCAGGATCTTTTTCAATGAGCTGGCTCTTCGCATGAGGTGGCCAAATTATTGGAACTTCAGCTTCAGCATCAGTCCTTCCAATGGATATTCAGGATTGATTTCCTTTAGGATGGACTGGTTTGATGTCCTTGCTATCCGAGGGTGGGGTGATTGCTACTAACAATGAAAAGTAGCTTAAAAAAAGAAGATAACAAACTTGAATCTCTAAATTCTAAGCTCAAATAACACACACACACACAAAGCAGGATCATGTATAACTATGCTAATATAATCTCCTGTAGTGGAGCCAGCATGACTGCAGACCAAAGGCAATGACTAATTCTGAAGTTTGCTTTGATCTGTTGAATCCTTGGCCTTACCAGTAGAACGCTGCACGTCAATGTGTAGGATCTTGAGAACTGAAACGGGGGGATGGATAGGACGATGGAGAGGCCTCAGACTATTCTGATCCCCCAGTGGCCACTGGGTCCCTGCAGGTCACCAAGGAACATATGCCCATAGGTAACAGACCACGGGACACTGCAGAAATCAGCTGCTGGTAGTTCTATTGAATTTTAACAGATAAAGAGGGGGAAGGCTCAGTCTACATCCTGATAAGCATCAACTTTCTGAAGAGGTTGTTCTTGCTTATTTGAAAACCCTGTAATAACCTTTCTGAGGATTTACTCTACAAGGAAATGTCAATTGTTTATTTCCACACTCTCAACATCCTTCATTGTCTACAGACCTATAATTAAAATGCCAGCATGCCTTGTGGAGGGAGAGGAAAGCAATTACAAAGTCAAGTAGTAAGGGAAAAGGCTTTCTAGAACAAAAGAACTATTTTGTAATATCAGAAATATTTTTGGAATGTGATTGGGGAATGGATTCTGGGGTGCTAGGTCAAGGAGGGGGAAACATACATTTAAGTCAAAGATTTTAGTCTTTATCTTGGTAGGAGTTGGTTTTTCAGGGCTTTCTCCAGGTTCAATCTAAAAAGAGTTCATCAAACCAACCTAACATTCATGAGGGAATTGCTGATTAATGATGAAATTAGGTATCAAAAGCATAAAATGTTTTAGTTATCCATTTAACTTTCTGGTTTGACAGGAGTGGAACATGGGTGGATCTTAGACAGTACAGTGGATTCTTGTGCGCTCAATTAGGCGATGAGTCTAATTACAGCTTCTACTCCAGATGCCATCTTCTTAATGGAGGCAGTTTTTAGGTACTACTTATTCTTTTTTCTCTGTCCCAGGGTTTGGAAGACTTTTTCCAGACAGTATATATTACAGGCTTTGCAGATCACATGCTCTCCGTTGCAACTATTCAGCTGTACCAGGGCAGCATGAAAAAAGCCATAAAGCATGCGTAAACAACTGGGCGTGACTGTGTTCCAACAAAGTTTTATTTACAAAAATAAGCCAGCTATAAGTGCCCATAGCAACAAGCTATACCCAGATCTTGATTTTTTTTAACTTTTAATTAATTAATTAGCTGGTTTATTTTTGGCTATGCTAGGTCTTCATTGCTGCACCTGGGCTTTCTCCAGTTAGTTGTGAAATCTTCCCCAACCAGGGATTGAATCCATGTCTCCTGTGTTGGCAGGTGGATTTCTAACTACTGGACACCAGGGAAGTCCCAGGTCTCTCCATAAAAGGAACTAGGGCTCCTCGGGGAAATGTCTGATTCTAGGACTGGGATAAGAAATATATAAGATGAACCAAAAAGTAAGAAAGCGCTCAAAAAAATAAATCACATTAATGGACATATGTCAAAGAGCCAAATTAAAGAGCTTCCAATGGCCAAAGCTGGAACAAAGTTAGTAAAAAGTTAAAACAGTACTGAATTATAGCCCAAAAGATACAGTAAATATCCATGAATTGATGCCGATAAAAATAAATGATTGAATAAATTAGTAAATGGAGAGAAGAGACACATTCCTCATGCAGGAGAATTCTAGATAAATTATGTAGACACTCCATCCTAAAGAAGGAGGAGCATAAGTCCCCATTCTTCAAGTGTGGGCTGTGCACAGTGACTTCTTTCCAAAGAGTACATATGTAAGGTGGGAAAAAGTGACTTTATAGATAGAAACCTGATGAACATGGCTTCATCAGGTGACTGAGGTCAACATCAACAGTTATAAATCAGGGTGATAATATGTACCCTTGATACGATGTGATAAAAAAGGGCGCTTTTTATCTGTAGTACTCTTCTCCAAATCCATAACCCCAGTCTCTGAGATCATCAGATTCCAATAGAGGAATGTTCTACAGTATTCCTGACCACAACTTCTTAAAACTGTCAAGGTCATCAAAACTGGGGAAAGCTTAAGGAACTGTCACAGCTATGAGCAGTCTAAGGAGACATGACAATGATATGGAATGCTGTATCCTGGATAGGATCCTGGCACAGAGAAAGAAAAACAGTAGGTAAAAAGTGAGGAAGTCTGAAAAAAACTGTGAACTTTAGTAACAGTATATCAGTGTTGCTTCATTAACTGGGACGAATGAAAGGTAAGATGTTATTAATAGGAGAGACCATGGGGAGGAAGGATTTATAATGGAGCTCTCTGTACTATCTGCTCAATTTTTCTCTAAATCTGAAACTCTTTTTAAAAATTAAGTCTATTACATAGAAAACAAACTCATGATTACCGAAAGGGAAAAGAGGAGGAGAGATAAATTAGGAGTATAGGATTAGCAGGCACAAACTACTATAAATAAAATAGATAAACAGCAAGGACTTATTCTATAGCCCAGGGAACTATAGTCAAAAGAATCTGAAAAAAAATAGACCTCCGTCTATACCTATATCTATATTTCTTTAACTGAATCACTTTGCTGTACATCGGAAATTAACATAACATTGTAGATCAACTGCTCTTCAATAAAAGAGAATTTAAAAATTAAGTCTGTTAATAAACTTTAAAAAAGGTGACAAGCTGGATTTTACCTTCAGACTCTACTTCGCTGACTCCTGCTCTATGCCATTAAGTGGAGAAAAGAGTCAACTTTGCATTCAGCTGGCAGGAATAGAGCACTTTTACTATTTTGCCTCAGGATTATGCCAGTTTGGGGGCTCTACACAACAATACAGTACACCAGTACCTTGACCATCCCATTATTCCATAGGACAGCATTGTGGTCCAGTAGATGGGTGACATCCTGCTGTCATGAGTTGAAGAGCAGAAATTAAGAGGTAACCTGGATACCTTAATAAGATACATGTCTACAAGTGGAAAGGAAATATATACCCCATAAAAACAGAGGAGAACTACCACTTCAATGAAGTTTCCAACAGTTTTCAAGTCCAGGACATAGTGGAATATCTTCTTTAAAGGGAATGATAGATTGAAACATATGGTAGCACCTGCTTATCACAACAGGTACAACCTGGGGCTCTTTGAATTTTATTGCATTTGATTGGGTTGCCCTGAACCATTTAAAGACAACCTGAAGAATGCTAGGATCTTACAGGATGCAGGAAATAGAGAATGGCCTACTATCTCAGTTAACAGGGTTTATTGTTAGGTTACAAGGAAAGTAAAAAAAGACTAGAAAAAGTCACAATAACCCAGGCTAAGCCCCTAGAGAATCAAAACATTATAGCTATTTAAGATGAACTGAAAGCTCCCATCCTATGTCTACTGACTTAACAGTTATCCCTAGCCGTCAGACGTGCTCCTGATTCAGATCTTCTACTTACTTGGAAGAAACACTATGACCAGGCTAGACAGCATATTAAAAAGCAGAGACATTACTTTGCTGACAAAAGTCTGTCTAGTCAAAGCCATGGCTTTTCTAGTAGTCATGTATGGATGTGAGAGCTGGACTATAAAGAAAGCTGAGCACCAAAGAATTGATGCCTTTGAACAGTGGTGTTGGAGAAGATTCTTGAGAGTCCCTTGGACTGCAAGGAGATCGAACCAGTCAATCCTAAAGGAAATCAGTCCTGAATATCCATTGGAAGGACTGATGTTGAACCTGCAACTCCAATATTTTGGCCACCTGATGCAAAGAACTGACTATTGGAAAAGACCCTGATGTTGGGAAAGAGTCTGGAGGAGAAGAGGATGACAGAGGACGAGATGGTTGGATGGCATCACCAACTCGATGGGCATGAGTTTGGGCAAGCTCTGGGAGTTGGTGATGGACAGGGAAGCCTGGCTTGCTGCAGTCCATGGGGTTGCAAAGAGTCGGGCATGACTGAGTGACTGAACTGACTTCACTTATTGCTTTTCCTAGAATTAATTCTCTACTCTCTCTTGGCTTCTGTTTCTGCTCCTGTAACTACCATAGTTAAATAGCAATTTTAATCTCCTCTATTTATCTCAAGATTTCTGTTTACTCAGAGCTTTTGCTACCACCCAGCTTTTGCTTACTGCCTTCTTTTTGTGCCTGTGTCTCTTGGCTTCTCTTGCCTGCTGACTCTCTGAGTGCTTGGCACTCAATCTCTCAAAACGGTTTCTGTTTGGACCCTTAACCCCCATCCAATGCCCTTTTATGGCAGAGCTCTTGTGCTAGATTCTTTCACAGGCCCCTAGCTAAGTTATAGATGTCCTGCCAATACCAACCTGTGGTCTAGCTGGCTTTGGCCATGGCCGTGATATCACCCAATACACACAGGAACCCCTTGACCTACGCAGAAGAGGCTGTCACTGTGACGGGCACACTAAAACTTCTCAGAATGAGGACATTATATCCAGCAGGCACTCTCCCTGGCCTGGCCAGACAATTTAGTTTGCCATTTTGATCCCAAATTTTAACACCTTAAAGAATTAGGGAGGGATTTTCCTGATGGTCCTGTGGCTAAGACTCTGCGCCCCCTAGTGCAGGGGGCCTGGATTGGATCCCTGATCAGGGAACTAGATCCCAACTAAGAGTTTGCATGCCAAAACTAAAGAGCCTGCATGCCTCAACTAAGATCTGGTGCAGTCAAATAAATAAAATATTTTTAGGAAAGAATTAAGGGAAAAAGTTAAAACTCTTATTTCAAATCGGCAGGTGAGTTAGGAAGTTTTGATTGAGAGGAAGGAGCTCCGGGAGGCGGCGAGTCACCGGCACACTCTCTGTTTGTTTATGGAAGGGTTTCCCCCTCCTGGGTGCTCTTGGTTTATGGTGGGAATATGAGCATGGCTGTGGAAGAAAGGAGTACAGTGGCTCCAAACTCTACCCAGAAGCCTGGTGGCCACCATACTGTTACAGAAAGCTGTATAGTTAGATTTCAGCGGGTACTTTGTTAGTCCCTGTCTGGGTTGGGTCCTGGGTACAACGATCAGCTTCCTTGCTTGTCTTTATTTTTCCTTTAAAAAAATTAACCTGAACTTGGTGACTGTGTTTTTGCTCATGGAAACCTGCTCATCAGGACCCTTGGCACAGTTGGTTTGATATCTGAGTCTCAGCACCCAGTCTCCCTCACTCCTCAGACCGTCTCTGGCACAGCCTCCAGGGCTCTGCAAGCTGTGAGTGATGAAAGTGCATCACTGAGATTCTGCCTTTGGCTGTCACAGGAACTGCCATCAACCCCTGGATTCTTCTCTCTTTAGTTGTCTGAAACTCTCTCCTTAGTCAGTCAACGTGAAAAGAAGAAAATTTCTTTTTCCTCATCTAGTTTTTTTTCCCCTTAGTGGGGAAAGGTTTATTGATTATCTTTTTAACAACAAATGAGTTTCATCAATATTTCTCATTATACCTGGAAACACACATTACCTTTTGTGCCCTTATTCCTGCCATTTTTCATATTAAAATTAAGAGAACATTGAATGGAATCATCTTTCAATCACCACTCACATTAGCACTTATTTTGTTTGCAACTTTGAAACTAAAGATCTATAAAATTTTAGATATAAACTCCCTAGACATGAGGTTCTCAAGCACTCATGAGTGACTGAATTTAGTGTTGAACTTATAATTCAAAGAAAGAAAGACTGTGAAGTATACCTCAGAGACTCAGAAATCATATCTTGGAAAAGCGATCACGTTCTATTTGTTTCAAATCAAAGTAGCATCATTACAGGATTAATTCAAGTTATTATCTAAGAAGATATTAACCTGTGTATGGTACACAGCTTCAACATTCAGTTTCATTTTGCTGCATGCATATTTGCATAGTCGCTCAGTGGAGTCTGACTCTTTGCAATCCCATGGACTGTAGCCCGCCACTCTCCTCTGTCCATGGAATATTCCAGGCAAGAATACTGGAGCGGGTTTCCATTTCCTACTCCAGGAGAAGTCTTCCCAAATCCAGGGATTGAATTCACATCTCCTGCATCTCCAGCATTGGCAGGTGGATTCTTTACCACTGTGCCACCTGGAAATCAAGAAACTATAAATTTTACTGGACAAGCACACAAAAAGCCTGTAATATTATTCATCACCCCTCGAAGCAGGTCATAGAACAGCAAAGTAATGTCACTAACAAGAAGCAGTTTTCTGTAGTAGACAGCAATTTTTACACTGCCATGAATTTATCTTACTAGTGACAGCAAGTTTGGCTGGATCTGACCAGAACTGGTACTTTCCCCAGTCCCTTACCAGAGTTCGAATATGAGATAAGCTTAAACCATGTTTAATATTGGTCACATGTTTCCTCCACTCAAAGTCCCATCCCTCTTCTGATCTAAATGATTAAGGAGGATGTTTAGGAACTGACATTTCTATGTTTTGTTATAGAGTGGTCAGTAAGCACTATTTTGCAATGCCAACACTTGTAAGAGAAGACAGCAGCTACTTTAATATGATTAAAGGTAGCAAATTCACTACAGCAAATGAGACATTTCATTGGCCACCATACGTTTCTTTGTAGCTGGCTAACTTTCTATTTACTTTGTTCAGGAAAATGCCAGGTCAGTTAGTACAAGAATTTGCTGGGCTCACAAATAACCTTGTAAGGAGTTGGCATTCTATTTTCCTAGCTCTATTATTTCTGTTGTCTTCTTAAGATATGCTGTATGGTAAAGCTTAACGCGACTCTCATTTCTTTAAAGTCACTTGAGGGATTAGATAGCAATGAGAACCTGGGGAGATATACAGAGGCAGTAACCAACAAAGCCTCCTTAAGTAACTGGGCTCAGGGTATGCAAATTAGTAGGGAGAGGACTGTGCCTCTCGGTGAGCAAGTGTCTTGGTGAAAGCTGCTGAGATGGGGAACCTTCCTGGGGTCAATGGAGGGACTGATGAAGCAGAGATGGCCCCAGGAAAAATGATACCTGCCTCTCAACAATATCCATTTCCCCTCTACAGAGCTAGTAGGAGGGTTAAAAGACAGAAATAGTGAAATCATTCATATCCTCAACAAGTAGTTAAGAGATACATGAAACAAAAAGATATAAAATATAATGTCAAAAACATTAAATATTGTGAGCATGGGAGTAAAAACCCTGGATTGTTAGAATGTGTTTGAACTTAAGAGATCATCAACTTAAAATAATCATGAAAAGTGAAAGTGAAAGTCACTTAGTCATGTCCGATTCTTTGAGACTCCATGGACTGCAGCCCAGAATACTGGAGTGGGTAGCCTTTTCCTTCTCCAGGCGATCTTCCCAACCCAGGGGTCGAACCCAGGAGTCAAACCCAGGTCTCCCACATTGCAGGCAGATTCTTTACCAACTGAGCCACAAGGGAAGCCCAAGAATACTGGAGTGGGTAGCCTATCCCTTCTCCAGCAGATCTTCCCAGCTCAGGAAATGAACTGGGGTCTCCTGCATTGTAGGTGAATTCTTTACCAACTGAGCTATCAGGGAAGCCCAATACATGATACCAAAATCAAACAAAGATACAAAAAAAAAAAAAAAAAAGGAAGAAAGAAAATTACAGGCTAATATCATTGATAAACATAGATGCAAAAATCATCAACAAAATATTAGCTAACAGATTTTATCAATATATTTCAAGGGTCATACACCATGCTAAATGGGATTAATCCTAGGGGTTCAAGAATGGTTTAATGTCCATAAATCAATCCATGTGATATAGCATAGTAGCAAATTGAAGAATGAAAATCATATGATCATTTCAATAGGTGTAGAAAAAGTTTTTGACAAAATTCAACATTCATATATGATAAATACTCTCAAGAGAGTGAGTAGAGGGAACACTAACATAATAAAGTCCATATACGGCAAACCTATAGCTAACATCATAGACAATGGTAAAAAGTGGGAAACATTTCCTCTAAGATAAGGAACAACCCAAGGATAATCACTCTTGCTAGTTTTATCCAACATAATATTTGAAGTCCTAGCTAGCCACAGCAATCAGACAAGAAAAAGAAATAAAAGGAATCCAAATTAGAAAAGAAAAGGTAAACCTGTCATGGTTGCAGATGACATTATACTATATACAGAAAATCTTAAACGTGCCACCAAAAAACCATTGGAACTAATAAATGAGTTTAGCAAAATTTCAAGATACAAAATTAATATAGAGAAATACATTGCAATTCTATCACTAACAACAAACTGTCAGAGAAATTTTAAAAATCACTCCATTTACAACTGCATCAAAAAGAATATAATACCTAGGAATAAATCTAACCAGGGAGGTACTAGGAAAGCTTTAATAGGATGAAATTGAAGATGACACAAACAAATGGAAATGTACATCATGCTTATGGATTGAAAGAATTAATATTGTTAAAATGATGATGCTCTTCAAGGCAATCTACAGATTCAACATAATCCCTAAAAAAATACCAACAGTATTTTTCACAGAACTGGAACAAATAATTCTAAAACTTTTATGGAAACACAGAAGGCCATGAGTATCCAAACTAATCTTGAGAACAAAGAACAAAGCTGGAGGTATCATGCTCCCTAATTTCAAACTATATGGCAAAACTATAGGAATCCCAATAGTATAGTACCAGCACAAAAATAGATCAATGGAACACTGAACATAGATCAATAGATCAAACAAAATAGAGCCCAGAACTGAATGCAAATGTATCAGGGCAATTAATCTATGACAAAGGAAGTAAGAATATGCAATGGGGGGGGGGGGGAAGAATATGCAATGGGGAAAAGATAGCCTCTTCAATAATGGTATTGTGAAAACTAAAAAGTTGTATGCAAAAGAATAAAACTGAACTACTTTCTCATGCCATATACAAAAGTAAACTCAAAATGGATTAAAGACTTAAATGTAATACTTGAAAACATAAGACTTCTTCTAGCAGAAAACATAGGCAATTTTTAGAAAACAAAGTCATGCTCTTTGACATCAGTTTTAGCAATATTTTTTGTGTATGTCTCCTCAAGCAAGGGAAACAAATACAAAAATAAACAAATGGGACTATGGAAAGCTAAAAAAGCTTTTTCATGGCAAAGGAAACTCAAAAAAGAACCAAAGAGGTTGCCTACTGTATGGTATGCATATTGGTATTGCTCACTCACTCACTTGTGTCTGACTGTTTGCAACGCTATAAACTGTACCTTGTCAGGCTCCTCTGAACATGGTATTCTTCCAGCAAGAATCTTGGAGTGAGGTGCCACTTCCTCTTCCAGGGGATCTTCCAGGGATCAAACCCACATCTCTTATGTTTCCTTGCTCTGACAGGCAGATACCACTAGCACCACTTGGGAATATGCAGTACCAATACATAATATTTGTCAATATACAAAATACAGAAAGAGCTCATACAACTCAACATCAAGAAACAAACCACCCAATTTATAAGTGAGCGAAAAATCTAAATAGACTGTTTTCCAAAGAAGACATAGAGATGACCAATAGACACATGAAAAAATATTCAATATCACTAGTCATCAGGGAAATGCAAATCAAAACCAATAAGATAATTATCTCACACCTATCAAAGTGGCTAGTATCATATCAAAAAGACAGCAAATAACAAGTGCTGGAGAAAAGGGATCCCTCATGCACATTGATGGGAATTCAAACTGATAGTTCAGTTCAATCACTCAGTCACGTCCTACTCTTTGTGACCCCATGAACCACAGCACACCAGGCCTCCCTGTCCATCGCCAACTCCCGGAGTCCACCCAAACCCATGTCCATTGTGTCGGTGATGCCATCCAACCATCTTATCCTCTGTTGTTCCCTTCTCCTCCTGCCCTCAATCTTTCCCAGCATCAGGGTCTTTTCAAATGAGTCAACTCTCTGCATGAGGTGGCCAAAGTATTGGAGTTTCAGCTTCAACATCAGTCCTTTCAATGAACACCCAGGACTGATCTCCTTTAGGATGGACTGGATGGACCTCCTGGTAGAGCCACTATGAAAAACAGTATGGGTTTTCCTCTGAAGAATTAAAAGAAAAGCTGCTATATGATCCATAAATTCTACTCCTGTTTATTTTTCCACAGAAATCAAAAACAGAAAAATTGAAAAGATATATGCATCTCTATATTCATTAAAGTGTTATTTACAATAGCCAAGATATGGAAGCAATCTAAGTATCCATTGATAGATGAATGGATAAAGATGTGACATATATATATTAAATATATATGTATGTATTTTTATAAAATGAAATATTACTCAGTCATAAAAAAGGATGAAATCTTAACATTTGCAAGAACATAAATGGACCTAGATGGACCTAGATGTATTATGCTAAGTGCAATAAGTCACAAAGAGAAAGACAGATAATGTATGATTTCTTTTATATGTGGAAAATAAAAAACAAAACAAATGGACAAATAATAAAACAGAAACTGACTCATGATACAGAGAACAAGCTGGTGATTGTCAGAGAAGCATGTAGGTCTGTTGGTGGGGGGATAAGTGAAATAGGTGAGGGAGATTAAGAGGAACAAGCTTCCCATTATAAAATAAATGTCACAGGGATGCAATGTATAGCACAGGGAATAGAGTCAATAATATTGTAATAACTTTGTATGGTGACAGATGGTAACTTATTGCATTGATCATTTTGTAGTTATAGCAAAATTGAACCACTATGCTCTCCACCTGAAACTAATATTGCAAGAAAGAAAAAATGTGCTTTGCACAATTAAAAAAAAACCCACCCCTTATTTTATATAATACTATCTTGTTTTCTGGAGCGTTTTCCCATCAGCATGCCATTCTGTTGTCTACTCTCAGTTACCTGACTGATGAAGGCGGGAACCAAATCCATTGAGTCTGTCTCCCATAGCACTTACAAGGCTACTATGAAGCTGTCACAATTAAGGTTACTACTAACAGGATTTCAAGCAGCAGGATGAGGGCAACTTGCGATGCTGACTTCGGCCATGCTTCCCAGAGTTCTGGGCCAACCAGCTTAACAAACGTCATAAACCATCAGATTCTACCTTAGAAATCCAGATGTCTTTCTCCTTAAGTTTAAGCTTTGACCTTTCTACCTGGCCCTGGCATTACTCCAAGTACAGAAGAACGTATTAGCGATTGCACAGATTTCTCCTTGACCCATGAGGAGGAAGTTTACAGAAATTCTATCATCCATAACAGGTCTGACCTTACATGTCTTCCAGACCCTGGGTGGTGTCATTGATGATTTCAGCTAAAGTAAAGGACAAATTTTATACTACGTTTTCTTTTTTTTTTTTTCACTTTTTTTTCTTTTCCATTTATTTTTGTTAGTTGGAGGCTAATCACTTTACAATACCGCAGTGGGTTTTGTCATACATTGACATGAATCAGCCATGGATTTACATGTATTCCCCATCCCGATTCCCCCTCCCACCTCCCTCTCCACCCGATTCCTCTGGGTCTTCCCAGTGCACCAGGCCCAAGCACTTGTCTCATGCATCCAGCCTGGGCTCGTGATCTGTTTCACCCTAGATAATATACATGTTTTGATGCTGTTCTCTCAAAACATCCCACCCTCGCCTTCTCCCACAGAGTCCAAAATTATGTTCTGTACATCTGTGTCTCTTTTTCTGTTTTGCATATAGGGTTATCGTTACCATCTTTCTAAATTCCATATATATGCGTTAGTATACTGTATTGGTCTTTATCTTTCTGGCTTATTTCACTCTGTATAATGGTCTCCAGTTTCATCCATCTCATTAGAACTGATTCAAATGAATTCTTTTTAATGGCTGAGTAATATTCCATGGTGTATATGTACCACAGCTTCCTTATCCATTCGTCTGCTGATGGGCATCTAGGTTGCTTCCATGTCCTGGTTATTATAAACAGTGCTGCGATGAACATTGGGGTGCATGTGTCTCTTTCAGATCTGGTTTCCTTGGTGTGTATGCCCAGAAGTGGGATTGCTGGGTCATACGGCAGTTCTAATTATACTACCTTTTCTAATTGTACCACTCTTCTCTCCTATCCTAGATACACTGCCTGCAAAGTGTGCACAGATGTGAAGACATCTGCCTACCTTAGAAGTAACCCCAAGTAACCGAGGGTCTCTGCAGCCATCTGAGGGTGGTATGATCTACTCATGGTGTTTTCTTAAACACTTGAAGATCTCTGTGATATGCTTCTGCCCCCAAAGTGCAAGTTACCGTATGTTGAGAAGGGAGGCAAATTAATGCTTGACTCCCACACAAAAAGCACAATCCTGAGGGGGTACATGGTGTGCTGGAAAAAAAAGTTTTGTTTACAATTGTTGGGGACCCCCAAGGAGTCCTACATCATTTGGGGGCACAAGCTGATAATGCTTCTAATGTGGCCTGCTAGCCAAATGGTAAAACTTAGAGGCCCCAGGTCAGTTCAAATAGCTGAATCTCATCCTTGTTTTTGGAGGAAAGAAATCTGTATCTATTATCTAGTCTATAGATAAATAGATAAGTGATGATGCTTAAGAATTATCCATCTATGCTTTGTTAAGAACCTTGTTTTGCCCAGAGTGTATTTGAACTTGACCAAATGTTTTGAGTAACTATAGAGATAATCATATGATTTTTCTCCTTATACGTAATAGTATGGGAAAGTACATAAAAAGTTTCTAAATATTGGCGTATTCTTATGTTCTTGGAACAAACCTTATTTACTCGTGCATCCTAATTTCAGTATGATGTTGTATTTTGTGTGTTAATATTTTATTTAGGATATTTTAATTGATACTGACAAGTCTATTTGGTCTGTAGTTTTATGTCCAATCTTTGTTAGATTTTCTATGTTATGCTCACTTCATTTAAAAAATGTGGTCTGTGTATAGTATTTGGAATTTATTAAGTTTTTCTTCATGGCCTGCTATGTAATAAAGTTTAAAAAATATTCACCAAGGATTTGGAAAGATTGTGTAATTTTGTATATTGGATAGCTTGTTAATTGTGTGTGGCTTAAATTCTCTCAAATGTTCCCCTGCCTGCCTCTGACCTATATCCCCTTTCTCTTAAGATAGCCAATGTCAACAGTTTCTAGTGCATAATTTCAGAAAAATATTTATGTATTTAATATCATATATGTGAATATCTTTTAAATATAAAAATTAAATTGTTTTATGTAATGTTTTATGACCTATATTATTTTAGTTTCACTTAACTTGGATGTGTATTTATAGCCACACACATAGATATACCTTATTGTCAATAGTTCTTTCTATGTTCTTTTAAAGAATAACTAAGACAGTCTTTCCCTCCCAAGTATTTTGATTTATTTTAAATGCATTTTGTCCCTAGCATCTAGTTTTCTTGCATAATGATCAGAGAATGTAGCTGTATATAATATTTGGGGTTTATTGAGAATTTATGATTTATACATAATAAAATTTTTAAATATCCCATGGTGATTTGGAAAGAATGTGTAGTTTTTGTATCTTTCCTGGCTTATTAATGGTTTGTGATTCAAATTCTCTATAATGTTTTAGATTTTGATTACTTGATCTGCCAAATTTTGGAAGTATGATTCTCCCATTATGATTGTGATTTTGACAATTCTTGCATTTCTAACTTTTTGATTTTTACATATATTTTGATTACTGTTGCTTAGAATAAAATAGTTCTTGGCTCTTTTATCTTCTTTGTGTATTGTATTTTAAAATTAATATAAAATATCTCCCATTGCATTAATGATTTCTGCATTAAAATCCATATTTGTGACAGATATGCTTTTACATGCCATTTCGTTTACATTTGGCTGATATTGCATGCTTTTTATGTCCAAGCAGTGACAGTCTGTTTTGAGTGTGTTTCATAGAAATAGAGTGTAGCTGAGTCTAACAGCTATAAGAAGACTACAGAGCATGTAATGAAATTTTTTGGCATCTCCCAGATCTAAACCTCAGCTCCACCATTTACTGGCCATGTGACCTCATGCGAATTATTTAACTCCTCTGAGACTCAGTTTCCACATCAGTAAAATGGGACAACACACTCAGAGTATTTTGGATTGTAATAAAAAGGCAGCTCAAATGAGATTATGTGAGAAGGAAAATTTAGTGGTTTCTCATAAGAAGCAATAAATACCAGACCATGAGGAAAGACTGGTCTACCGCTGCCCTTCATTCACTCCTTCTCTAAAGCAGCCTCTCCTCATGCCTTTGTTATTTCCAATCAGAAACCCTGTTTATTCAAAGACTTTCCCTCACATGGCAGTTTGTTTGTGCCTGCCTTGGCCTTACAATGTAAGTCTGATGAGGGCACTGGACCCACTGTTCTTTACTGCGTTACTATGTGGCACACACCTGCCTTACTACTGTGTGGCACATAGTAGGTATGCAATTCAGCATATTTGGAGAACAAAAACAGATGAACTGGACCAGCATGGTGGAGGGTCAAGGGGGAGACTTATACATTGAGTTGTGTTCCCACAAAATGATGCATTCAATTATTAATGCCCAATCCTCAGAATGTGATCTTATGTTGTGATAGGATCTTTGTAGATAGAGTAAGTTAAGATGCATGCATGCTAAATCACTTCAGTCATGTCTGACTTTGTGACCCTATGGACTGGGCAGCCCTCCAGGCTCCTCTATACATGGGAGTCTCCAGCCAAGAATACTGGAGTGGGTTGCCATGGCCTCCTGCAGGGGATCTTCCTGATCCAGGGATCAAACCCTCTTCTCTTTATGTTTCTTGCATTGCAGACTGACTCTTTACCACTAACGCCAACTGGGAAGCCCAAGGTGGGAGGAGGTGGGCCCTACTCCAATATGAATGGTGTCCTTATAAAATGGGCAAAACTGAACACAAGCAGAAACATGTACAGAGGACTATGTGATGACACCTAAGAGCTCCAGGGGAAAATTATGCTGCCACGAGCCAAGGAACATCAGGGGTTACCAGAGCTGGAAGAGGCAAGGAAACACCCTTTCCCTGTATGTTTCAGAGAAGGTGTGCCCTTGTCGATAACTTGACTTGGGGGTTCTAGCCTACAGAATCAGGAGACAGTAAACTGACTTTGCTCTAAGGTACCTAGTTTGTGACACATTGTTACGGCGGTCCCAAGAAACTAAGACAAGGAGGGGGTCGCCCACTCAATGGGTCTCAGGTACCGGAGATCCATTGTTCACCTCAAGTATCACGGTTAAGAATCTGCATGCCAGTGCAGAAGACACAGTTTCAATCCCTGGGTCAGGAAGATCCTCTGGAGAAGGAAATGGCAACGCACTCCAGTATTCTTGCCTGGGAAATCCCAAGGACATAGGAGCCTGGCAGGCTACAGTCCACGGGGTTGCAGAAGAGTCAGACACGACTTAATGACTAAACAACAACAACAGTATCCCAGATGGTGCATGTCTACAAGGTAATCACGGACCCCACAGCTGGTGACCTCAGCGGCTCCTGAGTCAAGACAGAATCAGGAATGGCAAGCGTGAACTGCAGGTAAGAGACACAGGGGAACTCAAGGTGCCCTGCCTGAAAAACACCCTGCCTGACCACTGACCACTGAGTTCGGCACCGCGGAGGATGGTGCCTTCAAGGAAAAAAGGAAGTTTTTTATTCCGCACCAAATTGGCTGCTGAGTGTCTGAGAAGTCAGAATTGTGAAGGAAAACACCTAGATCTGAATGTTTAATCAACCACACACTGCCCCTGTTTCAGAAGTAGAAATGATCAAAGGAAAAACCACCCAATGCATTCTCCTGAACAGCATCTGCCATGTCAGAGATGATTGTGGAAATAGGATTTTCAAGGTCATTTAGGCAGAATAAATTAAATAGATTACTTAAGGAAAATGACCTGTTTCCCCTAACTCTGACCTTAATTAGCCATGAATAAATAGATGCTTGAAAAAAATCCCATATTTTTCCCACCAAACTGGGACTTTTCAAAGTACCCCGTGAACAGTGCTGTTTGTGTGGAGAGATTCTCAGTGATGGGCAGTTTATTTTTATATATTTATTATTATTATTATTTTGGCCGTGCCTGGATCCCACTAAGATCCATGTGGGATCTTACTTCCCCAACTAGGGATTGAAGCCACACCCTCTGCCGTGGAATCCTAACCACTGGATCACCAGGGAATTCCCTGACAGTCAGTTTAGAAAGTTGATTGGACTGATCAAAATTTATGTGATTTGAATCCCAGATAAGGAAATATCCACATACATAAGTCATTCTAATGAGCACCACTGGGAATTATGGATGCACGCTTTTATGCAAGAAGCTTAGAATACATCCACCATTAGAAGACATTAGAAGTAGAATCATTCAATTCAAATGATTTTGTTTACCTTTCAATAAATGCAGTCGAAACCTGTTCTCCAGTACCATCTCCAAATATCATCTCCAGGTATAACCCTAAGGGTTTTCTTTTGGTTTTTGTTTCCAAATTCAATCCTTTCCATTGCTTACAAGTGAATAATTGGAGAGAAAAAGTAAACTTAGTTTCAATAATTTTAATTTAGTTGAGGTTAAGAAGCTTTTGGTTTCATTCCCATTACCCTATCCTGATTTTGTTCTTTGAGGTTGATGTTTAAAAAATACTATACAAAAAAAAGTAGGGGAAGCTAAAAGTGGGTTAATAGAAATAAATTAGAAGTTTGGGATTAGCAAATATACACTACTATATATTTAGGGGTTTCCCTAGTGGCTCAGATGGTAAAGAACCAGTACTATATATAAAATAAGCAACAAGGATTTACTGTATATCACAGGGAATCAGACCCAATATTTCAAAGTAACCTATAATGGAAAAGAATCTGAAAAAGAATATGTATACATATTACTGAATCACTTTGCCGTACACCTGAAAGCAACAGGACATTGTAAATCAAAAACTATACTTCAATAAAAAAAATAAATTAAAAAAAAAAAAAAACTCTTGCTGCTCACTGAGCATGGAGAACGCACACACTCAGGAGAAAAAAAATGTGAGTTAAACATGATCACATTTCTTTTGACCACGACGAAATTTTTCATCTTAACTTCATGACTTAAATATTAGAAAAGCATGGAGCATTTTTATAGTCAGGAAGGGAGAGATGATATAAAATTGGGCTCAGAGTGATGGCTTCCTCTTCCTTGCTCTGTGCAGAAAATTCAGCCGTTAATAAAGTGGGGTCAGTTCAAAAACTGAGGGAGGCTCAACTGATGGGTCCATATTCTGGTTCGTTGTCCATGAATGCAAATAATGATGCAACAGCTCAAAGTGTGCATTTTTAAAGTCTTTAGACAGGCACTTTCTTGACGTTGAATCAGAGCTCTGTATTTGACTTTGCTTGTTATCCTGGGACATACAGCTACACTAAGGTGCAAACCTTATCTTCACCAGTTTGCTGTGTAGCTGTCACCTAGGTCCTGCATCTGATGACCCACCAACTCTGTTACTACGTGTTGCAGCCCTTCACCTTGAGTTTCTCTTAGGCTGTTTGTGGGCTGTGTGCTAAGTCGCTTCACTTGTGGCCAACTCTTTGCGACCCCATGGACTGTACCCCGCCAGGCTCCTCTGTCCCTTGGGATTCTCCAGGCAAGAATACTGGAGTGGGTTGCCTCCTCCAGGAGATCTTCCTGAGCCAGGGATCGAAACTTTGTCTCTTTAGTCTTCTGTATTGGCAGGCAGGTTCTTTATCACTAGTGCCACCTGGGAAGCCCCCTAGGCTGTTTATCGCCAAGTAATTTGAAGAAGGTCCCTGCCAGCTGTAGAGAGAAACAGGTAGTCTGTGCTAACAATCCTTTAGAAGCTTTCCCAAACTCTTGGAAAGTTTCTGTTTTATATACTAAAATTGGGTCGTTACTGAGCCGCCTTTCCATTGGAGGGACCCTTCTGTATCAAATATGCAATTAACAGGAGGACGGGATTGATGGCCATGCTTTGAGGGCTGGTCTGCTTGCTGGACCTACTTGCTGGGGAGACAGTGGATCCCATAGGACAGCTGGGGCATCGAAGACAAGCGGGAAGAGTCACTCCCCAGGTAGGGAGTGGTTATCTGCATTCATCCTCAGCAGTTCTCACTGCGACCGACCCAGAAACCCTCCATACAGAGGCTCTGATTCCTTAAAGCTGACCAAAGTACTCAGCTAGAAAGTCACTCTTATCAAGAACTCCTGCTTGCCTTAAAAAAAAAAAAAAACCTTCTTGCATCCCAGCTGGCAGATAATAGCTATATCTTTTGAAAGTCAATAACCTTACCCCTTCCTGCTGCCTCTCAGGCCCACACTTTTCTTGTTTTGTCAGCTATTTGGGGGCATTTAAAAATAAATCTAACTCTGGACTGCAGCCGTCACAGTGATACCATCTTCTCCCTTTCTCATGCACAGGAACTCAGCACCACTGACTGTTTTGATATTTCTGGCCTGAAATCCTTCTCCTATCCCGATCTGATGTTCATTCTGGTTCTCTGACATGTCTGCACTCATACCCATCAATTAGTATGGCGGGATGCCCACTTCAACAAGGTGTGGAGCCAATTTCAACAAGGCGATATGCCAATCCCATCCTGGCTCAGACAGGGACTGGAGCAAATGACACAGCATGTCCATGGAGATCCTTCCTGCTGGAGAGAGCTGCCAAAGTGGGACCTCGTGCTTCTCTCCAGGGAACCGTCGCTGTGGAAATCTTTAATCACTGTACATCATTTTCAGATTATTCTCTGTCTTGTTAGAGAAGAAATCTGCATTCTTGGATGCTGTGGATCCGTCTTGTTCAAGCAGAAGATGTCAGCTTCCCTGGTGGGCTCAGACGGTAAAGAATCTGCCTGCCATGCAGGAGACCCAGGTTTGATCCCTAGGTTGGGAAGACCTCCTGGAGAAGGGAATGGCTACCCGCTCGAGAACTCCTACCAGAATTCCATGGACAGAGCAATCCATGGGGTAGCAAAGAGTCGGACACGACTGTGTGACTTATACTTTCACTTTGCAAGCAGAAGATAGACATGTAAGTGTTATCAAGCATGCAAGGGTGCAGTAAGGAGCTTGGGGCCATCTTTCCTCCCCAAATCTGAGAACTGCCGTGACAGAAAGACGTGATCACAGAAAGCAAAACCCTCTGTGAGCTGGTGTTGTTACCTAGGAAAGGTGACTCTGGTGGCATTAGAGAACAGAGAAACACTATTATAAAAACACTGTAGAATTGTCCTTTCCCAAGGAGTTGCCTCTGGCTCATGGAGAAAAGCCTCGAATGAATTAAGACGCTGAAAGAGTAGAAAAAACAGGCAAAATCTAGCAGTAGAATAAGCAAAGTAAACTCTCATTAGTTTAAGTAATGTTTAAAGAAAAAAAATCTGTGAAAAAAAATTTGCCCTGACTGCCCCCCACTTCTCCCCAAAAGACACAAAAGGGCCCGCCCACGTGAGAACTGTCCTCAAGATGGAATGAACTTTTTTTTCAGTAGTGAGACTAGTTCAGATAAATGACCAAAGACATCTGGATGCAGGAAAACAAGGGTAATAATATTACTAGTGCTTTCAATTTTAGTGAAGAGGTTTGCTTTATAAATCCTTCATTTAAGTCTATATTCCTGTTTTTTCCTGAAATAAATGCACGATTTTTTTTGACAAGGAAAAACATAAAAAAAAATATCACTCAGGAAAATTAAGACTGCAAGATATAAAAGTGAGACAAGATATAAAAGGAATAAGGAAGGTAGGAGCAAAGGTCACAAGGCATTTTTGGCAAGAAAAGGCATTCAGATAAAAAGAAGATTGGCAAAGAGGAGGAATCATGAATGAGACTCTTCTAGAGCTTGCTGCTTGCTTCCTGTCATAGAGTAGAGATAAGAACAAGAGCTCTTGTTCACAGAGGTGAATGAGAATCAGGGACTGATGGCCAATGACCCAGCTCAGGAGTATTTCTGGCTATCCTTAGGAAGTATTTGCCAATGCAAACCTTGTGCATCGGGAGCTCTCTGCGCCCCAATTCTGGTGCTCCTGAGGCTGTGGCACCCTGATGCCCCAAGTGGGCTGTGCCCTGGGGCTCTGAGTCAGTGGTGTGCTGGAGCAGGCTAGACTGACAATGGCTGGAGGTGACATATTCAGGAATTTGGCCTGTGGTCATCAAGCACACACGTTACCAAAATCTAAGTTCAGTTCAGTTCAGTTGCTCAGTCGTGTCCGACTCTTTGCGACCCCATGAACCGCAGCATGCCAGGCCTCCCTGTCTACCACCAACTCCCGGAATCCACCCAAACCCATGTCCATTGAGTCGGTGATGCCATCCAACCATCTCACCCTCTGTCACCCCCTTCTCCTCCTGCCCTCAATCTTTCCCAGCATCAGTTACATAAACTATAATTAAATAAATAATATTAAAACAAAAGCAATTCATTCTCAAAAGTCATCAGTTCCTCATTATTTTACTATGATCATAACATTTACCTGCCTCTATTGCATCTGTAAATGACAACCCACTCCAGTATTCTTGACTGGAAAATCCCATGGACAAGGAGCCTGGTGGGTTACAGTTCATAGGGTTGCAAAGAGTTGGACACGACTGAGCATGATGGATGGATGGATGGATGGATCGATCGATCGAATCTGTGATTAAAATTATTATGTGTGGGGGGTGGGGAGGGGGTGTTTCTGCATCTTCTCCCAGCTCTGTGTTTAACGACATCACATTTGCAGCTTGCAACTGGCCATGATGGAAATGTTTATACCCTGAAAATTAGCAAGTTCTGCACATTGTGGCTTTTATTTTTTTATTTTCTAGTGAGCCAGTTGTTCAAATATATTTATTAGCACACCATTGCTTGAAGTTCACACAAGCCGAGCTTCTGTGTGCTATAATCAAGTGGCCAGCCTTGATTCACACCACTTTCTACATTTTTAACTGCATTTTCCCAAAGCTGAGGTTTGCTTTGGATTTTCAGAGCCTCAAAAGGGTGGTGGAAAAGACCTTTGCAGTCTTTTCGCTCTTCTGAGGACTCGGGCACCAGTGTGATGATGGGGGGAAATGACACCAAAACATCCTCGGAGCTCCTTGTGTCTGAACCCGAGGGGCTGACTCCGAGCAACTCTACATTGCTGTCTCCTCCATTAGAGCCATTTTCCCCAGGAGGTTCTTCAGGTCCCCGTGGGTACCCACGCTGTCCCCCAGCCCTCAAGTTCTGCTTAGCCTCAAAGCTTCAGAGGCCAGGGGTGAAGGTAAGGTCGAACTAGTGATGCCGATGGGAGCAAAAGCGAAAAAAACAAAGCAAGACAGATCTGAGCAAGAAGGAGGAAATGGTGACTCTATCTCAGTAGTTACAGGTGATGAAAGAGAAGATTGTGTCCAAGATGACTCTGTTTCACAATCTTACTAAGGACTACCAGGATTACAGAGAAGAACTCCTGTCAGGAATACACACCCCGAGTACAGCATTTCCATTTGCCATCCTAAGAACAAGACATGACAATGATCAAAGTGCGAAGGTGTTAATATTGGCTTGAAATACTTCTCAAAAAAAAAACCTCTATTGATACTATAGGGAATATGAATACATATAAACTGTTCACTTTGCCGTACAGTAGAAACTAACACAACATTATAAAGCAACTGTACTATACCCTAATGAAGAATTTTTTAAAAATTAATAAGCTGATTTTCTTTATCCATGCTGCATGTGTGCTAAATTACTTCAGTTGTGTCTGACTCTTTGCGACTCCTGTGAACTGTAGCCTGCCAGGCTCCTCTGTCCATGGAATTCTCCAGATAAGAATATTGGGGTGGGATGCCATTTCCTACTCCAGAGGAAATCCTCCCAAATCCAGGGATTGAACCCTCGTCTCTTACGTCTCCTACGCTGTCAGGCAGCATCCCACCTCCCCAAAAAACAAAACACAGGAAAAATTTAAATGTCCGTTCAGTTGGATGACATTTCTTTTGCTCCTTATCTTGACCTCTTAGGGTATCAGACAGTGGGATAGTGCTGGTCATGACCTCTTTGAAATATTCTCCTCACTCAGCTTCTGTATCAGTTAGGGAGGGAAGAAGGAAAGAATTCACTTTAAGGAGTCAGCTCACAGGACTGTGGGGCTGGCAAACCTGAAATGTGTGGCACAGGCCAGCAAACTGGAAACTCAGGCAGGACTTCTATGTTAGTCTTCTTGTTTAGGAAGCGTTAGTCTTTGCTTTTAAGGAAGGCCTTAAAAAGAACTGATTGGAACTATTTATGTTATCCAGGGTGATCGCCTTTACTTAAGGGTTGTAAAGATAAATCACATCTACAGAATGCCTTTTTGGCAAAATTAGACTAGTGTTTGACCAGATAATGGCGTCACAGCCTTGCCAAGTTGACTTAAAATTAACCATCACAGCTTCCAAGCAAGACCTCCCTCCCGACTGTTGGGGTTCTTCCCCAGAGTCTCTTGCTGGTCTCTTCTTCTGCCGGGTCCCTTTTAAATGTTGATGTTCTCCAGCATCCATCTGAATTTGGGGTACAGCTTTTAAGAGTTAAAAGAAATTTTATAAATGTATGAATGGACACGGAACTGTGAAAACCATATAATATACTTATGAAATGGTGAAACTTTAGACAGAGTATTTTGTTCTGAGGCAGCATAACTTTCATTGGAATAGAAAAATAAAATAAGGAATCAAAATAAGACATTGCTTGTTCTCCTTGCACTCTTTGGACATGGCATATCTTAGAGATGCCCAAGTCTCATCTTCAGCCCTCTTTTCTTAATGTGCAACACTGTCTCTTTGGGGATCTGATCGATGCCCAGCCTTCAGTGACACCAGCACACCCATGTCTCCAAAATAATGTTTCAAGGAACACTAGATTTCATGTACAAATAAGGTAGAGAAATGCCAGCTATAGATTGCTTGTTCTTGGAAATTTGCAATCTGTATTGTCAAACTAAAGACTCTGCGAAGCCCTGCAGAAACAGGGAAAACACAGCCCTCAATCTGAGTTCTGAGCCCAGAGCCCAAGTTTCAGAATGGTTGTTTGCAACTGTATATTACACTGAGATATGTCCCATGCAATTCAAAGGTAACATGATCAAAACTGACATTATTTTGCTTGATCCAAACTGTTTCCTCTTCTGTTATTTTTCTTATCTTCTTTCATAGCTGGTACCTGAGTTGTCCAAAAAAAAAAAAAGACCTACAAGACCACGTGGACCCTCTCTCCCCTCATGGTTCTCCATTTACCAGTTTACTTACTTCTGCCTTCTCAGAAGGTCCTGCCTGCCGCACCGCCCCACCCCATCTTCATCCAAATGGTTTCTGCCTCCCCTCTGCCTGCCACATACCCTTCGTCTGTAACAATAACCTCCTCACTGCTTCTACTGCCTCCGGAAAGATGGTCTTCAAACACAAAATGATGACGTGACTCGTGGTCCACACCAACAAGTGGCTCCTTTCTGACTCCTCGTGATGTCACAGCTCTCATCTTGGACGATGTTACACATTTAAGATGAAGCGCTAAAGCTTTCTTAGTTGCTCCGGAGTAACTTAAAGAAAACTCCTCTACCTTCCTTGGATGTGTGGATGTGTCCCTGTTGGGCTTGAAAAGGCACTGACAGTCTTCAAGTGAGGTTTGGGAAGCAGAAAAGTAGGGAGTATTATTGATGTAAAAAAAAATTCTTTTTTGGTCATTTCTTTCTGATCACAGAAAATTGAGAGCTGACTGTTTAGGGAATCACTAGATCAAATAGTCTGAATCAGGCAGTTGACTGATGGGGTAATGGGATACTTAATACTACTAAAGTAGACTTCACAGATCAGAAAAATTCTGGCTGCTCTTTAAAAAAAAAGGTGTTTAAAAAATTTCCAATGGTACAAGATGTTGTAATATGAAAAAGAGCAGATTGCAAATTAAAAGTTTCACCTTGACACCCTCAAGTGGTGAAACTAGTATATTTTTCCATACAAGGAAACATGAATTCTGGAAGGATGCATCCCAAACTATTAATAGAGTTTATCTCTAGGGAGAATAAATTGGTCATTGTCATATTCTTCTATCTGCTTAATTGTGTTTTCTCACATGTCTAAAATGAATTATTTTGGTAATAAGAAAAAAAAGGTGTGGCTTAAAAAAATTCTTTGCAAATCTTGGCAACTTAATAGACTGACCGATCTTAGTCTATTTATGTCCAAGATGACCTAAATTTACCTTTTCTCCACGTCCCTCAGTTTTGTTTTTCTTCCAGCAGAACAGCATGCCAATTTAAAATAGTCAATAGCGTACTTTCAGTGCTCATCTATGTGGTCTGGCATTTAACATATTTTCCAGGAGAAGGTAGTACAACCCAACCATGATGACAACCCTTCTAAGAAAACCCTGGCTACTCTGAGAATTTAAAAGTAAAAACTGCAAGCTGGCTTTATCTCAAAATATATAAAGGATGAACACTGACATGCATAAAAAAATAATTTAAAGAACTCTTATCTAAGCTCTGCTTACTATTTATTTAGATTTATTTGTCTACCCAACCCATTCTAATATCCTAGATATTATAGATCTTATTATGGCTGGAATGATTCATGATTAAATTTGTCTTTTTTTTTTTTTCAAATAGATTTCAAGTGTAAGTACCCAAAATGTTAATTTTTCTTTACCTTACTTGGAGGGAGTGGGTGCATGTCTTTTTAATTTCTTTTCACATTTTTACTTAATAAGTACTTTCATTTTCAATATGTTAAAACCAAAAATAATTTTGAATCTTTTATACAAGGCTTGTAAGATTTTTTATTTTAAAATCAATTAAGTTGCTATAATGCTGATCCCAGTATCTGAGGAAAAGAAAGCACACATATTTTATTCAATTAGGGTGAATGTATTATTTCACTATTTTGTTTAATAAATTTAACAGAATTAAAATGCATCCTTTAAAAATTTCTGAAGTAACTCAAAGTGTTTTCTCCTCAAAAGGTTCACAACTCTTTTTACTTCTCCAAGCAATATAATACACACTTAATAAAGTTCTCAGGTTCTCAGGCATCTGATGACTGAGTGCCCCAAAGTTCAATAAATATGGTAGTTAAAAAAAAATGCAACATAGAAAAAGTAGGCTTAATTCTTAAGAGCATGCTATCCATACAGTGTTCCGTGATGGTGGAAAAGTTCTACATCTGTGCTGTCAATACTGCAGCCCTGGTCATCCAGGACTGCTGAGCACTTCCAGTGTGACTAGGGTGACCAAGAAGCTGATTTTATTTAACCTTAGTGAATTCACATTTAAATGGCCACACATGACAAGAAGCCACTGATTGAACTCACAGCTCTAAAGTTATAGTCAGTTCAGACAAAAGTATTCATGGATATTTGCCACTTAGTAACATTCCTTTTGCCTAGATAAAATCAATGTTGGGCCTTGCCTAATTTCCCAAAAAGAGTAAATTAACTGTTTTCATTAGCTCTCTACTTCCAATTCTTATCTGGCAGATGGTAGGAAATGAGAGTTTCATCTATTTCCCCTGAGAACCGGCTGGCATTTCACTCCATCCCAGTAATAGTCTGGTTGAGATCCTAGGGGCTCTCCTGATAAGCCTCAGACTGATTAAAAACTGAAGTCCTTTATTTGCTACTTATAGGAGCACAATGAACCAATAATAAAACTTTTATTTTTATATATAACTAAAGAGTATCTACTAGCAATCTGCTAACCATTAGTAGGGCTTACTTTGTGGATGTAGGCGTGAAAATTAACTACACCCCTGTCCCCACCTGTATTAGTTAGGATACCCATAGGAAACAGAAGACACACTCAAGCCTGTAATTAAAAAGAGTTTAGAAAAGGACACTTTGGGCTTCCCTGGTGGTCCGTGGTTGGGAGTGCCCCTGCCGATGCAGGGGACATGGGTTGGATCCCTGGTCCCAGAGGATCCCACATGCTGTAGAGTGACTAAGCCCATGCACCACTCCTGAGCCCATGTTCTAGAACTCATGCTCTGCCGTAAGAGAAGCCACTGCAATGGAAAGTCCATGCCCCACTGCTAGAAAGTAGTTCCCGCTTGCTGCAACTAGAGAAAGCCCACAGCAACGAATACCCAGTGCAACCAACAATAACATAAATTAAAACAGACACTTTACAAATGTGTGACGACGTGAAGTGAAAGTTGCTCAGTTGTGTCTGACTCTTTGCGACCTCTGGAGACTGTAGGCTGCTAGGCTCCCCTGTCCATGGAATTCTCCAGGCAAGAATACTGGAGTGGCTTGCCATTCCCTTCTCCAGGGGATGTTCTGGACAAAAGGATCAAAGCCAGGTCTCCAGATGTGTGGGCTGTGTTAAAGGAAACCTACAAAGAGTGGTGGGTACCCCAGGATCAGCAGCAGAGGTGAGCTCCTGGACCAGACGGGACAAGGGAGGAGGTGGCTTTGGAGTCATATGAGAGTTGTTACAGGAGAAGATTGTTTGGTACGAGCTGTGCTCTTTGTTAAAGGGACACAGCCAACAGTGCAACCTTACTCCAGGCTTACCCTCTGACCTGTCCTTTGATGTATCCTATTGACTAAACCAACCGAAAGCCAGAAACTTGGAAACTTCTACAGAGTGTCTATAAAGGCAGCCTCCCAGGGCTCAGACAGGTGGACGAAAGTGGGTAGGAGATTGGAGGGACAATAGAAAATATCCAGCCACCCCTCCCAAGTTTGGAACCAGTTGAGAGAGGCACAGAGGGTTCTAAATCAACCACGAGAGACCTTAGATGGATGGAAAAGCATCTCTTTTATGACTTGACTACTTGTGAAAGTTGCACTGAATGGCAATGTTTAAACGTGTGCACTGGACCAGGTTTATGCATTTCCCCAGACTCACTCAGCCTCATTCACTCTCACTGGAGAGACTTACTCTCCATCACTGTCACCTGTTAACCAGCACCGACTTCTAACACCACTAGTTATTTTTCCACTTCCCCCTTGCCCCCCCCACCACCCTTCCGCGCGCGCGCACACACACAGGTTAAGGCCTGGCTGTAGGGTGACCCACTCTACCTACCACTGTCAAGGGCTGCAGCCGCTTTCCCGCCGAGGATTGGAGGTGCTGAGTCAACCATCCCACTTACTTCCGACTCAGATGAAGGGCTGCTTAGTGGGTTATGGAATATGGCTTCCCCAGCAGCCACCTGGCAAGAAGAAGGGCAAGTGACACAACCCAGGAATGCAGGAGTTGCCGAGTTATATCGCAAACTTTGACAGCGAAAGACAACACAGAGAATGGGGGTGAGGAAAGAGCAGATAAAGTCTCCTTTCTTCTCAATAGACTATTCTGAGGTGGTTTTTTCCTAACATCCTATTTGGGACTGAAATATTTAAATAACTGGCTGTGCTTTCTTATATAACACTGGCCTGCTCAGTCATGTAACATTTTGTATTTGCTGGTCCTCTTTCCTGGCCTGTGGACTGTGGTAAATTAAAGATGGCAGCATATTCTTGTCACTCTTTCCATTGAGAGTAGAGCTTAATTTCCCCTCCCCTTGAATTGACACCGGCCTTGGGGACTTGCTTAATTAATAGAATGTAGTGGAAGCAGCCTTCTTGGACTTCGTAAGAAGTCTTACAACTTCTGCCTTGTTCCCCTAGAGGGCCTTTTCTTGAGATGGTCACTCTGAATACTGAGCCACAATGCTGAGAGAAGCCCAAACCACATGGAGAATCCATGTCCCAGTAGCCCAACTGAGCTCTCAGCCAAGAGCTCACATCAACTACCAGCCATCCCAGACCAGGAGTGGAGACGCCATCTTGACAATGGAATGTCTATCCCAACGACCAGAGCTGATGTCACATGGACTAGAGATGAACCACTCAGTCCCATTCTTCCCAGATTCCTCATAAAGGTGGGGAAAAACAGAATGATTAATTTAAGTCACTAGGTTCTCTCACTAGCCTTTTACACAGCAATAGAAAACTGGGACGTTCCCCTCAATGGACTGTTCTTGGAAGGTATTTCCTAACGTGGATACCTTTCATAAGATCAAATAATTGGCTGTGTTTTCCTACAAAGCTGTGGCCAGTTCACTTATGGACCACCCTCCATGTATTTGCCACTCTTCCTTCTCTGCTTCATTTCGCTTTTTTGACTCTTCCTATCTTGGGATCGTACTACCAATAAATAAAGCATCCACACACAAGCTTTGCCTCAGACTTTGTTTACAGAGAAAGTTAGCAGAAGTGTCCTTGAAAGACCCTCAGAGTGAGATTTTGGAATTGATTCTGTATTTGACTGTCTGAAATCAATCAGGTGAGTGAAATGGTAAGAGCCCTTTGAAGTGGCATTACAATAGCCAACTCATTCACCCATGGTTAATTGGGATGAAGTACAGGTGAACGGCTAAACTTGGGAATATCATGGTGCTACCTTATTTGATAAGGAAGGGGCAATGATTGAGGTGTAGGGGTGGCTGATTTCAAGGAATCTGAGGTTTTGATAAGATGATAGGCTCGGGGCACCTATTACCAACTGAAGTCATGCTCTGAAAGTCAAAGGACTTTGAGAGTTGCTTTGAATGAGGCTCGCATGTCCTGCCATTGAAAGGTATCTGTACTGAAAATCAGTTCCGGGTGGCAGAGCTGTGAAGAAAACTAAGGGTATAGCCTCAACATGCCTCTAGGTCAAGGTCAGGACTTCGATAAGGAAAGAGTAGGAAGCTGAACCCTAGCATGGAGACATTGATGCAGACAAACCTGACTCTCCCTGGCTGGCAGAAACAGCCTGTTTCTCCCGGTCAGAGGTGAAGAGTCCCCCTTGCCTGGAGGGCATGCAATGACGTCACCAGAAGCAGGTACCTCCCCAAATGACGCTCATTCTCAAGTTTTCCCCAAGACCCACTCTGACCCACTTCCCTGCCCCCATGCAAATAATGATGCAAGAGGAAGTACAAACCCTGCTGGGGAAGAAACAGCCTGTTTGCCAAAGGAAAGGTCACGCCTGATCACACAATCTGGCAGGAACTGTGGGAACACCGTGGGTGTGTGTCTTGAGATGCTTTGACCAGAGGAGGTAGAGAGGCTGGATGGATAAGAATGGACTGCCACGGGCACTTACCTGTGATTCAGGATTCAGGGTTCTGGTGAGGACACCTGGAGCTGGTTCTTATTCACTGCTGCAACAGCTCCTTCCAGCCTAGTTACTGCAATGGCCAGAAGGAGATGATGGGGTGATGTTGAAACTTCCTTGACATAGTTTAGATAAAGGAGTCAGAAATCTCAAGAAGGTGGGCATGTGACAATGGATTCATTTTCTAAGATTTACCATCTGACTATGTTTCCCAGGCCTGAAGGTGGATGGTAGGGATGATGGGGAACTGGAGGCAATAGTACCAGCATCTTTGAGAAGCAGCTCAGTGGTGGCTGCCTTCTGTAGGCCAGGGATCACAGTGGAAGATGCTACTATGGAATTGGGCTCCCTCTAATCCACTGTGGTAAAAGGTATCTGGACTTTCAAAAACCAAGTGGTGGTGCTTTACCATCAATGGAAAGCAAGCCCCAAGTAACATTAAGAGCAGAAAGGCCTTCGTATGAGCGAGGGTGCCTACTTTCAGGGGTATACGGCCTTGGGAAGCTGACTAGGGTGATACTTGATTTAAATAATTTTAAAAAATCAAGAATTGCTGAGGAAAATGCCGTCATTGCCTCCTGTGATGGAAAACTGTACTCTATCACTGAGTTTCTAGATCTAAGTCAGGTAACAAACCCAGAGCCCATTGATTGAAGGATTGATAGACGGATCCCCTTGAGGAAGGACCCTCTAATGCCACTGAAAATACAGACAATAATTTCTCCTCTGATCCTTCCCTGAAAGGGAACCGAGGCAAATTGCCTGGGTAACTGTATGGCAGGGTGAGTCAAACCTAGACTTTTCAAGGGCTGTTAGTTACAGTGTATGAGATGATACTGATAGCAGGAGGTCTGAAACACCAACATGGTCTTCTGGTTAAAACAGAGGCTTACAGAGACCAAGTCCATCCAATTGTGGGTCAGTGGTTTTCGATACTTGCTTTGTGATTATTTCCTTGGTTCTTGAAGGTATAATGAAGACAGAGGTACTTAGCTTTTGGCAGCATCCTCAAATCCATTACCTGTCCTGTGGATTGGGGTCACTGTGGTAGGGAGGTCTAAACTCAGCACTATTGCCATTTGGAACCAGACAGTTCTCTGCTGTGGGGCATTTCCTGGGCATTTAGGATGCTCAGCAGCATCTCTCTCCTCCCCCCACTAGACGCCAGTGACACCTTCTAGTTGTGACAACCTAAACCGCTTCCAGACATTACCAAATATCCCCTTGCTGCTGTTGTTGTTTAATTGCAAAGTTGTGTCTGACTCTTTGGGACCCCCACAGACTGGAGCCTGCCAGGCCCCTCTGTTCTTGGGATTTCCTGGGCAAGAATACTGGTGCAGGTTGCCATTTTCTTCTCCAAGGGATCTTCCTTATTTCCTAGGGGGGCAAAGCACCCCTGATTAACAACCACTGGCTATGTGTTAGCTCCTGAAACTCCCTATCTCTTGCCATTTGCAGGAGTAATACCACCTTCCCCGAAGAGTGACCGAGAGAAACACCACTGTTAAAGTTGAAGAGGTTCCCATAATATTCTCTTTTGAGTCAACTCTCTGGCTTCTGTAAAAATCAGACAGATCACAGGACATGGTAGTGAACCACTGCACTTTCAACTATAGTGCACAGCCACCGTGCCAGACGTGGTGTCTTCCATAGCTGCCTGCCTCTAAGGCTCTGACACCACTCCTCCATGAACATCGCAGTGAAAGCCACAGCACCTCCGGTCCCTGGGACTAAGGGATAGGACTCAGTGGTGAGCTGGCTTTTCTCACCCTGTGGGTGTGGGGTCTCACTTCCCCATCAGCTGCCTGGAAATTTGAGTGATACAACCCGTAAGTGTAAGGGAGCACACGCCATCTGGAGCAAACTTTGACCAACACGAAATAGTATACAGAATGGGAAGGGGTTAGCTGGTAAACAATATTTATCCCTTCTCCCACCAAAGAGGTTTTCTGAGACAACGGGTCCACACAGCTTGTGACAAGTGACAAGGTAACTAATTATGCTTTAATTTTTTGGTAAAGCCATGGCCAATTTAGTAATACACCTACCACTTCACATTTGTTCTCCATTCTTCCCCTCCTCACAGGTTTTCCCTCATCCCATTTGCTCTGGGATTTTACCCCTCCCCAGTAGAAGTTAGCATGTAGGTTTCATCTCAGGTTCTGTTTGCTAGGAAACTTATGCTAAAACAAAGTGCAACAAAAATAAGTTTCTGGATAATCCTATCAGAATAAAACTTACCCACCTAGCAAAAGTGGGAAAATACAGTACTGCCAATTGAGACAGGCCATCTTTTTGCATGGTAGAAAAGTGTAGAACACAAAAAGAACTGGCGTACTTCATTCCTTCTCCCGAACTCACCATGTAATTAATTACTTCTATTCTTTTGGGAGATATGAGCAAGGGGCAGTTACAGCCCAGGAGGGATTCTGTCCGGTGTTACCTTAAGGACACATGAGGTCAGGGGAGTCTATTCTCCTTTCACCATGGTGACTAATGCTTGACATTCACACCTTTTGTAATCATCCCACAGTTTTTAAATATTCTGTTCTTTTCCACTAGTTTCCCTTCTTGCATTTCAGTTTCAGAAGTTTCTATTGACACGTCTTCAAGCTCACTGATTCTTTCCTTGGCTGTGTCCAATCTGTTGCTAAGCCTAAGGTATTCTTCATATCTGTCACTATGTTTTGATTTCTAACATCTCCTTTTGCTTCTTTCTTAAAATGTCCATCTCTCTGCTTATATTTCTCACCTCGTTTTGCACGTTGTCCACTTTTTCATCAGAGCCCTTAGAATATTAACTATAGTTGTTCAGAACTACTGGCCTGATAATTCCAAAGTTTCTGCCATAGTTGAATGTGGATATGCTTGTTTGTTTTTTTTTAATTCCCCCAAAGAGGGGGTGCACCGTTCCTGGAAGTACTGCAATACCAGGTCGATGTGTGGAGTGGACGGAGCAAGCTCCTATTCCAACTCCTAATCCCAAAAATCCATTTAATATATTGTCTTCGGATAGAGGACGTATCAGATATTAAACTGATAAGAACAGATACTACACTTGATCTTAGCCAAAAGGCCAAGAAGCGATGGATATGCTTGTTTTGTATCTTTATAGTGTGCTATCGTTTAGTATACCTTGTAATTTTTTTTGTTTAAAGAAGAGCATAACTTACTGGATAAAATGGACTAAAATAAATAGGTCTTTCATGTAAAGCTTTATGTTTATCTGGCTAAGAGTAATGCTCTGTTTACTGTTTGCTATCCTGTAGGTGTTAGAAGCTAATATTTTCCTCTAATGGGTTTTTTTTTTTCCCTTTCTTTCCCTTCTGATGTCATCATGCTTCCCTAGAGACTTCTTCTTAAATAAAGTCTGAGGTGTGGTGTTATTTCTGATGTAGTCCCCTGATATTACACCAGAGTCTTATTGATGTGTTGGTAAAATGTGGGGGAAGGAAAAGCATTCCATGGTTTTAGAATTAGGTCTTGGTCTTTTTTTAAGTAGGAGTGTAATTGTTTACAATGTTGTGATGATTTCTGCTGTACAACAAAATAAGTCAGCTATATGAGTACATATCTCCCTTCTCTCTTGAGTCTCCCTCCCGGCCCACCCTCATCCCACGCCCTAGGTCATCACAGACCGCTGGGGTGAGCAGCCTGTGCTGGGCAGCAGCTTCCGACGAGTTCCCTATTTTATGCCTGGTGGTGGATATATGTCAATGCCGCCCTCCCAGTTTGTCCCACGTCCCTCTCCCCTTCTGTGTCCACATAGCCTCTATCCCTGCTCTGAGGCCAGTCTTTTAACGAGTCCCTACCCTGGGGCTGTGACCTTCACAGGGACTTCTCAGTTTTGTTCTGTTTTCTCCCTCTTAGATGAAACAGGAAGGCTGGGTGGGTGTTTTTTACCCCAAGGTCATCAGGCTCTGGTAAAACCCCTGTTGTTTAGGCTTCTGTAAAGTAGTTTCCCTGAGGCTAGGTCTTATCCAGAACAAGGAGTTCTGGACAGTTTCAAAATGGCTACATTGCTCTCCCCTCTGGCAGAAGCACAAAGGGATTTCTCTCCAGTCTTCAGTGTGAGAACTGGCAGGTCTCCCACAGGTGAAACTCACCAAAGCATAGAGACCACCTAAGAAGGGGCACCTCTGGCATTTTTAACTCTCCAACTTGTCCACACTGAGACTCCAGCAATTACTTAATTACAGTTTAGGTTCTCTGACTCTGCCACTGGTTCCACAAAGCCTTCTGCTCCAGTAAGCTGTGATTCTCTGTCTATCTGTCTGTCTTTTCCAACTCTGGGGGCAGAGGTATACCTTGTGACCTCAATTCTCTGATGGATCTAAGAACAGTTGTTGATTTTCTGTTTGGTCAGTCTTTTTCTTGTTTTGTGGATAGGTACATCATGAGAAATATTGGGCTGGAAGAAGCACAAGCTGGAATCAAGATTGCTGGGAGAAATATCAATAACTTCAGATATGCAGATGACACCACCCTTATGGCAGAAAGTAAAGAGGAATTAAAAAGCCTCTTGATGAAAGTGAAAGAGGAGAGTGAAGAAGTTGGCTTAAAGCTCAACATTCAGAAAACTAAGATCATGGCATCTGGTCCCATCACTTCATGGCAAATAGATGGTGAAACAGTGGAAACACTGTCAGACTTTATTTTTGGGGGCTCCAAAATCACTGCAGATGGTGATTGCAGCCATGAAATTAAAAGATGCTTACTCTTTGGAAGGAAAGTTATGACCAACCTAGATAGCATATTAAAAAGCAGAGACATTACTTTGCCAACAAAGGTCCATCTAGTCAAGGCTATGGTTTTTCCAGTGGTCATGTATGGATGTGAGAGTTGGACTGTGAAGAAAGCTAAGCACCAAAAAATTGATGTTTTTGAACTGTAGTGTTGGAGAAGACTCTTGAGAGTCCCTTGGACTGCAAGGAGATTCAACTGGTCCATCCTAGAGGAGATCAGTCCTGGGTGTTCATTGGAAGGGCTGATGCTGAAGCTGAAACTCCAGTACTTTGGCCACCTCATGTGAAGAGTTGACTCATTGGAAAAGATCCTGATGCTGGGAGGGATTAGGGGCAGGAGGAGAAGGGGACAACAGAGGATGAGATGGTTGGATGACACCACTGACTCGATGGACATGAGTTTGACTGACTCTGGGAGTTGGTGATGGACAGGGAGGCTTTACGTGCTGTGATTCATGGGGCTGCAAAGAGTTGGACACAACTGAGTGACTGAACTGAACTGAGCTGATGATGACTTCTGCTTTATTTATGTTAATAAAGTTTGATGATAGTTTTGACTTGATATTTTACTAATAAAGGCTGCTGACCATGCCTGGCAATATTGTAAAATACTTCCAGTGTGTATATACACATACACAGCTGATGAAAAACAGAGGAAATGGAACTGATACAGCATGAAAGGTAAGAACTGGTATGGTATGTGTGCCATGAGGTCGTGCGTTCTGCCAGAGTGAACCAGGGTCCAAATTTAGGAGCTCCTGTAGTACAGTATGACCTTGCTGCCTATGTCCCAAAGATATTGTTTGCTTCTCATGCCTTGACTAAATCTGAAATCTCACCCGCTATCTCCTGTCGCACTTAAAAAATAAAGAGACAGCAACAAAAGATGCTCCAGCCATGTGGACAGCCACAAGTAATGTGCCAAGGTTCCAACCATGTCCTCATTTCTTCTCCTACCTAAGTGAAACATCAAGAACTCATTCCTCTCTTTCCCTTAGATCACAAGAAAGGTGGCCTGAGAAATCATCTGTCTTGTCTCTTTTCTCTGGCCTTCACCTGGCCCACTTCAATTCTCTAGAGTTGAAGTTACCTCCTAAGCAGAAGACAATATAAGTCTTACCAAGAAAGAGTAAACAAGCTACATATCCTTCCAGAAGTCCATCCTCTCACTCTTGACAAGCGGGAGGCAAGGCATCATTCTCTGGTGAGCTATTAGGACCCCTATGTACCATACTTCAGAATCAATAGGCTGCTGATGCTGCTGCTAAGTCACTTCAGTTGTGTCTGACTCTGTGCGACCCCATAGACGGCAGCCCACCAGGATCCCCTGTCCCTGGGATTCTCCAGGCAAGAACACTGGAGTGGGTTGTCATTTCCTTTTCCAATGCATGAAAGTGAAAAGTGAAGGTGAAGACACTCAGTCGTGTCTGACTCTTAGCGACCCCATGGACTGAAGCCTACCAGGCTCCTCTGTCCGTGGGATTTTCCAGGCAAGAGTACTGGAGTGGGGTGCCATTGCCTTCAATCAATAGGCTACCTATTAAAATTGAGCATGTCGAGATCTTTATCCAAGTTTACCAAACCAGAATGTCTACATTAATAATACAGTCATCTGACTCTCTTCTGCACATCAGAGTTTGAGAGCCACTGGGTTAGAGGAGCAAGTGGGTGGGAAGTCAGGTATATGCTATATAGTCACCAGTAATATGTGAATGAGTGCACATGTTTATGTCAAATCTGTCATTCAAGGACCAGTAGTCCATGGACCTATGGTCATGTGTAGTTATTTGAGCTCAAATAAAAACATGTGAAGAAGAAAATTCCCACTACAAACTATATACATCAGTTAATTTTATATATTCTGAAATATTACAAATTAGATTTTAGTTCAAGACCCATTGTTAGGGGAAGCACGCTGATTGAAACCACCCACCCTGGCCAGGCACCACAGTAACCATTTACATGAGTTGTTTTATGATAGGAGGTCCTGATAAGGAATACAGAACTAATAAGCCTCCACCAAACAGAAGAGTTCGGGAAAGGTCAAAAGGAGACACCACAGGTCCGACCACCTCCCAGAATCCTCTCTGGCATCCATCTTGGCTGAACAAGGCTGCAACTCCAGGAAGGACTCTGACTCAGAATGGTCGGCTGAAGACAACCCGGAAACTAATCCCATCACCATAAAACCCGAGACTGTGAGCCACGTGGCAGCGCTGTTCTCCTGGTTCCCTCACCCTCCTGCTCTCCGCCCGGGCGCCCTTTCCCAGTGAAATCTCTTGCTTTGTCAGCACGTGTGTCTCCTCAGACAATTCATTTCTGAGTGTTAGACAAGAGCCCAGTTTCGGGCCCTGGAAGGGGTCCCCCTTCCTGCAACAACATGACTAATGTGGATATTGATTTTATTTTAATTAGGATAGTTATTATATTTATCTTATTTTAACTGTGATGAATATTTAAATAATTTAACTTATTTCATTATCTAACAATCAAATAAAATTGATTAGAATTAATATTTAATTTAATTATTTTAATAATAGTAGTAGTGGTGATAAAGGCTAGCATTTATTGAGTGCTTCACCATGCTTTAGACATAGTGGCAAGTGGTTTTCATTGATTATCTCAATTAATTCTTATAGAAACTGTGAGGTAGGTAAAACAATTATTCCCATTTCACATATAATGAAACTGAGGCCAAAAGAAATTCAGTAAATTTTCCAAATCATATAACTTGCAAGTGGCAGAGACAGAACCCAGCCCAGGACTGCCTGCCCAGGCTCATAACCACTGCTTCAATGCAGTAAAATTAATTAGATAATAACATATTTTAAAAAATTATAGTCCTTTGTGATATTGGTCAGTTCTGACCCTTGCCTTTACTATTTGGCTCTTTTACACGATAAATCTTTGGTACTTAATTTTGAGAGTGTAGATGGCTTAAGGTGCCTATGTTTAATTAAAAAGAAGTACGTTTAATTGCACTGGCAAATTTTAAATGCTCAACTACCCTCTGAGCTGGCAAAACCTTCTAAGTTCTTAAGTTAACCCTCAGACTTCCAGAAATTTTGCTTGACGAATGAAAGCTTATTTGAATAGTGAGAGCCTCCCCATTTTTGGATTATTAAGATTTTCCCAGATAACCATGCAGCAGCTTCTTCTCTGATGTGGTGGAGGGTGCCTTTGGAATTACACAGGAAGCAGCTTGCAGGAGGCCTTTTCCCCTCTTTCCCAGGTGTTGGATGTAGTAACAGTTCTCAGATGATTTGATAAAAATCCTTCCGGCTCAATCAGGAGAGAGTAGCAGTGTTCATTAGAGCAGTGGTCCCCAACCTTTTTGGCACCAGGGACCAATTTCATGGAAGGCAATTTTGCCACGGATGGTGGGGGTGGGGGGTTGGGAGGTGGTTTGGGGATGATTCAGGCACATTACACTTATTGTGCACTTTATTCTATTACATCAGCTCCATGGCAGATCATCAGGCATTAGATCCTGGAGGTTGGGGACCCCTGCCTTAGAGGACTTAAGACAAGGACATCTGAATATCAGCCTCTGAGAGCGCAAAGCTTTTTGCAAAACCATAACCAGTCTTTTCTACACCAAATGCTACACCTTTAAGGCCTCATTTGCAAATAAAAGATTGCAAGTTTCTGGCATTTGCTTACTATCATTCCTCCAGGCACAATAACCAGTCAGCCTCCTAAGGACAGAGGGGCTGTCAATATCACTTCCAAGCAATGAGACCTCTGCCGAGTAGGAGAGAGGGGGGAGATGATGGTCAACAGGCAATCTAGCTTTCACGTTAACACTCCCCGGAGGATTTTCATTACCCTTTTAGCATCAGGCCTTACCTTTTCCCTTCTCAAGGTCAGCTCTGTCTAGACAGTTCAACTTTCGGCAGCGAAAGCACACTCACAATAGGCTTGTGCCCGGGATCTCTCAGGGCACCCTTCCACCTAAATCGGGAGAGTCCCCTCCTTCTGTCTAGTTTGTGACCTTTCTCTAGGTGAGAAGGTCCCCTTCGAGGCAGCCAGGTCGGCCTTGTTATGGTGATGGTGCTGCAGAAGGCAGCTTCTCCCTCGTTAGAAGTGACATCATTGTACATTAAAGACATCATATCTCCTTTCATATTAAAATGCCTGTCAGCTCTACTGCTCAAAGGTTGTAAATCTGCCAGAGTGGCCTGAGCTTGGGGAGTTTTCATTATGAAAATATGAAGATAAGCACTCTGTTTCCCTGTCAAAGGGAAAGACATAAGTCTTCTGGTAATGACATTACTTTAAAAAAATAAATATGTATTTTCCTAGCTGAGTGTTACAGCAGCACATTTGGACAAGATAGTTCCCCCCCAATTTTGTAAGTTTTAAAAATTCAGACTTAAAAGACAGACTAGCATAACTCTGATAGGAAATACAGCTGGAGTAAGATTTATTAACGCATGCTTTTCACGCTTGCTCTTAGAGTAAATCATTAGACGTTTTCAATGATTTTAACCCTTCATTTTTTTTTGTTGTCCAGTCTAGAAAGTGACAAAAAAAATACTTAACCCGTCATTCACTTGTAATTCACAAATAAACTAGCTGTTGTATTGGATTTAAGTTTTTTCTTAACATTGTTAAAGACTCACCAAGTCATCTCTTGCTAACAGAACTTGTTTGATGACAACCTCTCGCCGACACTGGGATAAAGCAGGTGCCAACTTCAGGATGGCACTTGTCATCTACCTCTACAAGGATTAAATCATGAGGTACTGCAGCTGCTGACCTTCAACACTCCGTGAAAGGAGTTCAGGGAAGAGATCAGGAACAAGGCACTCTGTGCTCTGGGAAGAACTGGCAGAACAGTTATTTAGGTAGTTAAACATTTTCAGGAGAAGATTTTATGAGCCCAGTTCCTGCATCTCTCTGTATCTCTCTGTAAAGCATTTAAATCCTTCATGGTGAAGTCTGCTTTTTATGACAAACAGCAACCTTCTGCAAAAAATACGTGTTTGATTGCAAGTTTGATTCCCCCTTCACCAGAATCACATATATACTGAACCACATGCCCCACCACCCCTCTCTTTGGAGCAATTTCTCAGAGCTGTCTCCCAGGCTATAGTCCTCATTTTGTTGCAAATAAAATTTAGCTCATTACTCTCACATTGTGCTTTTTTTTCTAATTGACAAAGGTGAATCTAAGGAGTCTTATTCGTGGAAGATGGGATATCCTTTCTACCTAACCACATAAAAATAGAGAAAAATGATTGAAGAAACCACAACACAGCTCATTGTTTCTGTGAGGCATCAGGTTTTAAATTAACCCTTTCCAGACGGAGACATTGGGCTTTTCTAAATAGTCTTACAATCAAAGACATAAATTAAACTCTCAAACACTGATGCATGCAAGGAGTGGGGCTGGGTGAAGCAAACTTGTTGTCGTCATAGTTTTAAGTCACTAAGTTACGTCTGACTCTTTTGAGATCCCGTGGACTGTAGACTGCCTGGCTCCTCTGTCCATGGGATTCTCCAGGCAGCAGAACTAGAGTTGGTTGCCATTTCTTTCCCCAGGGGATCTTCCTGACCCAGGGATCAAACCTGAATCTTCTGCATTGGCAAGCAGGTTTCTTCACCATTGAGCTACCAGGGAAGCCCCGAGTTTTTAGATTCATCTCAAGTTTATTCTTATTTGGTAGTTTGTGAAGAGGAACTAAGATTTCAGATACCATTATTTCTTTCTGCAGAAATGATCGTGAAGATCAATGTGGGTTATTCAGGGCATCCCATTAAGTGAAAGAAAAAAAAAAAAAACGTGGCTCAGCTGTCTTTGGTAGTCAGCTTACTCTGTGGATTCGTAAAGACTCAGATAACTCAGCTTACAAAGCTGAAAAAGCAAGAACTTTTCGTAGGATGGAATTAACTCCTCTTTCATTCATAAGAGGCTAAAATATCTATATCTCTACATTCATCCCAAGGACAAATGATTAGAAATACCACAATGCTTCCCCTTTTTGGTTTTGACACCTGGCTGTGAACTGTACATTATCACTTTCCAAGCTAAGCTGTGAAATGATGTTTATGGATGGTGTTTATCTGTAATTCAGTAAGTGTAGGCCCTATGACTGGTGACTTTCTATAGATTCATTCGAATGAGAATAACCACACTCAACAATCCCAGGAAAGGCCTGGATATGAGACAAACTATCCGATTACCATGAGCATAAAAGCGAACCTCCAGGGAGGTGACTGAAGCCTAGACGTCCTGCTGTCTTCCTGTTGTCTGTGCTCCTTGTAGGGTGTCTCAACTCCAGCCTTGCTTGCTGGGGCCTGCCCTGTGACTTTCTCAGCAGAGAAGGAAATCTAGGTGAGATGAATCAGTGATTGCAAATACCTAGAAATAAAGCTAAGCCAGGTTCTGGAGTTCCTTGTTGTTTAGTCACCGAGTTGTGTAAAAGTTTTTGCAACTCCACGAGCTATAGCCAGCCAGGCTCCTTTGTCCCTGGGATTTCCCAGGCAAGAATTCTGGAGTGGGTTGCCATTTCCTCCTCCAGGGGATCTTCCTGACCCAGGGATCGAACTCTTGTCTCCTGCATTAGCAGGCAGATTCTTTACCACTGAGCCACCAGGGAAGCCCCTGGACTTCCTAGTGTCAAAGAGTTGGCTTTGGCAATGTTATAAGCTAAGGAATTTGGGGTATTCAACTGTCCAATTTTAAGTTATCAACAAAATTCTCAAGGGCAACCCTGTTCTTTCTCTACCCCCAGCTCCCACTCTTAGAAAATTTAGACCTTGTTACAAAAGTTAACAATTACAACTAATAGCTAATAGTGGGAGGAAGCTGATGGCAGGTGCCCTCAGGTTCAGAAGGTCGGTTCAGACTCCACTGCCTGGAAAATCACCTAATGGGGGCCTTGGACCAGGGTCAGGGGTGGTTGCAACTAAAAATGAAACCCAGTCTTCACTCATCGTCAGACCCAATGAGGTTTTAAGGGAGTCTCTGACGTTATGATGGTTCTATTGAAGGCGGACAGGAAAGATTTTGGCCTCTTGGGGATTTCTGGCATGCTTTTCTTCCTGGTTGTGCTACAGGTACTCTGTACTCACAGACGTTGGTGCTCGTTCCTTCTGAAGTCACAGTCACACACTCACGCAGGATAGGCCAGTGCCCGATGGCCTGGCATAGTCAGGTACTAGAGTGGTTTCAGACGTGTCCAAGACACGTGGGACCATTTAGCCCAGACAGCCAGTCATGACTTATCAGCCAGAGACACTAACTTACCCAGAAAAACAGTGTCCTTGGACTCCTTGAGTTTGAAGTTAACGACAGGCTTTATAAAACAAACAAACAGTAAGAATCCAATGTCCTCAAAGCCATGAAGAACTGGCTAACTCACTCTGAGTTGGTGTCCCTCTTGGAGACCTTTATCTTCTTTACCTGCAGCCAAAAAGTAAAAAGGACTGAAACCTCTAGCAGTCATTGCTTGGCCCTGCATAACAGTCATTGCTTGGCCCTCCAAACGTCTTCCTAAATCGGCCTTGTTTGGTAAGTGAAATCGCAGCTGAAAATGGTCAGGCCAATGCAGTGGGCATCACAGCGTGGGGAGGAGGTCAAATTACTTTTGCCCTTCTGCTCCCAGCCCTTTACTGCTGGCCTGCTGCCAGAGGCCAGCCCTTGACTGAATACCAGTGACTCTATATAGAAAGCCCGGCACAGTGAATTCAGCTACAGTGAATCTAATTTGGGTATGTAATAAAAATCAGTTTTGCAATAAGGGTAAATTTTTTAGAAGCAGAAAAAGTGTATCTTTCTCATTTAGTTGCATTTCTTGCAGACTGCTTTAAAATCCTGAGCGTGGAGGCCAAGGTCCCAGCCTCAATTTATACAAAGGCTGGTCAGTTTACTTTGGTCCAGAGCCATACACTGCACCTCCATTCTGTAAATATACGCTGTCCATGTGCCATTTTATAAGCACATTTTACAAATCAGAAGGGGCTTCCCAGGTGGCTCAGCATCCGCCTGCAATGCAGGAGACATGGGTTCGATCCCTGGGTTGGGAAGATGCCCTGGAGAAAGGAGAGTATGGCAGCCCACTCCAGGATTCTTGCCTGGAGAATCTGGAGGACAGAGGAGCCTGGCGGGCTAAGTCCACATTGTTGCAAACAGTCGGACACAACTGAAGTTACTGAGCATGCAGGCCCTCATGCATCAATCAGAAGAGTGAGTTGGACTTCCCTGCTGGCACAGTGGTAAGAATTTGCCTGCTAATGCAGGAGACATGTGTTTGATCTCTGGTTCAGGACGATTCCACATGCCAAGGAGCAGCTAAGCCCAGGCGCCAGAATTGCAGAGCCCGAGCTTTAGAGTCTGCGAGATGCAATTACTGAAGCCTGTGTACCTGGAGCCCGTGCTCTGCAACAAGAGAAGCTACCTCAGTGAGAAGCCAGTGCACTGCAACTAGAGAGTAGCTTCTGCTTACTGCATCTAGAGAAAGTTTGAATGCAACAATGAAGACCCGGTGCAGCCAAAAATTAATAACTATGTAAACTTAAAAAATAGTCACAGTCTAAAAATTGAGAGTTATGTTTTATCTGGTGGGAATTTTTAGGACTTCAAGCCCAGAAGATAGCATATCAGGTAACTCTGAGAGAACTGCTCTGAGGCTGCGGGCAGTGGGGTGGGCATGCGGGGGAGGGATTCAGGTTACGGAGAAGTTTGCAACAAGGGGCAGGTAGGCTAAACATCAAAAGACTATTGTTAATTAAGGAAAATCAACAACCTCAGACATGCAGATGATACAATCCTTATGGCAGAAAGCAAAGAGGAACTAAAGAGCCTCTTGATGAAAGTGAAAGAAGAGAGTGAAAAAGCTGGCTTGAAACTCATTCAAAAAACTAAGATCATGGCATCCAGTCCCATCACTTCATGGCAAATAGAAAGAAAACGTGAAAACGGTGACAGATTTTCTTTTCTTGGGCTCCAAAATCACTGTGGACAGTGACTGCATCCGTGAAATTGAAAGACACTTGCTCCTTGGAAGGAAAGATATGACAGTCCTAGACAGTGTATTAAAAAGCAGACATCACTTTTCTGACAAAGGTTCATATCGTCGAAGTCATGGTTTTTTCTAGTAGTCATGTACCGATGTGAGAGCTGGACCATAAAGATCTGATGCTTTCTAGTTGTGGTGCTGGAGAAGACTCTTGAGAGTCTCTTGGACAGCAAGATCAAACCAACAATCCTAAAGGAAGTCAACCTGAATATTCATAGGACTGATGCTGAAGCTGAAGCTCCAATACTTTAGCCACCTGTCCACGGGATTGAAGAGCCAACTCATTGGAAAATACCCTGATGCTGGGAAAGACTGAAGGCAGGAGGAGAAGGGGATGACAGAGGATGAGATGACTGGATGACATCACTAACATCATGGACATGAGTTTGAGCAAACTCCAGGAGATAGTTAAGGACAGGGAAGCCTGGTGTGCTGCAGTCTATGAGGTCACAGAGTTGGACACAACTTAGCGATTGGAAAACCAGATATCTCAAGTTAAGGAATTTAGCGCTCTTCTAGGGAAGATGCAAGATCTGGGCTCCCTGAAATCATTCCTTTCATATTCATCTCGGCTATCTGGGGCCAGGATCCTGCGTTTTTCACACCCCCCCTCCCCCAGATCCTCGGTGAGTGCTGTAGGGAGCAGCTGCAGCTTAACGGCTGGGCTGCCGGATAGCAGGTATTGTTCTCCTCTGGGCCGGAATCGCTGATGGCTGCGATATCCTTGTTTATTGATATGGCAGGAAATAATCCATTTCTCAAATAGACAGATAGATAAATAAATAAAGGAAGAGTGGGCACACACACTATCAGCTCCATATGAAGTATGAGTTTTAAAGCACCTTTTATGGGTAAAGAAATTTTTTGGTACGTGACAGATTGTATTTTTGAAAGAGGGCAGCAACAAGATTTCCCATCCCATATGTATGTTCTTGTGGTGTAGCTTTGACACACGTCCCACTGAGGGAAGGAGTCTGGGATCTTAGTTCCCTGACCAGGGATCAAACCTGAGCTCCTGCATTGGAATTGCAGAGTCTTAACCACTGGATCACCAGGGAATTCCCCACTTAGTGACTGTTTTGACCAACAGACTGTAGTAGAAGTGGCCCTGAGTCCTAAGGCTGGTTCATAAAAGTCTCCAGGCTTGTTGCTGGGAGACTCACTCAAAAAGTGTTCAACCACCCTGTAAGTTGTCTGCCGTGCTGTGAGGAAGCACAGCTAGCCCATGCAGAGAGACCATTAGAGAGTGGTCCTGTGACCATCCAGAGAGAGGGGGAGATGCCCAGCTGACTGCCGGCTGCGTAAGCCCACTGTGGTTTGTTCTAGCTCTGGTCACTATCTGGCTCCAAAGCTGATGGAGACCCTGGATGAGAAACAACCCTACACAGACTGCGGAAGACAAAATGATTGTTATTTGAATAGAGAGGGTTTGGGGTGATTTGTTAGGAATCAATGGACAATGACAAAGAAGTTAGCAATTTGTCTCATGACTGCTGTGGTGCACAGACTGGGTATCTGTGCAACTGAAAAGAAATCAAGGTGGTTAAAAGACCTTGAACTCTAGGTTCAAACCCCAGATCCCCAACCATATGGTCTTGAGCAAATTATTTTCCTGAGCCTCAGTCAACTCATTTGCAGATAGGCGATGACGACTGTAGTAACTTCACCCAAGGTCTGTGTGAGGATTAAATTAATTCATATTCATAAAATGTATAGAAGAGTACCTGGCAGGGAGTAAGTGTTAGTAGGAGAATTCCAGGTTAAATAGGGGCCTGAAGCATATACAATTTAGTTTCTCTTAAACCCCGATATGGGCTTCCCTGGTGACTCAGTGGTAAAAAATACTAGGGACATAATAGTAACCAGGCATTCTCCCTGTCTTCCAGGAGCTTATACACCACAAAAGAAGGCAGGGAAATAAACAGAAATTTACAAATGAGTCACATTATTTTCAGAAACACCAGTGTTTAGGATAATCTCATTTATTGAGTAAGGAGTATATACTGGTGTTCCTGGAGAGACCTCTGGCAACAGCTATAGCAACATATCTTTTAAAATTTGCAAATTGTTGGAAATAGTGATTCTACACTGGGCGATTTATCTAAAGAAATAGATAAGCATTCAGAAAACACACACATTGAGGTATATGTTATTATTGTAGCAAATAATTTAAAATACAAAGTTGTTTGACAGTGAGAGGATTAGCTAAATTGTGGGTAAGTATTATGCTGTTATCAAAATGATTTTATATTCACTACCATGTAAACGTCTTCTCCAAGTCTAGTTAAATGAGGAAAAGAGATCATACAAGAGTGAGTATCGAACTTCCCTGGGGTACAGTGGATGAGAGTCTGCCTGCATCAGGAGACATGGGTTCTATCCTCGGTCCGGGAAGATCCCACCTGCCACAGAGCTGCTAAGCCGGGGCGCCACAATACTGAAGTCCGCGCACTCCAGAGCCCGTGCTCCACAAGCAGAGAAGCCTCCCCAATGAGAAGCCCGCACTCGAGGAACTGGAGAGTAGCCCCTGCTTGCTGTAACTAGAAAAAGCCCGTGTGCAGCAATGAAGACCTGGCACAACCAAAAAAAAAAAGCATGGGTCACACCCTGCATGAGGTAGAGAGAGCACCACTTCCTGGCACACGGCTTTGCTGAGTGGTGAAATAACAGTCAAATTTTGGGAGGGTTTTCTTCCCTTGTCATCTGAGTTTAACTACAAAAAACTCATATTTGTGCTTATTAAAAAGAACAACTACCTTTCACTCAGACTTGCCATTTTCTTGAAGAGTAATAAGCTCATCTCTTTAGATGTTTCTATTCGCCCTCACTTCTTGGTGCACCTTCAGTAAAAACGCATATTTGACAAAGTACCCATTTTTGCCGACTTGGAATCGCTTTCTGGTTTGGATGGAGTTGTGCTGGAAGAATAGGTGAAGTGCAAGTTTGTCAGTCAGGACGGGACATGAGCTAAGATGACACAAGCTCTTCCTGGAAGACGCCTGCCCTTCCACAACCAGATCCGCGGATGGAGTATGACCACCACTGAAGTGGTGCAAGATGCCAAGAGCATTGATAGAGAGTAACGCATCAGCTCTGTGGTTTGGGTGGATCAATTTCCTTGGAAGTCATCGTGTTCACCTCAATCGTCTTTGCAGCTCTCACCCTCGTGACACATGCCACTATTCTAATTGATGGGGGGCAAGGCGGGGTAGAGCCTTTCATTCTTCAGGGATGGAATAAGAGGCTTGAATTTTGGGCTTATAAATATTGAAAGTGTTCAAGTTAAGTAGATTACATCCCATGCCACCTTCAGGTCCTTCCTCTTTTCTTCCTCTGCCTCTCTCTCGTTTCAAACAGGTGCTGTTTTCTTGACTTGGCTTTATTCCTTGACTTGAGTGAGATGGACAGAATCCAGTGTGGTCCACTCTTAGCCCTATCCAACAGGCAGGCTAGGCAGTCAGGCTTCTCTGCACCTCTGGACAAGTGGGCACATCTCTGGCTTATCTGGAAAGTCCATTTGCACCTGTAAATACCTGCACTCTCTCCCCATACCTGGCCCTGATGCCAACATTTCATAAGAGATTTATGACTTAAAGCTATTAAAGAACTCCACCTTATTAAAAATATACATGAGCAAAATCACACATTGGATCTGCCTTGATCACTTTATCAGAAAAGAGTTTATAAGGTCTTTGCCATGATGACCTTTGGCTGAAAAGCTGGACAAGAGACCCAGAGCATCAGATTTACTGTGGGAAAAATTTAGCGGGTAGAAGTGCAAATTCAGAGCCAAGGTCAGTTCTGCAGACACCTGAGAGAAACAGTCTCTCTCAGGGAGAATTCCAGTGTCATCAAGGGATGGCCTCGAAGGGCAGAATGAGGAGCATCTTGGCAAGGAAACTTTGGAAAGACATCAAAGACAACTTTCTTCAGACCGCTCTTCCCTCGGCGCTCACTTTCCACATGCGAGGTGCCATTTTAAAGATTTTTTCCATGTAGACCATTTTTAAAGTTTCTATTGGATTTGTTACAATATTGCTTCTGTTTCTTTTTATTTATGTTTTGGTTTCTTGACTGTAAGACATGTGGGACCTTAGCTTCCCACCCAGGGATTGAACACTCAGCCCCTATGTTGGAAGGCAAATTCCCAAGGTGCCCTTTTAGAGGCTTATTTCCATAGTTGAGAGGCAAGGCTCACCCCTTCCTCATACCCTTCTCTACAGAAACCTTGCTTCTAGTATATTCTTCCGTGGGCGTTCTTGTTCTGTGGAGCAGTATCTGACTGGCCGTGTCCCTTTCACATTGAGGGGTGGTGAGCTATGGCAGCCTACTTAACCATTGCCACCGTTTTAGTGATCCTTGCAAATGCCTGTCAGATGTAAATATCCAGCTTTAGTTCTGGGATAAGTCTTGCAAATGGTCAAAGAAGGAAAATAATCTCTGCTTGAGTTTTGTCCAGCAGCTGCTTCCAGGCAAAAGGTTTCACTCTTTCTAATACGGCACATGGTGAGGGTTTGTATGAAATTCATGATCTGGTACTTTGTCAATCATACCCCAAAGTCACGCTAGAGCTCTCGGGCCAATGGCAAGTTGACAGAGGTTTAGAAATGAAGGAACTTCAAAGATGGAAAAAGGCCATGCACAGAGCTTTGCCAAGCCTTCCTTTGCTCCAGCTAGTAGAGACTAAGAAAATATTATTTTTAAAAGCACATGCATACACCCTAAGAACACAAAAGTCATCTGCCTTTCTATTCTGAAAGAGCAATCAATTTTCACTATGATAGATTTCCTCCAGAATCTCTTTCTGTCTCAACTTTTGAAATTTTATGAGTGTTCTGTTGAATTTTGCTCACACTGAGTTATTCTAGAAAATCATTTTCAAGTTATTTGGGGGTGGGTGAGTTGGCATCTATAAGACTCTAGTTTTCCTTCACATGTGATTAGGGAGTAATTTATGTGCTGAAGGAGGCACTGATGTGGCCTTTGTCCAGGTAGAAAAGTGAAAAGTAAGCTTCACTGGAGGTTCGGAGAGCTTTGTTGCCCCTGAAGAGGCATGGATGCAAAAAGTCAGGTTTGAAAGCAATTACCGTTTTCAGTACTTTGGCTACCTGATGAGAAGAACCGGCTCATTAGAAAAGACCCTGATGCTGGGAAAGATTGCAGGCAGGAGGAGAAGCGGACGACAGAGGACAAGATGGTTGGATGGCATCACCGACTCAATGGACGTGAGTTTGAGCAAACTCTGGGAGATGGTGAAGGACAGGGAAGCCTGGTGTGCTGCAGTCCATGGGGTCGCAGAGAGTCAGACACAACTGAGCAACCAAACAACAACAACCCATTTCAGGCACTTAATCATGGATGAAGAAATGTTTATTAATTAACTGCATGATTGGGGATGGGAGAATAAGGCTCAAGAAGTGTTGAAATTCTAACCCCTATAGAGTTCCTATCAAAGAACTTCGTTGTCTTTTATATTTTGCATGCATGCTAAGTTGCTTCAGTCCTGTCCATCTCTTTGCAACCCTGTGGACTGTAGCCCGCCAGGCTCCTCTGTCCATGGGATTCTGCAGGCAAGAATCCTGGAGTGGGTTGCCATGCCCTCTTGCAGGGACTCTGACCCAGGTATCGAACTCTCATCTTTTACATCTCCCTCATTGGCAGGCAGGTTCTTTAACACTAGCACCACTGGGAAGCCCCTTTTATATTTTATTTAGGATTTATTTGAGCTGAGGTTCTCAGAGGGTTTTATTCTGGGACTGACTGTGGATGCATCCTTGTACTCATTTATTCAACCATGTATATTTAAGAGTACCTTTCCTTGCCTGGCACTGAACAAATACATAAAACTTTAAAAGGGAACAAGCTGTCATTTGGATATAATGTTAGATGGATCCTAATCTAGCAAATGACTATATTTTTCCGTCCTTCCCCGACCCAGTGTGAGTACAGTAAACACGGCAATCATAGCATCTATCCTGGCTTTTGACTAAATTGGAAGCTGTGATTGTCCTCACCATTTTCATGCCCTCTGCAACATTTTTGTTTCAATTCTTCTGCATAAATCAGAAGGCCTTGCTTCTCCATCTAAGAAGCAGAAAGGATTCGTCTCAATTGAGTTTGTATAATAGAACACCCTCAAGCCATGGGTTCCCAAATAGTCGGACACGACTTAGTGATTGAACAACAGCAACAAGGAAAAAGGGTATTATTCTTTGCTCCAGTTATAATTTATGAAGATGGCAGCCAGTTCCCCCCAATTTTGGTGGGGGGGGGCAGCTTCAAAAAGAGGAAAGGGGCTTCCCGGGTGGTCCAGTGGTTAAGAATGCAGGGGGCATGGGTTCGATACCTTGTAAGGAACTAAGATCCCACATGCTGTGGAGCATCTAAGCGCTTGAGCCACTTCTACTGAGCCCAAGATCCCGTACTGCGCAGTGAAGATCCCATGTGTGGCAACTAAGATGCAACAAGACCAAATAAGTAAATATTTTTTTAAAAAAAGAGAAGACAATGCTGTGTTTTTGAGCATCTTATCACCCTCTACGTATGGGTGACAATTTAGAAATGTGTCCAGACATTGGTGCCGGTTTTGTCACAAGAGAAAGAACTAGATAGTCTCTGCTACTGAGAGTTTTAGGTAACAACTGATGTGCATTTTTTAACAATTAATTTATGTATTTTTGGCCGTGCTGGATCTTCGTTGCTGTGAGGGCTTCTCTAGTTTCGGGGGCAGGGGCCAGTCTCCAGGTGTGGTGTGCGGCCTTCTCACGCAGTAGCTTCTCTTGCCGCAGAGCATGAGCTCTCGGGCCCTTGGACTTCAGTAGCTGCAGCACTCGGCTCCGTAGTTGCGGCTCCTGGGCTTCAGGGCACAGGCTCATTAGCTGTGGTCCGCGGGCTTAGCTGCTCTGTGGCATGGGATCTCCCTGAATTAGGGATCGAACCCATGTCTCCTGCACTGGCAGGCGAATTCTCTACTGCTGAGCCACTAGGTAAGTCCCAGATGCGTTTCTTACTGTAATGACTTCGGCGAAAGAAAAAGGCAACTGCTTAAGAAAAACAAAATTGAAACGAAAGTATCTGTGCTACCCTACTGGTAATTTCCAGCTATATTATGTTCATGAACCCAGAATTGGGAAAAATAGCTTCTAAAAACTGAAAGTTACTGAGAAGTAGCATTGGTCTTAAACTTTTCCTTTCTCCCTGGACTGAAGGCTGGAGATTCTGAAGTCGTTCTTGAACTTTACCCTTCTAAAATGCTCTGTTTTAACTACACCACAAGACTGGTGAAAGAAACCGTTCCATCAAAAAAGCATATGGATTTGATAACCCACCCTGGAAAATCAAGGACATGTGTTTTTTGTTTTATTTTTTATTTTTTGCTGTAAACATTTTCTTGAAAGTCTAAATATAAAGCACTGGCCCATTTTATTAATATTTTGGAATGAATTTAGCTATGTCACAATAGAAATGGGTTGTGGAGGTTTTTTGTAGTTGAAAAGATAAAAATTTTCACATTATCGGTTAAAACCACATTAGTAAGGAACATTTTGAAAATTGAATTTATTTGAAATAAACATGGTGGCAAAAATTCAAGCAGAGAAAATTCCTCAAAGATAAAGGTGCGCATTTTTAAGAATGAAAAGAACCACATACCTTGGAGATCACTTGCTGATATCTAAACTATTCCTCGATTTTTATAGACTGTACTTTATTTATTAGAAGTGACTATACAGTTTTAATTAGTTTCACTGTGGTAGAATTAGCTTCATTGAAGTAGATTCACTCCACTGCAAGATGAACAGCAGCCTTATGGACCACAGATTTCCAACATAAACTGTAATTCATCAAAGGCCAATACAACTCTTTTCTTTGTAGCTGGGTAACCATTTATGTTTGAGGTGAAGATGTTAATATGGAAATTTTGTGAGCGAGGAAAGAGGACGAACACTATCATTCTAATTTATGACCTTTCATATAAGGCCAAATGTAAAGGCAACTTCAATTGTTTTATATCTCAGGGCCAGCACATAGCAGATGTATGAAATTTGGAGTGTTAGACATAAACTTTTATTACCAAATTATAAATAATTTCTCCCACTTATACGGTTCACCTTTCAAGTTCATCTTGATTAAAATACAAGGGCAGCATCACACGGATTTCACTGAATTTTACAGCTGAGAGAGGTTTTCTAGAGTTCACAGTGAAGCATAAAGCATAACAGCGTTTGGAAGACTTTCCTCATAGGAGTTCAGCTCCTGAGCCATATTCCTCTGAAATTCAAGTTATATTAAAATGATGGCCGATGACATGGGAACATTTATTTAAACATCTCAAATGTTATATCTGAAACCAAGCTCCCATGATGTTTCACACTTTCCATCTTTGGGTAAAAATAAAAGGTACACTGCCTTTCCTGAGAAATTTGCCCATCAGTCAACATGCTTCTATTACTTCTCAGAAGATGTTCAACAACTAGCATATTTTTCTTCTTGTTGCTTTAACAATTTTCATGTCCCATGACAAAAGGTAGATAACAGTGGTCCAAATACCCCACACTAGGATGTGACAGGTGTTTTTATTGTCCCGTGAAGCTGCAAGCACAAGCCAGCACCTGATACAGTTAACGTACCTCTGGAACAAGATGGTCAACGCTACTAGAAGCAGAATGCTAATGTAGATATAAAATCTGCTCTGGAGACTGTTGACCAACCTAGTTTCATGTTTCCATCTCTCATCATCACTCTCATCAACATAATACAACCACCCACACGTCCACAGGGCTGTTGGGTGCTTCATAAAATAAGCTAGATGTGATATTGTTACTTGACCCAGTTGGTTTGCCCAAGGCCCAGCAAGTCAAATGCTGAGATGCCGAGGTTTCCAGCAGAGAAAGGGTTTTTTCACAAGGCAGCCAAGAAGGGAGAACAAATGTTTAAACTGCCTTCCTCAAAGGTGAGGAACTCAGGGTATTTATGGGATAAAGGTGAGGCATGGGGACCCTGGGGAGAGCTGATCAGAAATAAGAGCAAGGTGAGATAACTGATATTCTCCACAGGGGCAGCTAAGCTACAGACTTCTTCATGAAACCCTTGTTCAGAGCATGGCAGCGCCAGCATGCTTGGAGGGTGGAGTTCAGGGTCCTCTGATGTCGAAAGGGCACCTATCAGAAACTTCTGTCGTTGTTGTTCAGTTGGTAAGTTGTGTTCAACTCTTCGATCCCATGGAATGTAGCCCACCAGGCTCCTCTCTGTCCATGGGATTTTCCAGGCAAGAATACTGGAGTGAGTTGCCATTTCCTTCTCCAGTTGGAAACTTGTGCATGTATAATAGGAAGGTCAGTGGTCCTAACCAGTCTTAATTTACTTGAACTGGACACAGCTGACTCTGAGTTTCTGAAAAAACAACTGGGCTAAACATCTTGTTTAGGCTACCTGACATTTGGAGGACATGCAAGTTTTTAAAACAAAGCAAGTTTGATCGATGAAGGTAGGTTACATTTTATCATTTATTAATGGTCACCTGGTGGCTGCCTTTGATTTCCATACCTTCTTTTATGCATGTGGAACACTGAAGAACATAATCTTTCAAAGGAATAGGTACAAAGAACTATAGAAGTCTGGAACAAAAGAGTAGCAAAAGTTCATCTCAATATTTTTATCCTAGCATTTGCCTATTTTAAGACTAATAACTTTTGGACTTCCCTGAAGTCCAGTGATTTCAGACTTTGCCTTCCAAAGGGGTTGAAGATTTGCTCCCTGGTTGGGGAACTAAGATCCCACACAGTACGCAGTGTGGCAAAAAAAAAAAAAAAAAAAAAAAAGAATAATAACATCAAGAGAATGAGAAGACAAGCTATAGTTTGGGAGAAAATTCTTGCAAAAGACACAGCTGATAAAGTACTGTTATCTAAAATACACAAAGAGCTCTTTAAAAAATCTTAACAAATGAGCAATCTGAATGAAAAATGGGCAAAAGATCTGAAAAGACACCTCCCCAAAGAAGTTGTACAAATGGCAAATAAGCATGTGATGATAGGTCATTAAATGCAAAGTAAAGGTCCGTCTAGTCAAGGTTATGGTTTATCCAGTAGGTATGGATGTGAGAGTTGGACTATAAAGAAAGCTGAGCACCGAAAAATTGATGCTTTTGAACTATGGTGTTGGAGGAGATTCTTGAGTTGGTGATGGACAGGGAGGACTGGTATGCTGCAGTTCATGGGGTCGCAACGAGTTGGACACAACTGAGTGACTGAACTGAACTGAAAAACTGCAAAGAGCTACTACTATATACCTATTAGAAAGGTTCAAATCCAAAATACTGGATATACCAAATACTGACAAAGATGTGGAGCAATAGGAACTCTGAGTCATTCCTGGTGGGAATGCAAAATGGTACAGGCACTTTGGAAGACAGTTTGGTCATTTCTTACAAGAGTAAACAGACTCTTATCATACAGTTCAGCAATTGCACCCCTTGGTATTTATCCAAGTGAATTGAAAATTTATGTCTATACAAAAACCTGCACACAGATGTTTAATAATAACTTTATTCATAACTGCTAAAACTTGGAAGCAACCAAGATGTCCTTCAGTAAGTGAACAAGTAAATAAACTGTGATATATCCAGACAATGGAATGTTGTTCAGAGCTAAAATGAAATGTGTCATCAAGCCATGAAAAGACATGGAGGAACCCTAAATACATACTACTAAGTGAAAGGAACCAATCTGAAAAGGTTACCTATCATTTGATTCCAACTTTATGATACTTTGGAAAAGACAAAACCATGAAGACAGTAAAAAAATCAGTGGTTTCCAGGTGTCAGTGAGGAGAGAGGGATGACTACATAGACAAGGCATAGATGATTAGAGATGTGAAACTGCTCTGTATAATACTGTAATGGTGGATGCCGGTTATTACGTTTATCAAAACCCATAAAAATAGGGACTTCCCTGATGGAGTAGCTAAGGCCCCATATGCCTCATGGCCAAAAAACCACAGCATGAAAAACAGAAGCAACATTGCGACAAATTCAATAAAGACTTTAAAAATGGTCCCCTTCCAAAAAAAAAAAGCCCACAGAACGTATACCACCAAAGTGATCCCTAATATAAACTATGAACTTGGGGTGAATATGACGTGTCAATGTAGGTTCCTCAGTTCTTGCAACCAAACTCTATGAGCTAAAATAAATCATGTCATATTACTTTTATGACTTTAAAGTTCCTTAATAAATTAAGGTCTGTGTTCAGGGTCTTGAAGACTTGTTCTTACTGGATTCAGTCAGTTCAGTCGCTCAGTTGTGTCCAACTCTTTGCAACTCCATGGACTGCAGCATGCCAGTCCTCCCTGTCCATCAACAACTCCCGGAGTTTACTCAAGCTCAAGTCCATTGAGTCGGTGATGCCATCCAACCATCTCATCCTCTGTTGACCCTTCTCCTCCTGCCTTCAGTCTTTCCCAGCATCAGGGTTTTTTCCAATGAGTCAGTTCTTCGCAATCAGGTGGCCAAAGTATTGGAGCTTCAGCTTCAGCATCAGTCCTTCCAATGAACACCCAGGACTGATCTCCTTTAGGATGGACTGGTTGGATCTCCTTGCAGTCCAAGGGACTCTCAAGAGTCTTCTCCAATACCACAGTTCAAAAGCATGAATTCTTTGGTGCTCAGCTTTCTTTACAGTCCAACTCTCATATCCATACATGACTACTGGAAAAACCATAGCTTTGACTAGACGGACTTTGTTGGCAAAGTAATGTCTCTGCTTTTTAATATGCTGTCTAGGTTGGTCATAGCTTTTCTTCCAAGGAGCAAGTGTCTTTTAATTTCATGACTGCAATCACCATCTGCAGTGATTTTGGAGCCCAGAAAAATAAAGTCAGCCACTGTTCCCACTGTTTCCCCATCTATTTGCCATGAAGTGATGGGACCCAATGCCATGACCTTAGTTTTTTAAATGTTGAGCTTTAAGCCAACTTTTTCACTCTCCTCTTTCACTTTCATCAAGAGGCTCTTTAGTTGTTCTTCGCTTTCTACCATAAGGGTGCTGTCCCTCGTATCTGAGGTTATTGATATTTCTCCTTGCAATCTTGATTCCAGCTTGTGCTTCATCCAGCCCAGTGTTTCTCATGATGTACTCTGCATATAAGTTAAATAAGCAGGGATACAATAAACAGTCTTGACGTATTCCTTTCCCTAATCTTACATGATTAGTATTCCAAAAAAGTCTTATACATGTTTTCTTTGTTTAATAAAAGATGCTAGTGGGGTGGGGGGAGGACTTGTAAAATATGGAAAGTTACTCTGTGGGTTAGGGAAGCCAGTTCTAAGCTTCTGAGGGAATTCTGGGCACAGCCACATTTTGGTAAACCTTTTGGGCTTGTGAACTAATTCATGGTGTCCAGCCTGTTTATCTCATGGAGCCCTTACAGATCTACGCCGCTTGGAGAAGGTCACAGTCTCTCTGTAGATGAAATATGTCCTTAAAATTCTTCCTTATCCCCTGCCCATCACCAGTCATAATGACTCCACGAAGGCTCTTTGGTAAAGGGAAAGAGGCTATGAATAAGAATTCTTTTTTGAATGATTGAAATGATCAGTGGAAAATATAGTACAATTTGATGCCTTTTGTGAAGGCTTTTGGGGACAGGACTGGTTTTGTATCCTATTATGTTGTGGATATTTTGGGCAGCTAATAAACTTATTTAAATGATATTTTACTTAAATTTTTAAATTATAGTTTATATTGCATATACAGGTCTTTTCAACAAATCAGCAATTACTTGGTCTTTACCCAATGTGAGCTCTTACAAAAGCATATAATAAAGTCCCTCTATTCTACCAAACCACACGTTGTCATTCTCTGTCCCCTATGTCAATCAAAGGTTCCTTTCTTCCGCCTTTAGCTAACAGAAGCTTACAGGAGAGTGAACTCATTTTTGTCTTAGGAAAGATGTCTGTGTCTTAGATCCTGTAACACTTAAACAGGGTTAAAGATCTATTTAAACCTATCATCACTTTATTTGTAGCATCACAAATTTGGAATAGAATTCAAGTATAAGTGTTAATTTGATGAGGGTATGTGTGTAGGGAAAAAAGGAATCAAGTCTTGGCATAACAGTTTTCTTTTTTTTCTTTCCCTCAAATAGCAAGACTATTGAGAACTGACGCGAAGTTCCAAACCGATATCCCATAGCAGCACTTAAATGATGTCTGTACACCATTTCCAGTTAGAACTAGTCTGTAACACAACGTCCTTTATACCTTTATAATACGAGTTACTTTCGTGATTTTAATTTTTTTGTGTCAATTAACGTCGCTATGGAGACAATCTCTTGCTTATAACGACACATTTAAGCAAAATCCAAAAGTGGATTTAAAGATTTGAGGTTGCTTGCTTTATTTATTTATTTGCATTTAGTTATCCAATTTCAGGACATCTCTAAGTATGCATAGTCATTACTTTAGCAGTGAATTCCCGTTTCCTATAACTTCAAGCTTTTTTTTTTTTTTTTAACATTTCTACCTAAAAGAAATCCTGATCAAAAGATCAGCTCCAGTGTTGCTTTTTTTTCTTCGAGGGAGTAGGGGAGGGAGGAGCGGTGGTGTTTGCTTTCTGTTAGAAGAGAGAAACAATGCTTTCCGCTCAGACTCCGAGCGCCAACTTCATCTTAGGGCAAATCAGGGTTCTGGGATTTGCGCACTCCGCCGCAGGGCGGTTTTTCGGTCCTCGCGGGCTGCCGTAGTCACGGAAAGCAATGATTGGCTGAGTCCAAAAAGTGCCGCCGCCTCGGCGATTTCAGTTTCGGTTTCGCCGGGTGGGTCGGCGGAGGCCGGGCTTGTGGGGTGCCCGGAGCAGGGGTTCGGATCCCGGCCGCGAGGTGAGCTACACGGCCGCGCGGGCCATCTGAAGCCTCAGTATTCCCTCGCCCCGGGTAGAGTTCGGGAGCGGCATCCCCGGGCCGGGCCGGCAGCCCTGCGCGGGGCCGGGAGCGAGCGCGCACTCCGGGGCCAGAGGGTGGCGGGTCCGCGCGAAAGTGCGGCGCTCAGGTTCGGTCCTCGGCGCCTGCCGTTGCCGGGAGATCGGGGATCGCTGGTGCCGGGATTCCCGATCCCGAGGGCCTCCTCGATCGCGCGGGGAGGAACGGCACCGGCCGGGCTTCACCAAGTCGGCTTCCGAGACCGCTCCTGGTGGTTGAGATTCCGCAGACAGTCCCGACCTGCGCCCGGGGATTCGGCGGGAAGGTGGTACGCGGGGCCAGGCTTCTCCCGGAATCGCCTGGCCTTCGCTGCAATGGCGTGGCTGCTCCTGACCCCCGGGAATTAAGGGCTGCGCTAGCCCACCTTCCCGGAGTTCTCAGATTGGGGATGCCCTCGGCTGCATGGTGTTAAGTCCTGTCGCGGCGGCATTCGTGTGCAAGGGGTGTGCGCTCGTGGTCAGCACGTATTACCGTCTCTGGAATTGGGATGTTGCAGATAATATTGAGAGCGATTTGTTCTGTTCTTGCCCCACCCCTTATTATAGAAAAATTGGAAATACAGAAGAGTTTACTGAAGAAAATAATGTTCACGACACTACAGTCTCAGAACTCTGCTCTCGTGTGGCCTAGTTTGTACTTGAACTAAGGCTGTACCCATTGTATCACTTAACAGTATATTTAGTCTTTCATTTTCACTTAGAAATCATTCCTAAATATAATTTCTAATTTTGTATCTTCTTTTTATTGGCTGCCTAAACCATCGTTGTGTAGGTCCTGTAAATTATTTAACTATTACCCGGCAGCGAGGCATTTAGGGTGTTTGTGGATTTTTGCTTCATTTTGATGTTCCAAACAATACTTTGATAAACCTTTCTTTAAAAACATATTTAAGATGATTGCATGCGTGCTTAGTCCCTAGGTCGAGTGAGACCCTTTGCGAACCCCTGCTCCTCTGTCCCTGGGATTTTCCAGGCAAGAATACTGGAGTGGGTTGCCATTTTCTTCTCTTGTACTAATTTTGAGAAGTGAAATTATTAGAATAGATGTGGTGATCTTATGGGGTCTTTTTAGGTCTTCATACACATGGCCAAATTGTTTGCCAAAAAAGTTTTAGTGGTTTCCATCATTTTGACTGTGCCTTTTTCACCAAAAGTAATTCTTTTGTAGGATATCAACCAGCAAGGTTGAGCCTCTTTGGATTCTTTTTTTTTTGTAATAGTGATATGTGATGATTCCACTTGCTTGATTTTGTGCACGTCAGAGGATGTTAGTATGTGTGTATGTGTATTGTTGGAGTTACTGCATCAGCCTTGACTGAATGTTAAAGCCGGATGATCCTTTAAGTGATCGTCTGTCTTAAGTGATCTTCTGGCATAACTCCCTTATTTTTCGAATGAGGAACCGGGGGGGCCCGGAGAGGTGAAACGGTGAATTATCCAAGCACACTGCTAATTAAGTAGCAGAGCTGGGATTAGAACTCAGGTTTCCCACATCCCAAGTGTGTAGTCTGTACACATGTGGTCTCGCACTGAGCAATGACATACTCAGTATTAGAATTTAAAAAGATACTTATGCCCCTTGGATTACTTGTTTTATTTACTTCTTTTTATTGTAGTTGATTTACAATATTGTGTTAGTTTCAGTTGTACAGCAAAGTAATTCGGCTATATACATGTATGTATGTAATAGGTGTGTATATATTATATATATGTAATATCTTACCTGTATGTATATATTTCCATAGTCTACTGTTTTAGAATTGTGCCACATAACAGAGATTGTAACCCTGAGCGATCTGTAGCATTGAAAAATGGGAGAAGTGACTGTTTTCATGGCCAGGACTAGAAATGCATTATTTAGAGTCGCAGTCCCTTCAAGGTTTTTTTGACTGTTGTTTTCAAATTCTTTATATGTTGGAATAAAATATCTAGTAAGTTACGATTTATACTCTGACACATGGCTAATACTTCACTGCTGGTTTTCATCTGTTAACCCTTGAAGACGTTTTAAAACTTTTTGTTGCTTTAGGATGAGGGAACAATGGTGGGAATGGCAATCCATTCCAGTATTCTTCCCCAGGAAATCCTATGGACAGGGAAACCTGATGGACTATAATCCATGGGGCTGCAAAAGAGCTGGACACGACTTAGCAACAAGGACAGCTCTCCACAACAGAGGCAGGGGCTGGGGGTGCTGGACACCCCAGGATGGGGCATGGAAGTGGTGCTCTTTCCCTAGCCAATAAAATTCCAGGTGTTTACAAAGCCAGATAATCAATCTGTTGCAAATACACCACTTTTATTTCTTTTTTTTGGCGAGAGGCGCTCTGGGTGTGCAGAGGGCCAACTCAGCCTGGCCCCTAGGAGAGCAGGGAGGAAGGTAGCTTCTTGTGGGTGGGGAGGAGGGGTTGGTTTGAAGCCTTCAGAGAGGGTCATGTATCCACTGTCTGGAAAAGAGAATCCATGGAGAGCTGTTTTTCACCGTGTCTCATGCCCTCCCTGACACTCACGTGTTAGTCTACAGCTGTGTTTACTTGGGTTGTAGTACTAGGTTTCATCGCAGTTTTTTCCTTTTCAATCTTTTTCCACCCTAAACTGTAAATGGGTAAAAGTTTACAGTGAACATTGCCAAGAAACAAGGAGTTGGATGTCTTTGCTCAATGACGTAATTCAGTCATATTAAATACATATATATTTTTCCGTTTGACCATTTTTATATATCTCCACAGGCTAATTTATAATCCTTTGTCACTTTAGGTATCCACCCTCCCCCCCACCCAGTGCAGTGTGTGTGAGTTGCTCAGTCTTGTCCAACTCTTTGTGACCCCGTGGACTGTAGCCCGCCTGGCTCCTCTGTCCATGAAATTCTCCAGGCAAGAATACCAGAGTGGGTTGCCATTCCCTTCTCTAGGGGATCATCCCAACCCAGGGATCGAACCCAGATTCTTTTATCGTCTGAGCTACCATGGAAGGCCCCTCCCCTGCCCTGCATTGCTGCTCTCCAAATAAACCTCTCACTGTGTCTCTGGCCGTTCCCCAGGTTTAACAAGAGAATCTTGACTTATTCAGAAGGGGCAGCTGTACCTCTGAAAGTGCCCAGGCTTTGAGATCAAGCCTCAGCCCTGCTCATCGCCTCCCAGGGTTACTCTGTGAATTGCTCAGGAATCTCATACTGTCGGGCACCTAGAGGGATGAAGACAGTTTGGTTCTTCACCCAGCTCCCCATTCTTCTACCTAAAAAAAAACCTCTGCCAGGGCAGTCGGCAGATGTTCTCATACCAGACCTCTCAGGAGCTTCTGCCGGGAAATATACTGCTTTTGAGTTAATAGCCATTTATATGAGAGTAGGTCGTTTAAAACAAGCCTGAGTAGGAGGGAGAGGAGGCCTCGAGGGTGATTACGGCTTTAATTTTGAACAGAAATTTTATCAAGGTGACCCTGAAGCAAGGAAGCCTTTTTCCTCTTACGTGTTTATGGTTCAAGAGGGTTTTTTTTTCTTCCTTCAGAAACAGAACTGTTCCTTCTGCCTTATCCAGTTTAAAAGATGAAAACTTGAAATTACGTGAGCCAAGTCATGGGAAAAATTGTGGTGTCGAGACCAATTTACTCACACAAAATGGATTTATGGGCGGGTCGTTAAGTAACCAAGAGTACCACAGAAGCCTAATGAAGACGAATGCAAAAGATACACTTTCCTAAAGTGATGGATAAAATGTGCTTGAAGCAACCATCCTCTTTACCATGAACTTAAAAAAAAAAATTTTTTTTTAAGAGATTTAGCACAATATTGATGTTCTGGTGAGTAAATGAGAACTAGTCTCTTTTTTCACATGGCTTCCAGTCTTTTGAGGGAGAAAAGACTCATTAAAAAAAAAAAAAAAGTAAAGTATATGAAAGGGAATTAAATAATGACAGGTAACCAGGTGGGGGGAGGAAATGGCAACCCACTCCAGTATTCTTGCCTGGGAAATCCCATGAGCTGAGGCGCCTGGTGGGCTGCAGTCCACGGGGTCACAGAAGAGTTGGACACGACATAGCAACTAGACAACAAACAGCCAGATGGTAAGCTGTGATGCCAGGACTCAGTGAGAGGGCCTGTCTGCAATCTGTAGTCAATCAGATCTCTGCTTTAAAGCTTCCCAGGGTCCCCTTCCCTGACACAAGTATTTCCCGTGCTGCTCAGTTTAGAAGAGTCCCCTAGGCTTGGGCAAAGATCCCGGGGTCCCGCGCCAGCACTGCTGAACCAGGCTAGCCACGGGACGTGGGTGACCCACGTGTGGCCCTGACCTGCAGCCTGATTTGCCCTGCTCCCGCCTCGGTGGCCCTGCTCCCTTCTGCAGCTGCTGCTTGTCCTGCGTGCGTAGGGGAGCGTTTTCCCTTCCAGCTCAAATACTGTCCGATGCCTTTGCTCAGATTTCTCTCCTTTTACTCCATACTCAGCTCAGGTTCACCCCATCTTTCTTTGATTTGCCAGGCCTGGGCTAAATGGGTCTTCTGTATGTGCTGTTCCCTGCATAATTTTATCCAAATGCAGACGACTTTTAAAAGCTTCTCCAGGACTTCTCAGGTGGTCCAGCGGTTAAGACTCTGGGTTCCCAGTGCAGGGGGCTGGGATTCGATCCCAGTTCAGGGAACTAAATTCCATATACTGCAACTAAAGATCCTGCATGCCACAGCTAAGACCCAGAGCAGCCAAATAAATACATAAGTAAAAAGAAATAAGTATAAGAAAAACCAGAAACCCTCCTTTTGCATCTTTCTGCCCCCTTTGGAGTGTCAGCTCTGAGGGCCCAAGGTCGTGTCTTATTGGTGTTATGTCCCCAGTTGCTGCTGCATGAAGATCTGAAGTGTTAAGTGCCTTCAGGAAGTGATCAGTGTTAATTGGGGTAAGGATGAGGCTTAATGGCAGAGGTGTGATCTTTGTGGAACTTAGAAGAAGAATGTGCTTTTTTAAAAGTCAAGGAAAGAGAGTAACATTTAAAAAGTAACTAATATCAGTTGGGCAAACTATCAGTCTAGGTTAAAATTTATCTTTAGCTTTTTTTTTAAAGAAATGAAAAATTTTATTTGAGTCAAATTTGAGGATCATAACCCAAGAAGAGCATCTTAGAAAGCAATGAGAACTTTTCTCTATTGACTTTTAACTTCAGACAAGGTAGTTAATAGCATATTCTTACGTCAGAATGCATCTTAGTGAGGTTTTTAAGCAAAAAATGAACAGCTAGTTTTCTCTCAATATTGTAATTGAAGAAGCTGACATAATGGGACTTAGCATCTGACAGGAAAAGAGCTTAAAACTCAATGAGTGAGTCTCTATGGGGCCTTCAGCCCCTCAGCCACAGAACAATGCATGTTCCATACAGAAATAAGGCACTTTATAGATAAATGGGAAGATTTGTTTCTTTTTACTCAACTCACTAAAAGTGCTGAATCTGCTACAGTATTTACCTTGTAATTTTTTTCCCCTTGGGCTCAAAACAGCATAAATAACTTTGTTATGTGGCCTGAATCATGAATGAGTAGTGATTGTCCTGAATAGTAATTGAAATTTCAGTTATCTGTTGATCCTGTGTAGCTAAAAAAAATAAACTGGCAATTCAATGGGAAAGGTAAGATTTACTGAGCAAAATAATTAGTTGATCACATTTAAAAAAAATTCTTCTCCCTTGAGGAGGTGAAATGGATGATGGATGGACCAAGTACCAGCCGCAAATTCAAGAATAGTTTTTGAAATTTGTATTTTATTTAATTTGAAAATTTTTTTTTCTTGGTTAAAGAAAATTATTTTACTTAGGTTACAATAACTTTTTGCTCATGCTCTTAAACAAGAGGGTTTCCCTAGTAGCTCAGCTGGTAAGGAATCCACCTGCAATGCTGGAGATCCTGGTTTGGTTCCTGGGTTGGGAAGATCCCCTGGAGAAGGGATAGGCTTCCCACTCCAGTATTCTTGGACTTCCCTGGTGGCTCAGATGGTAAAGAATCTGCCTGCAACGTGGGAGACTGGGTTCAGTCCCTGGGTTGGGAAGATTCCCCTGGAGGCGGACATGGCAACCCACTCCAGTGTTCTTGCCTGGAGAATCCCCATGGGCAGAGGAACCTGGTGGGCTACCATCCATGAGGTTGCAAAGAATCAGACACGACTGAGAACTAAGCAAAATCACTTTGTGCTTCTGCTCTTACACAAGAGTTTAAGTTCTTCGAGATGCTAAAATCTGTAAGGTGAGGGCCTGTGTGTACGTTTATTGAATTCTCTCGCAGAGTGTGTCCATACGCATAGTTGTTAAACAAGGAAGAGTCAGTAAAATCTAGCATTCTAGCTTGTCCAGACTGCTGCTGAGTCTGCATAGATTCATGCTGAGAAAATCTCCGTCCAGTGGTCTTCAGCCTGAATTCAGATCATTTGAGTGGATAGACTTGGAGTGAAATAAGTAGTGCTATTTATGGAAGAATGGTTAATGAAAAGTTTTGAATGAAAACACAAAACCCGACACAAGTTCCTGAGGCAGGTCCTTCACTTATTGTACCCTTGCTTTTTTCAGTGGTGCTGTGTGGCTGCTGAATACAAGTGATGTTGAATATGACTAAAACAGAAAAATCACTTTCCCAAGTTTTGCTTAAGTAACTGCAGCTCTGTTATATTTGTTTACTGAAGTATTTTGAAAGCAAGAACTTACAAAACAGGATGAATTCTGAAAGGCGCGATGGGTTGCTATGTATGTCTGTGATTGATTTGGGTGTGTAATGCTGTTTCCCTTCTTCACATCCCTATTATACTTGATTTTTAAGATTTTTTTCTTTGTCATAGAGAGTTTATTTGGTATAATAGGATAAATAAAAATCTTTGGCTACATTAGCAGCTTTCAGGAGGCAACATAAAGACGTGATTAAGACATGGGCTGGCCCTCTACTTACTGGCTATGTGACCTTGAACAGGCTGTTTAGCCCTTTCTGTCTCTAGTCATCTGTAAAATGAGGTTAAAACAACACCTACCTCTGTGAGCGCTAAGTGGATTAATACATGTGAAGTGCTTACATAAGTGCTGGCCTGTAGTACATTCAAATATTAGCTTTCAATTATGATTATAATTCTCTCTAGAGATACTGTTTTGACATCAGTTGTTGTAAATACTATATAAACAGTGGCTTTAAAACATGACTGGTTCAAACTTGGACGTTGATTTTGCCACATTTGGGGTGCTTTATTTCATCTTTCTGGGCCTTTATTTTCATCACCATAATGGGGATTTTAAAACCTTCTTGCCAGGGTTCTTGTAAAGATGACATTTGATAGGTGCTGAAGGGTCTTAGCAGAGCACGCAGCATAAAATAAGTGTTGGGTGAGTGGTGGTGGCAGGAATGGATATACTGACTGTGGGGGACAGTGGTGACAAGTGATTAGGAACAGGGATTCTGGAAACCCAGGGCTCTTCTGTGATGAGCCTGTGTCTGAGGATTCTTGTGAGTGTGGGTGAGGTAATGTGTATAAAGCTTAGCTTAGGATCTGGCTTCTGGAAGGTACTGGAATCTGGTTAGCTGTCTTGTTAGGGACGTGGTGGTGGAGTAATGTTGATTCTGCACTTGTGGTACTTTGATGCTTGATTACCTGTAAATACCCTAAGGCCTTCCCGTTTTTTTTTTTTTTTGCTGACTAATTAACTTTCGGAATTACCTTCATTGCTTCTTTCAGATTTCTGATCAGGATTGTTAAAATGAGTCTGCGGAAGCAAACACCCAGTGACTTCCTGAAGCAAATCATCGGGCGACCAGTTGTGGTGAAATTAAATTCGGGAGTGGATTATCGAGGTAAGATTTCCAGTGCTTCATCCTTACTGGTGTTTGCTAAAGAAGTAACAAAGTATGCAGTAGACCAAAAAAGCCTTGGTTGTCAACAGATTTTACACCCACTTCTTTTCCTACCCCGAGACAGTTCATTTTAGAGAACTGACCACAGAGCGTGTGTCTGTGTTTTATGCCCGATCTGGGGCTCCTGTCTCTACTTTGGGATTGGTGTGCCTGCGTCCCTGGTGATAGCCAGGCTTGAGTAACTGGATTCCGAAGAACTCCTTGGCCCAGCCACATTTATTTTTGTGGAAGTAGTCCGGATTGGCGAGCAGCTATTTAGGCAGTATCATTTTACGGCGTGAACTTCCCACTCACTCAATACACGGGGTGTCCAAAGACTTCTTTCTGTTCTTGTACAGAATGAAGTGCCCTTTTTAAGAGGCTCTGACACTACTGAAACTAACGTTGTGGAAGAAAGGTATCCCGTTTCACTTTCTGAAATAACTAAATTCCTAATCCTCCAATATTAAGATATGTTAAATTACTGGGAATATTTCACAATTGTAGATAACTAATTCATTAGCAGAGTTTTAAAGCCTTTTCTTGATCACTCTCCTGAATAATGATCCTAGTCTCTTGAGATTTTTTCCACTTTACACACATGCAAACTTAATTTTATTGAGAGATTACTATGGGTCCAGTGTGCATGAATCACTTTAATCTTTATCTTGTCATCACGTAAATCCTTTTGAGATCTCTGTTGATTATCCCCACTTAGTAAGGGAGGAGCTAGGACGCAGACTCAAGCTTGATTCAAAAGCCTTGTTAAGAAATACTCTGCTGTCTGTGTGTTAGCTTCTGGACATTAATAACATATTTCCAGTGTAATTTGATTTTGGTAGTGGAATTAGAGATTTTATACTGAATGGTGGTGGTTTAGTCACTCAGTCGTATCTGACTCTTGGGACCCCATGGACTGTAGCCCACCAGGCTCCTCTGTCCATGGGACTCTCCAGGCAAGAGTACTGGAGTGGGCTGCCGTTTCCTTCTCCAGGGGATCTTCCTGAGCCAGGGATCAGACCTATGTCCCCTGTGTTGGTAGGCGAGTTCTTTACCCTGAGCCACCAGGGAAGCCTATATGTAGAAGAAAGCTAAATCTCCCCAAATTCTACCATGCAGAGATAATCAGCTTTACCCGCTTGGATCTGTCTCCATAGGAGCAGTTTTACCTAAGTGGGATCAGTTGTGTGTGCATTCTGGTTTGTTTGTTTTTTTTAACTTTAGAACAATGCCTTCAGTTCTCTCACGATACACTGCTGGATGGGTGCGGAGGAGTCCCGTGAGTGTATGGACCGTGGTTTTATTTTTGTGGGCGAGGGCTGGGGTCTCAGAGGCAGAGAGGGCACCAGCTGGCCCCTGCCAGGGCAGATGGTTTATTCTTGTCTGTGTTCTCTGCAATTCTTGGGTTAGCCTTTATTTCCACTTTTCCACTCTAGCTGGCCACAGTAATAACTCTTTTCATTTATATTTCTTTGATTAGTAAGTTACAGCAACCTCTCATATGGGTAGTAACTGTTATTTTTCTCCTTTTATGAAAGTCTGGCCATGGCTTCTATATATTAAAAGAAAATGTACACTATTGAGGGCATACTATAAAGAATGTGGTTAAATAAAAGTACTGGGGGGAAAAAATCCAGCTCTCTGTATCGATTTCCCTTCAACCTCGTATTTTAATCCCTTATTTTAAAATACAGGAGAGGATCATATTTACAACCTCTAGGAACCTTTTTCTTTAAAAAAAAAAAAGCCTTTGCTGTGAGAATATTTTTATTAGAAGGGAAGATTTTATTTTAAATGCTTTTAATTAATTTTCAAACATTTACATAGCTTGTCTCAGAAGTTTCTTGCTCACTTATGATTGGGGTTTAGATATAATACAGCAGGAAAGAAACCATAAAGTTGTAGCTTTAGCTTTCTTTTGATAGGAAATAATTATTAATTGTTCACAATCCATGCTGGTGCTTTGAAAGTTTTCAGCCTGTAGGAGGGTTTGTTAGCTTACTGTCTGTGCTCTTATCACAAACACACACAATTTTGAAAAGTAACTTTTTGTTGAGAGGATAATGGGGGCAAAGGCAGAGAGTAAGGAGCACATTAACGAAGTGGAAACGAAATGGAGCTGTTGACTTGGTCAATTGAATCAAATTTGTAGTATTTGTTCTTACTTAAATTGTTTTTCTGGAAAATACTACTAGAAATTGGAAACTCAGAGTTAGTGGTTCACATATCTTAGTCTTTTTAAATAAAGGATCATCAGATCAAATCTTGCAAAATTGATGCCCTCTTAACACAGTTGAAAAGATTCCCTTGAAGAATTTCCTAAAAAGCCTGGGATGTTTTTGGCAGTTTTTCTGTACTGGTCTGGATTGGGAAGGACTCTAACCAGAACGACACGGAGAGGGGTGTGCTGTGAGGCGGTATGGTGCCTGAGCGCTCACGTTGCGCTTCACTGGGAGTCACAGCTTGAAGATGTTCTGTCAGGACACCTGTTGTCTCTTCTTCTGCATTATTTTAACATGTTGTGGAGACTTCCTTTTAACCCTGGACCGCATTCATCTGCTGCAGGAGATGTTGTGACAGAACGAGATAAACCGGCCAGACCCATATTTCCCTTAGTGGCCAAAGTCAGGAATGCCACGCCAGGGGTCGTGAGGAGGCGTGGCTCGTGGTCATTTGATCGGGCCTAACTGCCTGCTCCTGTCTTTAGCTTTCAAAGAATGGGATTTTACTTGGAATATTCTCCCTGGGTTACTTGTGTGAAGGTTTGAAAGTTGGCCGTTGTTGCCACACATGCACTGGGGAAGGCAGCAGCTCGCTGTTTTTGCTGCCAGCAGCCCTGGGTATGCGGTGGCCTTCATGCTGCACGGGCCTTAGCGTCCATTCAGGCCGACGGAGAGCAGAGACTCTTTGTGCTTGCCTCTGTTGAGCTGCCTTTACAGTGTGAATTTTTATATTAGGCATGTGCGGGCCAGTGAATGGAGGGGTTGTCAGCTCCCAGGTGTGCCCTGTAATGTTCAGCTGTTGCTGTGTGTGTCTTCTCTTTGCCTGAATCCATCTGCAGGGGTCCTGGCTTGCCTGGATGGCTACATGAATATAGCCTTGGAGCAGACAGAGGAGTATGTCAATGGACAGCTGAAGAATAAGTACGGAGATGCATTTATCCGAGGAAACAATGGTAACAGCCCTTCACTCTGCAGTTACATAGCATCCACAGTAGGCCTCTGTGTTTATGATCAGGTCACCAGCAGGTTTTCTGGATAATTCAGTTTTAGCTTTGCTTTGTAGGTTTTTAAATTCTAATTTCCTCTTGAATCTTCAGTGTGGCCGTTTTTTCTTTTAGATGCTTCACAGCATTTTGGAACTAGAAATTCTCTTCTTCCCTCCCTTTGCTGACGAGGGCCTCGGTATGCTGGCGCTGAGGTCTGTCCTTGGATACCGTGTGTTATATCCCCCCAACGCCGCCTCTCACCCAGCGGTTGGGACTCAGGCTCCGAGAATGGCCACTTTTTCCCTGCTACCTTTGGTTTGCGTCATTTGAGAGATAACTTGCCCTGTTTCTCTGTGAAGCTTTGAAATGCTTTTCTTGTGGGAGATTTGTATCCCTTAGTTTGGCAAAGATGACAAAAGAGGAAATACGGCTCTGAAGGTTCTCAAGGGAAGACATCAAAACTGTGGGCATTATCCTTTGACTCATCCCTGCTTTTTGGTCTCATCTCCCAAATGGAGTTTTGGGACTCTTGATTTCTGTTTTTCTCGTATTGTGCATCCTCCAGTTCTGGATAAGTTCTTCCACCTCCTTACAATTGGATCTCTTTGCTGTGAACTAAGCATCCTGACTTTTATGGTAGATATTCTATCTCCTGTCCATACAGTACCATATTGCTTCACAGTATGTCTTCATTTTATTTTATTTAAAAATTTGTTATTAAAGTAGTTCACTTACAGTATTGTGTTTCTGGTGTACAGCAAAGTGATTCAGTTATATACATGTACACACATATTTTTGTATATACACACACACGTATATATAACTGAATGTATATATATTATTTTCAGATTTTTTCCATTATCGTTTATAAAATTGAGTATGGTTCCCTGTCCTCTACAATAGAACCTTGTGGTTTTTTATCTATTTGTTTTTGTTGTTCAGTGGCTCAGCTGTGTCTTTTTTGTGACTTCATGGACTGCAGCACACCAGGCTTCCCTGTCCTTCACCATCTCCTGGAGCTTGCTTAAACTCATGTCCATTGAGTTGGTGATGCCATCTGATCATCTCATCCTCTGCCTCCCCCTTCTCCTTTTGCCTTCAGTTGTTCCCCAGCATCAGGATCTTTTCCAATGACTCGGCTCTTTGTATCAAGTGGCCAGAGTTTTGGAACTTCAGCTTCAGCATCAGTCCTTCCAGTGAATATTCAGAGTTGATTTCCTTTAGAATTGATTGGTTTGATCTCCTTGCAGTCCAAGGGACTCTCAAGAGTCGTCTCCAGCACCACAATTCAGAAGCATCAGCTCTTTGGTGCTCAGCCTTCTGTATGGTCCAACTCTCACATCCATACATGACTACTGGAAAAACCATAGCTTTGACTATATGGACCTTTATATAAACAAAAACTATATACAGAGATATATACATAAAGATAAGACTGTATATCTCTGTATATAGTTTTTATCTATGTATAGTAGTTTATTTCTGCTATTCCTAAACCCCTAATGTACTGCTCCCACTTCCTCCGTGGTAATCACGAACTTGTTTTCAGTATCTGAGTCTGCTTCTGTTTTGTAAATAAGTTCATTTGTATCATTTTTTTAGATTCCACATGTAAGTGATACCATATGATATTTCTTTTCTCTATCTGACTTACTTCACTTAGGATGATGATTTCTGGGTCCATGCATGTTGCTGCAAGTGGCTTTATTTTTTTCTTTTCTATGGCTGAGTAATGTTCCATTGTATAATATTCCACGTACCCTTCTTTATCCATTCATCTGTCAGTGGACACTTAACGTTGCTTCTATGTCTTGACTATTGTAAATAGTGTTGCTATGAACATTTGGGTCACTTCATATCTTTATATATATATATATATATATATATCTTTTTAGTTCTTCCAGTGTGAAGAAGAATAGGCCTCCTATCTTTAATATTGTTTTTATTTGACTCATTCCACTCACGGAGAAATGTTAATGATCTTTCCTCATCTCAAGACAGTTGATAACAGCAGTCAGCTGTGGGTTCTGTGAGAGGTGACAAGGTGGATCCTGTCACATAACACTCTACATCTCAAACTTGGCCAGTTTCCTTGGGGTGCTTCTACTGTCCTTCTGATGCTTTCCTTTATATAACCTTGTCCATGGGGTAGTTAGTGGTGGTTAGTTATCTTTAGACTCCATAGTTCGCATCCTAGGCTCTTAGAGAGGATCCTGGCTTATTGGTTAATCTGTACCATATTCTTTGATCAAGATATCTGTTAATGTTCACTTTTGTACAAACCTATCAGAATCGGAGTAGGCGTGGGGGTGGAAGGGGTGGTACGCCTCTGGTGGAAACTTGCCTCCAGTGAGCCAGCTGTGCAGCGTGGTCTGGTTCTGATGTACCACACATACCCTGAAGAGTGTGTGTGGGTGGTCACGAGAGGACTAACTGGATAAGACTTTGGATAACACCAAAGGTTGACCCTTTACAGGGAACTCAGAATAAGGACTTTGGTGTCTTTAACAAAAATTAAAAACTCCTCAGCTGTTGTTTACCCTGATGTAATTTTTAAAAAGTAAACAGGAAGTTTAGTGATTATATTGAAGAGATGGATGAAGCTAACTGTTTTTTAGTCTGAAGTCTGGCCTGGTAGATTTACTAATATACTTTGACTATAAGCATAATTGTTATACTTGCAATTTATAAACCATTCTAAGATTCCAGAGACTTTCTCATACATTTTATTTTATTCCCTTGTTCATGATTTGCAAATCTAGTCAGATGTATGGCTGAGACCAGAACACAGTCCCATCAAACCCAGCTCTCAAATCATAAAAATTAGCCTTACAGTAGTTCTAGAATTTATTGTGTGGTTCAGGCTGAAATCTGTGTGCTGTTAAAACTGGCTGTTATGATACTTAAGAGCAGCTTTTTTCAATTTGTTCATTTTTTCTTTTCAGTGTTGTATATAAGTACACAGAAGAGGAGGATGTGAAGACACCAAGAGTGCAGTACTTTTCATACCGAGATATATTTTTTATCAAGTTTTTTGTTTCTTCTGTCATATAATTTTTCCTATTTTGTAATAGTTGGTGATTTTTCACTGACACATGTTTGAGATAAATGTGTACAATTGTGGATTTAATTGTAAAGAGTTCTTTCATATTTAAGTTGCAGTCATTTTGTCTTACCTCTATGTCAGTGTGCAGAAAGCAAAAAGATTTTTTTTTTTAAGTGGAAAGAAAATTTTTTTCTCCCTACATGGAAGTTTTCAAGCCATTTGATCTGACTGCTTTGCTTGTGGGACCGACTGAAATGATGGATGTGAGGATAATTAAAACACTGTAGAGATGGCCTTCTCGTGTCCTCTTGTTTGCCATGCAAGGTGCTCAAGGGAAAATGTTCCACCAGGCGTCCGGTTTCAAGTCTGAGGTTGCTAAGTTTCCCCTAGACCAGACGCTCAGCCTCTGGCTCCATCACCTCAATAGGAAATAGAATTGGGGGTCTCATAGTGGCAGTTCCACAAAAGGAGTGGGGAGATTCTGAGGGTTGTAGGTGGAAACACTCTGACGCCAAGCCTGTGCACAATCATTTTGCATCTTTGGGATGCGGTTCACCTGGCGGGTTTTCTTGCTCCCTTTCTGGAAGCTGGATCCCCACGCTGTCCTCATTTTGTGAATGTGACGGGGAGGAGCCAGTCCTGTACAGTCTGACCATCATTTGCATGAAAGGGAGGCCTGCAGTGTGTAAACTCATTTCAGGTTCCAATTGCTCCACTGTGACGGGCAGAATTTCTCAGAGCCCTTGCTTAGGGAGGGGCTCCTGCAAAGCCTTTCTCTCCAGCTCCAGCCGAGTGCCTCGTCCTGGAGCGGAGCACGAGCATCCACGTCTCTTGGCGCAGGGCGGCTCCTCTTCACGTGGCTCCTGTGGAGAAGGCTTCCCTCTCTCTTCATGCGGCTTCCTCAGCCCTGCTGTATGCCCTGAACCATTTACGCCGTCTCTCAGAACAACACGTGTGTCTGGGCACTGCAGCTGGAGGAACCCGAGACAATGGTGTGGCCGTCCTGTCTGTCTGCCTCTTGCAGCCATCTGCCTTCTGAGCGCAGGCTGGGCCAGGAGCCCCCTGTGATGTTGAACCCGTTTCCTGGCTGAAGGATGTGGGGGCAGGGTGAGGAAGGAGAGGAGAGAAGAGTCTGGAGAGGCATGTGTGATATTTTGTCTGGTTTTAGCTTCAAGATCACAGAGTAATTGGAAACAATTATTTTTTAATTAATAACCCCGGGAAAGCGAACAGCAACATTTCACAAGGTCTTACTGTGTGCACACCAAAAATAAAACCAGGCATCAATAATTTATCACTCCCTGACAGGGGCTTGCAAAGGGTTCAGTCTGTAAGTACAAATCACCAATTTGCTCTTTTATAAATGACGTCGTCTAAGGGGAAAATGAATGTCCCTCCAAGTGGAGCACACGTGTTCTCATTTGTTTTGTAGAAGATGGGGCTGCCAGGTTCCCTCACCCCTTCATTCGCTCACATCAGCTGCTTCTAAAAGCAATTCTGTTGTTATCGCCCACCAGTCTGTAGCATCCTGTTTTTACTAACTTCTTCCCTGACCTCCCTTTTGGTATTATGTCTTTATTTCCCCCTTGCCATCTCTCTCTGTTCTAATAGCTCTGTGGTGGAGTAGTGGTTTCAACCATGGAACTACTTTTTAAATCAAGATCAACTTTGGGAAATGCTGCCGTTTTTATGGTAATAAAGGACTGTATGATTCACTTGTCCCAATGCATGTTGTCCCCTGTGTACACCATATCCTGGAACTGTGAAACAAATGTAAATGCTAAAATTACTTTTTTCTTGACTGTAGTCTCCTAGAGGTCAGTGAATGATTTCCAGTTACATTGTAGCAAAGACATTTGTTCCGGGTTGAAGAATTTTTCACTTGAGCAAACAAACACATTTTTCCCTGTCTCTCTGCTCCCAAACGCCAGCAACCTGCTCTTTATCTTAGGTTGTGACAAAAGTGTTTAGTGAGAAACAGAAAATGGTGCTTGAGTTTTTCTTTTTAAAAGACTTTCTGACTCCATGTTCTGTTTTGGTCTTGTGAGCTGTTCCTCGGCTAATCTTCCAACAAGTTGAATTGATTCTTACTTTAAAACTGTTTATCCCCAAACAGAGCTGTTGACAAGTACAAATACAGATGGCAGGCATGTGCTGCGATCCCCACGTTCACATCTCAGCATTCAGGGAGGGAATGCTATTGAGAGAGGCTGTGCGTCCTCAGCCTTTTTATGCAGGGCGATGGGGAGTGCTTGCTGGGAGAGCTTCATTATGTGACAAACAGTCGATGTTGAAGGGACCCGCGTGAGGTCCGAGAAGGCGGCAGTGATGACTTGCTGTGTGTGGTTTATCACCATGGAGGCCGTGACAGTCCATAAGAATAGAAGCGGCCTCTGCGGGGAAACACCGTCCTTGATAATCACACTGAGTCACGAGTGACCTCAGTACAGCATTCCAGGCCACAGGGCCAGTCTGTCCTGTGGGCCGACACTGACCTTTGTCCTCAGGAAATGGTCTTCAAAGTATTGGCCAGCTCTCCTATTCAGAGGCAAACCCCAGCTCGCCCTGTGGCCAGGACCGTTCTCCATAGCCAGACTGCATTAACCCATCTTCTCGCCACTAAAATAAACTGTTGGGAAAAGGAAGAGAAACTCGTCTTGGTCTCCGTGACCTTGTTTCTGGAGCTCCTGCGCGCCACAGCCTGTCTCTGACTGCCTTCACTACGATGGCCCCATCAGTGTTGAGCCGGACTCCATCTAAGGGTTAATAGCCTCGAGGGACTTCCCTGGTGGTCCAGTGGTTAAAAATTTGCCTTCTAGTGTAGGGGCCATGGGTTTGATCCCTGGTCACAGGACTAAGATCTCACATGCCACGGGCTACAAAGCCTGTGAGCTGCAATGAAAGATCCTGTGTGCTGCAACTAAGTCCTGACAAAGCCATAGATAAATAAGTAGAGATTTTTCAAAAGCTGGAGTTAGGCTTAACCTCCAGGGCCTGAGTATCTGGCGGCTAGTTTTATTCCAGTTTGTGGGAGGACACGGCAGTGCACCCAGGCGTGGCTCTGTAAACTGAGCAGCTTCACCTGCCCCGTTGCAGTCCAGTTAGCCACGGTGGGGGTGCGGCCACAGAAGCGATGGGCAAGAGGGGACGGGCCAAGTGGTGGGCCACTGGCTATGACCCTGATGGTCTCTGGCTGAGACCCCCCTCTCTCAGCCTGATTCCCCCGTTTAGGAGGTGGGAGAAGGGGCCAGGCAGGGACTTTGGAGGAGGTGGTAGAAGTCAGTTTCACGTGTATTGAATGGTAAGTGTGGGCTGGCACTGTGCTAGGCCCAGTGGGGATAGTGGAGTATCCATAAGTGTGACCCTGTTCCTGCTCTCTGTCCTAAGTTTGTAGGTTTAGGTGTTTATGGGAGAAAATGGCATTATCCTTTCTTTAACTGAACCAAATGTTTGAGGATTCTTTTAAAATCTGAGCACTTTAGATGGATTTGATCATCTCAAGTATATGTTCATATCTTGAATTCCAGATAACCTCAGGACTAGATAATTTTGAAATCTGATTATGTCCATCTGTTCATCCCGTTCCCTCACAGGCCCATATGGTTCAAACTCCCATCTTCATACTCTTTTTTTTTTTTTTTTTTCCATCTAGCGAAAGCCAGATTTTCAGTTTTGAGTCATCTGTCTCACTGAAAGATTGTCTCTTCCTAGTAATAATTTGGGAGTTATAGCAGATAGAAGGTGGACATATTCTAGGATCTTCAGAAAATCATAAAACATTGGTGCAGTTGGAATAGACTAGTTTTCGAGGTCTTGTTTACAAAATTGTCAAATCCATATGGACTCCATTTATTCCAAGTTTTATAATGGCATGAACGCCCGTGGGTTTGGCAAAATATCCTACCAATAATTTGGATTAAAGAAGAGGCCAGTTGGTGAAAAGTTTACATAAAATAATTTTAGAGAGACGGCTTTCCTACCATTATGGGCATACAACATTCCAAATCACTATTCAGTGTTTACAGAAGGCCTACTAAACTTGTAATAATGGGGAAAAAAAAAATTGTAATCAGCTGGTTGAGTGGATAGTGCTAGGACACTGGACAACTCCCCCCCCCCCCCCCCCCCCAGGCAGTGTGTCAGTCATAAACAACCCTCAAATTCCAGTGGTTTGAAACAAATGATTCCCACTCATGCTGTCAGCCAGGGGCCCGCAGGTGAGACTCCGCTCAGGAGGTCACCTGGGGCCAGGCACAGGGCGCACACCTGAGTTTCTGCCGCCTCAGCACGGCTCAGGGCTCGGTGCCCTGGGGGAAGAGTGGGTAGCATCACGCCTGGCGCTTAAATGCGTCTACTCTGGAGTCACACGTCACTCCCACTCCCATCTTATTAGTCAAAGCAAGTTATGTGACCATGGTTTGCCTTATGTTTTCAGGAAAGTATAACCATGGACCTTGAAGAAAGCAGAAATAACTGGTGAACAATGTTAACGCTACCACAGTGTGTGTGTTAGGGTTCTCCAGAGAAACAGCCAATAGGGCATGTGTGTGTGCATGTCGGTCGGTCTGTCTGTGGGAGAGTGGGGGGCTTTTATTTTAAAGAACTGGCTCACAGAATTGTGGAGCCTGGCAAGTCCAAAATTTATAGGGTTGGCTGATAGGAGACCTGGGGAGGAATTGTAATTTGAATCCAGAGGCAGTCTCCAGGAGAATTTTCCCTCCTGGGTAGGTCAGTTTTTTTCCTAATGAAGTTTTCAACTGATTGCATGAAATCCAGCCACATTGTTGGAGAGTAATTTTGCCTTACTTGAAATCTGCTGATTTAAATGTTAATCTCATCTTACAAATACCCTTGCAGAAGCATCTAGAATGTTTGACCAAAAACCTCAGTACTGTGGCCTAGCCCAGTTGTCCCATAGAGTTAGCCTTCATAGTATGTTAAGCTGTATTTTTTGCATTATGAAGTTTTCTTACAAAAGGGAAGAAGCAGACCACATTCAAAACTGCAGAATCTCAGATTTTTATTGCATTGAAAAAAAGCATTTCTTCTTTAAGACACATTGAGGGACCTGTGTTCCTGATGACTTCACCACTTCTTCATGAGATTCCAAAGGAAAACGGTGATTGCTGTGTAGTTTCCAAAGCTGGGTCTGAATAGATTGCTTTGCTGGATACCTTACAAATTCCCAATTACTATATTTCTAGATTTAAAAGAAAAAGCAGAAGATTAAGAAAATCTTTTCCATAGAGCAGGTTTGCATGATTCCAAACCAGACAAATATGTATTCTGTCCATATATTGTGGAGAGGTGTGGATCTTTTAGAATACATCACAGCCATGCTCTGCGCCAACTATGTCCCAGAGGTACAGGGTATATTTAATCGAAAACTGGCCTCATTACTTTTCAGACGTTAGGTTTGTATGGCTCTCACTTTGAGTGGGGCTTCCCAGGTGGGACTCATATGCCTGCCAATTTAGGAGACCTAAGAGACGCGGCTTTGATCCCTGGTCAGGAGGCTCCCCTGGAGAGGGGCATGGCAATCCACCCCAGTATTCTTGCCTGGAGAATCCCACGGACAGAGGAGCCCGGTGGGCTATAGTTCATAGGGTCGTAAAGAGTCAGACACGGCTGAAGTGACTGAGCGTGCACACACTTTGTGTATACTTGAGACCCTTTGAAGTATCTGTATTCTGAGAAAGGGAACATGCCGCCTACTTGTTAAAGACGTTCCGTTAGCAGGACCTGATCTTTGAATTGGGCCAAGCCTGCCTCACTTCTCCTGAGTCCCTCTGGCCTGACCACAGATGCAAAGATCTCTGGGATCATTTCCCCTCCCATAGGATCACACTTCCGCCCTGATTTCCCTTTGTGGTCACCGAACAAGGCAGTGTCCTTTCCCAGATGCTGAAGCCTGAGCGAAGAAGTTCTGTGACTTGCCCAGGTGACTTGGGGAGTGGCTGCAACCAGAATAACCGTTCCCACTGCTATCTGATCAGGCTCTTAAGTGCTGAGCTCCATGGACTCCTCCGTTGATTATGCCTTTAATCAATAAATCAATGTTCTCTTCCACTCATCCTCCCAGTAGTCGCAGGCAGAAGGTCCCTAGGTGCGCGCACAGACTGCCGTCCTCTGCGTTCAGAGATGCTGCTGCTGACAGTGATTTGTCGGCGCTGTGCTTGGGTGTGACAGGAGCGATCAATAGGCGGCCGCGGCCCTTCACACCCGGCTGAGGCACAGGCTGCCCTTTGGCTGCGTCTGCAGCCACTGCAGCTTGAGTGTTTGGAGATGACTGTCTCTTAGAATTTGTTTTCCCCACCCGAGTCTCCCGAATCCTAATTGCTACATGACAGGCTGTTTCCCAGCAGACCCTCACTGTTCCTTCACGTTAGAAGCGGCAGCTTCAAGCCCAGGGCGTACAGCAGAGAGATGGAGACGCGCTGCGTGTGAGTCAGGATCTCCTGGGCTTCCCTGGCCCAACTCTAGCTGCATCCACCGTCCTTGGTAACAGGCCCGGGTGCTCAGATGCCTAGTAAAGACTGAAGCGTCTGGTGCCCCTTCTAGAGGAAGATTGACCTTGCCACTCCACCCCTCCTCTGCATCCCCCCCACCCCCACAGTGTGTGCTCGGGGTTCCCCTGCCCCCACTCCTTGAAGCAGGACCCACCCCCGTGAAACCCCTGCACCCAACCCTGAGCACACGTGGGGCTCAAAACCCAGCCAGGTCAGGTTGTGTTTCCTGTTAGATATATTGTATTTGACAAGTTTTACTTATGGTTCCTCTTTGGCTCTTCTTACCATCTCCTTTCATTATATAACATAAAAAAATTTTTTTTTAAAACCTTTTAATCAAAACTGATCATTGTGAGAAAAAACTACAGGGTGTCAAGATATTAAGATATTAATATGTCTTAATATCTGAGTCTTAATATTCCCTTTGTTATTGTCATTCATTTGCCTTTAGTCCACCGGCTTCCTCTGTCCATGGAAGTCTCCAGGCAAGAAGACTGGAGTGGGTAACCATTCCCTTCTCCAGGGGAATCTTCCTGACCCAGGGATTGAACCCAGGTCTCCTGTTTTGCAGGGAAATTCTTTACTGCCTGAGCCACGAGGGAAACCCTAATGGACTAAAACCTTCCCCAAACTAAGGCCTTCTCTTCTTGCACCATCTCTTCTCTTGTGTGTTGTGGGAGAGACCAGCCTTTAGACGCTACAATTCCTGTTCCCAACACAACCCCTCCCAACTTATACAGACTTCATTTCTCTCAAAGTTGCCCTTCTTCTCTGGGGGGGAGGGGATAGTTAGGGAGCTTGGGATGGGCAAGTACACACCCCCACGGTGCATACACATGTTTAAAATGGATAACCAATCGGGACCTATTGCATAGCACATGGACCTCTGCTCCATGTTATGTGGCAGGCTGGATTGGGAGGGGAATTTGGGGGAGGATGGATACCTGTATATGTTTGGCTGAGTCTCTTTGCTGTTCACTTGAAACCATCACAACACTGTTAATCAGCTATACCCCAATACAAAATAAAAAAGTTAAAAGCAATTTTTTTTTAAAGGTGCCCTTCTTTTGAATGTCTTGTCAATTTCTGATTATTGGAACAAGCTAACCGTTCCTTGAGCTTTGTGTGTGGGGATGGAGGAGATGTACCAAAGTCACATGGGTGCTTTAGGAATTTAACAAAACATGGAGAAAGAAGTTCCTCTCTGGAGTGTCTGCAGGCATAAGAGACACGCCACTCCAGTTTAGATGGGAAACCGTGACGAGACTCTTGTTGACTGGAGGCTCCTTGCAGGTAGGGCTGTGTTTGGCTTTATATTTCCAGTGCCTGGCATTTGGGCTTTCCTGGTGGCTCAGACAGTAGAGAATCTGCCTGCATTGCAGGAGACCTGAGTTTGACCCCTGTGTCGGGGAGATCCCCGGAGAAGGGCACGGTGACCCACTCCAGTAAACTTGCCTGGAGAATGGAGAAACAGCCTGTGGGCTGCAGTCCATGAAGTTGCAAAGAGCTGGATATGACTGAGCGACTCACACTTCTTTTTCTTTTCAGTGCGTGAAAGGTGTCTGGCTCTTTGGTATTCATTTGCTGTCTTCCTGATGATGAGTAACACCATCATCAGAAATAGCATCCTGATGTTCTTAAGTAATTCACCTGGGTCATTTTTGCTTCCAGATAGACCTCTTATTCTCAGCATCAGATGCATTATTATTATTAGAAAGTTTGAAAACATGGCAAGGAGGAAGTTTACAGTGCCACGGGGCCTTGACTTTCTAACATCTGCTGACAGTTTATCCCACTACAAGGAGGCCTCCTGACACATTTTTGGCTTGCCCCGTTGACAGTTTCAAAGCTTAGAAATAGAAGATAGGCCAAGGAGGGTTGATACTGGTCTCAGAGGAGGAAATGCTCACCGACAGAGAAGGGATGGGAATTGGGGAAAGTGACTTTGTCTCCCTGGCATGTGTACCACTGACTAAAATAAACATGAATGTGGTCAGACACGTGTCCCAGCCTTTAGGAAGGCAGATACCCAAAAGTTCAGAGAAAGTATAATCTTGTGGGAAGAGACTTCAGAAGATTAGAAACACGTGTAAAATTCCTTCCTGTGCAGAAACTCCGAAGAGGAGGTGAAGGGTTGGCCTTCAGAGTTCCATGTGATAAGGGTGCCAATAGCAGCTGACGTCACGTTGATCACTGGTCTAAGCCCCTCAGGACAATCCCACGATATAGGTATTTTTCTTCCTTTTGCAAACACGGAAGTTGAATCACGAAACAGGACTCATTTGGCATCACCCAGCTAGTAAGTGACAGGGATTGGATTTCCACCCAGGAGTTCATTTTCAAAGACCCTAAACCACCACCTGAATATGTCAAGAAGCCCAAACCCCACATGAAAGGAGGCTTTTCTGAATAAAGCGAACCACCACGGGACGGGCCACTTGTTAATGGTTTGCTACCAGGGGGCAAGAAGAGCAGGTTGCTCAGGTCTCATTTAATTTTCTTTATTCTTTAAGACAAAAAACATCTCCAAGCTGAAAACATTCCCAGGAGAGAAACAGAATCCTTCAAAATACTGTAGCTTGTCCAACTCAACTCACTGAATTACATCCCCCTGCACAAAACAACTTGCTGGAGACCTTGAGGAAACATTGTTAAGAGCCACTGAGATCCAAGAAAATGAGAGGCAAGCAAGTGCCCTAGTTATTTTTTTTAAAAAAGGATGAAAAGGTTACGAAAACAAGAGATCCATGACTTGAGGTCAAAACCTTGAAATACTCGAAAGAATTTTAAAAAGAGTTGGGAAAAAAGGGGTGATTGTTAGAAGGCAGGTTTGGTTCACTTGAAGGCGTGTCGAGACCATGCAGTGTTTTAGCTGGTGTGGTTTCGAGACCACAGTGCTCCTTCTAGAGGAGGAGCATTGTCTCACCACCGCCCTCGTCACCGTCGAGGTCTTGCAGCCAGCGTCATCCAGCCAGGTGCTGTCCCGAGCAGTCAGCTTCCATTGCCACGTTTCATCCTCAGAGCCAACCATCCTACGGCATAACTATTGTCTCTCTCTTTCCTTAATATAGATTTTACTGACATGTAGTGGTTTTGTTGTAGTTCAGTCACTCAGTTATATCTGACTCTTTGCAACCCCACAGACGGCAGCATTCCAGGCTTCATAGTGTTTTAATGTCTACTATATAGCAAATCTATTCAGTTATACATATACACATATTCACATTTTCCCTGTTCTTTTCTATTATAGGTTATTATAGGGTATTGAATATAGTTCATATGCTGTATAGTAGGACCTTGTTGCTTATGCATTCTGTATATAACACGTGCATCTGCTAATCCCAAACTCCCAATCCCTCCCTTCCCGACCCACTCTCCCCGTCGGCAAGCACAAGTCTGTTCTCTACGTCTGTGAATCTGTTTGTTTCATAGATACGTTCACTTGTGCCCTATTTTAGAGTCCTCATATAAGTGATATCATATGGTATTTGTCTTTCCATGGTCTCTCAATCTTAACACACTGATCAAAATTTCTCAACTTTGTGGACAAAAATAAAACAGAGAAGTTGTTGGTATGATTGGAGGATTTGTAGCCGATTCTTGGAAAAGAGACTGTACCTAAATAAACACAGCTGGGTGAGCAGCTACACTTAAAAAGAGTTGCAACCTTCTGTTCTTGTTACTATATACAGTTTCATATTTTCATCAGTTACTCAAAGGAATCAAAGATTTTTCAGATGTAGTATAATAGTAGGGACAGATAATATTAGAAATAGAATTGAGTGAAAAAGCTCAATAATCTAGAGCAAGAGAAGGAAAGCAATAAACTAGAAACAAAAATCACTTCAATTAGGGATTGGGTGTCTTTTTTAAGCTACACAACACAGTTTGTATTATTGAGTTACTGAATTTCATTGTGAGAAAGAATTTCTGGCTCTCTAGCTTATCCAAGCAGTCCCACTCAATAGTTCTCTAGGCCAGTGTTTTTCCATCCTCATGATATAGCACTGGAAATGAAATCAATTTAGTGGATAAAGTTAATCATTTTAAAAAAGTAAAATTAAAAAAAAAACCCAAATACATTTATAGCAATTATTAACAATAGTAGTTAGACTTTTGTTTCCATTTTATTCTCAATCATGTTTACATCTATATGGTGGTGATATAAAATATATTTTCTATTGCCTATACACACTATATGTAGTATATACATTATATAATTATACTATATATGATTATACAGTGTAATATACATACTATATACGATACTATTGGCTTTTCCAGTGGCTCAGTGATAAAGAATTCGCCTGCAATGCAGGAGAGGCAGGAGATGTGGGTTCAATCCCTGGGCCAGGAAGATGGCCAGGAGGAAATGGCTACCTTCTCCAGTATTCTTGCCTGAAAAATCCATGGACAGAAGAGCCTCGCAGGCTACAGTCCATAGGGTCACAAAGAATCAGACACAACTGAGACACACACATACATGCTACTATATAATTATTTAGTATAATGTACTATATATATTTATATAGTATAATTATTTATACTTATATTTAATATAATCATTTATATTAATAGGATTGTTTATAACAAATAAGTATACATTTATATACTATATATATTTTTATAATATAATATGTTGTTGTTTAGTTGCTAAGTCATTATTCTGACTCTTTGCAACCCCATGGACTGCAGCTCACCAGGCTTCCCTGTCCTTCAGTATCTCCTGGAGCTTACTCAAACTCATGTCTATTGAGTTGGTGGTGCCATCCAACCATCTCATCCTCTGTCAACTCCTCCTCCTCCCACTCTCAATCTTTCCCATCATCAAGGTCTTTTCCAATGAGTTGGCTCTTCACATCAGGTGGCCAAAGTATTGGAGCTTCAGCATCAGCCCTTCCAATGAATATTCAGGGTTGATTTCCTTTAGGATTGATTGGTTTGATCTCCTTGCTGTCCAAGGGACTCTCAGGAGTCTTCTCCAGCACCACAACTAGAAAGCATCAATTCTTCAGCTTTCAGCCTTCTTTGTGGTCCAACTCTCACATCTGTACATGACCACTGGAAAAACCATAGCTTTGTCTATATGGACCTTTGTTGGCAAAGTAATGTCTCTGCTTTTTAATATGCTGTCTAAGCTCGTCATAGCTTTTCTTTCAAGGAGCAAGTGTCCTTGAATTTCATGGCAGCAGTCACCATCTGCAGTGATTTTGGAGCCCAAGAAATAAAGTCTGTCACTGTTTCCATTGTTTCCTCATCTATTTGCCATGAAGTGATGGGACCAGATGCCATGATCTTAGTTTTTTGAATGTTGAGTTTTAAGCCAACTTTTCACTCTCCTCTTTCACTTTTATCAAGAGGCTCTTTAGTTCCTCTTCACTTTCTGCCATTAGGGTGGTGTCATCTGCATAACTGAGATTATTGATATTTCTCCCGGCAATCTTGATTCCAGCTTGTGCTTCGTTCAGCCCACCATTCTGCATGATGTATACTGCATATACGTTAAATAAACAGATTGACAATATACAGCCTTGCTGTTCTCCTTTCCCAATTTTGAACCAGTATGTTGTTCCATGTCCGGTTCTAACTGCTGTTTGTTGACCTGCATACAGGAGACAGGTAAGGTGGTCTGGTATTCCCATTACTTGAAGAATTTTCCAGTTTGTTGTGATTCACACAGTCTAAAGCTTTAGTATAGTCAATGAAGCAATAGATGTTTTTCTGGAATTCTCTTGCTTTTTCTATGATCCAACAGATGTTGACAATTTGATTTCTGGCTCCTCTGCTTTTTCTAAATCCAGCTTGAACATTTGAAAGTTCTTGGTTCACATACTTTTGAAGCCTGGCTTAGAGAATTTTGAGCATTACTTTGCTAGCATGTGAAATGCGTGCAATTGTGGGATAGTTTGAACATTCTTTGCCATTGCCCTTCTTCGGAATTGGAATGAAAACTGACCTTTTATAGTCCTGTGGCCGCTGCTGAGTTTTCCAAGTTTGCTGGCATATTGAGTGCAGCACTTTCACAGCATCATCTTTTAGGATTTGAAATAGCTCAACTGGAATTCCATCACCTCCACTAGCTTTGTTTGTAGTGATGCTTCCTCAGGCCCACTTGACTTCACATTCTAGGATGTCTGGCTCTAGGTGAGTGATCACACTATCATGGTTATATGGGTCGTGAAGATCTTTTTTGCATAGTTCTTCAGTGTATTCTTGCCACCTCTTCTTAATATCTTCTGCTTCTGTTAAGTCCATACCATTTCTGTTCTTTATTGAGCCCATCTTTGTATGAAATTTTCCCTTGATATCTCTAATTTTCCTGAAGAGATCTCTTTCACATTCAATTGTTTTCCTCTGTTTTTCTGCATTGTTCATTTAGAAAGGCTTTCCTGTCTCTCCTTGTTATTCTTTGGAACTCTGCATTCAGATTGGTATATCTTTCCTTTTCTCCTTTGCCTTTTGCTTCTCTTCTTTTTTCAGCTATTTGTAAGGCCTCCTTACAAAGACAACCATTTTGCCTTTTTTCATTTCTTATTCTTGGGGATGGTTTTATGTATATATATGATTTTCTATAGATTATTGTTGAAAAATTTGAAAGCCACTGCTATGGCCCATTCTTAAATAACTTTCTTTCATTGCTTCATTAATAAGACACTATCTGCATGAAAATCTGCAGACTTCTACTTTGTCTTTGTACTGATCTGACTCATATGAGGATTTTTTTCTATCAATACTGAATTTAAATTTGTCTCAAACTGGAGCACATCAGTTGTCTCTCAGCGCTACCACATACTGGCTAGGTGATCTCACACAAACCATTTTATGTCTTTAATCCAAAATATCCTAATCTGCAAAAACACAAATATCACTACTAATAAAGCAATAATGCTTTCCAGATGTAATGTGACAGTCAAATCTTTTTTTATTTTTTTATTCTAGAGAAGGCACTTTTAAAACCTCAAGATTTTACAAATGCTGTTCTTCTTCATAGTTCTTAAATTCACTTTGGACAAACTTAATATTTTCTTGTCAACACCTCAACTGCTCGGAGACAGCGCTCGTGAACCCTCTCCCCAGGCTGTCCAACTGCTCTCCAAAAACTCACGGTTCAAAGTCCACAAGCCTCTCCAGCCCCTCTCTGCTAAACGCACTCCAGTTGTCATATGCTTGTTCTGCTTTCCTGGAAGTTCAGATGGGAAAGAATCTGCCTCCAATGCAGGAGACCTGGGTTCGATCCCTGGGTCAGGAAGATCCCGTGAAGGTAATGGCTATCCACTCCAGTATTCGTTCTTGGGAAACCCCACAGACAGAGGAGCCTGGCAGGCTTCAGTCCACGGGGTTGCAGAGTCGGACACGACTGAGCGACTAACCCTTTGATTTTTTCATTATTCTGCTTTATTAATTTCTCCTAGATACTCTCATTTTACTCTCCTGGATTCTCATTTTAAAATGAGTATGCAACATGAAAAATGACATGCCAGCAATATAAACAGCTGTGTCGGGTGAAGGAGCTTATTGGCAATTAATTTCTGTTTCAAAGTTGCCTTTAATGTTAGTGTGGACCCATCTTCCATAGAAATAAAGCAGACTGCCCAGAATCCAATCCCAAATTTAAACTAGTAATCTCAGAATGTGCTAGAACAATTGCATCCCTTGTTCAACAGATAAAATGGCACTGAAACGTTTTGTTTTTAGTGATATGCTTGTAGTTTAAAACTCCCAGGTTTGTCTGTTTTGTGTTTTTGTGCCTGCTGATAAGCCATATCTCTGCCATCTTGGGTTTTTGCCATTAGTTTTTTCTGACCTCAGAAAAAAAATGTTAGCACTTAACATTTGTCCTTGTTTAATTTCATCTTGTTAGATTCAGCTCATTGCTCCGGCCTGTCAAGATTGTTTTTCATCATTATTCTGCCATATAGTTGTCCGCCTGCTCCTCCCAGTGGGGGCCACCCACAGGCCAGAGTCACATGCCCTGCACACCTTCCTTCCCTAGCCCCAGAGGGAAGGCAGTCCCTGGCCAGGCGACACGAAGGAGCTAATGATCAGCATCATTTTGGGGGAGATCCTTCAGCCAGTTTATCATCCTTCTAGTTACACTTGTGCTATTTGCCCATTTTCCTCCCTATGTTTCACAAAGATAATGAGAAGTAAGATCTTATGGAAAAACCCAAACGAACTTTTTGGCCAAACCAGTATTTACCTTTCTTACTTAGCTGCCAGGAAGCTCAGGGCCTGGGCCCATCACTCCTTTTTAATGGGTTTGTGGAGTAAGTTGCTTCAGTTGTGTCTGACTATTTGCGACTCAATGGACTGTAGCCCACCAGTCTCCTCTGTCCAGGATTCTCCAGGCATGAATACTGGAGTGGGTTGCCATTTCCTACTCCAGGGGATCTTCCCAAGCCAGGGGTCGAACTGGCATCTCTCTCTTAAATTTCCTGCACTGGGAAGTGAGTTCTGGTTAAAAAAAAACAAAACAAAAAACATACTTTTAAAATATTTATGTATCTATTTTTGGCGAAGCTGAGTCTTCGCTGCTGCGCACAGGCCTATCAACAAGGTGGCTTCTCTTGTTGTGGGACGTGGCCTTTAGGGCCTGCAGGCTTCAGGAGCTGCAGCTTGCAGGCTCTAGAGCTCAGGCTTCAGCGGTCGTGGTGCATGGACTCAGCTGCCCCGTGACATGTGGAGTCTTCCCAGACCAGGGAACAAACCCATTCTTAACCACTGGGCCACCAGGGACGTCCATAAAAAACTCTAGGAATTATATATTTCTGTAATATATATAATTTGAAATTTTGGCTATATAAATTTTACTTGGGACTGTTCTGTATCTTGCATATTTCACATTAGGTTATTTCTAGACACATGGCCACAAGAAAGCAAAACACTAGGGAGCTGCCGTATTTGAATTTTATTTCAACTAAAACTGTGTTCAAATCATTAATATTTTCTGCTTAACTATAGATCCTTCAATAACAGAAGTGTACATGTGGCTTCGGGAGGAAGACGGAGGTGCTTTGGTGGAGAAATTGGTACTGGTGCTCCATCTTATCATGGAAGATAAAGACAGAAGCCAACAGAAGTTTTCATGAAACGATGGAGTTAAAGTGGTATTTTGGTTCAGCCCATGGTAGACTTTTACAAAAGTATTTGTTTGTTTATTTGGCTGCGTGGGGTCTTAGCTGCAGCACACAGGATCTTTGTGGGGGATCTCACATGTGAAAGATCTCGTGGGGAATCTCTCCTTGAGGCCCGTGGGCATTCTAGTTTTGGTGCCCGGGCCTAGTTGTCATACACTGGCTTAGTTGTTCAGTGGCATGTGGGATCTTAGTTCCCCACCCAGGCATCGAAACCACATACCCTGTATTCATTGCAACTTGGATCCTTAACCAACAGGCCCCAGGGAAGTCCCACCTGATAGATAGACCTTTTATTAAATGTTTAAAGGTGCATGAATCTTGCCCCCTTCGCTGTGATGTTTTTACGTGAAGGGAGAATTAAGCACTGGCCTTGGGGCTTCTCCTTCCAGCTTCCTGGTCGGAAGCAAATGAATATATTTCTCTTAGATGCCTCAGACTCACACAGACCGGGGCCCCCTCACGTGTTAGAGGTGGGTGCCGAGGGCTTGAACCCTTTGGTGAGAATGCTGGCCAGACTCCAGGTTGAGGGACACTGCCCAAGAGGCCGACTTCTCCTGTGATGTAACCTGAGGGCAGTGAGCAAGGCCTGTCAGTTTCAGGGGCCCGTTTATTAGGAGAAAGGGCTGTTTTAGCAGATTGTGACAGAATTCTGTGGATCTGGGAGGAACATGGGCCCAGCTCTGGAGTTGAAGGTCAGAAAGCAAAAGAAGGAATTTGTTAGACCAAAAATGGTCTATAAACAGTGAGCCAAAGAGTCATCTTTGGACTTTGGTCTTTGTAGGTGCCATGAAACATATTTTTAAAAAAAAACCTCTAATTTGTTTTAAATTTATTAGAAACATTTATTGCCATAATGACATTATTTTCTTTTTAATTTGAGGATAATTGCTTTACAATGTTGGTTAGTTTCCGCTGTACAACAAAACGAATCAGCCCTGTGTACACATGTATTCCCTTCCTCTGGAGCTTTTCTCCGCCCCCATCCTATCCCTCTGGGTCAGCACAGCAGGGCGCCCTGTGCTGCCTAGGACCTGCCCACTGGCTGGCAGTTTTACACGTGGCAGTGTGTTTGTGTCAATGCTATTCTCTCAGCCTGTCCTGCCCTCTCCTCTCCCCTCTGTCCACAGGTTCATCCTCTACATCTCCATCGCTATGTCTTCCCTGCAATAGGCTCATCAGTGTAAAAACTTGTCTAAATCTTGATGAAGGGGCTTCTTGTACAAGGATTCTGGTATTCCCCATCATCAAGGGAGGGTGGGGTTGGGATGCTGAGAAAACAGCCTGCTTGTTTTTGACGCAGATAGGATAAGAGATTTGGATCGGTTCTATAGGGGAAAAAGTACAGAACCCTACTAGTTGTCACTGCCTCCGAGATGGAACAGAAGAAGGCAGTGTGAAGGGTAAAAAAAATGAAGGATGATATTTAGGTACGTGAATAAACATAGTCTTCATTTTTAAATCTTTTGGCCGTGCAGAGGGGCATGTGAGATTTCGGTTCCCCAACCAGGAACTGAACCTGGGCCCCCTGCAGGGGAAGCATGGTGTCTTAACCACTGGGCCACCAGGAAGTCCCACGTTCTTCATTTTCAAAAGGGAAGAAGAAAATACAACCTTAAAATTTTAAATGTTCTTTAATTTGGAAAATAGTCTGCCATGGATGGAAGGGAAATGTTTGACAGGGTTCAGTAATGAGGCACCCTTTCTTGATCTTCCTTAGCTTCTGTCTGCTAAATTATTTAACAGATAGCCTAACAAAAAGCATGGTACTGTGCTATGCATCAGAGCTTAGCAAATGTAAGATGAATCCTGCCCTCCAGGGGTGTAGAACTAGGTTGGTAGAGAAGACAGGATGCACAAAGTTGATCAGTTGCAATGCTGGACAGTGAGGGGACCAAGTGCCCACATAAGGATAAAGAGTATACATGGTGTAGAATCCTAAACAAAGGCTACAAAACAGTCCTAAATGAATTATTTGAAGGCTGATCTTTGAGACTAATTCTTGGCTTCCAATCACAAGGTAGGAATGTTTGTGTTTTTTGAAAAGGAAAAAGGAAATTTTTAACCAACCCCCAGATCCTCCTTCTCTGTATTTCTGTAGTCATGTGCGATTCTATCTCTGCTAATCATTTATCTCATAGTTTTGTAATTACCTGCTCATGCTCTAGTTTCCATTTCCAGCTTTATGAAGGCAGACACTACTTATTATTCGTCTTGATAGTCCAGTCCTGTGCACGGCAGTACTTGGCGTGTAGAGAAGATTGGCTAAGGAGTGGATGATGCTAAGAGGGCATTTCCAACATGTCTAAGACTGAGCGCGATCTTCCCTGTTTTAGATACAGGTTATAGTTTTTATTAAGTCTTTTTAATACCTTTAGAAAGTCTTTAAAAACTGCTCCTTTGCCTCCATACAAACAGCTTCCAAATCTTATTGACTGTTTCTTTTACTTCTACTTCCTCCCATCAACATCACTGGCTCCATCACCCTACTTCAGGCATGCCTCTTTTTATTTCTGGATTATTACAACAAACATAGTTCTTCCTACTTTCACACCATTGTTCAATCTGCCTGTCTAGTTTTGGATGTTCTACTATCCCTCTCTATCTGCCCCAAGTACACTTAACCTCAAAAATCAACCAGCTTTTCTTGCTTCTAGTTGAAATACCTCTCTCTGCCCTAAATTCTAGTAGCCTGGCTTTAATCTCCCTTCTGAAAATAGCTGTGATTTATTGCTATGCATCATTATACATTATACATTATACATGGCTTCCCTGGTGGCTCAGATAGATGGTAAAGAAACCGCCTGCAGTGTAAGACAGCCAGGTTTGATCCTTGGATTGGGAAGATTCCTTGAAGAAGGAAATGCCTATCTACTCCAGTATTGTTGCCTGGAGAATTCCATGGACAGAGGGGCCTGATGAGCTATAGTCCATGACTGTGTGAGTAACATACACATACCTGATTATACAAAGACACCAGTCCTTACAATATCTTTGTGAGAAATCCAATCATCTCCCCATTTCATAGATGGGAAAACTGAGGCTCATCAACATTAATTAACTTGCCAAGGCTGTACAACTTATTTGCTGTCTGACTTCTTTCTTCTACCACCTGCCACCTCACCCCAAGTATTAAATAAAATGTTAACACCTAGAGGAGAGAGATCCTGCTGATATTTTCTTCATCAGCCAACTCTATAAGCAACTTTTTTTTTTGGCAAATAGTAAAGATTTAGCTATTTGTTTTAAAGTCCTGTTTTTCTGCACTGTTCTTTAATGGGAGAATACAGGAAAGTATAATTGGGTAGGAAAAAAGCACCAAAGCATTCTATTTTTCTAATGGAAGAAAGTACATGGCAGCACAGAGAAGGAAGCAGATCAACAAGCCTGCTATATGTACATAAATGTTTATCAATTTCCCCTTTTAGAGTTGAATTCAAATTAAATTTTATTTAATGTTATTAATTAAATAAAATTTAAAAATATTTAATTAATTCAAAATTAAAATTTAAAGTTTAATTCAAAATTAAAGTTGAATTCAAAGAAAATTCTGAAAATGTTCTCTTTCCTTTTACTGATTGTCCCAGAGCTCCAGAACTCTGTAGATTTTAAAATAAATTTTTTGTCTCTGTGGTATTACAAAGCTCACTACAATAACAATTTTAGTATAGCCAATGTCTACCTACAAACACCAGTCAATGTCAACTGAAATTTGTGACCAAGGCATAAAAAAGGGACGAAAGTTGTTAATAAGTTACCAAAGGCACATTCTCCATATCTCCCTTTCAGAGACCTCTAAAAATGAAGAAAATGTCCCCGGACAGACTGGGTTGGTGAACTCAGCCGGTCCTTCCTCTCTGAGGATTCCATGGAGGTTGAGAAACACTTTCCCAAGGCTGCTCTAGAACCTGGAGGGATGCAGGTGATGTGGCTGCAGTCACCATCTCATGGCGGACTTGGTCCATGTTGTCCTAAGATGATTGTTGTCCTAAGTAGCCCATTCTATGCCTTCATGGCTAAAATAAAACTAAACATATGTATAATTTTCTAGTTGGAAGAAATCTGAGGGACCATTTAATTCAAGGCTCTTATTTTATACCAGCCACAACCCAGAGAAATGAAGTGAATCACCAAAGGATATAGAGCTGTTGATTTAAAACCATAAAACCCACATGAAAGAGACTTTTCCCGTGTGTAGCATTAATGTGACTGTTCTAGTTGGAGGGTCAGGGGATGTCAGTGTAACTGTTTAGTCACTTAATGTATCAAGTCCAGCCAAATTGCTAGAGCAAAATGACTCCAGTAGATTTAAGCAAAAAGCAATGTTTTCTCCGTTTCCTTGCACACCCAGATCAAAATTGGGATTAGAATGCCCACGGAGCCTGGGGTGCTAGATGCCCTCCTTCTCACCTCCACTTTGGTTCTTATTTCCTCGCAATCACACCCTCTCAAGCGCCCGCTGCCCCAGGGCCACCTGGCGCGAAATCTCCCCTCTCTGTGAACCAGCTCCCTCCTCTCTGCAGCTCAGCCCATTTTCTCCTTCCCCAAACAAACAGGCTTTGAGCCATTCCTTTGGGTTCCACCGGCTTACTCTCTATCATCTTGTTGAAATCTTGCAAGAGGACTTGCCTGGTAGTCTAGTGGATAAGACTCTGAGCTCCCAATGCAGCGGCCTGGGTTCAATCCCTGATCGGGGAACTAAGACCCCTCACACTGCAACTAGTCCGCGTGGCACACCTTCTGAGCCCGGAGGCCACAACTAAAGAAGCCTGCAGTGAAGAGACTCGGTGCAACCCCTGAGAAAGGAACCTCACAAGAATGGCGATAGGGCTTCAAGAATGATGTGCGTGCTAAGTTGCTTCCGTCGAGTCTGACTCGTTGTGACCCTGTGGACTGTAGCCCACCAGGCTCCTCTCTCCAGGCAAGAATACTGGAGTGGGTTGCCATGCCCTCCTCCAGGGAATCTTCCCAACCCAGGGCTTGAACCCGCGTCTCCTGCACTGCAGGCAGATTCTTCACCGCTGAGCCACCTGGAAAGCCCCTGATATTTAAGTGAGCCCTGATATTTAGAGTCCTCATATGTAAATGAGGCGACACAGGCATTGGGTGCAGAGCCGTGGGGAGAAACCACTTCTATCACTGCTGGGAAGCTCTGGGACCTTTAGCAACTTGGACACACGAGCTCAGTTTCCCAAGGTAAAATGCGATAACGGTGGTGCTGCTGGGGGCGTCAGTACTCATCTGCCGAGCGTCCAGAGAGGCCCGGGGAATGCCGTCAGCGCAGCAGGGGCTGTGGGTGTGGCGGGCGGGGGAGATCTCGCCTCCTGGTTTCCAGCAACAGGATCGGCCTGGGTGAGGAGCAGGACTACTTGTAGCCACCTTGCGCTCTTCAGCTGTTTGCCACCCCTTCTGTAACCGGGGTGGAGGCAGCAATGGCAGCCCACTCCAGGGCTCTTGGCTGGAGAACCCCAGGGCCGGGGGAGCCTGGTGGGCTGCCGTCTGTGGGGTCGCACAGAGTCGGACACGACTGAAGCGACTTAGCCGCAGCAGCAGCTCTAACCGGGGGAGTGGTCTCTTGAGAATCACACATCAGGGGTGTTTTCATTTGGGGGCCAAAGCAGAAGTGTTGGCACATGAGCCCTCTCTCTGTGGTGGGTAGATTATGCCAGGTGACCCGAGCAGGTGCAGGGGTGGGAGGCTGTGGCGGGGAGAGGGGAGAGCCGGTTGTCCCCAAGACTAGGAAGGGAGCAGAGAGGGCTGGGGAAGACAGCGGGTAGCCTCTCTCTTTCCAGGCACCAGACGTCTGTGTCCCACTCGTGTGGGACCTGGTGAAGCCGGGAGAACTTCAAAGGGCAAAACCCACGCAGTGTGTCGGGCGAGGTCCAGGCCCAGCCTGGCTGGAGACTTGAGACTTTCTCTGCACCACAGCATCCGAGCCACAGCATTCAGGTGACCTTGTGAGCTCGGAAAACCAGGATAATGCAGGCGACGGGAGACCCTCACCCTAGTTTTCTGGCCCCCCCAGATTCTGTTCTGACTTAACAGAAGACTGAGATTTCCTCCTTCCTGGTGGGACGGAGGCTCGGAGGAGCCAGATTCGACGAGTGTGGTTTCCCCAGCACGGGGAATGCCGAAGTCCTGGCCGAGAAAGCCAGCTTCCCCTGCTGTCGGCAGAGTGGAGGGTCTCACTTAGACTTGCTGAGGCCACCTGAGCAACTTGGACCCCAAACCGACATGATGGGGCTGGACCTGCAGTCTCTGAATTGATGCTTTACCCACTGAGTCGTTGATTTCATTCGGACTGTCTGGAGTGGAGATGAGGCCGAATGGTTCACCTGCTACTCTCTCCGGAGCCCCCGCCCCATGTTGCCCTGCACTGTCCAGGCTCGGAGTCTCCCTAGGACATCCTGCACTAGTTTTTTTAATTAAAATTTTTATTGAAGTATAATTTATATATTGCAGTATAGTTGCAATATGGTGCAGCCCTTTGGAGTCACTTCTCCCCACAACCCCAGCCTCTGGCAACAACTGACCTATTCCTCTTCTATAATCTTGTTTTTTTCAAAATGTTATATAAATAGAATCATACACTCTGCAGCCTTGTGAGTCTCCTCCATCTTGCTGTATCTAAAGCTCTGGATTCGTGTCTGAGCTCTCTTTGTTTTTGCCTATAAATGTGTGGAGATGTGAGTTTGATCCCTGTTTTGGAAAGGACCCTTGGAGGAGGACATGGCAACCCACTCCAGCATTCTCGCCTGGAGAATCCCCAAGGACAGAGGAGCCTGGTGGGCTACAGTCCACGGGGTCACAAAGAGCTGGACGACTGAGTGTGTGTGCACACACACAAGCGCAAAGTGCCTAACACAAAGGAGGCGTTCCCACCCATGTTCATGACACTCGTAGTGAGTAAACAGTCCTTTCAGGAGCCTGACTCTGTTAACAAACTTCCAGGTGGGCTGGGTCCTCCCAGAGGCTTGGTGGTGATTTTTTAACCAGAATTTCCCTAACTTGCCTGGTCACAAGAATCTCTTGTCTCCTGGGTGTGTAATAAAAATATGGGTTTCCAGAACTCCCTCTGGTACTGTCCGATTTCACAGGTGGAAAGAAACCTGGGGAATCTGTATCAGTGCTTCTCAAATTATGCTCATGTCAGAACGACCTCAGCCATAGATGACTCAGTCCCACCCCAGAGCTGCTTTTTCAGTGGGTCTGGAGTGAGGTCCAGGAACCTACACTTCCAGCAGGCGCCCAGGTGATGGTGATGTCGTGCTCTGGAACTCCACATTGAGAACCAGTGATCCACGGCTCTGCACTATTATCAAGGGTCTTGGGTGATTCTTGTTTGCACGCGCACATGAATCCCAGCTTCAGTGCAATTGATGGGAAGGGAGTATGCTATGTGGGACTTCTTCATCCCAAACATTGCACTCTGGCCACAGCCTCAATCCCGTTTCACCTGGGACGCCTTCTTCAGCCTATGTTGACTCAGAAGCAGAGACCTCTGAGGTTTGTTTGATTGGATCATTCTCCCCTAGGCAAGGGGCTCCTGCTGAGGATTCCAAAGGAAGTTGTGTGCAAAACCAGTCCCAGTTCTTTCCAGATCTCCACACAGGCTTGAGCAATGTTGACGTGGAAACTGTACCTAAGGATGTGTATATGACCTTAGGGGAAAACCAATGTGATTAAGGCTGGATTTGGACTCCAAGGGACAGTTCCTGGGGATGCTGAGGATTAGCAGTAACAGCTGTTGTCCTGTCCATTCGAGGAGAAACTGAAGGGAGAAGAATGAACTTGTTTAAAAGATGTGTCTGTGCAACTCTGGGAGGAGAAACTGTTCCATCAAGCCTCAGGAAAAATGTGTTCCTAGGTAAGTGGCTATTTTTCTGGTTCAGATAGACAAGGTGCTGATGGGAAAGACATTTTAAGATCAAAGGAGGAGAAGGATGAAATGTATGGTTTTGGGCCTGATCTGTGTGGTACTCACCCTGCCTCCTCCAAAGACATCTGTGTTTGGTTTGCCTCTGTCGGGAGGAGACCGCCTTCTACCAGCAACGGAGTCTCCGAGGGTGTGGTCTATGTAAAGGGTTGCTGTCCTTCAGAAGGTCCCCGAGTCCCCTCGGCTGAGAATATACTTCTTACGGCTCCTTGTTCATCATCTTCTAATGTGTCTGGAAATCTGCAGGAGCGGCCCTTGGTGGTGCAGGGATTTCGACTCTTACTTTCTTATGAAGAACAAACCTCGCAGAGAAAGGCATTGTCTTAAGGACTCAGGACAGTTCTAAGAAAGTCACCTTCTATGTAGACGATACCCTGCACCCCCTGTGTCTGGTCAGTGTAAAGGATGGTGACGTTGGTGGTTTAAAGAAAGGATGGTAGTAGATGACACTTGATGATTTGGTTGTTTGGATTACCTCCTTAGTCTAGCTATGATTTCATAGCTAATTCCACTAAATGTTTACATTTTATTTTTACCTTTTAAAGCCAGCCTATTAAAGAGAAGAACTGTTGTTGCTTTGCATTGTTCCTTAGATCACAGTATTGAAAGAACTTTTATGTGCATGGAACTATAAAAACAAGCAGCTATTTTTAAAAAAATGCCTGCTAGCCCCAAATCTTTATTCAGAGAGCTTTTCGTCTGTCTTACTTGCTATTTCTCACTTTATTTTCATCTGTGAACTTCTTTGACACTCAACTTTTAATTCTTTCTATTGATGGGCATTCATGGTATAAACAGAAATATTTACTCTATAAGTGTTATTTTTACCCAGATATTTTATTCTACTCCTGAGCCAGTTTGTGTGTGTGTGTGTGTGTGTGTGTGTGTGAGTGTGTGTGTGTGTGTGTGTGTGTGTGTGTATGTGTTTTTTCTCACTATACTTAGCAAGGCATAAAATGGATGGGCTTGGGTATAATTTTTTTGCTCATCTTTGTGAAAGAGGAGTGAAATATCTAAAACTTGTCAATAGGAGAAAAGACAGGAGCTATCAAAGCATTGCAAATTTAGCAGTCTCCCTAAATAATTGATAGTTGGCAGAAGATTTGTAGCATTTAACTCTGTAATTTGCAATTAGAGAGATAAGATGCTAAACCAAGCCACCATATGCCAGGCTGCCTGCCCATATTGGAACATCGGGTGTCTCACTTCAGCTGTAATATATTACAGCTCACATTGTCCTTGGATATCAGGCAGTTTGTAAGGAGTTCACGTTAGGATTCAAACATTTTCTGGTCTTATTTCTTTGATGTAATTAGCATAGCCTCTCTTTAAAAAGAGGCATTCTTACAAAAAAATTACAAGAAGAGAGTTTAAAAAAAGAGGGTTTAGAAATGAAGCACTTCCTATAGTCTGGCACATCTTTTTTCTTTTTTCTTGCAGTTTCCTTTTTTCACATTTAAACTTTAATTTAGTTGTTTTTTTTTTAGTTAACAAGTTGCTCTAACTATATTTATTGGTCATTTCCACATTGATTTTTTTAAATGCTATTTTAAAGAGCTATTCTTTTTTTTTTTAAAAAAATGAAGTATAATTGATTTACAGTGTTGTGTTAGTTTTGGGTATACAGAAGAGTGATTCAGATTTATCGACGTATATGTATGATATATGTATTCTCATTCAGATTATTTTCCCTTATAGGTTATTACAAAATGTTGAGTATAATTCCCTGTGCTATTTCAGTAGGTCCTTCTTGGTCATCTGTTTTCTGTATAGTAATGTGGCACATCTTTTTTTGATCTTGAGCACTTGCAATCTGGGAATGGGGCACCAAAGGGATTTCAGGGAAAAGGCAGTGTGGGATTCAGTCAGGTCAGGCACCTTCAGAAAGACATCACCTGCTTTTCCTAATAGCACCCGGATTGAAGCTGCTGTTCCGCGGGACGCAGGAGAGGGCAGGATGGGGGTGCCCGCCGCCCTCACGGGCTGGGCCTGTGCCGCCCTCTGCCTGGTGCCCAGCTCCTCCGCCTTCTCCCACGGGGCTGGCGCGGTGGCCTGTGCGGACATGCGGCCCAAGCACATCCCAGCCCGGACTCAGAGCCCCGGGACCCACCACATCACCGTCCTCACCGGCAGCTCTTTCTTCTCACCGGGTGCCACGGTCTCAGGTATGCATGGGAGAGGCTTCGAGACATCCCCTGACCCCCACCAGGAGCCCCCAGGCCCAGGGACAAATTCCAGGTTGTGTTTGTCCGAGGGAGGGGTTTCCCAGGCTGTAGTTTGGTTTGATCCTAAGAAGAAATTATGTACCCAAGAATGCATGAAATATTTATGGTCTTTTTTTTTTTTTTAGTTTATTTTTTTTTACTGAAGTACGGTTGATTTACAACGTGATATTAATTTATGCTGTACAGTAAAGTGACTCAGTTCTATGAGAATACACATTCTCTTTAACATTCTTTTCCATTATGGTTTATCTCAGGCTACTGAATACAGTCCCTGCGCTATACAGTAGGACCTTGCTGTTTATCCATTCTGTGCATAATATTTTGCATCTGCTAACCCCACACTCCCAGCCCAGCCCTCCCCTACCCACCCCCGCTTGGCGACCACAAGTCTGATCTCTACGTCTGTGAGTCTGTTTGAGTTTCATTTGTGCCCTCTTTTAGATTCTGCATCTAAGTGATATCATATGGCATTTGTCTTTCTCTTTCTGACTTACTGCCGGAGAAGGCATAGGCTACCCACTTTGATATTTTTCGGCTTCCCTTGTGGCTCAGCTGGTAAAGAATCCGCCTGCAATGTGGGAGACCTGGGTTTGATCCCTGGGTTGGGGAGATCCCCTGGAGAAGGGAAAGGCTACTCACTCCAGTATTCTGGCCTAGAGAATTCCACGGACTGTATAGTCCATGGGGTCGCCAAGAGTCGGACAAAACTGAGCAACTTTCACTTTCACTTATTCAGTATGATGGTCTCTAGTTGCAGCCGTAAATCATGATATACTTGCATCATTAAAATCATATAACTAATCTTATATTGATATTAATCTTTATAGCAGAAGAGGGTACAAATGGCCTTATAAAAGTTTTTTTGTTTTTATTGTAAGATATAAATATAGTTACCCTGAACAAATGCCCCATATCAAATATGTGTGAGAAATAGACTTTTTTCCTCCTTATTTAAAACTAAATTTATTTGAGGGGTGAAAAGAGCATTTCCTGCTATTTTAGTTCAGATGCCTAGAAAAGCAGAGTGAGAACTTGTGTGCAGGTGGTTTATTTGGGAAATGACCCAAGAAGCATTGATGAAAAAGAGGGAAAAGGATGATAGGGAAGAAAGAAACACTAATACGGGGTGTGAAATAGAGTGGGTTCCTGCTCCGGGAAACACCCTGGGATCCAACTCCAGTGATGGCCCTTTGAGAAACCACAAGATACACAGCTCTGAACCATCCCTCAGGAGGATGGAGGAGGCGTAGTCGGGGATTGAGGATCGTCTCCCGGGGTACCCTTTCCACCATCCACCCCATCCCCTCCCAACGCACAGACACACACTTCAGAGTCACCTCTGCCTGCCTTGGGCCAAGCTCCCAAGGAACCAGCTGGAAGAAAGCAGCAAAGAAACTCACTGATGTTGAAGCTGGTAGCTCAATGTAGACAGGACACTATCTATTTCACTACAGGGAACTCAAGCTCCTGCTGTTGGCTCCACTCTCTTCTGACGGATGCTACCTCTTTAGATGGGAATTAGAGGTGATAAATGGAAATAAAATGGATCCGCTCTCTATGGTTTTGTCCAATCACGTTGTTCTATTGGTTGGTGTGGGGATTAAAAAAAAAATACATAAAATATTATCAAGGCCCTCCCTCAAAGAGTTGCATGGTTTACAGTCCTAGCACTTCTGAATGAGTGTCCTGGTTTTTCTGTTGTGCTATCAATACTGGTTATACTTACACATTTTGAAATTTGTTAATAAGATAGATATAAAGTCGTGTCTCATTTATAGTTGTTTTAACCATTGTGATTGAGCCTGTTTTATTTTCTGTCTCTGGTGGCAATTTTCAGTTTGGTCATCTTTTTGTTAATTCACTATAACTCTTTGTATATTTGCCTGTTGTATCTTGCAGATATCTTTCTCAGTTTATCCCTTGGGTTCTGATTTCTTCTATGTTGAGAATTTTAAGAAATCATTTTTTGTTTTCCCATTATGGCTACTGAGGTTTGCTTAGAGAGACACTCCTAACTCCAATATTGAAAACAAAACAGCAAAAAGCCAAACCATTGTTTCTAGTTCTTTTGTATTTCATTTTTACACGTCTTTGTTCCAAACAGAATTTATTTGGGGTGTGAAATAGCACTTCAACCTTTTTCTCCCCCCTAATGAATTGTTTACTTTCTGGGGACTGGACCAGTCCTAAGCTTTTTGTTTTGAAAAATACTCATATAAAGTCACCCAGTGCTGCTCCTTCCAGGATGTTGACCTTGATGGACATTTTCTGTTGCAGTGGCCGTGAGGAGCAGTCGTGATTTCATGGGCTTTCTACTCCAGGCGCGACGAGTGTCTGATCATCAGATAGCTGGCACTTTCGTCTTCATTCCTCCTCATTCCAAACTGATAACTTGCTTTGAAGAGGCTGACACAGTCACCCACGCGGACAAGTCCCGGAAGAGAAACCTGGCGTTCGAGTGGCGGGCCCCTGCCCAGCCCGTGGGGAACATCAGGTTCTTGTAAGAGAGTTAAGTTCTGGGTCTTGGTAACTGAACTTCTACTATGAAGGGAGGGGACTTCTCTACACACTTCCTTGGTTCCCCCCCGCACCCCCCCCCACCTTATAAAAAGGACAGAGTCACTGGGACTGCCCTTCCTGGAAAGTCTAGATAGGTGATGGGTTTTTTTAAATTGCCCCCAACTCCATTCTGTGTGATTATCCATGGTCTAGGAGTGTGTGATGTCCCTTGTCCCTGGGCGCAGATGCACCTTGGCCAGTCTCTCCAGAAAATTCTCAGTAGGGGACAAAAGAGCTGCAGGTGGCAGAGTCCAGAGAGAACCCAGAGGCAGAAGCAGGCAGACATTGGTACTTGCTGGGCCCGGGGAGAACTGCTGACAGCTCTGTGCCTCAGCTTCTTGTCCATCACATGGGTGTGATCATAACGCCCGCCTCGTGGGGTTGTATAAGGTCGAAGAGCCAGTGTGTGCCAAGTGCGTGAACCAGTTCCTGGCAACCATCAGCTTTATACAAACAGCGTCATTCCTCAAAGTGAGATACTGGCGTTGTCCTTCTTTTCAAACATTCACATGTACCAAGAAAGTGAATTTTTTTATTTGGTTTGGTTTTTATGAGAGGGTTTGTGGCTCCGTGGTAAAGAATCGCTGCCAATACAGGAGACACAGGTTCGATCCTTGGGTTGGGAAGATTCCTTGGAGGAGGAAATGGTGACCCACTCCAGTATTATTGCCAAGAAGATCCGTTGGACAGAGGAGCCTGACGGGCTGCAGTCCGTGGGGTCACAAAGGGTCGGGCACGACAGAGCCCACACAGGTGGTGGTGGTCGTCATCCCCCTCAGTTTCCTTCCCTGCACCCTCGTGTGAGAAGAGGAGAATGTGCCGGAGGGTGGGGGCATCCAGACCCCAGGCTTCCCCTGCGGGCTGTCCCCTCGGTACCAGGGAATGTGAGCGATGAGGTGTGTGGCCCCCACCCATCAGGGCCCCTTTTCCATCTCTTCCTGGTGCCCTAACACAGCGGGCAGGACCAGTGCCCTGATGACTGATGATCTGGAAAGGCCAGAACCCACCTGACTTTTGGTGTAACTGGCCCCTGCCAGGTCTTTGGTTCCAGTGCAAGGTGGTGTATGAAACCCTTGGGTCTGTACAATTACTTTTATTTCTCAAAGCCCTTCCACTTCTAGTTTTTTAAATGTTTTTGCTTTTCATGTACTACTTATTTTTTTAATTAATTTTTATTGGAGTGTAGTTGCTTTACAATGTTGTGTTATTTTCTGCTGTATAACAAACGGAATCAGCTATATGCATACATATATCCCCTCTTTTTTGGATTTTCTCCCCATTTAGGTGACCACAGAGCATGGAATAGAGTTCCCTGAGCTGTGCAGGAGGTTCTCATTAGTTATCTGTTTTATACACAGTATAAATAGTGTATACGGGTCAATCCCCATCTTCCTCTATTTTTAGATTTACCATAGTAGCTTCTCTGTGCAGCAGTGGAAGTAGATCAGAAGCCACGATCCCCATTGACAGGAACAGGAGCTGCATCACTTATCAGATGCATCTCTGGGGCCCCCACATGATGTCACCCCAGGATCCTTCCCCACCCTCACATCGACGTGTTGATGACATTTTTACCTGCCCACTCTCTGGGTGACTTCAGCTAAATTCATCATATTTGTATAACTGACTTCTGAATACTTACAGTGAGAAAAATGGTACTTGCCCGTAATCCCTGCTTTGGTGAAATTTGGGGAAGGATGAATAAGATCAAGTCAGTACAGATGATTTTTACTGAAGAGAGGCACTATGTATTCAAAATATTATTTAGACTATGAATGACTTACCTCTCATTTTCAATAGCATTTACAACTCCTATAGGATTATACCATTGTACAGCAGAATTATAAAATTTTCAGTGAATAGTGTAATTCAATTCACAACACACCAATAATGGGGAATGAACACAGTTGAAGATGAAACCTTTGGAGTGGACAGTTCTCGGTCAGTTCGGTTCAGTCACTCAGTCGTGTCCAACTCTTTGTGACTCCATGGACTGCACCATGCCAGGCTTCCCTGTCCATCATCAATTCCCAGAGCTTACTCAAACTCATGGCCACCGAGTTGGTGATGCCATCCAACCATCTCATCCTCTGTTGTCCCCTTCTCCTCCCGCCTTCAATCTTTCCCAGCATCAGGGTCTTTTCCAGAGAGTCAGTTCTTTGCATCAGGTGGCCAAAGTATTAGAGTTGCAGATTCAGGATCAGTCCTTCCAATGAATATTCAGGACTGATCTCCTTTAGGATGGACTGGTTGGATATCCTTGCAGGCCAAGGGACTCTCAAGAGTCTTCTCCAATACCACAGTTCAAAGCATCAATTCTTCAGCGCTCAGCTTTCTTTATAGTCCAACTCTCACATCCATACGTGACTCCTAGAAAAACCATAGCTTGGACTAAATGGACCTTTGTTGGCAAAATAATGTCTCTGCTTTTTAATATACTGTCTAGGTTTGTCATAGCTTTTCTTCCAGGGAGCAAGCATCTTTTAATTTCAGTTCTAGACTGAAATTCTAGAAGTTCTAGAAGGGCAGTTCTAGAAGGTACTTTTTGGTCAAAATGATTCTTAAAGATTATATTTATTCAGGAGAGTAATTGCTTTGTACCTGTTGTCTCCTACTTTAATTATTTGCTGCTGTTGAGCTTTTGTTTCTAAAAAGAATGAAGTCGCCCAAGGGAGGAACACGATCATGTCTCTCTAAGTCTTCCTATCCCTATAGACTCTTGTGCTTCTTTAACTTTTTGTTTGTTCTCTCCTTTCTATTAGGATGGCCCAAGGTATGACTTAAGGAAGACCAAATCTTCCAGTCACTCTGCTTTCTTTTTCTACAGTTTATCTGTAGTCCAGTCATACTTCGTTTACTGGGTGAAGATCGAATCATCTGTTGTGTCTCAACAGACACACAGTAGAGCCCATTCTGACAGCCACATGGAGCCTGGCTCGCTGATGCCAGCCTCTCGGCAGAGGCTGGAGGACGTGGAAGGAACCATCCCAGGTACCGCTTCCCGCCGCACTCACCAGCCTGATGGGCAGCGTTCTTTTCACTGTGACTTACATTCACTTAAAAGTGACTCCTGCCAGTTTCCAGTTCCTGGGGCATAAGCTATAGCCAGCTGTCTTGGGAGTGTCAACAGTTCCTGGGGACGTGATTGATCGCACAGCTGTGGGTGGAGGTTGCAGGGATTGCTTGCAAGTTCAGGGTTCTCTGCAGTGAACACACTTTGTCCCACTCAACCTCACAGATAAAGCTGGGCCCTGGAGCGCTGCACCTGAGCTGAAAAATAAAAAAAATAGCCACTTGCCCCAACCCCCCGACCTAATCAATTTCCACAGTATTTCACCCATTTTTCCTGGGCCCCTGAGACTAAATGGGGAGCACCAGAAATAATCCTTTCTTTTTCTTTTTTAAATAAAACCTCATCCAATTTTGATCGTTACTTTCTGAGGTAGGTAGATGCAGCTTGGGTTGAAGGACAGAATCAGGCTGTTGTAATGGCAATGAATTTTTTTCCAGGCTCATCACATGACTTTAGATTTGATTGGCCCATGAACTTCTGAAAAAACAAATACAAATAGGCAATGAAAAAAAAAAAAACCTAAGCAGCTAAAGAATGTCTGACCTACCTGAAAATTCCTGATGAAATGGAGCTTATTTTCATTATTTATTTCTAATTAAGTGCTCTGAACAGGTGCCTTCATAAAGGCATTCAATCATTTGTACAGAAGATCCAGCTTTTAAACCATTTGATCCCATCTTCCTATATTCTTTCTTTTATTCTGGGCTAACATAATAAGGCCAGCACATGATTTGAGTCCCTGACTTTGCTAGTCCAGCAGATCCAGGATCATAGCTAACCTAGGGCCACCCACTGCCTATGACCAAAATGTCTGTCTTCTCCCCCTTGCCCTGCACAGCTCCTCCGACCTCTCACCTAGATGCTCCCAAAAGCAGAGAAAAGCTCTCAGGGTCTGAGAGCGTGGCCTTAAGAAGACCCTGCAAACCCAACATGGGTTTGAAGTCTCCTGTATCATGTCATCAATCATGCAAACGTTGCATTTGGATCCCAAGCATGGGTGGGGATCCCTGGTGGCTCAGATGGTCAAGAATCTGCCTGCAATGCAGGAGACCTGGGTTCAATCCCTGGGTCAGGAAGATCCCCTGGAGAAGGGCATGGCAACCCACTCCAGTATTCTTGCCTGGAGAATGCCATGGAGAGAGGAGCTTGGTGGGTTACAGTTCATGGGGTCGCAGAGAGTCAGACATGACTGAGTGACTAACATGTTTGTTTGAAGATGAACAGGAGTGAAAGTGAGGCTTCTGGAAGACAGGTCCTGTTGATTCTGCAAAATCTGTCTGATGGGTGACCCTGCTGGGCTGTCCCCCGGGGCTGGCAGTCTAAGCAGCTGCAGGGTCAACGTGTCGTCAAGTTGCTCACACTCCTTCCCTCTGCTTCTGCCTGTTATCCAACCCATTCCTCTACACAAACCCCAGTGTTTCCCAAAGGAAAAACGTGTGTGTGTGTGTGTGTGTGTGTGTGTGTATGTGTACACGCACATGCATTGGGAGAGGTATCATCTAACAAAGTGGAGTGAATTACTTTAACTATAAGACTTAGTAGGTAAACGAGAATGATGAGTTTTCCCATGGGAAGATAGCATATTGTATTTCTCAAACTTATTTTCCAACAGAGCTTTGGGACTCGTTAGGGTCCTACCTGACCCCACTGGGCATGACCTACTTTTATGCCTCTATGTTTGCCTCCTGACATTTCCTTAAACAGAACTGCTTCTCGTGATGAGCTGTTTACCTTCCAAGCGGCAGTTCCTTGTCTCCTTTGACCCTTTGTGAACCTTTCCCCCTTGCTTCTTGGTAGGCAAATGTAATTGCTTTCTTTAGCTCTTGTATTAAAGCTCTGACCAAACTGATTCATAAGGTTGAGCAGGCAGGAGTCTGTCCTCCTAGGTTTTGAGTTCAGAAGCAACAGTTAGCAACCTGCATCACTTCTGCATCCCCAGCACCCACAACAAGGCCCAGCACGCAGTGGGTCTGCAGGAAGCATCTGAGTGCATTCAGAGTTCAGGCAGGAGTTAAAAGTGTCATGATATTTGCTAAATTCTGTGTGTCTGTGTATGTTTTCTTTATTTTTCACTTCAGTCTCCCTATTTTTGAGTAATGAAGGCATGAGAACAAAGTGTCACAATTTTTTTTTGTTATCATTGTTCAGTTCAAACCAGTTAGAACCCTGGCCAGAGAAACTTCTCCCAGCACTCTTTTTGTGAACAGCATCATGGTCGCCCTGCTGACCATTGGGGTGAATGCGTAGTGCGCTTTGCATCTGAACCAGGCCCTGGGCTTCACGCATCTACAGCAATGATTTCACTTCCCCCTCTCAGCAGTTCTACACCCTACGTACCATTATTGGTCTCATTTTGCAAAAGAAGAAACTGACACTCTGGAGGACTTAGCCCTATTCAGGAATTGGCAGAGTAAAGAGATGAACCCAGACAGGGACTCCAAAACCTGTGCCTGGTCATTTGCGGCCCCGTTTCTGATGCTCTGGGCCGTCGTGTCCTCTCATCACAGATGGGAGAGGAGACAACGGAGGGCAGTGATCCCGCCTCTGCCCGTAGCCAGGACTTGAGTCCCTATCATCACGGGGGAAACTTTTAGCCTTAATCCCACAGCAAGAAAGACCTAGAGCTTTAAAAAGAAATCTGGTTTTTGTAGGATCCCACCTTTTTTCTTAGCAAGAAGCAGTTTGGGGCAGAAGTAAGAAAACAGAATGGTCACAGTGGTTTCTCTTTCCTCTGATTGCTGACTGTTAAGGATGCACAAGCCCAGGGGCTTCCCTGGGGGTCCAGGGGCTGAGACTTCAGGCTCCCAATACTGGGGGTCTGGGTTTGATCCCTGGTCAGGGAACTGGGTCCCACATGCTGCAACTAAGATCTGAAGCAGTCAAATAAATAAATTTTTTTTTTTAAAAGGATGCACAAGCCCAGAAGGGCTAGGAGCTTACTCTTAAAAAAAAACAAAAAAACAAAAAACAAACAAAAAAAACCCAAGAAAAGCTGGGTGCTTAGTCAGGGGTTTCTATTGCTGCTTAGTCAGGGGTTTCTATTACTGAGCAGATGATCCATCTGTGAGTGCTAAGTCACTTCAGTTGTGTCCAACTCTTTGTTACCCTGGACTGTAGCCCTCCAGGCTCCTTTGTCCATGGGATTCTCCAGGCAAGAATACTGGAGTGGGTTGCCATGTCTTTCTCCAGGGGACCTTCCTGACCCAGGGATCGAACCCCCATCTCTTACATCTCCTGCATTGGCAGGCGGGTTCTTTACCACTAATGCCACCTGGGAAGCTCCAGACGATCCTTAGTTGATGCTCTTGAGTGGTTCACACTTGGTGGTCTGTCCTCAGGCACCTTGAAGACTCTGGCATTCGGCCCATGGTCCTAGCTGTGTGCTAATCGACACAAGGATGGTTTCTCCCTCTTTCTTCGCAGTGTCTCTGGGCCTCCACTTGGCTCCCAGTCTCCCCATCACTCTTCTTCAGCAGCGCACAGATGTCTCCGCTGTGGCCGTAACTGGAGCTGCAGAAGAGGACAGCTTGGATCCTGTTCCTACCAGTGTTTGGGTGACAGGGCTCCTCGGGGCCGCAGAGACTCCTCAAGCATCTTCACACACAGCTGCTGTAGTCAGCGGTGGCCATCACCCCAGGAGGGATGGCAGCCCAACCCTGGAACCATCCCTGGATGTCCAGGGTCTGGAGAGGCTTGTCGCCCTCGGGGGCTTCTCCGCAGAGAGCTTTGCCTCCAGCTTCAGCACCTGCCACAGGTGATTGATCGGGGGTGGGCCATTCGGGACAGGTGGTGGGGTGAAGCCAAACACAAGGGTGCCAAGGAGATGTAACCTTCCCGCTGTCAGACGGAAAAAGATCTCAACCGTATTTACTCTTAAGTGCATGAGAAGCACTCATTGTAGAAGGGCTGGGTAGGGAGATTATCTTGGGAAACGGTGCTGTTTTGGCTGAGGTCTCTGAGATGCTGCTATAAATAAAATATAAATGTAGGTTACATATTTAGATACATAAAATTATAAGTATATAATATATAAATATAAGGTATATAAATCAATAAAAGGATTCAGTGGGTCTTTGCTGCCATCCTCACTCACTTCCCTCTCCATTCCCTCTCCAGCCCCCAACTGCAAACTCCAGTGTTTCCAAGAAATATAATGTTATCAGTATACACAAGAGTGATAGGAAGCATAACTTTTTGATTATCATACTAAATGAATTAAGTCAGACAGACAGAGGAAGACAAATATCATATGATACTGCCTATATGTGGAATCTAAAAAAAGTGATATAAACAAACTTATTTACAAAACAGAAACAAATTCCCAGACTTAGAAAGTGAATTTATGGTTACCAGGGCTGAGGGGTGAGGAGAGGGACAGGTTGGGATTTGGGGACTGACATGTACACACTGCTGTATTTAAAAGAGATAACCAACAAGGCCCTATTGTATAGCACAGGGAACTCTACTCAATATTTGTAATAACCTAAATGGGAAGAGAATTTGAAAAGGAATGGATAGCTGTATAACTGGACCACTCTGATGCACTTGTGAAACCAACACGGCACTGTTGACAGACTCTGTGCTGGGCTGCGCCTAGCGGCTCAGTCATGTCCAACTCTTTGGGACCCCACAGACTGCAGCCTGCCAGGCTCCTGGGGGTTCTCCAGGCAAGACTACTGGAGTGGGCTGCCATGCCTTCTTCTGGGGGATCTTCCCAACCCAGAGATAGAACCCAGGTGTCCCACATTGCAGGTGGAGTCTTTACTGCCTGAGCCACCAGGAATACTGGAGCGGGTAGCCTATCCCTTCTCCAGGGGATCTTCCCGACCCAGGAATTGAACCAGAGTCTCCTGCATTGCAGGCAGATTCTTTACCAGCTGAGCTACCAGGGACGCCTGTTAATGGACTCTACTCCAATACAAAGTAAAAATTAAAATAAACAAATAAGTAAATAAATTTCTAGAGGAACAAACAAACAAACATGGAAGCAAAATAGGCAGGAAGAGAGGTAAAATAAGACTAGTCATGAATTGATAATTTTTGAACCTGGGTGGTACATATCTGGGAGTTCATTATATTATTCTACATTTTTATTCTGAAGATTTTTATAATAAAAGGTAAGGAAAAAACCCGAATACTTAGTGACTCCTTCTCAGCGTTTTTTCTCTTTCTTTTAGGACTCAGAATGATCCAAGCTTTGATTCACTGGAAACTTGTCTGCCCTCGGACAGGGATGAACAGGTAACAGCCACGTTGTACACAGGCAGAGTGTGATATTTTTGATCCCAGAGTGGGAAGTTCCACACTGGGTGATCATAGCTATTAGACTAGTAACCAAAATCAGTGAGAAGGAGGCCAGGGTGTGATATATACACAGCAATTTTTTTCTCAATCAATACCAGCCTTTCCATTATCCACAGTGTCTCTGAAGTTACTGGCAATTGCAGAAACTGGCAGTTTTCGTGATATGTTTTCCCACTTAGCTTTGGTTAATAATTCCTCTCTCCTCTTCCCCCACCTTCATAACATTGGCCTCAAAATACCCTGTATGGTCCCAGAGGTTAGATCAATGGGCAGTATAAAATATACATGCTCAATGATTTACTATTCCTTTGAAGTCTTAAAAGGAACACAAAATAAAACATGGTATAATATCCTTACTCAAATTTATTGGAACCTACAGCAAGATTCAAAGGTCCCTTTTGCAGGGGTCTTAGCATAAAAAGACACACTCAGAGCTTTCAGCCGTTGGAGATGACAGTCACCATACTGTCCTGGACCCTCTAATAGGACCCTATGTTTATTCTTGTAGCTGGCTTCCATGCTGTGTCGGTGGGGTTTCCATTAGTCTCCTTGTCCTCATCAATAACAAGTGCATATTTATCTGCTTGGGTGTTTTCCTCTGAGCTCTTTTAAGAGCAGGCATGAGGCTGGGTTTTCAGCTGCTGCCTGGGGTTCTTTAAGGAACTTGGGATAGTTGCAAAGTTCAATAGCTGCTTGGGGGGAAGACTAGCTCCTTTGATTTTTCTTTTTCCGGTTGCTTTTCTAGGACCAGATGAAGGCCTCTAATAGGACAGTGACGAGGCCTCCTTTGTACACTGTCCACCTCTCCCATCCTCGCCTCAGGTCCTCTGGGGCGCTCACTGGACATGGGGCCAGGGCAGCCCCCCCAGCTCCTGCCCTCCACACCTCTGCCACCTCCAGGCCCACCACTGCTGATGGCCAGTCCGAGGCATCAAGACCCTCTGCCAGCTTCCTGCCTCGGTCAAAGCACAAGGAGCGCAGAGTGGAGGAGGGCGATGGAGTGGCTGGGGTGGGAGACCCTGGGAAGACCAACCCAAGACCTGAGCTTGGGCAGGAGGGAGCCAGGGCCCCGTGGGGGATCCAGCTCGGGGCTGCACAGCTGGGCGTCCTGGTCTGCCTCTCCGCCGTGCTGGGCATGGCCGTCGTTGTTGGCCTTCGTTACCTGCACTCCCAGTATTGCCGCAGGCGGACGGAAGTGTCTTTTCGTGAGCCTGCCGGGGATGCGGTTGCCACAGGTGAAGGTGGTGAGATCGTGCGCATCCGGAGAATTGGAGACAACAGTTTCGTTTTGGTTGAAGGGGAATGCAACTGGATTGCTCCCTCTGTGAGTAGCAAGAAAACCGTCCTCTGAGAAAACCGTGGTCCCAGGCCTGTCTGGGCTCCCCTTGCACCCTGCAGAGAGTCTCAGCCAGAATGGAGCTACTGAGAACAGTTGATGAGGACAAGGATTCACTGTGCACCCCCCTCCACCTGTCAGGGGGCGGTTAGCGGAGGAAGCAGAGCAAGGACAGTTTTATCAACAGAGGGAATTCTTCCCCAGCTTTGCTGTCTTAACATCTGTAATTTAGCGGCATTTTTTTTTCTTCTCGCAATTAGACGTTTTGTTTGAAGACTTAAACCCAACACAATGAATATTGTATAACCTGCTCATTAACTAGACTCCCGTGGCCGCCGAGCTTCCTCTGTTGCCTTAAGGAACCTGCAGAAATAGAACTTCTGTCCCTCCTCAGCGTTGTCAGCCTCATCACCTCTAACTCTTTGAAAAAAGCAGTAACGGCGGAGTTGTGTCTCCTTCAGCCCTCCCTTTGCCTCGCCAAGCCACCCCCAGAGAAGTCTTGTTTTTCCAAACTGGAGTTCAGAGTTGGCTCTGGTGTCGTTGACTGGGTGAGTGCAAAGGTATTTCGCCTCCTAGGAAACTCAGACATGTGGCAAATCTGCCATGGAAATTGGTCAAAGGCAAGGAAGATTTTAGAAAATTTGATTGCCATATTTGTGGGGCAATACACATGCAGCATGAAGCCTGAAACCGGAGAGAGGGGTAAGCAAACCTCCTCTTCAGGTGTAAATGGATCTGAGGTCTCCCATCCATTGCACTTGATGGGAGACTAGGTATCCCAACAACTAGCAGACTTCTTGCCTTTGCCAAAGGTCAGGCTGAAAAATAAATGATAATAGCAGCACAGTTTTAAAAGCCTTTATCTGTCTAAGAAAGCATGATGGACGGAGACCATTGTGACTTTATGAAGATCATTTTGATTTAGCGAGAGTTCCATAGATACCAAATGGGATCAAAACAACAGGTTCGAATATAACTCATGAATATGGTCACCTAATATACCACATGAGAATTAGCTGCCTTTTCAGAGGTAAACCGACTACAGCGTCAAGGTCCATTTTAATGTGGAAACAAAAGCACTATAAATTTGGAAATGATATTTCCTGATTGAGTAGCTAAATTGTATAGGTTGTGCCAAGAACTGTACATATATTTTCATATTTACCTCCTTCAATAACTTCATGAGGAAGAAGTTCAATAATTTGCTAAAAAGAAAGACATTCGTGACATTGCAACTCAATAACGAAAACATTTAAAAAAAATCAGGTGTGTAGGAAAGGGCTGCTTCCGTGTTTCCAGCCCATAGCTCACTGGGCATCAGCTCCAAGACTCTCTCCTCCCAGATTCTGGTGTAGACACATCTGTCCCTTGGCTTCAGGCAAGTACCTCAGCGGGCACCCAGAGACCTAGGAGCATGTGGATGTGCTTAGTCGCTCAGTCATGTCTGACCCTTTGCGACCCCATGGACTGTAGCAGGCCAGGCTCCTCTGTCTGTGGGATTCTCCAGGCCAGAACAGTAGGGTGGGTAGCCATTCCCTTCTCCAGAAGATCTTCCCAACCCAGAAACTGAACCCTTGTCTCCTGCCTTGCAGGCAGATTCTTTACTGTCGGAGTTACAGGGAAGAGGCCTAGATGATTGTGTTCACAAATGGAGGTATTCCAGAAATGCTGTGGAGAGAGACACCTGTCCTGCACTCCCATGGGGACCACAGAAATCCATCCCACACACCCCACCCTCCCCAGAGATGCCCTCTCCCCAAGATTCAGATGAGACATCTCACTAGCAGGGAGCTCCCACCTGGCCACATCACAGCAGAGCCGGGTGCATCACATACACACTGCCTTCCAGATCTTTCCTGTCCAAGAGGATATCATCCTGTGGAACCAGGCTGTTTTGCTTATCCCTTACTATGAAATGAACTACCCCTTCACTCAGTGCTTTGGAACAAGGCCTACCCCTGATGGTCCCACACGGTGCTGGGGTGGCCTGGGCTCAGTGGGGCAGTTCTTCTGCTCGGCACGTGGTCCGATGGGCTGGAACGTCCCAGGCGACTCACTCGCGGGGCTGGCAGTTTGTGCTGGCTGCCACCTGGGCACTCACTGGGTCCCTTGATGGGTGTGGGAAGGAATTTGCTTCTCTGTTTTGTGGCTTCTGACTGCCTGGTGGCTGGGTTCCCAGAGGGAGTGTCCCAGGCTGACAAAACCAGAAGCTGGGCAGCTTGGAAGGCTTGGCCTGGGAAGGAACATGATTGTACCCTTGCCATCTTCTGATGGTCACAGCAGGCTGCAGCGATTCACAGCCTCCATTCTTCCAAGGGTAGGGCAATAGATTTTCCCTTTTCAAAGGGAGAAGTGAAAAAGGAGTTGAAGATGTGTTTAATTCACTGCATCGCCAGTTAGACTGCTGACCTGCCACAGGGGCTGGTGTAAGAGGACAGTCTGCTCATCTCCAGGAGATGCCGTGGGTCACCCTCCCTTCAAAGCCTCAGAGGGGCCAAGGGAAGTCTCCAGGTTTTAGGATTTGTTTTTTGGCTGTGCCTTGAAGTTTGCAGGATCTTAGTTTCTTGAGCAATGACTGAACCCAGGCCCACGGCAGTGAAAGTGCAGAATCCTAACCATTGGATTGCCAGGAATTCCCCAGGCTCTAGGGTTTAGGCACCTCTTCTTCCCTGGCTGGGAACCGCACGTCAGGCACGCTAGTGAATGTGCGTAAGAGTCAGCCAGACCTCTGAGCCTCTGTTTCCTTCTCAGAGATCAATGGATCACAGAATGATTTACCTCTTCTGGCTGTTGTGAAGATTAAACACATGTTAAGTACTTAGCAGTCTCTGACTAATCAACTTGCTATTGTTATTAAGGTCATTCTGCAGCTGCAGCACTATCTTTAAACCATCCATTTAAAGAAATCCTGTGGCCACCCGGACCATGATTCCGGTCCACGACGACTTCTCCCGCTGCGGCCCACTGCCCCAGCCCAGCCGATGGTGGGATCACTGCTTTGGTTGTCACGGCAGCCACTGGCCACAGTTCCTGCTGGGGGTCAGACATTATTGCTGAGACATTCCAAGTAAACTCTTTTTTTGGCAAAGGTGGCTGGAGTCTCCAGGCCTGAAGTCAGGACACATAAAAAACCTGTGTCATAGTGATATTGAAGGTCCTCTAAGCCTGACTTCAGAGAAACCCTAGAGAGGAGCGAGCAGGAAGTGTGGACTTAACCTGCGGCCACTAACTAGAACACAAAGCCCTGAAAGGTTAGGCAGAGGACTCCAGTGCAGCATCTTAAAAACAGCCTTTTTTGTTTTGTGGGAACAGCTACAGAATTGTTCAACCAACCACTTCTTGGAGGAGAAGGAGTTCTGGGGCTAAACACACATTTCAGGGATAATAACAGAATTACAATTGCTGAAAACTCTATTTTAAACAAATGGTTTTACATCTATTGTGGTAATTTCATAATCACAGATCAGGAGTAGGGGTGGATCTTAACCTTTTTACATCCACAGACTATTTCTGATATCTCTAATTAATTTCTCCCCTTGGATACAATGATTTTGGAAAATCACAACTTAACGCTTAACCACAGCCTGGCTGAGCTTGCTCACTGTCAAGGCTGTCTGGATTAATTTGCTGTTACAAGGTTTGTTTTCTTTTTTAGAAAAATTCTAATTAACAACAACAAAAAAAATGGGTCAACAAGCCAGTAAATATTTAAACAAGTGTCACGTTTTATTTGAAAAGTTGTCTGAAAAGAGCTGGCAATTTATGAATAAATTATAGATAGCATACCCTCTCCCAGTCTTGGACTTCCGGTATTAAAAAGAGATCCCATTCTTTCTGGAATGCAGGCTCTGTGATTTGACTTCATACCACTCCAAACTATCCCCCTCTTTTAAAAATGGTGTGTGACAAGGAATTTTTCCTATTCAAGTGAAATGAACTTGCATCCATTTGCTTTATTAAGCTTGAGAATTTCTCCCTGCTTTCAGGGAGCTATTCAGAACTCAGCTCCATCTGGCCTTTAGGGGTTTGCAAAACCAGTCATAATCATCTCTGACTTAGAATGTCAGGAAGGCCTGGATGATGAAAAAAAGTAGGCCGATGTTTTTTGAGTTTGTTCTGTTCTGTTTTGGGGGCCACCCCACGGGGCATGCGGGATCTTAGTCCCCCCACCAGGGATGGAACCTGCCCTCCCTGCATTGGAAGTGCGGAGTCTTTAACTAGTGGACCACCAGGGAAGACCCTTTGTTCCCTTCTTTAAATGCAAAAAGAAAACGTGAACATTTTGAGACTCTGCTCCTCTGAGCAGATGGGTGGAGTGGCCAAGACAACTGAAATCTGGCAAATGCTTTTTGGCTTCTGCATCTCACTTTTAAAACACAAATCCTTTGTTTGCTGCACTCTCCCTGCCTTCCCTAATGGCTGTTCATCTTACTCAGAATAAAACCTCTACATCCGAATTGGGTTGACTGGGTACTGTGAGACCTGGTCCTTGGACCACCTTCTTGCACATTCCAGAGTTTTCAAGGATGGTCCAGGGACGCAGCACAGCTCCATTCAGCTCCCTTGGCCTGGCGTCCCTTGTTGTCAGGAACCCCGTTCCTTCCAGACACCCACGGCCTTCAGAGTCGTGCTCCCGTGTGGTCTCGTGACCACTGTCCCCCTTCCCACTCTCTGTGCCCCTCCCTGCTTTCTAAAATCGACATCACTTCTTACCTCCCGAGTCTGTGCCTTCATTCATTTGTGTGTTTGCTGACTGTCCTCAACGAGGATGCTTTATAAAGGCAGAGAAAACTGCTCTGTTCCTTGTTATTTCCCCAGCACCTAGAAATGGTCTCAGTCTGCAGAAAGTCGCCAATAAATAATGAGGGCGTGAAACGCTCAGTGTCTGTATGACTGTCACCACTGCCTGGCCTAGACTGAGCTTGAGTGTGCTGCACCTGGGGCTCCTGCAGGTGCCTGAGTGTCAGGCGATTGGGATTTCTCTCCAAAGGTGAACTAGGAGTGCTGGTGCAACTGGCCCCGGTGAGGACCTTCTGTGTCTCAGATCCACAGCTCGCGCAGTTCTTGGTCGGGAAGAGTTGAGAATGGACTTGACTTCTCCGTCTGGGCTGCGCAGAAGGAAAGCGGAACAGTCTTCCAGAGTCATTTAGTCTCTGTGGTCTGGCCCGGGGCTTCTCATCCTTCATGCCATCAACACTGGGGGTTGGATCACTCTTTGCTGTGGGGGACTGTCCCATGCATTGTAGGGTATTTAGCAGCCTCCTTGGTCTCTTACAGGGCTTTCCTGGGGGCTCAGCTGGTAAAGAATCTACTTGCAATGCAGGAGACCCCAGTTCGGCTCCTGGGTTGGGAAGATCCCTTGGAGAAGGGGACAGCTACCCACTCCAGTATTCTGGCCTGGAGAATTCCATGGACTGTGTCCGTGGGGTTGCAAGGAGTTGGTCACGACTGAGCGACTTTCCCTTTCACGTTTTGGTCTCGTTCTCTCTAGATGACAGTGGCACCCCTAGTGTGACAACCAGAAACTTTCCCAGATGTTGCCGGACGTCCCTGTGGGGGGTGGAGTCGGGGTGGGGGGGGGGTAGAGTCACCCCCAGCTGAGAACCACTGGCCTAGCAACTAAGAGATGCAAGGACAGGCCCTAAGATGAAGCAGCCGCTCCTAAACGATTCCCACGTTCAGTGACAGCATGGACAGCATGGGGACAGAGATCTACAAGATGCGAAAATCGGAAATGGCTTTAACGATCATCCGACTCACTGGTTTTAGAGTTCTCACTTTATTAGGTACAGCAATAAAAGCTGAACGCTGTAGCTGAAGTCTGTGTATATTTCCCTTTCCTCCTGCCCCGGCTCCTTCTCCCTCACCCTGGGGCACTGTCTCAGAAACTCTGGGCTCTGAGAAGCATGGACTGAAAGTATTAACAACACCCCCTCCATGTAGATGAGGACAGCCAGGCCTCTGAGCCATCAGAGACAAGGGAGGGTTTAGGAGGTCCTTCGACTCCTGCCTTCCATCCCAATTTCCAACATACTTTTCTTTCCACCACATTTGGCAGATCATTTATCTTCTTGGAGTATGTTGGGTGCTGTAAATATTTCAATAGATCCAGAGAGAGCCTGGAATCAAACAGAAAAATGGCCTAGAAATATTAATCTACAGCTGCTGTTAGAACCAAAAGGATGGCGGGACTTTGGAGACTGGCCTCCGTGATGGGCCAGGCCAAGGCATGAGCTGTGACAGGGCCTGGCAGTGGGCTGAGGGGAGGAGGCGTGCTGGAGGAGAAAGCACCAATAGACCCGGCCGGGGTCGTACTGGCTGTCCCCGCCCGCTACCCACCCAGGAGCCACCCCTGTAAGACGTAGCTTAATTTACAACCACCATCTTGAACTCACTCCCTCCCTTCGTCCGGGTTCTGCATTTTCCGCCCTTCAAATAGCACCTGGGGAAAATCTTCCCCCATCAGCCAGAGAGAGACAGTTTCTGCCAAGTGTTCTGTTAGTTACTTCGTGGAGGAAAGCAGCTGCCTGGAAATGCATTCCACTAGATATTAAAAAATGTATTTTCCTGATTTATAGTCAGGCTAGGCAGGGTTGTCTGAGAGGCAAGGAACCAATGGGGATATCCACTTGGACTAATGATTAATTATTATATATAAAGTGATGTGTTCTTATCAACCGACAGGCTAGAAAAAGAGACTACAGCTTGCCAGGTTAGCATCACGGGTCACAGATGTTGCCTCTGCATTTTCAGATTGTCTTATCCATTACAGACGGCATCTTCTCATTTAGAAACATAATTTGTTGTTATCGCAGATTAAAAAAAAAAAAGCTGACATTTCACTTGCAAGCCAAAGATTAGCATCAAGGCCCAGGACCGCATGTGAGAGTCCATTAAGACGGGGCTGCGCCGTCCCTGAATCAAGGACGCCAGGCTTGAGCACAGAGCTGTAGATGGCGGCTGACTTCTGATCTTTATTATGCAAATGTGCAGCCCCGAGAGCCGGGCTGTTTAACCTCATCAGGGGAAATGTCACTGATCATTTCGGGTTCCAAACGTAGCACAAGCATTAGTACTCTTCTGTTATGATTATTATTATTTGTAGGGCATGATGTAAGCCTGAGCCCTCTGATTAAGCTGAGTTTCTACTTACTCAGACCCTCTGGGGTCGAAAACCAAAGTCCTCTTGATATTAAACAAATAAACAAATGTATTTTGTTCTCTCTCTTTAATGCTAGCCGAGGGGGTGCTTCCCAGGGCTGGTGCCCTCCAGGCATGGGGAAGATGGTGAGAGTTTCACAGGGTCTAATTTCCACCCCCAGCTGCTGCCTCTTCTCCTGTCTCCTCCAGGACTTCTGCCTCGGTGACAGAAGTGTTTAGAGAAGCTGGGGCAGGAGAAGGGGGCAGATGTAGGGGTGGAAAGTGGTGAGGAGGATGGAAAAGAGAGAGGGATATTTACTGCATGAGATTAGAGAAGAAAGGGCCTAAGGAGGGGAAAAGATCCTTCAGCCCCGGGCATGAGTCCCTGCTATCTAACCGAGCCATAAAGCAAACTGAGAAGGCTCCCGGATCTAAGAGGTAGAGACAAAAAGAGCTTGGAATCAAGCAACAAAGAAAAGGAAGTCAGAGAGGGGGAAAAGTCAGAGGCAGTTGATTTGCTGCCCAGGGTGGGAGAAGGCGAAGGCTGTGCCTCTCTGAATCCAGATTTCGGGACCTGAACCAGCAAGGTCCTACTTTCAGAAGAAAAGACTCTTGATGCGGGAAACTAGGAAAGAGAAGCACAACACACAGCTGTAGTGAAATTCTGGAGCAGAAAATACAGCCCGAGTGTGTTCCCAGCCTGGTGCTAGGGGAAAGGTCCAGCTTTAACTAGACACCCAGGAGGGAGGCTGGTTCACTGCACAATGGAGACACTAGATGCTTCTCTGAAGACCCCAAGAGACTCTCCCACCTGGCCCCAAATCCTTCAGGTATAAACGCTGACATCACGATCTCAGTCCAATTAAATCAGACTTCTTAGGAGTGGGGTCCACGCCCATATTGTTTAAAGCATCCTGGGTGACTCCACTGGGCCGCCAGGGCTGAGAACTGCTGCTTTAGATTCTGATGGACATAAACTCCACAAACTCTTGTGTGTTTATTTTCTGCTGTATCCTCTGGCATCTAGCACAGCGCCTGGCAGAGTAGAAGTTGGATATAGATTTACTACAAAAAAGGCTAGTGGGTAAAATGAGGCATTTCTGTACTAGAAACAAGTACGGGTTTCGCTGGTAGCTCCATAGTCTAAAGAATCCACCTGCAATGAGGGAGGCGCGAGTTCGATCCCTGGTTTGGCAAGATCCCCTGAAGAAGGGCCCACTCCAGTGTTCTTGCCTGAGAAATTCCAGGGATAGAGGAGTCTGGCGGGCTACAGTCCCTGGAGTCACAAAAGAGTCAGACACGACTAAGCAATTAAATAACAACAGCTGTAGATAAGTAAGTCATTGAGGGCACCTGTGCAGAGGTGGTACCTCCCAGCCCTCCAAGAGCCCTGCTGTCGGGGGTACGTTTGTCCCTTGTCCCAGCGCAAGCAGACACACAGATGTTGCACCCTAGATGTGGGTTGTTTAGTTGCCACGTGATCAACAACCCTGCCACCCAAGGAGCTGGTCCAGCTGTCTTCCTCTGTCCTCCTGGGAGTGCTGGTGTGACCACATGGCTTTCAGAGAAGGGGCTCAAACCGTCACCCCACCATCGGCTTGCAGCCCGCTATGGGCCGTTATCTTTCCCCACCAGCAACTGAGGAAGATCAAGGATCACTTCCGGTGGCCTTTTCTTCCTTACTGTTCCTGCTCAGGGTCTGGTCCTGAAGAGTTTGACAGAAGTGTTGGGTGACCTTTTCCCAGAGTCAGGAGACCTGTCCCTTTGGCTGCTGGATGGGAAGCGAAGGAGGAGCCCTGAGTGTGGACTTGGATCTGAGTTAGTTTGGTGGAGGAGCATCTCATCAGCATGTCTGCGGGCCGGAGGCCAAGGGACTCTGACATCAGCTGCCAGACTTGTGGACCACTGACAAGAGCTGCAGAAGCGACACGTTGCAGCAGTGTGTGGTCCTTCCGCGAATTCCCGCGAGTCCTTCAGCAGATGCTGCGAGAGTGGCGTTACTGTGAGCCCACTTCAGATGGTGCGTGATCCTGTGAAACGTCTGGGCTGGGGGAGAGTTTAGGACTGCATTGTTTATCTCCCCGTTTCCACCAAGAAACAGGGCACAGGAAAGGAAAGACAATGTTGGGGAGCAAGATGGGCCTCCATTTCAAACCGACGTTGCTACTGATGAACCCTAAAACTTCTGGCAAGTCTTTTAACTCAGTTTTCATATCTATAAAATGAGGACGATGCAATTTACTGGACAGATTTATTGTGAGCAACAGATCTTAAGGCTATTGTGAAATCCTCTATTTTTTGAATCCTATGCAATTATTATTCCAACATTGGGCTCTGAGCTCTTTGAAGGTTCAGGCAGCATTATTTTTTTTTCCTTACCAGACTGAGCAGGTTTAATAGTGGACCCCAAAAGTATGTCCAAGTTGTAACCTCCAGAACCTGCAAAGGTGACGATGTGGAAAAATGATCTTTGCACATGTAATTGTGGATTGTGAGATGAGATCACCCTGGATTTAGGGTGGGCTCTGCTTGTTTGTGCCCACTCAGTCGTGTCCAACTCTTTGTGACCCCATGGACTGTAGCCCGCCAGGCTCCTCTGTCCACCGGATTTCCCAGGCAAGAATGCTGGAATGGGTTGCCATTTCCTACTCTGAGCATTGTCTTTTTATCTTTGTATCATTAACCTTTAACACAGTAAACAACTGGCACATAATAGATGCTTAAATGTAACCTTCTCAGAGCAGTCTGCCCAAACGCCTCCTCTCAGGACTCCCCAAGTTATTCCTTACACTCTCCTGGTTTCCTTCAGAGCCTCAAAATGATATATCTGCTTGTGTACCATCTATCTCCGAATTAGACTGCAGTTTCCACGAGATAAGGCCTGGTCTGTCTGGGTGGCTAGAATCTAGAACAGTGCCTGGTGCAAAGTGGGTGCTCAAATTCCTTTGTCTAGTGGGGAAAGGGGGCTTCCCTTGTGGCTTAGATGGTAAAGAATCGACCTGAAACGAAGGAGCCCTGGGTTCGATCCTCGGGTTGGGAAGATCCCCTGGAGAAGGGAATGGTAACCCACTCCAGTATTCTCTCCTGGAGAATCGCACAGCCTTGTGGGTTACCGTCCATGGGGTCCCAGAGCCAGACACGACTGGGCACGTAACACACACACACAGTGGAGAAAGGAAGGAACGGCGGCTATTTTATTACTACGCGTGATAGGAGTGGTTGCAAGGTGAACTGGAATCCATCCAAACGGAGAAAGGTTATTTGGCTCTGACCAGAAAGGGAGCGGGAGGTCAGAAGCAGGTTGAGTTTCCTCCTCCTCCTCGCAGAATTCTGCGTGAGACCTTCTTTAGGGCCGGCGATTCCTAGGGCCTCCGCCAGGGGGCCCGTCCTGCTAAGCTGAGCAGCGTGAGTGGTTTTCTGGCGTGGACAGAGCGCTGCCTGGAGCCCGAGCCGGGGCCTCTGGGGGAGCCGGCGGGGGCCACACCCGCTCCTGGGCTCCGCACCAGGGGAAGGCTCCAGACGGCTCGGGCGGTGCGCCAGGCCGCTCGGGTCCAGTGGGAAAGCTGACCTTGGCCAGGAAGAACCAGGAAGAGGCACAAATGACTCATTGTCCCACATCCTCCAAGGTAGAAACCCGGCAGTGTGTGTGGCCTTTGGGGCTGGACGTTACTGCAGCCTTGGCGCACTCCGCAGCCAAAACAAAGCCGTCGGCCAGCAGCCCAGGCGAGCCTAGGAATACACCCCGTGGCTCGCTCCCCTTGTCCCCGTCCACACACTTCCCTGCCCCGAAAGTTCTTAAAACAACCTGTGTGATTCCCAGTTCTAAAAGTGGAGCACTGTTTCCTTTTAAAGACTTAAGGCAGCCTTCATTTCCAGTCAGGCCCATGTGACATTTTTATGGACTCGTGGAAGAAACTGGATCTGTTTTCAGTCCCACGTGTGAAGAAGGTCTGGGTGAAAGGTGCTTTATTTTTATTCTGAAGTTTGGTAGCCAAGTCACTTCCCTTTGTCAAACGTGCCGGTGCCTTCAGATTTCCACTAGAGGGCACTCTTGGAAAATATTTATAATTATATATTTCATTGCTCTGTCTAGGAAGTGCTGTTTTTAAAAAAGAAGCGGGCGAGGGACACCGGCAGCCCAGGCTAAATTTCAGAGCAAGCCCTTTGCTTCCTTCACCTGAAGCTATTCCCGATTCTTCCGGAAGCACAGCTAGAGAAGGATGCTGGAGGACCCACAGGCAGCTGCTTCCCTCTTCCTCTGTCGTTTTGTCCACATGGGATGTAGCTGCCCGCCCCCCTCACCCACCCCAAACCCCCTCCACGCCACAGGGGGCCAGCCCTAGCCTGCCTGGAGAATCCCCTTGGAAAGAGGCTTAGAGGTGCTGAATCTGGGGGCCTCTGGTTTGGTTGGGTGCCTTCCCTCACAAGCCAGCAGTGGCCGGAAATCCTCAGAAAAGTGCCAGGAAGGGTCAGAGGGGTGGCTGGGACGTCAAACAATTAAAAATAGGGCTTCCGGGCAGGCAGCCATGGAGATCTGGCTCGATATGTAAATAAGTGTAAATAAGAGCAAGCCTCGGTGCTGGGAGGACGCTGTGCACATTTTGTGCAGCTAGGGCTAGCTGGGGGTGGTGGTGGGCTGTCTCTATTGAGCACACAGCCCAATTTATTTAAAAAGGGTTTTTCCACCCCCAAAGAAAATAGTTCCATTGAGTTCCATTGATGGGGTGGGGGGTGAGGAGGCAGGAGATTCTTACAACATAGATTTCTTACTCGATGAATAGAAGAATGTCAGTGAATAAATTAGAGCTGATTTTTAGCCACTTTAACCTTAATTCTGGAGCATATTTGATATACAGTACTCAACTTTGCCATTCCTGAGATTTGTGCCACCTTTTAGGGTTGACATCATTCACCCCTGTGAGTAACCTCACAGGATTCATTCTGGAATCAGCTCTGTGAGGTGGGTATTACCATCAGCATCCCATTTTACAGAAGGAAACTAAACTCCGGTAGGAGACTCACATTAGCGGTCCACAGCCGGGGGTGGAGGCGGTTCAGTATCAGCTCAGTTTTAGCAGGAACGTTTTTCTGAGCATGCGCCGTGTGCCAGGCTCAGCGCTAGGCTTGAACCAGATGCTGCTTCCTGCTCTTCCTCAGAAACAGGTTCTCCAGATGTGAAGGCAAACCTTTGACTTCACTTGAAACTGTTCCTCATCCTTTCAGAAGCACAGCTAGAGAAAGAGGCGGGCAGTACAAAGGCAGCTGCTTCCTTTGTCCCCCTGGGCATCTTCTTGGTTGTCAGAGAGCCTGTCATTCTGCGCGGGGCCAGAAGGGGGTGCCCTTTCTTCGGGGTAGGCCAGGTGCCCGAGACCACAGCTTGCTCCAGGCGGCTCCTGGCAGGCAGGCATCTGTCCACTCCTCCTGGGGACCATCCCCCTGCTGACCTCGGCCCCCTCTCTGCACTCCCAAAGGTACAAACGGCAAGGCAACCTGTAGAAGCCTTCTCTGTCTAGGGGTTTTGCGGTGCAGCCTTCTTGTTCACTAATTCCTCTGTCTGGAGACTGGCTGAATTTGAAAGTAGCCCTGAGGCTCTCAAGAAGCAAGGTGATCATCATGACTCCTGAAGAGTGCCCCTGTGGCCTACGGCCTAGGGTTGTAGAGAAAATGGGAGAGCAAAGAGCCGAGAAGGGCTCTGGGCAGTGGTTCCCAAAGAGGTGCTCGGCAGGTCAGCTTTTCCTTGAGCCCATTCTGAACTTCTTTCTGGGAGCTCGTATGAGTTTATAACTAAACACACAGGTGCACATGTGTGAACACACACACACACATACATGAAGGCATCTTTAAAACCCAGCTCCTTAGGTTCTCATTTGTTGTTATTTAGTTGCTAAGTCGTGCCCAACTCTTGCAACCTCACGAGCTGTAGCCTGCCAGGCTCCTTTGTCCAAGGGCTTTTCCAGGCAAGAACACCAGGCTAGGTGACCATTTCCTTCTCCAGGGGATCTTCTCAACCCAGGGAGCGAACCTGCGTCTCTTGCATTGGCAGGCAGGTTCTTTACCACTGTACTACCAGGGAAGTCCAAGTTCTCATAACTTATCTATTTCATACATAGCAGTGTATATGGTGTGGGGCTTCCCGTGGCTCAGTGATAAATAATCAGCCCTGTGATGCAGGAGACAGCGGTTTGATCCCTGGGTCAGGAAGATCTCCTGGAGGAGAGCATGGCAACCCACTCGAGGATTCTTACCTGGAGAATCCCATGGACAGAGGAGCCTGGTGGGCTACAGTCCACAGGGTCTCAAAGAGTCTGAAGCGACTGAGCACACAGGCAGTGCATATGGTGCGGACACTGTTTGGCTCCACACACGTCGCACCCGTGTCTGTGCATGCCTAGTTGCTTCACTTGTGTATGACTCCTTGCGACCCTATGGGTTCTAGCCCACCAGGCCCCTCTGTCCATGGGGATTCTCCTGGGAAGAAGGCTGGAATGGGTTGCCATGCCCTTCTCTAGGGGATCTTCCTGACCCAAGGATTGAACCCATGTGTCCTGTGGCTCCTGCATTACAGGCGGATTCTTTACCGCTGAGATCCTGGGAAAGCCCTAGGAGGTACCGAGAACAGTCAGACTCATGGAGTCAGAAAGTACATCGATGGATGCGAGGGGTGGTGGTGGTGGGAGGGGGAATGGAGACTTAGTGTTTAACCGGGACAGAGCTCCCGTTTAGGAAGATGAAAAATCTGGAAGATGGATAATGTGAGTTGCACAGCAATATGAATGTACTTACCGCCACTGAACTGTGTAGTTAATATGGTTAAAATAGTGAGTTTTGCATTATGCGACTTTCACCACACACACACACACACACACACACACACACACACACAAAAGCCCGGCTCGCCAGAGCGAGCAACATAGGCTGAAAGGGTGACCGCTCAGACAGATACAGATTCTCCCCACTCCCTACACACACGGATGCAGCAGAGAATCTCTGTCAAAAGTGTTGATACCGGTAAACAGAAATGGACACAATATGATGTCTCCATTTGATAGTACCAAGGTGTCTAAAAGCCTGGCAACACAGTGCAGACGCAAACTGGGGTACCTGGGGGGCTACTTTCTGCTTCAGAACGCTGTGAGGAGAAGGCAGGAGGATGGGGGGTGCGGAGTGGACAGGCAGGAGCAGCGGCTCAGGCCTGCAGCCCGTGGTCCCCAGCTGCGGTCTCTTCTCCGGGATTCCTCCCAACGAGGGGTGGGGTCAAGCTCCGGTCTGGAAACCACAGGCCCCGGTCCTGACAGGCAGGGCTGGGGGCACCCAGAGAGGAGGAGGAAATGGGTTTCCCTGGATCCAGAAATGCGGCAGTGGGTTTCTTGGCTCAGGGCTCTGACAGGGGGCTCAAAAGGGCCCTCCACACATCTTGGCCGGCTTCCCCCCAAAGCCAGGTGAGCCCCGGAGGCGCGGGACCGGTGATTCACGCTCGCAAGCCGGGCCTCCGGCGCTGCCGAGGACGCGGATCCTCGGAAGGGGCGGTGGGTGCGGCCCGCCCCCTGCTGGCCGAGCGGATGCGGCCGCAAGCCGGCGAGGATGCTTTCCCACGGCCCAGGGGGCGCCTTCTGCCCGGAGTCCCGGGAGGGAGGACTGGGCGCTCCTGGGATGACCCAGGAGGCGTTGGAGGAAATACACCTCGGACGGGGGCACTCCCCGCGGCCCAGACTCGGCACACTCGGCGCTGTAGCTTTCACCACCCGCCAACGGGGAGGGGTTTTGAAGTTCGCAGCCGAGGCCGACCACCCTGTGCGTTTGCCAGAACAATCCAGGGTGGGTGGGAATTCCTCCCCCTTGGTGTGGCGAGGCGAGCCCAGCCTGCTGCTGCTGCTGCTGCTAAGTCGCGTCAGTCGTGTCCGGCTCTGTGCGACCCCATGGACGGCAGCCCACCAGGCTCCTCTGTCCACAGGATTCTCCAGGCAAGAACACTGGAGTGGGTTGCCATTTCCTTCTCCAATGCATGCATGCATGCTAAGTTGCTTCAGTCGTGTCCGACTCTGTGCGACCCCATGGACGGCAGCCCACCAGGCTCCTCTGTCCACAGGATTCTCCAGGCAAGAACACTGGAGTGGGTTGCCATTTCCTCCTCCAATGCATGCATGCATGCATGCTAAGTTGCTTCAGACGTGTCCGACTCTGTGCGACCGCATGGACGGCAGCCCACCAGGCTCCTCTGTCCACAGGATTCTCCAGGCAAGAACACTGGAGTGGGTTGCCATTTCCTTCTCCAGAGCCCAGTCTGGGGTGGGGGTGGGGGTTCAGTAAACACTCTAAGGAGGGTCTGTGCTCAGAAAGAGGACGGGTCTTTCTTAGCTTCAGATGCCTTTCGGCTGATGCCTTAGACGGTTCTAAAAGGGAAGTTGGGAGGTGAAATGAAAATACCCTCAGAGGGGATTGTCCCCCGTGCCCCTTAGCCGGAGAGCCAGTGGTCTGCTAGCTCCACCTTCCCAGGACGCGTTCGCCGCCGCCCCTGCCTCCCCACAGCCTTGTCCTGCGCCGCCGCGGAGGATAAAATGGTCTAATAGCTCTTTTTCTGTTGTGATTTTTGGCCGCTCTTTTGATGCTGCGGACTCAGATTTTCTCAGTTGCTCCATGACTTCAGACTAACTTGCTAAACAATGTCCTCAGAGGGAAAAACAAACCGATTAGTAAAGTGCTCCTGAAAGGGCTGCGATGAGGGAGCTGTCAGGCCTCCCAAGCGGAGAGCGCTGGGATGCGGGCTGGCCTGGCTTCAGAGACCCCGGCGGTCGTCGCGTGACTTCCGCTCGTCTCCACAGAGCCCGGGGCCGCTGAGCGCCAAGTGTGAGGTGGACACTTGCTGCTGCCTGGAGACAGAAACGCGTTTTCCGTCTGTCAGGCAGCCTGACACGAGCTGCTAATGATTTTCTGTCAGGCCAGGCCTGGCTGGATTTGAACCGGTGACCCAGAGGTAAAAGGCCCCGGCGTGCGGGGCTCTCTCTACAATAACCGGCCTACGTCTGCCTCCTTCTGCCTGGGCCCTGTGCTCTGGTCCCTCCTCCCCCGTGTTCTTCGCATCCAGTTGAGTGGGATGGCCCCTAGCTTAGCATTTGGGCTTCCCTGGTGGCTTAGTTGGTACCGAATCTGCCTGCAATGCAGGAGACCCAGGTTGGATTCCTGGGTCAGGAAGATCCCCTGGAGAAGGAAATGGCAGCCCACTCCAGGATTCTTGCCTGGAGAATCCCATGGACAGAGGAGCCTGGTGGGTTACAGTTCACCGGGTCACAAAGAGTCCTCCCCCACTTAGCGACCAACACTTTAGCTTAACATTTGGGGCCGAGTGGTTAATGTCCCAGGAGGGCAAGCTGGGGAGCATTTCTGTCCTGAGCGGAGGGGAGATGGAAAGCGGTTGAAGGGCAGAGGCCTGCTTGATTGGCCTGGGACCAAAAACCACCTGCTTCTCCCAGCTCTGTGCCTGACCCTGGCCTCAGGACTTTGCGTGCATATAGAGATGGCCCCACAGTAAAGGTGACAGCAAGAAGTGTACCTTTGGAGGGGTACTGGGGCCTAGGTGCTCTGGGTCTCAACTACTCTGAGATGGACATTGTCAACAGTTTCTTTTTTTTTTTCCCCCTGGTAGTTTTCATGAAAAAACAAAAGAAAACAAAACAACAACACTCAAGAGCATTCGTAAATTGAATATGATGATTCCCATTCATTGAACAACAACTGAGTCATATGCCACTTTCCAAAAATAGTGTTTTATTTATTTTTAAAACTTTTTTATTGTGATAAAGTTCAATTAATATAAAACATACTATTTTAACCATATTTATGTACAGTTCAGTGGCACTGAGTGCCTTCACCTTGTTGTGCAACACTCACCATCATCCATCTGAATTTTTCACCTTTCTAAACTGAAACTCTGTCCCCATTAAACACTAACTCCTCCCCCCCAATCCTCTACTTCCAACCCCTTTCCCCAGCCCCTGGCATCTACTGATGTACTTTCCATGAATTTGACTATTCCAGGTACCTTGTGGTGGTGGTGGTTTAGTTGCTAAGTCGTGTCCAACTCTTGCCGACCCCATGGACTGTAGGCCACCAGGCTCCTCTGTCCGTGGGTTTTCCCAGGCAAGAATACTGGAGTGGGTTGCCATTTCCTTTTCCAGGGGATCTTTCCAACCATAGGATAGAATTTGGGTCTTCTGCACTGCAGGCAGATTCTTTCCCAACTGATCCGTAAGTGGAATCAAACAGCATTTGTCTGCACCTAATGCATCAGTGCTGGAGACATAAGGGATGTGGGTCCTATCACTGGGTTAAGAACATCCCTTGGAGGAGGAAATGGCAACCCACTCCAAGATTCTTGCCTGGAGAATCCCATGGACAGAGGAGCCTGCTGGGCTACAGTCCATAGAGTTGCAAAGAGTCGGACATGAATGACTCGACTTAGCATAGCACACACGATATATAAATAAACAATTGAAGAAATTCAGTAGACGAAAACTGAGGGCTGTGTCTCAGGGTGCGGGGAGAGGGGTGCGGTGATGGCGGGAGCCTGTGGATCAGGAGTCCGCAGTGTAGAGGGGGAGGGAAGCACAGGTGCTGGCCAGGTCAGTGCTCCAGGTGGAAATGCAGGCCTTGCCACTTAAAAGCTATGATATGGGAGCCTCCACTTTCCTGTCTATGAAATGGGAGTAATTGTGTGTGTGTGTGTGTGCTCAGTCGTGTCTGATTCTTTTGCAACTGCATGAACTATAGCCTGCTAGGCTCCTCTGTCTATAGAATTCTCCAGGCAAGAATACTGGAGTGGGTAGCCATTCCCTTCTCTAGGGGATCTTCCTGACCCAGGGATCCAACCCGTGTCTCCTGAATCCCCTGTATTGGCAGGTGAATTCTTTACCACTGTGCCACTTGGGGAGCCTGAGAATAATGATACCAATATGAAAAATATTCATAGGGTTGCATGGGACCATTCATGTACAGCGCTGAGCAGAGTGCCCAGCATGAGGTAGATGACTGATAAATGTCAGCAAGGGGCTCCTGAGAGGGAGAAGGGGTTATGGGAGGAGAAAAGAACAGTGAATGACAGCGGCAGTGGGATGGAGAAGGTCAAGATTAAGGAGAGGTTTTTGCAGATAGAAGCAAAGGAATCTGATGATCAGCTGAATAGGAAAAGTGAAGTGGGAAGGCTGATGGGAGGACCCTGGGACCTGGTTGCTATGACAACCCAGGAAGCTGGTTGGGGAGGACGGTGTGGAGGGGAAGGAGGTTCCTGACTGGGCTTGTGGGTTGGAGTGCCTTGAGGATGCCCGTGGGTGGGGGGTGTCCAAAGATGAGCTCCCGGGCTGGGAGCACTGGCTGACTCAGTGGAGGCTAGTGCTGCAGGAATGGTTCCCAGCGGGAGTGCGTGGGCAGGGGGAAGAAAGATCGGAGATGGGGATGCCTGCCAGTGTCCACATGAATGGGGTGGGGTGGGGGGCTGTGAGCAGGACAGCCAGATGCTCCAGGGCCACGGGGGCATCCAGTGGAGTGACACCGAGCAGCCCCTGAGAGGACGGTGGCCGCAGGACAGCCCGAGAGCAGCCGTGCGGTCGGAGCCCGCGTCGGCTGGGCGTTAGCGAACAGGAGTCCACACGGGGCAGCTCTGTGCGCTGCATTGTCGGGACAGCCAGACTCAGCACGGCTGGAGGAGCTGGCTGACGTTTCTGTGTGGAAAAAGGCAAGATCCAGGCAGCAGTGGTGGGCTGGAAAGGCCTTTCAGTTCCTGCTGGAGGCCTGGGATCTTACAATTGAGAGTCAGGTGTCTTCATTAACTGACCGAGGGAGTCGTGTCCAGGTCACGTCCTGACTGGACTGGGGACTCTAATGGACTGCCTAATAGATCATTTGCATAGATTAGAAGTCACGCGGAATAGACCCTGACACCTGACCCCACACATTCCCTATAGTTTACCCAGGTCCCATCCTTGCGGAACCATAATAAAGCTGTCACTGATTGGGTCTTACCAAGTGCTGGGCACTGTGACGAGCCCTTTGCTTCTGTCATGAAGTCCTAGTAACACTCCCAGGATGTTACACGGGTCTCACTTTGGCTTCCTGAGCAGAGAAGTGATACACGTGGCGTTTTGCTAAGTGAAATAAACGAGAGGAGAAAGACAAACCCTGCATGGTATTAGTTATGCTGAGCTGCTTCAGTCGTGGCCGACTCTTTGTGACCCAATGCACTGTAGCCTGCCAGGTTCCTCTGTCCATGGGTGATCTCAAAATGAAAAAAAAAAATTAGAACTCATAGAAGCAGATAGTAGAAAAGTGGTTGTCAGGGGTTGAGGGAGTAGGGATAAGAGGAGGTTGGTAAAATGGTTGGTGCTGTTTTCAGTTGCTGAGTTGTATTTGACTCTTTGTGACCCCATGGACTGCAGCACACCAGGCTCCCCTGTCTTTCTCTATCTCCTGGAGTTTGCTCAAATTCACATCCACTGAATCACGGACAGTGGCTCGCATGAATGGTTAGTGATGCGATATAATCATTCTGTCCTCTGACACCCCGTTCTCCCTTTGCCTTCAATCCTTCCCAGCATCAGGGTCTTTTCCAATGATCTTTTCATATCAGGTGGCCAAAGTATTGGAAGGAGATCCAACCAGTCCATCCTAAAGGAAATCAACACTGAATATTCATTGAAAGGACTGATGCTGAAGCTGAAGCTCCAATACTTCGGTAAAAGGGTACAGACTTTCTATTATAGGATGAATAAGGTCTGAGGATCTAATGGACAGCTTGTTATAGTTGATAACAGTATGTTGTGTAATTGAAATTTGCTAGTAGACTAGATATTAAGCATCCTCACGCACAAAAGTAACTATCTGAAGTGAAGGCTATGTTAATGAAGTTAATGGTGGGAATTCTTTCACAAACACTTGAGATAGCTTACAATTTTGTCAATTATACCTCAATAAAGCTGGAAAAAACTTGAAATTAAAAAGGGTGACAATGATGATTTCAAGAATAATAACCACGACTATCACTGTCCCTGGTGGCTCAGACGGTAAGAATCCGTCTGCAATGCGGGAGACCTGGGTTCAGTTCCTGGGTCGGGAAGATCCCGTGGAGGAGGGCATCCCACTCTAGTATTCTTGCCTGGAGAATCCCCAGGAAAAGAGAAGCCTGGTGGGCTGCAGTCCATGGGGTTGCAAAGACTAGGACACGACTGAACGACTAAGCACAGCACAGCACATCACTGTCACTTAGGACACCAGACATATCCCACTGGGCTGTCTTTTCTCTTCTGCTGGGCCCTCTTCCTCTCGTTTGTTCCTCTTCTCCCAATTCTTGGACCTTTCAGTCCCCTTCCTCATACTGTCAGCTCTGGCTCAAAATTCCTCTCATGTCAATGACGGGGCAGTCAGGTTCCCTGATCTCCCCCCTAGGATGTGTTCAGAGACTCTTTTCAGCCAGAAGCTGTTTTGCTTGACAAGTGCACCAAGGTTCAGAAATGAGTTATGCTGTCTGCTCAAGATGTGGAAGCGGTAGCCACGGTTTGTGCCTCATGCTTGTTAGAACTCCTTCAAAGGGTGATTAAAATCGAATGGACAGGGCTTCCCTGGTGGTTCAGTGGTTAAGAATCCGCCTTGCAATGCAAGGGACATCAGTTTGATTCCTAGTCTGGGAGGATCCCACATTTCTGGGAGCGACTAAGCCTGTGCACCACAATGAACTTCCTTAGTGCCCAGGTGCCGCAAGTACTGAAGCCTGTGTGCTATAGCCTGTGCTCCGCAGCAAAACCATGGCAATGAGAAGCCGGGGCTCGGAAACAAGGAGCCCACACCCGCTGCAGCTAGAGAAAGCCCCAGCGCAGTGACAAAGACCTACCACAACCAGGAAAAAAAATCTTAAAGAAAAGATACAGTTAAAAGTATGAACAGTGCTGCATTCCTGGTCCCAGGTGTCACCACTGTTAAGTAGCCTACAAGTGGTTAAAATGTGCCCACTTCATCTTGTGACCTCAGCAAGCCACTTAGTCTGAACTCAGTTTCTCTACTGTACAATGGGGATAATAACTACCTACCTAACACTGCCTGGAATAGTGCCCGGCCTGAAGAAAAAGCGCAATAATGTTACTTATAATTATCCTTCTAAACACTTTGTATATATGTAGTGTCCCTAAACATCTGTAATATATATTTTAACTAATGAAAAAAAATAGAACCTGTAAAACTAGGATGACAAAACTGTATTTTTTCCTGAAATTTATTCTTCCTCCTACTCAACAATATATTGTCATCACACAGTAATCTACCCTTATTTCTTTAATGCCTAAATCATGTTCTATAGTAAGAACATACCATTAAGTATTTAAACATTTCCTTGAGTTGGGGAATTGGGGTGAGCTCTTAGCATTATCAATGCTCTGAAAACATCTTTGTCAACAGAACCTTGGGCTCTTACCTGTTTCTGGATTCATAGAAGGGAAAGAGCTGAACTGAAGAACACATATATTTAAACTTTTGATGGTATGACTGACTAGCCCTCCAGAAAATTCCATCTCCATTTATGCTCCCCCTAGAAGGGCATGAGGTCCCTCTCCCCAAACCCTTCCGAATATTTGAATAATTACCAAGATTTAAACTTTTTGTCAATCTCATAGGTGAAAACTAGTACCTCATTTAAATGAATACTTCTAGTCTCTGGTAAGACTGAATATTTAAAAATGTCTATTATGCAATTTGTATAAATTGCCCACTCACAAACGTTGCCTGTTTTGTTAGCATGGAAAGAAGAGTCACAACTCCCCAGCGTTTCGGCCACAGCTCGTTCAGGACACACCTGAATCCTCATATTGCCTGGTTCCAATGTCCTGTGTAGGAATGCGAGCCAGATCAACAAGAGGAAAGTTATACAGCCGTCGGCACCAAGGCAAGTTCAGGAAGTCAGAGAATGAACAGCATCTGAACATCCGTGAACCTGGGAGTTAGGGGAGAAGGGAGGGGAGGAGGGAGCGATGTAAGGGGCAGGCGGATGGGGTTATCAGGAAGGGTGCTGAGTGAGAAATTCCAGGTGAGAGGGTGGCTGGGAGATGGGTGGGAACAGGATGTCTAATATTCTTTTTTTTTCCCTAACATTTCAAGTTTGTGTACCCCTCCCCAAACACAGCGTGTCCAGGGATGGGTAGAGATGGAGGAGCTGGAACAATTCCATGTGTGGGTGAGGAGTCTGAGATGCTGGAGGCCTCAGTGGGGTGGGGTGGGGGGTCTGGGATATTCTGGGTGACCTCCCCTGTACTCGGCTGAGCCCTAAGACCTCAGGGCTCTTGTCTGCATCTTTGTTTACAGGCATATTGGTACCGACCCATGGTTAGAGTGACATTTAGTGCTTAATACAGTTTCTCATTGTTGGCTTTACAGGTAAGTTCTTCAGGGTCTATGAGAAACTTAGGTCTATGAGAAACATCCCCTTAAGTGATGTTAATATTTTACTCACATTTGAGAAACTGTTCTATAGTATAAATAAGATTAGTTGCTTTGCTGAAGAGAATAAGCTCTTATAAGACCTTTTGTATATATCTACATAAACCAATACTATGACAGTCATAATTTGGATCTAGCCTTTATAGTAAGTATGTCAGAATTCTGATAAGGAAAACCCTTTATTTTTATGCATATTAAGTATTCACTAATTCAGATCAACCCGAGCTGATTTAGCCTGCATTGTTGAGGGTTTATTGTTCTGTCAAAATATAAAAGATGAAAGCTGTTTGTGTATCACACTGCAGTCTCAACTTGGACAGCTGGTATTTACACAGCTCTGAAGCCATGCCTTTCTCTTAGCAGCACTCAGGGTAGAAAGCGCTTCCTGGCCTCTTGACAGAGCTCAAGTGTAGTATGGGGCTTCCCAGGTGGCGCTGTGGTGAAGAATCCACCTGCCAAGGCAAGAGATGCAGAAGACACAGGTTTGACCTCTGGGTCGGGAAGATCCCCTGGAGTAGGGAATGGCAATCCACTGCAGTATTGCATGAAAAATTCCATGGACAGAGGAGCCTGGTGGACTATATAGTCCACGGTGTCGCAGAGTCGGACACGACTGAGTGACTGAGCACAGAATAGTAATAGTAGCAAAAAAGGACAGTTTTCCTTGTAACTTAGTAATGACCTTTGTGTAGGTAAGAGCGCTCATGATTATGAAGGTTCTTGTCCTACCTCGTAAGGTCACAGTTTGGAAAATGATATTTTGGGGGGTTATAAATCCGAGTCAGGCACTGTGTTAAGCACAGAAGAAAAAAAAAAAAAACCACGGACCACATTGGAGGAGACAGAAATGTAAAGTGATGATTAGACAAGGAAGGGTTTTAGAAGACTTGAGGCACTCCTTCTAAGGGCATGTCAACAGGGAGTGAGTCTAGCACTGGCTGGGCAAGCAGGAAAGCTTCCTGGAGGAGGTGACATTTCCGTCAGCCTTACAGGGAAGCCAAGACAGCAGAACAAGAATACAAAGGTATGGGATTCCACGCGAGGTGCGTGCATGCTAAGTCGCTTCAGTCGTGTCTGACTCTGTGACGCTGTGGACTGTAGCCCCTGTTGCTCTTCTGTTCACGGGATTCTGGAGGCAAGAATACTGGAGTGGGTTGCCATGCCCGCCTCCAGGGGATCTTCCTGACCCAGAGGTTGAACCCGGGTCTCTTCTGTCTGCTGCACTGGCAGATGGGTTCTTACCACTCGTGCCACCTGGGAAGCCCGCTCCACAAGGTTCTCACCCGTAAAGATACTCCGGGTTTGCAAAGGGCGTTCTGCATTCTAGGTGTCCACCTTTCTTATCCTTGAAAAAATTGCCAAGGGTGGAAAAAACTCAGATCACCTATATTCTGTCCCTTCTGCTGAGTATGTTTCTCTTGGTTCTCAACCCTGATGCTGAGAAAATCTCTAACCAGCAAGGGCTAACTTCTGGATTTTAATGGTATGGCATGGTGGGGGTTACTGAGGTGGATATACGGGAAGACTATGGAACTTATACCCATTTTACCACAGATAATAGAAGAGTATTGGAATGAATTAAAAAAAAAAAAAGAAATCTACAGATACTTGAAAGGCATTATGAGTGTATTTGAAACCAGGTCAAAAATAAGCCACAGGTTCTCTTGTGATTTCTGAAACATCTTTGTTTAATCATAGAATTATTTTCATCTTCCATTCATCATAAATAATCCACTTCATCACTTCACCAATCCTTTTAAAAAAATTTGGTATTTAGCATAAACACTGAACATTAGCCAGAGGTGTGTTAGTTTTAACCAGAAGAGGGAAGAATAAAAAGAACCCACAAAAATTTAAAACTTAGAAAAGAACACATGAAAAGATGAATATTCTCACCCATTTAAAAAATAAAATTTCATAACAGCCATTAAAAAAATCCAGGTGGAAAAATGAGCAAACATAAATATAATGTAGTTCTTTCATAAATACATTTAGACAAAACAAATGTGTAAAACAGTGCATGGACATATTTCAAGATATGAATAATTAAATCCCAGTAAGCATGAATTAAAAATAAAATTTGATTTTATTTTTTGTCCTTTATGGAAAAATATGCACAGTATTTGTGTAAAAAAAGAAATAGGCATAAACATATCAATAAAGCCACCAAAACTCACTACGTAAAGATTATTTGAAAACAGAACACACTTTTTTAAAGCAAAAGATAAAATGTTATAGCATTTTTAGTTGAATTTTATCCCATAGTCACACCTACTATAGGTGAAAGACAATAGAGGTAGATAAGTTGAGGGGGAAAAAATCAGTATTCTAAACTATGCTGCAGATTTTTATGATAGCTCAGACAGACAATTCCATTTACTCTGAAATTCAAAGAAGTTTGTAGGAAAAAAACATAAAAAACCTTTCTGTTCTCCATACATAAGCATCAAAAATATAAAGCAAAATTATTGTAGTTTCAGACACAAGTGAATTTGTTGACAATAGGAATTCTTGACAAATAGCCTGTTTAGCATAGATTTTTGCGGGGTCTGGCACTAGCCTTAAAACTTACACTGAGGCTAACTCTTGTGAAATGTATGAGTTTCAATGACATTGAAATGACTCAGAAGTAACACAAGATAAGAGCTGGCAGTAACAGTACTGTAAATTTATGATATTGGTAAACACGGTGAGCTTCTAAGGAATGACTTTTTACTATTGATAAAATAACAGCAAAACAGCTGCTAAAGCGATGATGTGGCCTCAGTGCAACTCAGGATGCCAGTGTCATCTGTTAAGTCAGGAAAAGTAGAGAGGTGTGACAGAATGGTGTGCAGGAAACAGAGAAAAAGCGTTCCCTCATTTCTATAAAGCAATGACTTGATTCTCTAACTGGGTCGTGAGAGCTTTTCCAGTCACAGTAGAAGCAAATATTGGGTACTCCATGGCAAACTGATGCCAGTTTGGAACTAATTGTCCTTGCTGTTTTGGTTAATGAATGGTTTTACATCTTCTGTGTCCGTTTTTCTTTCCATATAGCTAGACAGAATGTGTATATATAACATTTGTTTGCCTCGATGACCTTTATATCTTCATCTATTCATAACAGCAATGTGATTTAATTTAAAAAAAAATGTTGCAAACATTTGTCAAATCTGCCAAGGAAAATTTTCATTAGTAACGTTTCAAATGCCTTAAGTGTACTTGATCCAAAGATGTAACAGGCTGCTTCTGGCTAAAAGGGGAAATTTGTGCTCAGCACATCAGTGTAACAGGAAAACAATTTTGGTCTCAGTTGTGGAATGTGGAATAATCCATCATTAATTGTTGCCACTCAAACTAATTGTAACATTTCGGTGTCTCACATTTGGCTCTTGGGAGTTTCCAAGTATGCTGGAAAACAGGTAAGAAAGAAATGATGGAAGAAAAAGGGAAAACATGTGAAAAAATCCTGAAACCCAAATCCTGTAGTTTATCTTGAAACCTCATGTACTTTGACTCATAACTCAAACATCAGGCCCTTTCTTTGAAGCAGCTTATAATAAATTTAAGACACAGAACACCACAGTCTCTTGTAATGGAACTGAGGAATTTCTGTGTGGAAACTATTTGAAGGAATGTCTTAAAAAATGATATCAAGAAATGCAGATGACTTATGCTTTTCAGCCTCTATTCAGTCTGTGACCCCTGCTGAGTTGATAAGGAAGAGGCATGTCACAGTTGCAGAAAAAGAAAGAATCATATGGTAAATCAAATAAGATTTTGGAAATATTCACTGTCATGGGAAGGGCATTTTCCTGATGATGTGACCTCATTTCAAACAGTACAGTAACTAGGAGAGAGCTTAGTGCAGGGAAGGTGGTGCGAGGAAAACGTGTTTGTTTTTTTGTCACTTTCATGACTGTTTTCTGCGTTAGGAAAAAAGAAAATTAAACAACTCCAAAATACTGTACCACCCCTGGCAGTAACCAACAAAGTAGGTTTTGGAAATAATGCTCTCGTCAAATACATTTTAAGGCACTTTAAACAGTTATATCATATTTTTGTGTGTAAAAAAATAAAATATGCATCGAAGCAATGTTCACAAATACAAGTCTTCAGAACCGTAAGTACAATCCTGTACATATATACATGGCTGTGGAACGACCGCCTCCTTTGTTACACTGTTGGCCTCATCAATTTCACTCCCTGCAAGAAAGGAAAACAGGACGTTCAGAGTTGGACTGTATCCACGAACAATGTGAGAGCATCAGTTAACACCAGATAACTTATGCTACAAGGAAGAAGAAGAGGCCTGCCTAGACAGCATTATACAAGCTGTGATCCAAACTCCCGGATCCAAACCTGCCCACCTCACTGGCCACAGACTATGGCATGGCTACTCATCTCTGCTGTGCTAGATGGGCCCTGTGGGTCTTAGTATTATCAGCAAGGTGGAGGAGACACTCGTGGATACCCTTATGATGGACACTTTCTATTTATTTTTGTGGCCAGATGGGATGGCTAAATAATTTCAAGCCTTCTGGGTGATTCCACATTAGTCAGTGGCCCCCTGGTTGGGAGTGATTTCTATACAAATGGGAAAAGTGAGTGGCATTGTCCAGTTTAGTTTCCCTTTTGGGACATGCTTCTGTTACTCTGTAGGATAAATCCCAGAGCTTTTAAACATTTAGAAGAAAACTTTATTCTGATTAATTTGCAGTTTACTAGGATTGCATATCATTGATGGAATATTGGGATTTTCAAATAATTTTCTTCATTCCTTGTCAAAATTGATATGTATAAATTCTAGTCTATCATGCACATACACATCATTAGCCATGAGCATGAATACAAGTGGAAGTTTTCAAAGGGGAAAAAGAGTAAAAGAAAAAAAGGTTATTAAACAGTTCCTCTAGCAGCTCTGAGTGGGAAGCGACTAGCCTGGCGTGGCCCCCAGCACAGAATGCCGTTTGCTCACATTTTGTTCAGTAACAAGACGGGCGAAGGTGCTGGAGCGCTACTCTCTCAGAATTCTGGGGACCTAGGGCTCCCCTTCTAAAAGCAGTCTCGTAGTGGGGGAGAGCAATTAGGACAGCTTGGGATTTACATACACACACTGCTATATATAACATAGATAAACAGTAAGAACCTACTGTATAGCACAGGGAAACTACTCAATATCTTGTAATAACCTATAATGGAGAAGAATCTGAAAAAGACTACACATTATTACTCTTACATTTAATCGAATCATGTTGCTATACACTTGAAACTAACACAACATTGTAAGTGAACTACAATAAATTAGATAAAAGCAATCTTGTATTTCTGTTTGGAGCATCATCGTGGTGTGGGGGGAAGACCTGGGGGGACAAACAGACCACGGTTCCAGTCCTAACTCTAGCACTGACTACACTACCCGTATAACTCTGGGCAAGCTGCTCAGCTCTCTGGGCCTGGTTCCCGTGTGTTCCGTGGGGACAGCAGAGCTTGCTACAAACAGTCGTAGAGAATACAAAACTTCGGTGATGAGGACAGTGATTGTATCAGCTGGCTTTTGTCAAACACCTGCCATGTAATCCTCCATAACTCTAAAGAGCAGATGTTATCATAAGTCTTAGAGTGGCAGAGACAGGTAGAGAGAAGTGAAGGACACAGCCAGGGTCGCATGGGCAGGGTGGTAGAACTGGCAGCCGGGCTCAAGGGTCCACACTCTGAACCTGGCGAAGCTGGACGTGCTGAGCATACATGGAGCTTAACAGGTGGTGGCGGGGCTATTCCGTTTTCAGGACACTTAGGACGTGAAACTGAGAGACTTTATTTTCTTGGGCTTCAAAATCACTGCAGGTGGTGACTGCAGCCATGAAATTAAGACACGCTTGCTCCTCAAAGAAGAAAAGCTATGATTAAACTAGACAGCATATTAAAAAGCAGAGACATTACTTTGCTGACAAAGGTCGTCTAGACAAAGCTATGGTTTTTCCAGTAGTCATGTATGGATGTGAGAGTTGGACTATAAAGAAAGTTGAGCATCAAAGAATTGATTCTTTTGAACTGTGGTGTTGGAGAAGACTCTTGCAAGTCCCTTGGACTGCAAGGAGATCCAACCAGTCCATCCTAAAGGAAATCAGCCCTGCATATTCATTGGAAGGACTGATGTTGAAGCTGAAACTCCAATACTTTGGTCCAATACCTGATTCGAAGAACTGACTCATTTGAAAAGACGCTGATGCTGGGAAAGATTGAAGGCAGGAGAAGGGGATGACAGAGGATGAGATGGCTGGATGGCATCACTGACTTGATGGGCATGAGTTTGAGTAAGCTCTGGGAGTTGGTGATGGACAGGGAGGCCTGGTGTGCTGCAGTCCATGGGGTCGCAAAGAGTAGGACACGACTGAGCGACTGAGCTGAGCTGAAGGACACGACACAGGGGGCTCCGTCACTGGCTGTCTCCTTCTCCTACTCATCTCCTGTGACAGCTGCCACCTTCTGAGTGGGCTGAAAGTAGCCTTGCAAAGTCTGAGCTGCTGGGAAGGAGGTGCTCTATGGGTGCTTCCGCAGTAGGTGCTGCATCTACATTTTGTATGAGTCACTCACTTTGTTTTATTTGGTTTTTAACTTAATATATAATTTGTGGCTTGCCAGGTGGTGCCAAAGGTAAAGAACCCTTGCCTGCCAACGCAGGAGATGTAAGAGATGTGGGTTCAGTCCCTGGGTTGGGAAGATCCCCTGGAGGAGGAAATGACAACCCACTCCAGTATTCTTGCCTGGAGAATCCCATGGATAGAGGAGCCTGGAGGGCTATAGTCTACAGGGTCATAAAGAATTGGGCATGACTGAAGCGACTTAGCGCACATAATTTAGGAGATCCACAAATATCAAATAAGTAAGAAGGCTTTTGAGCCAAGTGTGGTAAAATTGACATCACTGTGTGGCCTTGTTTGCTACTGAACTCTTATTAAATTCCCAAACACGTAGCTTGGCAATACAAAGAAGTTGTGAAGCGTCTGGAAAATTAAAGAGAAAGCAGACATTCTAGATAAATCCAAGTGCTATTATGCTTAGAAAAACATGAAATCAGGACACATGTGAATGAAGAGGCAAGGCAAAGCTGGTGTGCACCCGAGTGGTGGGGCACGTATATTTTGAGTATATTTACTGAACTTTTACTTCACTGTAATATGCCCGTCAACATGAGCAAATTAAAAACAGCTTTTAATGACTGCATTTTAAGTATCATAGTGCTTTTATAACAATGTAGAACAATTGGTCCTCAACTCTCTTGTTCAAGTTGAAACAGATTAATGCATCATTATTATTGAATTTAGTTAAGAAAATGTGTACTTGAGAACAAGGTTATATGTGCAAAAGCTAACATGCATGAGTGGCTAAGATTCAGAAATAGCATTTCAATGTGACTTGGATCCAAATAAGATCCTTCTAGAGTCTCACCTTCTGCCTTGACACCATCCAAGACTTTATTGTTGGCACCAACACACTCCCCAGGAGGATCTGCACTGGATGGTAGATGAGCAAGGGGACGGATATTAGAGAGAGGTACTCATGGCCTGCAAACACGATCTTCAGCATTGGGATTCCTGACGAACAAAGAAGACACAAAACCTAAAGGCAAATTCATCAAACTAAATTCATCAAATTTAGTCATCAAACTAAAGACACGGGCCATTAAAACTTGACCTTGGCATGCACCATCTTTCCCCTGTGGATATTCACAGAACCAAACAGGGACTGTCTCAAATGAATCACCGAATCTTTCCATCTTCCTTTCACTACGTAAAGCTCTAAGCTCTAGAACAGATTAAAACTGAAAAGGGGGTCAGTTCAAGGGCACTGGGAACTCTCACTGCCTGTCTAACAAGGAGAGGAGAGAAGACAGTGTGGAAGAGAGTTGCTTCGAGAAGACTGAGGTATACCAGTAGAGGTTAAAAATGGATCATTTGCTTAGTAGTAAAACACTCCACTGGTCTTTAGGGAGGCCTGCTAGACACCATTTCAAAGCACCTAAGTTCACTTTGGGGCTGAAAGGATTTGATAAGATAAATAGGAGGGTACTTCAGCCCAAAAGACAGTCATAAAGGCTTTGCCCACTCTTTCGGCCAAGAAGCTCAAAGCGCTTTAAGCAGTATTGTGTATGGCAGATGAAAATTCTAAGATCTGCGCTGAGTGATTAAACCCCACAGTGAAGGTCTTACCAGAACTTAGGTAAGTGGATCCTGCTACTGAGTCTGCTGCTCTGTTGTGCCCATGGCAAAGCATGAAGATTTGTAAGTACCCACCTAGCACGTGTACCTATTAAGCTTCTATAACAGAATTCAGACTCCGGTGATTTGACTGTTACCACCAATTGCTTTAATGTGGCCCAGTCATCAGACGACTGTGTATGCACATCAGTTTTGTCATCTGAACAGCTTTAAGAGCTTAGCTTTCTTTTTGTTTCTTTGAGAACAGCCACTGAAAAGGAACCAAGCTCCTAAACACATGCAATGATGGCCCATAAATAACATTTTATTATAACCCGGTGAGGAAAGCTCTGCTTCAATTATTTTTACCTTCTAATAAATTTTAAACCTTTATGCAAAAATGTATTTCATGGCTGCTTTCTTTTTCATAGCCCCACATATCATTGCCATAAACTGCAAACACTTAACTCTTCCCAAACAATGTCTCTCTCGAAGCTCCAAATGTTTAGTCTTGCACAGTTTCTGTCTTCTCACTGATACAAAGAACAAAGGAGCTTTGTTTTTGAATGTGATATGCTTAATCCATTTATTGGATCTGAATTAGCAGCATCCAATATTATGGTTCCAGAAAGTTATTACAATGAGAAATGAAGAAGACCCAAACATATATTCTTCCTATTTTTGGAAAAGGCTATTACTTTTTTTTTTGGTTGCTCTGGATCTTCATTGTGGTGCTGAGGCATGTAGGATCTTAGTTCCCTGGCCAGGGGTCGAACTTGTGTCCCTGGCATTAGAAGGTGGATTCTTAACCAATGGACCACCAGGGAAATTCTCAGGAAAGGTTATTTGGCCCAAAAGGATGATGTGAATGAGTTGGAGGGTGGGGTGGAGTAACGGGGGCATAAAGGGAGAAAATGATGTAAATATGGAAGTATTTGTTTCTAAAAGTGATCAGAGCAGGGATTTCTGGCTCAAAATTCAAGGCCTGTGGCTGCTGGGCTGAATCACCCGAGTTCCACTTTCTTGGCTGTGCTCGGGCGGGCTCTGTGTTGTTCTTCAGTAAGCCAAAGCAAGTTCACAGCTACAGTCACAGAGCTACCTCTCCAATAAGCAAGACACACAAGGTGTCTTAATGGAAACGACCTTGGCAGCTCACTGTAGTGCGATGAAAAGATAACAGTAATGATGACAATCATGTTTCTGTGTGCGGTGAACGCTTAACTAGATGCCAGGTGCTGTCAAGGGCTCTCCCGTATGAATGAAATGCCTAGAGGTTGGATAACTTTCCCAAGAGGTGGGGGCTTTGCTGCAATTCAGGTCCCCTGGGTTTCTGGTTCTGTGTCAGGCTGGGGTCAAGGCCTCTGAGGTCTTTAAGACATCCTGGGAATGGTGGCTCCATGAAGCAGAAGAGGACCTGGGATGCAAAGAGCTCTCCGACCCAGAGTCTTTTTGGGACTCTCTCGCCCCGGGTTCCTCCCAGCAGTGCTCCCGGGGCGGCAGACCTTGGACTCCCCTGCTTCTCACAGGGGTGCACCTGTGATTTCACATCAGCCAGCAGCTCAGCAACTGTGAGGTCTACCCTCATAGCTGCAAGGGAACCCCAGATGGAAGCTGGCTTCTAGGAGCTTCCAGCGTACAACTGACCTTCTACCTCCTGTGGTCCCTAATACCAATGCATGTGAGGTTCTCTTTGGGCCTGGGGCTGGTTCTTCAGCTCTTTCATTTCATCTTCCAGTATACTCCTCTGTACATATTTGCTGACGGGGTTGGGACTCTGCAAACATCACTCCTCCTCATCAGTTCATGGCTCCCTGGATAGTTCTGCCCAGAGAGGGCACTACACGAAGTCTGGAGACGGGGCAGGTGTCTGGGGGTTAGCCCTAGTGGATAGCCCCTCATGCCCCTCCTAGGAAGTCTGATCTTCATTTCCTCTCCAGACTTCTACTGATAGGTTCTGAGATCTCCAACTTCTTCCTTTATTCCCCCAGCTCTGGCTATTCATTGTCCCCTCTCCACTTTCCAGTTTTCTATCTGTTTAATAGTCCCTGGATTGATGGGCTGGTGCATTTGCCCAACTCACCCCGGAGACACAGACCTTCTATCACTCAGCCTCATACCCCAGCCATGCACCTCAAGAGAGGGTTCTACCATGACTGGCAGCTGCTGTAGCCATTTGTTGAATGAAGCAGGGATTTCCCTTCACCACTTTGTGAGCCTGCAATACCTTCTGGTTAACTGTTTGTTTATTTGGCTGTGCCAGGTCTCACTTGCGACACATGGGATCTACAATCTTCAGTGCAGCTTGCAGGATCTTTAGATGAGGCATGTGGGATCTGGTTCCCTAACCAGGGATCAAACTTAGGCCCCCTGCATTGGAAGCATGGAGTCTTAGCCACTGGGCCACCAGTGAAGTCTCTCTCATTGTTGTTAATTGTCAATCAGATTTCCTATCATCACTTCCTGGTGACTGTTAAAAATATGATTGAAAATAAAATCAGAGAGGAAAACCTGGCTTCCGAAGATGAGGGTCAGGTCCCTTTGGTATGTCTTGTCACCCTCTCAGGGTGGATTTGCGACAGGCTGGTCCCTGTGCAGGGGGACCGAGACTCCAGAGCAAAGCTGTTTGTTTTGGGAGCCTTTCTGTGCCCTCGGCCTGAAATGTTCCCTTACTCCTCAACCATCCGACGATTCACTTTCCTTTTCAATTGTTAGCGTCTCCGCAGTCTCTGTGTCTCAGTCTTTCTTTCCCGTGCTTCCTTCAGTTTCTCCCTGTCTGCCTTTCTGGCCCCAAATCAGTAGCTTCTGCTCACTGCCTTTTCGTTTTCTCAAGAGTCAGAGTGGAAAGAGAAGCTGGGAGAAGTGAGTGAGGGGAGGAGAATTAACTCCATGCCCGAGTGGTCCAGGCAGTGGCCTCGATCGCTTGGAAGCAGCGAGTTTATGATCTCTGTTCTAGGGCCTCCTGGCTGGGTGTCCAGCAGTGTCAGGAGGAACACAGGAGATGCAGTAGGGAGATAGCCCGCACCTGCCACTGCGCTTCCCACACTGCGATTTCTGTCACCTGGCCATGAATTTGGCAAAACTTGAGCTTCAAGTCAAATCAGAGAACGTGGGCTAGATCTCGCTTTCCAGAAGCCCATGTGATGCACTGCCCTTTCATCCTCTTCACCCACCCTTTCAACAGTTCACCCCATCACTCATTCATTCATTCAACGAGCACCCGCTGAACAGGTTAACCGCAGCATGTGACACAGCCTCAGTAAGGAGACTCAGCAGGCCCGGGTGACCATCCACGCCTCCTCCCCGTGACCTTCCTTCAGGGCACGGTGGGCCCCACCTGTGCCCGCCACTCTCTCCCCAAACCGTTCTCTCCACCTGCAGGCTTGTCTTGTGCAGGGTATTTGCTAGTCAAGGAACCAGACTGAGTACAAGCCCCTCTAGGGCTCACCACCCCCTCGACGCCCCCTGTGCGCCAGCCACCGAGGGCGCAGGACCCTCTCCTTCCCGCCTTGTGCCCCCTGGGCTCGAGAGGTCTTGCCTCTCGGTCTTTGCCAAGGAGCTCTTTTTTGCCCAGCATTCTTGTCACCCACTTCTTGACCTGCCCAGTCTGTAAGCCCTCAGTTCCCAAACTTGCCTCCTCAGGGAAGTCATCCTTGTTGTCTCAAGCCTCCTTTCTGCTCTAGGCTTACCAACTGCGGCGCATTCCAGCCTAGCATCTGCTGCATTTATTATTACTGCTTGCTCTGTGTGTGTGTGTGTGTGTGTGTGTGTGACCCTGACTAAGCTGTGAGCTTCTTAGGGTCAGCGACTGTTTGGCCTTCATCTCTGAGCGTCTTAGTGCTCGGAAGAAGAGTACTGAAGGATTGGAATTGTGCTAATCCAGACCCCATCATAAAGTTACTGTGTAGACTATCACTCCATTTTCACTCCATTCATTAACTAGGGAGAAAAAAAGGGCAATGATTTCAAAAAAACCAAACAAACTTACTCGAAAGAGTTTTCTTTTTCAAGTAAAATTTAAATATAGGACTCTTTTCATCTTGCGATCACTGCAGTAATATAAATGAAGCAAATTAATTTTAATGCTCCCAGGTACTGATTCTGTGTCACTGTGGTTGACAGGATCCGACTAGACTATATGAGATGGCGTTTGACTTTATGGAAGTGAACACCACGCGCGCATTTACAATTTTACAGGGACTTTAAGCTGTCATGCTGAAAAATGTTTATAAAACATTAATCAAAAAATGCCTCTTTAATACAATGCATTGTCTGAAAGATGTTAGAAGGCGCATATTGTAAATGGATTCTTTTTCTGACTAAAGTAATTTCCACCAAAAGCATTTCCCCACTGCTGTACAAGCACACTGTGTGGAGAGATAAAGAGCACTTTCTCAGCACATTACTACCTGCTCCAAACACTTGGGAAATCACTAATGTACAGCATGCCATATTTCCATGTCACACATGACACATTCGTCTAAAATTATCCAACAGACTTTGACACTGCGGCATATTCCATAAGCAGAGCTTTCAACTGACATCTGCCAAGTAAGAACTTCAAGTGTGAGCTTTCTTCTTCTAACAAGCAAGTAAAGGCTTTCTTTTATCCTATACCCAGGATGGGAAGGATAAAACAATACATACCAGAACAAGTGGGGTTTTCTTTCCCCTATTTTGAACATGTTTATTTTATGTTCTCTGAATTAGAAAATTCCCTTTGTATCAGTGTTCTAAGTTTTAACAGTTACCTCTTTCTATTGGATGGATGGTTTTTAAATTTTTCCTGAGAAATACTTTCCCCCCACCCCTAGATTAAATATGGACCTTTATATAGAAGGCTGCTCTATTACTCAAAATATAAAAATCATTTACTGGGACTTAGCTGGTGGCCCAGTGGCTAAGATCCCTTGCTCCAATGCAGGGGACCTGGGTTCTATCCCTGGTGGGGGAGCTAGATTCCATATGTTACAACTAAGAGTTTGCATGCCATAACTAAAAACTGCCATGGCCAAATAAATAAAAAATAAACAAAAACCATCTACTTTACATAATTGTTCAGAGTTTACTCGTAAATGATGATGCTCTCACCATCTACTCATTCTTTCATTCCATCCATCCATCATTCATTCAAAAAATACTTTCTGGGCTTCTGCATATGTGAGTTACTGTTTCAAATGCTGAGGACATAAGGAGAAATGACATAGACCAGACCCCTGCCTTCTTGGGACCTGCTTTCTGTAGCTCTTGCCCCGATCGCCTTGGCCTCCCTTCTGAGTGCAGGGCTGGCGCATGCTTGCTGGTCTCTACAGCTCAGAGTTTGCGGCCCATCTCTGACTAACTCCATCTGTCTTCTGACTTGTAGATCAAGTCACCAAGTTCTGGACGGTCTTTTCTCCATCTAGCGCTGTCCTTCCTCCTCAGTTTTCACGGCCGCCTTCCTAATTCAGTTCCTCATAAAATCAAGCCAGATGACTCTCAGCCTCCTGACATAACCCCCGTCTTCAGACTCTTCCCTTCATCAATCCTACAAACCACAGCCAGATTAATCTTCCTAAGACCCACATTAATTAAAGCCAAGACCCTGCTCGAGAATTGCAATGACTTTCCAGTGCCCATTCATCAAATCCTCTATCCCTTCAACGTCAGTAGAGAAGGATTATGACCACTGCCATTTCGTAAGGGCTCTGCTTGCATTATCTCATTTAATCCTTACAACAGCCCTAAGAAGCAAGTGGCGATTTCCCTGATGAAACACAAGGCAACTGAGGGTCAGAATGACCTGCTTAACATCATGCATTGGTTAGGTGGTAGAGGCAGAATTAGACGACGGTTTATTTTCTAGTTTTAACCTTATTTTTATCGGCGTGTCATTGCTTTACAACATTGTGTTGGGTTCTGCTGTACGACAAAGTAAATCAGCTCTGTGTATACATACGTCCCCTCCCTCACGGACCTCCTCCTCCCCCATCCCGCCCCTCGAGGCCATCGCTGGGCACGGGCTGGCTCCCTCTGCTTTTCCGCAGCTCTCACTAGTTACCTACTTCACACACGGTAGTGCATATATGTCAACGCTGCTCTCTGTCTCGTCCCACCCTCCTTCCCGCCGTGTCTGCATGTTTGTTTTCTGCCTTAACTCCCAGTTGCCAATTGCTGTCACTGGCTCAGGCCTAGCACGTGTCTTTGTGAACACTGAGCCCCTGCCTGGATCTTGTCCCTTCTCTCTGGGTGACTAAATTCTATGGGTTCTTCCAGGCTCATCTTTACATTTTTCTCCACCGTGAAGGTGGGCTTCCTACTGATTTCTTCTTTTGAAGAATGAAGCCTCTCTTTCTAGTTGTGTTAGGGGACCCTGCTGACCGACGCCACCGTCCTGGCCAGGCAGGATGGTGACCACGGACATGAGTTATTTTACAACAGGAGTTCCTGGTGAGGAACTCGGAACTAACAAGCTACCACTGACCGGAAGAATTCAGGACAGGTCAAAAGGAGAGAGAAGACTTCAGTCCATATGTCCTAACAATCTTCCAGAATCCTCCTCACTGCAATCCATCTTGGCTAAGCGATACTGGCACCACCAGGAAGGACCCTGAGTCAGAATGATTGGCTACAGACAACCCGGAAACTAATCCCATCACCATAAAACCCAAGCCTCTGAGCCATGTGGCAGAGCAGTTCTCCTGGGTTCCCTTACCCTCCTGCTCTCTGCCTGGGTGCCCCTACCCAATAAAGTCTTTGCTTTGTCAGCATGTGCATTTCATTGGACAACTCATTTCTGAGTGTTAGACAAGAGCCCACTCTTGGGCCCTGGAAAGGGTCCCCTTTCTTCCAATAATTGCATCCCATAAATTTAGCATTTGCTTATGATGCTGTGATTTTCTTGTGTACAGGTTTTGTTTCCCTCTGAACACATGCAAAGTCCTTTAAGCTCCTGCAGTCTTTAAGCACAGGTGCGTGTGTGTGTGTTCAGTCGTGTCCAACTCTTTGTAACCCTATGGACAGTATACTGCAAGGCTCCTCTGTCCATGGGATTTTCTAGGCAAGAATACTGGAGTGTGGTGCCATTTCCTTATCCAGGGGATTTTCCCGACCCAGGGATTGAACCAGCTTCTCCTACCTCTCCTGTATTGCAGGCAGATTCTTTACTGCTGAGCCCCCACTCAATACATGAATGATTGATTATTTAAGAACAGAGGACGAAGCAATGTTTCCCATCGAAAAAGCCTGAACAAGAACAAATACTAGTTGCTTTACTGAACTATAAAGAGAATCATTTACACATTCCTCCAGGAGAAGGAGGAATTGTATTTCACAGGAGAAATATATATTCGATATGGTAAGAAGGAGAGAAACTGAACTGACCACAGAACCCAAACTTTGAAATGAGCATTGAGTTATGGAGTAGGAGAGGAAATATATTGAAAAATGTCCTTTGTGTCCTTTGAACTTGTTTCACTTACTTTCCCACTTCCCTAAGAGAGTGTATACTCCAATCACCTGGATCATTTCCTGTCTTTCAGAGATTCATTCGCCTGAATTCACTTGACTTGTTTTCCATTTAAATGCTTTCTCAGACTTTCCAAGGAGTTTTGAAGAGAGCTGCAGGCAAATCTGGAATCCAGTTGCTTCGCTCTCTAGTTGTCATGGAGATTTCCCACTTTTGTTCACTTTGTTCTTAGTTAGAAACATCCATAATTTTACTCTCCAAAAGTCCTACACATTGTTATTTGAATTCTACCCCTTCCTTCTTAGTGAATCTCTCAGCTTAAAAGCCCATGTTTGCCCTTAACAGTCAGTGGGATAGATGGTCTCCCCATCATAATGAAATCCAAGAAGGCCACTCTTTTTCCAGCATCACTAAATGCCAATCTGGGTCCCCCTCTCCAACATATACACACACATTTTCTCTTCAGAGACAAATGCTCACAGAAAGTCAAACTCATTGACACCGATTTATTCCAACCACTAAACAAAGGGGCAATTATGTGCCATTTATAGAACATGAAATGAAGATTCCAAAACACAACAGTTTTAGAATTTGATTAGAAAAGACTTTCAGGATTATCCTAAAGCAAGCTAATTTTCAGTTAACATAGCTGTTGCTTCATACGGAGGTTTATGATATGTCCAGTAGCCTACAGGAGGCGGTACAGCGTAGCTGCTAGGAAGGCTGATACAGGCCCCAAGAGAGCCCTGGTGGAATCCCATGCCTCCACTTGCTACTCTCATCAGGCAAGTGACTGAACTTCAGTTTTCACATCTGTAAAATGTGCCTACTTTGTAGTCTTTCTCTTTCCCTTAATAAACAGAAAGTGAAACAGTACACAATGTCTGGTAAGTAGTGAGTCTTCAGACACTGTTCCAGGTAAATAATTCTTGCCTAGAAAATCCCGTGGGCAGAGAAGCCTTGCACCGGCCCCACCTAGAGCCCCTGCCTTCATGGAGCTCATGTCCTCACTCACCGACCCAGGAGAGACGACAGAGAGCGCCGGGCCAGAGCGATCACCACCGCACCGCAGGGTCAGGCACAGGGCACCGAGGAGGACCCCACCGCAGGGTCAGGCACAGGGCAGTGAGGAGACAGCACTGCCATCCAGGAAAAACGCCCATGGGCAAAAGGGATGCAGTAAGCATCTGGGTTACTCTAATTTTTGTCTCTCTCTTAGAGTGAGTAAAAAGAACGGCAGCCCACTTCCAGGTTGGTGGGTATGGCTTGGCCTGAATCCATCAGAGAGGGGCTCACCAGATTAGTCAAGAGTCGTCCTGAGGTGTGGCCTGTAGGAGCAGGCGGGGCTTAGTCTGCACAGCCCTCAGCATTACATTATGCTCCTAACTCTGGCTTTTCTAGGATGTCCCCTGAAACCCATTCTGGAACATTCTAAAGGCTGGCAAGTCCACCTCCTGCAGATCCCCTTAGGAAGGCAGACAGGATGTCATGGATCATGTGACTTGCTCTCATTCACACCCATCTAAATGACTAGTCTTTTGCTCAAATTCTCCAAAGTATTTTATTTTACTATTTATTCATTTTTATTTATTTGGTTACAGTGGGTTTTGGTTGTGGCACTTGGGATCTTCAATCTTCATTGCAGCATGCAGGATCTAGTTCCTGACCAGGGATCAAACTCAGGCTCCCCACATTGGGAGCATGGAATCTTAGCCACTGGACCACCAGGCAAGTCCCTTTAGGGTATTTCAACACTGGGCTGCCCTTCCCTTGCTGATGATTTACATTTTCTGTGCTTCCCTGTTCTTTTCCTATCATTCCATCTGTAACTGAAAACTGCTGTTATTTGGTGTGACTTCACCATCAGGACTTCCTTAAGACTTTTTTTTTTAATATGGACCTTAGCTAAAGTCTTTATTGAATTTGTTACAATGTTGCTTACATTGCTTATGTCATGGTGTTTTGGCTCTGAGGCATGTGGGATCTTAACTCTCTGGTCAGAGATGGAACCCACGTAGCCTGCATTGAAAGGCGAAGTCTTAATCACTGGATCACCAGGGAAGTCCCATCACCATCAGGACTTCTGTTGTTGCTTTCTGAACCATAGAAGAAAAGATTTTTGTCCTTCATGTAGAAGGAGACATCTAAAATGACGTACAACTAAATAATATATGCAAATAAGAGCCCTCTAGTTTTCTCAGTGTCCCAGGGATGGGTTCAGGGAATCCATGTAGATGAGGGCATTTCCAAATCACTGAACACAAAGGCAACATCAGCAGCAGCTAGGGGATGGCTAACAACCCCCTTGGCTAGACCTTTGACAGAAAAACAGGACAATCTTATACCAGTTTCACAGGTAAGTACAAGTGGAATTTTAATATCCAACCTCTGAGGCCTGAAAAGCATCCTATGGTTATCTCTGTTGATGGCGTACTAGATAGAAAGGGACATGTGGAAATCCACATGGGGGGTTTTGGCCATGTGCTTCAACCAATTGGACCCAAACATCTCGTCTGCAGTCTTTATAGGGCTCTCCTATCACCCTCCCCTTGACAGTTAGGAAGGCTCACAGTTGCATTTCTTTTCAGTGTAGTCAGCTGTTATTTAGCTATGCTAAGAGTAAGTTGATGTTTTGTTAAACTTTCCTAGTTGCTTTACTGAACTATAAAGAGAATCATTTACACATTCCTCTAGAAGAAGGTTGTATTTCATAGGAGAAATATATATTTGATATGTTCATTGGAAGGACTGATGTTGAAGCTGAAACTCCAATACTTTGGCCACCTGATTCGAAATTTGAAAAGACCCTGATGTTGGGAAAGATTGAAGGCTGGAGGAGAAGGGGACAACAGAAGATGAGATGGCTGGATGGCATCACCAACTCAATGGACATGAGTCTGAATAAACTCCGGGAGTTGGTGATGGACAGGGAGGCCTGGCGTGCTGCAGTCCATGGGTCTGCAAAAGAGTCAGACACAACTGAGCGACTGAACTGAAGTGTAAGTCGATGTTTTTGTTAAATTTTCCTAGTTGCTTTTCTGAACTATAAAGAGAATCATTTACACACTCCTCTAGGAGAAGGTTGTATTTCATAGGAGAAATATATGTTTGATATGGTAGGAGGGAGAGAAACTGGACTAACCATGGAACCCAAACTTTGAAATGAGTATTGAGTTGTGGAGTAGGAGAGGAAATGTATTGAAAAATGCTCTTTGTGTCTTTTGAACTTATTTCACTTATTTTCCTACTTCCCTGTAGATGGCATACAAGAGATCTATCCTTCACATTTCAAAATCAGAATTCAAACATATAACATTTTATATAGTATAAAACATATACTATGTAAGTGTTAGCTGCTCTGGCATGTCTGACTCTTTGTGACCCAATGGACTGTAGCCCACCAGGCTCCTCTGTCCATGGGTTTCTCCAGGCAAGAAGAATACTGTGTGGGTTGCCATTCCCCTCCCCAGGTGATCTTCCTGACCCAGGGATCGAACCCAATCTCCTGCCTTGAAGGTGGATTCTTTACTGCCTGAGCCACCAGGGAAGCCCTATAAAATATGTACTATAATAATACATAAAAATTACCTCCCTTTATCCAAAAGGGAGCATTAGGCCTGGAAGAGCAGGACAATGAACAAATACAAGGGTACAAACTTAAGTCTGAGGCCATTACTAAGAGAGAGGAATAATCTTTTCAGTAATTTTAGCCATCCCGTCTCTGGCAGGACTTCAGAAGCTGTATCTGGAGTTCACAGACTTTTTGGCCTTTATTTGTATGTTGGCAGGTGGAGTACAGACTGCAGAAAAACCATTATTGGGTTGGCCAGGAAAGTTTGTTCAGATTTTTCCATTACATTGTATGGAAAAACCCAAACAACTATTTTGGTCACCCCAATACACAGGGCTTACTCTGGGTCAGGCAGGCGCTATTCTGCATGTGCCAACATCAACTCACTCACTCCCTCATATCTATAATGTGAGTAAGGCTCCGGTTATCATCTCCACTTTTCAGATGAGAAAACAGAGGCCGCAGATGAATAAAAATCTTCCCAAGGCTATGCACAGCGAGCGACAGGGGATAGCTGGGATGTGAACACAGACAGACTGGCCCCCAGTTCTGTGTCCTCCACCACCCTACATGCCTAAAATGGTGATCTGGAAGAGCATCCAGGACCCAGAGAGAGAGAGAGAGATGTTTGATGATATTAACAGAGAATAATGGAGGGTGAAAAACCCAAGGAAAAGAATATTTACACAAGAAAGTTCTGCAAAGAAGAGAGAGATTCCTTTTGAGAGAGGACCTCAGAGAACTAGCCTTTACTCACTTTGAATAAAAGTTGGTCGATGACCATTTTCTGACCATTTTCCAGCCCAATCGGAAAAATGAAAGACTGTATTTTAGCCTTCAATCACCTGGGCTGTAATCCTACCCCTTTGCTGAAAGTTTTATGTAAATAAAGATGCAAGAGAAGACCCAAATGAGCAGCTGGTGTTATTTCTGTTTTGAAACAGGTACGTTCTGATTGGAAAAGATGTTTAATGAATGGCCTGAGCCGGCTCACCAGATGCTGACAATGAAACATTTAACTCTACCAATAGAAGGTTTCAGCCTCGGAAGATTAGGTACACCCTCACCTGTCTGACAGCATTGTAGAAGTAATTAGCAGACAGGGAATTAAAGAATGCATTAAAGAGCTGAAGCCATGGAGGCTTCATTCAGATGCCGGCAATGGCTTCCGGGAGGGGTCACCGTATTTATGGAGACAGGTGGGAAGGAAGTAGCGGGAGCTTACTTTTTTCCCTTTCTGGGATGTGAAGGAAGAGCCATTTGTCTTCTAAAGAGAAAAATGTGCCTAATGTTCACAATCACAGGATGTGAAACCTCAAAAATAGAACGAGAATTTCACATGACAAAAATAATACAAGGTCATCGGAAGAGATGTAACATGGTCACCAACATAGAACTGGCCCCATCTGATTAGCTCTGGGAAGCTTTGCCTAATTTTACAGATTTTTTTTAAGATATGTTTTTATATAAATGAAGAAAGACACTTGGAACATTTTAAGTGTGAGCCAATGAGAGGTTGGGAGAAGGAAATGGCACCCCACTCCAGTACTCTTGCCTGGAAAATCCCATGGGTGGAGGAGCCTGGTGGGCTGTAGTTCATGGGGTCACTAAGAGTTGGACACAACTGAGCGACTTCACTTTCACTTTTCACTTTCATGCATTGGAGAAGGAAATGGCAACCCACTCCTGTGTTCTTGCCTGGAGAATCCCAGGGACGGGGGAGTCTGGTGGGCTGCCGTCTATGGGGTCGCACAGAGTCGGACACGACTGAAGCGACTTAGCAGCAGCAGCAGCAGCAATGAGAGGTTGATGCATATAACAGGCACTTTCACATTCTGCCAAAGCTTCCAACACCCTAAATTTAGTTTTCCCTAAGATCTCGCATCGATAATCTTTTTAATGGATAGAGGAACTTCCAGAAGGCATCCAAATCATAGTTAAGTGGTAAATGTGAGCAAACAGTGACCCAAATGCACACATACTTTTTGTTTTGTCAACATGGCTATTAATCACCCTTTGGTGGTCATTTCCTTTTTGATGGTACCTTGTTTATGATAAACATAAGCCTCAGAAGAGATGTCTTCTGACACAAAAGAACAAGGCAGCTCTGATTGGGGATGAGAAATCAGAGTTATTTACCTGCTGACTCACATTTCTTTAGTTAAACTTGGCTAGATAATTTTTCGCTAACCTAAACCTACTTCTGCCCTTCATCTATTTCAATGATAGGGGATCCAAGACGTCATTCACAAGACTTTTAGGCAGAGGAAGGAAACCCTGGAAATCATTTCTGGAAATAATGTTTTTCTAATCCCCTCAGTTGTTTTTAACTCTGAATGCTTAACTTAGATATCTGATCACAGCACAGAGAATTGTGGTTTTCACAGACCAGCATAAACGGTCAGTTTTATTAACAAATGAACATGTGTAATCCTTTCTGGAACACAGTGGAGCACACATGTGCACAAATACAGGAAGTGGTCAAAGGCAGCGGTTTTCAGTGCCAGCTGCTCGTTAGAATCACCTGGGTAGCTTTTAAAACCTGTGATACCTGGGTCTATCCTGAGAGATTCGGAGGAAATAGGTCTGGGGAGGGTCCGGGCAGTTTTGCAATGATCCCAGGTGATTCCCTGGTGGCTCAGATGGTTAAGAATCTGCCTACATAGTAGGAGACCCAGGTTTGATTCCTGGGTCAGGAAGATCTCATGGAGAAGGGAATGGTAACCCACTCTAGTGTTCTTGCCTGGAGAATCCCACAGACAGAGTAGCCTAGCAGGCTACTGGAGTTGTGGGTCCATGGAGTTGAAGTTGGACACGACTGAGCAATCAACAGGTGACTCCAATGTGAGTCAGGCCGAGAAACCGGGCCTGGTAATAGGGGAGAGCAAGAGGATTCTAGGGGTTTCTGGAGATAGACTGATGGTCACTGTGTGCTGGCTTTGCCATTTTCTTCACTGTGTAAACTGAAGTGAGTTGCTTGACCTCTCTGAGGCTTGGTTTTCTACCTTGGGCAATGGGATCAATAAGAACTACTGTGCAGGGCTTTTGTGAAGATCCAATGAGATAATAAGGCAATTCATGTGCCTGATACAGTGCCTGGTATGCAGTAGGTGTCACACGACTTCATGTCTACTTTCCGATTTAATGGTCACCTCAATCTTACGAAATGCGAGAAAGATAGAGGCTAGCTGGTTTGGACGTCTATATGTCTGGTTGATTTTGAATTACATATCATTTTACTCTCCAAGTAATTTCATAGCCTCCCTAACCTCTGGAGTGCCTCAGGGCCTAGTGCTCACAGCCCTTTTCTCCTGTGTCTACGCTTTCTGTAGTGATCTCATTCAGCCTGATGGCTTAGTTTAAGCTGAACACTCCACCCTGGACCAGAATTCTAGGCTCACAAAGCTGGCTCTCTTTTGGATGTTGAAAAGACATCTCAAACTTAGCACATTCAAGATGGAACTCTTGATCTGCCACACATCCCTCTTCCACGGGTAAAATCTCTGTCTTATCCAGTATAGTAAATGGCAATTCCACCCTTCTAGTCCCCTTGAGGCCAACTCCCTCAGAATCATCTTTAATTCGTCAGCAGATCCCAGTGGTCTGGCATTCAAAACACCACCAGATGCTTCTCACCACTCCTCCACTATTGCCTTTATTTTTTTTTTTTTTTTTAATTTTTATTAGTTGGAGGCTAATTACTTTACATCATTACAGTAGATTTTGTTATACATTGATATGAATTAGCCATGGATTTACATGTATTCCCCATCCCAGTCCCCCCTCCCACCTCCCTCTCCACCCGATCCCTCTGGGTCTTCCCAGTGCACCAGGCCCGAGCACTTGTCTCATGTACCCAACCTGAGCTGGTTATCACACCACCCTGAGCCTTGGTTTGGATTAAAGGCTCTTAACTGGCTTTCTCCCTGCCACACCCTGCCCCCCAGCCCAATCCCAGCCCTTATGTAACACAACGGCCAAACTGGGAGCTGCATCGTGTCCCTCAGACCTGGCAAGGACCCCCTCTGCCTTCTGTGTAGAAGGCAGTCTTCACGACAGGTCGATGAGGTCTCACAAATATCAACCATCCGCCCTGGTGAGCTTTCATCCTCCCCTTCTTCCTCACACTTTCCACTCCCCGAACTCTGGCCTCTTCATCCTCTTCCTCCCACTTGCTGAGCCCCTTGTGGTTCAGGTCCTTGCCCTCGCTGCTCCCTCTGCTTGGAGCCTCCTTCCTCTATACATCATGGGGCTTGCTCCCGTTTTCCTACAAGTCTTTGACCCAAAGCCCCCTTTAAGCCTAACATGTCCCCGCCTCCATCTCGCACTCTTATTCTCCTTTTCTTTTTCTCCACACACTTCCCATCATCTGATGCACCATATGTCTGAGTGTTCGCTTGTTCAGCTCTGCTAGAAAGGAAGATGGATAAGCGGGAGTATGTTTTCGTATTTCATCCACCTCTGTGGACAGAATAGGGCCCAGAATGGTGCCTCGTGCAACCTAGGCATGAAATAAACACTTGGTGAATGAATGCCTGCACTGGGCAGATGATATTTTAAAAGCATCTTTTCACTGGCGTTATTTATTCCTGCACATTCCCGCTCGGGCTGTCAGTTGCAGAGGAGTTGGTTTTTATTATTATTGAAAACGCTTGTTCTAGCAGCACTAGAGTACTCAGTGCTAGCCTGAAGAGCAGGGTACCAGTACTGGCACAGAGATCAAACCTGGGAAGCGTCACTGCTCCAAAACCATGAACGTGCTTAGCTTCAGGACAGGTGACTTTCCAAATGAACTGGCTTCCTGGGGCCCAGGAATCTTTTATGTACAATTTTACATCTCCTCCTGCCTCCAGGGTAATCTGTCAAAAACCTACAGCATCCTCCCATGGCTTTAACCAATGGGCAGCTGACTTTATTCTCTGGCTGGCGTTTTTTTGCATGGGCTGCAGATGGGGACAAGGAGGTGATGGGTGTCACTTCTTTCTGTAGCCTTGGAGTCCTTTATTATTTACTGTAAAGAAGCAAGGAGCTGGCTGTCATCAAATCCATGAAAACTGGTTTATAGTGTCTGGTTCAATTAAGGGGGTTTCTGGGAAGAGACACGACCAAATAAATAATGGGAGAGAGGCAATTCTGAAACAATCATTGTTATTCATCAATCTCTGTTTGCAAGTGGAGATGGGGAGAGAGAAACTTCAAGTGAAGGCGCTCTCCTGGGTGTGATGCTCCACTTCAAACGCAGCAAACAACTGTTGTTCTGTGATGCACATTTTAGTTCCGCTAGAGGCAACCTTTCTAAATATTAATAATAATAATAAACAATCCCCTCCACAGCTGACGGCGGGTGCAGAGATGAACAGGGAGCCCTGGAAGGGGGGCTGTGGTCGGTCCTCCTGGATGTGGCAAAGGCCCCCTCAGAAGGGATGGGCCCCTGAATTCTTGTGGAGGTCTCCCTCTCAGAAGCACAGGGTGCATATGGCTTCAGGCATGCAAGTTGATTATTAATGTCTAAAACGAAACTCTTTAGAGCTCCTTCTAACTGTGACTTGGTGGCTTTTCTTTTGAAAGAAATGTTAAATTGTGGAATTAAAAGGTTCTTCCAGGAACAACAGACATGAAGAGGCCCAGAGGGATAGAGATTCAGTACCCAGGTGGAGGGGCTGCTGTGCAATACGTGAGGTTTTCTGTCTCCTTGCTGTTGAGCTGTGGTAGCAAGAGTGAGTTGGGCTTGGCTGCAGCGAAGCAGCTCCAAGTAAGCGCTGATCTCTCTTGTTCCTGCTCCATCCCTGAGGCCTGCGAACCTGAGCGGGTGAGTGAGCTTCTCTAGAAGCTGGGACGTGATTATGGATGTACATGATATGGTGTCTCCCACACTTTTGTGCAAACACTCTACTTTTTAGAACATGGTTGAAAAATCAGGCTCCGAGGTCGTCGTCTTCAAAATTCTGAATCCCTCAAATAAGGCCCAGTAATCTACATTTTCTTTTCTTTTTTTTTTTTTTTAAGGGAGCAATTTGCTATATTTTTAAGGGCCACCTTTCAGGAAATGCTGATCTTAATGGTGTTCCTCTCAATAACTCAAGATTCTAAAGCTACACTTAAGTCTTTCAAAAATCAGACAGAATTACTACTGGCTGTTAAGACCAGAAGGGTCCCAGAGATCATCCAGCCTAGACTTCTCACACCAGTGTCCAAGGGGTAAGCCTCGAGCTGAGCTTCACAGCGCAGGACCTTCCTGGAGCTCTCATTGCAGCTTGGCACAGGGGCTGAGTCCGACCTGGCTTGACATCTGGTTCTGCCACTTGGGGTCCCATGACCTGTGCAAACTTTTTGTCCCCCTGGGAGCTCACTTCCCTTGCGGTGGTGACTGTATAGGAGTGATGTGAGCTGGGGCGTGGAAAGGGATTTGGGGACATCCTGCAGGTGGTTTAAGTTCCAGATTCTTCCAGCAGGTAGTAGATAGTGGCTAAAGAAATTTGGAAGGTAGGTGAAAAATTTCTCCACCCCCATAGTCTTGCCAGCAGCTCTGAATGAAAGTAAGCTCCCCAAATATAGATATTTTTAACGTAGCATACATTAGCAGTAAATGTGTTCCCTGAGGTCTCAGCTCTGACCTCTCCAGGGTTCTCACTAGCCTCTGGCATGAGAGGGCTCTCAACGCAGGGTTCAGTAACCCCAATGGTCAGCCCCAGGGGACCACAGGGCCTCTGCGTGTGCTCAGTCACATCCGACTCCTGTGACCCCTCGGACTGTACCCCACCAGACTGCCCTGTCCATGGGATTTCCCAGGCAAGAATATTGGAGTGGGTTGCCATTTCCTATTCCAGGGGATCTTCCCGACCCAGGGATCAACCCTGCATCTACCGTGGCTCCTGCATTGGGTGGCAGATTCTTTACCACTGAGCCACCTGGGAAGCCCTGAGGGCCCCCAGACAGAGGCTGAACACAAAACCCCGTGGGGACCAGGCCCCCAGAGCAGCCCCCAGACAGAGGCTGAACACAAAACCCCATGGGGACCAGGCCCCCAGAGCAGCCCCAGACAGAGGCTGGACACAAAATCCCGTGGGGACCAGGCCCCCAGAGCAGCCCCCAGACAGAGGCTGAACACAAAACCCCGTGGGGACCAGGCCCTCAGAGCAGCCCCCAGACAGAGGCTGAACACAAAACCCCGTGGGGACCAGGCCCCCAGAGCAGCCCCCAGACAGGGGCTGAACACAGAACCCCGTGGGGATCAGGCCCCCAGAGCAGCCCCCAGACAGGGGCTGAACACAAAACCCCATGGGGATCAGGCCCCCAGAGCAGCCCCCAGACAGAGGCTGAACACAAAACCCCGTGGGGACCAGGCCCCCAGAGCAGCCCCCAGACAGAGGCTGAACACAAAACCCCATGGGGATCAGGCCCCCAGAGCAGCCCCCAGACAGGGGCTGAACACAAAACCCCGTGGGGATCAGGCCCCCAGAGCAGCCCCCAGACAGGGGCTGAACACAAAACCCCATGGGGATCAGGCCCCCAGAGCAGCCCCCAGACAGGGGCTGAACACAAAACCCCGTGGGGATCAGGCCCCCAGAGCAGCCCCCAGACAAGGGCTGAACACAAAACCCCGTGGGGATCAGGCCCCCAGGGCAGCCCCCAGACAGAGGCTGAACACAAAACCCCGTGGGGATCAGGCCCCCAGAGCAGCCCCCAGACAGAGGCTGAACACAAAACCCCGTGGGGATCAGGCCCCCAGAGCAGCCCCCACACAGGGGCTGAACACAAAACCCCATGGGGATCAGGCCCCCAGAGCAGCCCCCAGACAGGGGCTGAACACAAAACCCCGTGGGGACCAGGCCCCCAGAGCAGCCCCCAGACAGGGGCTGAACACAAAACCCCGTGGGGATCAGGCCCCCAGAGCAGCCCCCAGACAGGGGCTGAACACAAAACCCCGTGGGGATCAGGACCCCAGAGCAGCCCCCAGACAGGGGTTGAACACAAAACGCCGTGGGGACCAGGCCCCCAGAGCAGCCCCGGGGGCTTCACATTCAGGACACGGGATTTCCTAGATTCTTTGAGCGAGTGGGAAGTGTGCAACTCTAAAGTTTAAGACAGTCTACATTTGAGTGAAGGTCCATTTCTTACACTTATCATACAAAGCAAAAAGGCGGTGATTTCCTCAGTAGAAACCTACTTCTGAATTCATTATGCTAATTAGTAAAGTCTCTGATAAATACAGGATAATAAAAGCATTTGCTGTAGCTTCCTCTGGAATACATTTTTCTTTTCTTTTTAATTTTGGCTGCACTGGCTCTTCCTTGCAGCTCACAGGCTTAGTTACCCCGCAGTGTGTGGGATCTTTCTTAGTTCCCTGATCAGGGACTGATACCCCGTCTCCTGCACTGGAAGTCAGATTCTTAACCACTGAGCCACCAGGGAAGCCCCTGGCATACTTTCTTTCTGATAAAATAGTAGCTGAATATTCCAGTAAGAATTTTGCATGAGAACAGTGGGCTCTCCTGGGCACTGAAGTCTACAGGAACCATTGGCATAAAATATTTTCAAGTAAATTACTTCTTGTAACAAGCATTTAGCCTATTAAGTACCCAATTAATCTTCTTTGTTATTATTATTACTAATCAAAAACATGTTGAATAGAGAAATGATTTAAAAAACATATTAACAAAAGGCATAGAAACTCTGTTATGTAAACTGGATTGACAAAACCTAAATGGAGGTGATCTTACTGCAAATCAAGAAACATTCCAAGTCTTCATTCAGCTCTGGTTCCCATGTGGTATCAGAAATTTGGGTTAAGGTTCAGTGAAAAAGGCATAGCAATAGCCAAAGATGACATGATAAATATTTGAGAAAGTCTATAAAATTTCATCAAGCAAGATTAAAGTGGTAGTTTTCAGACCTTGCATTATGATCTGTTAATGAGTTACAGAATCAGTGTAATGGGTTTTAGTCCAGCACTTGGCTGGAATACGGAATATATCACAGGAAGTGAGAGTGAATGTTGTTTGGTAAAACTTTTTACATACATGCAAATGTCTCCTGGATCACACCGTAAAATGTATTCCTAAATGCAGGCTGTGGTTTCAAATGTCTGACGGTCCCCGGCACAGGAAACATGGAGAAGGAGCAGAAACGTAGGGCGGCATCGGGGCTCTGGTCATGATGAGCGTCTGCTGTATCATTAGGGAGAATGGTACTTGAGCATCGGGTTAGGAACCTCAGAGGTTAGGGTTAGGGTTAGGGTTTAAACGTCTTCAACTGGGTATTTATGCTGAACCCGGGGACTTTCTAAATTTTTATTACAGTCCGGATATACCAGTGATTAAGTTCAGACACCAAATTCAGAATCAAAAATTTAAAGTCAAGTAATCTTCAAACCTCTGAACATAAGTGTATCACTTTGTTCGAGAATCTGCATTTTTCTCTTTGTTTATGTGAATCAGAAAACAGTACAGAGGGACAAATATTCCCCCTGAATTGTCTTCAGAATGGTGGTAAAACCTACTGGGCCTTTAATTGCAGTGGCATCTTTAAGAATCTGGCAGATGCTAGAAGAATGCATAAAGAAGATATGATGCTGCTGCTGCTGCTAAGTCGCTTCAGTCGTGTCTGACTCTGTGCGACCCCATAGACGGCAGCCCACCAGGCTCCCCCGTCCCTGGGATTCTCCAGGCAAGAACACTGGAGTGGGTTGCCATTTCCTTCTCCAATACATAAAAGTGAAAGCGAAGCCGCTCAGTCATGGCCAACCCCAGGGACTGCAGCCCATCAGGCTCCTCCGTCCATGGGATTCTCCAGGCAAGAGTGCTGGAGTGGGGTGCCACTGCCTTCTCTGAAGATGTGATATATATATCTATATACATATACATATACACACACATGCACAACAGAATATTACTCAGCCATAAAAAGGAATGAAATAATGCCATCAGCAGCTACATGGATAAAATTGCAGATTACCATACTAAGTGAAGAAGTCAGATAAAGACAAATACCATATGATATCACCATATGTGAAATCTTAAATATGATACAAATGAACAAAACAGAAACAGATTTACAGACGCAGAAAACAATCTCATGGTTACCAAAGGAGAAATGGGGGAGGGATAAATTAGAAGTGTGAATTCCATGGATAGAGGAGTCTGGTGGGCTGCAGTACATGGGGTCGCAAAGAGTCTGACAGGACTGAGTGACTAACACAACAAAAATGGGATGAACAGATAAACACTACTGTAGAGGCTTCCCAGGTGGCGCTAGGGGTAAAGAACCTGCCTGCCAATGCAGGAGACTTAAGGGACATGGGTTTGATCCCTGGGTCAGGAAGATCCCCTGGAGATGGGCAAGGCAACCCACTCCAGTATTCTTGCCGGGGAAATCCCATGGACAGAGGAGCCTGGCGGGCTCCAGTCCCTAGGTTCGCAAAGAGTTGGACATGACTGTAGCAACTTAGCACATGCACACATCCTAAAACAGATAAATGACAAGGACTTACTATATAGCAAGGGGGATTATACTCAACATCTTATGAAAATGTATAATGGAAAAGAGTCTGAAAAAGAATATATACACACACACACACATTTATAAATGAATTACTTCGTTGTACATTGGAAACTAACACAACATTGTAAATCAACTATACTTCATAACAAAAAAATCTGTCAGATGGTAGGGGTCTTCAGACTGCCTTTCCTTACAGAACTGCAACTCTAAGAGCAAACCACAGGACAAAAGATACATTTACAGTTATGCCTCAAAGACAAGCTTCTATTTTCTGGACTTTGATTTCTACCGTAATAGCGTATTGTCAGACAGCACTGTAGCTCTTAGTTTGCAAGAACAGAGGGCAGTGATACCCCATGAAATGTAAGGGGTGGCTCATCAAGAAACACTTGAAATAGAATATAACTTTTTGTTAATAAAGAAAATATAAGGATTGTGTGCCAGTTTGTGATGGGGCCACAAGGAATATATGCATATGGCTGCAATTATATATACTGAATATTTTTAAACTGTCTTATAACTTAGCAATGTAATCAGAAGTCATTTTCAAACAATTAATTAAATGATTCAAACTCACACTGACAGTGTATACTTACAGTACTCAGAACCAATTTGGCACTTTTGGGTCTTTGAAAAATTTTTGTATCCTGTTGTCCAGTGCAGTTCTGGAAGTTAGGAGACCTGCAATCTAGTGTCTGTCAATTATCTGACCTGGGATACATTTTTAGATTTTTTTCCTATGTTTTCAGTTCTTATGAAAAATCATAATTATTGATTTGCTAACACTTAAGGTTGTTTAGGTAACATGACTTAATGGTTAAAGGCTTTAAAAAAGTGCTTCCCAACTGTAGGGTAGCTTCATCAAGATAATAGTCTTTATGAGCCAAATAGAATCGCAGAGAGGCTTTATGGGAAAAGAAAAGCAAATGCAAATTTTTGGATTTCAGTTCCATTTCCTCTGGGGAAAACAACCCAGATGTTATTAAATGATCTTTTTAGCCCAAGTTGCAGGGTAACCCTTTAGCACTCCTGAAAAGCTTTCAAAGAAAATTGAAAACAAGATCCTTCTCAGATTTTGTTTCTCCTATGAAACCCTGAAGTGGCTCAGTGGTAAAGAATCCGACTGCCAATGCAGGAGATGCAAGAGATGCAGATTCGATTTCTGGGTCGGGAAGATCCACTGGAAAAGGGAATGGCTATCCACTGTAGAATTCTTCCCTGTAGAATCCCATGGCCAGAGGACCATAGAAGGCTGCAGTCCGTGGGGTACAGAGTTGGAAATGACTGAGCACCACCACCACCACCACTGTGGAACTCTTTGGGGAGTATAAAGATATTTTTTAGCCTCTTTAGGAAGATGTAACAGCCATATTTCCTTTCTTGTAATATTCCAACATTATTTACATAGACATTCCTTTAAAAACCTCTCTTCCTTTTTACATATATCAGGGAAACTGTTACAGAATGGGGGTATTATCTGAGCACCTGACTCATAGGAACTTAAAACTAGAAGGAATCTCAAGGATCATCTTACCCATCTTCTCATTTTACAGATTTGGAAATTGAGGCTGACAGCAGTTGAGTGATTTGTTCCAGCATTGTGGCTCAGCTGGTAAAGAATCCGCCTGCAATGCGGGAGACCTGGGTTTGATCCCTGGGTTGGGAAGATCCCCTGGAGAAGGGAAAGACTGCCAACTCCAGTATTCTGGCCTGGAGAATTCCAAAGACTGTATGGTCCATGGGGTTGCAAAGAGTCAGACATGACTGAGAGACTTTCACTCACGCACACTTGATGAGAGAACTGGAATCCAGATGAGAATCAGGTTTGTATTCCTTCCACTCTCTCCAGAATCCTATATCTCCCAAAAAGATGTATTCTTTCTGCTTTAATGCATAGTTTCTTCTCACAGCCCAGCTGTGTGACTGTGACTCATAATGAAGTTCAATAGGAGGGACAGCTGCCTTGATTGGTCTTTGTACACAAATGTCTAGAAATGGTAAGACCCACAGTGGACTTTTAATACACATTGATCACAACACTCTATTTAAATTTTAAACAGCATTCCTTCAATTCAGAAAAGCTTTTGGAAATAGCTAACGACTTGGAGTCTCACAATTGACTGCCATTTGTCAGTTGACACACTCTAGGAGTATATGCTTTCATTTTGCTATTTGAAAACATGAAAAACTAACATAAACATACACTTAAGGATCTCAAACATCCTTAAACATTCTCTTTCTAGGAACAGTGAGAACTTCCTACATACATTAGAACTTTAGATAAGCAAAGTGATTTGAATGCTCAAGAGAAAAAGATCAGTGAAGTAAAAGTAAAATACTAATTTCACAGGATCCCTCAAATTGAATTTGTTTACTGATGAGCTCTATTGACTGATGGGGCACTGAACCATTGGTAACTAGGGTATGAGCTGTTCCCCCAACTCTGCTATGTAAAATACCTTCTCATTATTATACAAATACCATCATCAGGCTAGAAAATAATTTGGGAGAGTTCATGGCTTTTGGAACAACCCACAGCAAGTGACACTGTCTTGACAAAATATAATTACCTCCAACCCTGAGCTGCAACTATAGGAGAGCAGTAAACAAGCCCCGTAGTATTGTTTTAGATGAAGCACATTGAAAGCTCTGCACTTCCTCCAGGCCTCCTCTTTCTTCCTGAACGAACTCCAGGGAATGGCATCATGTCAGGCTTTCCAGATGGATTATGTGGAGCCATAGCTCAATGTCATTTTCAATAGGAAGCCTCATAATTAAAGGTCAAATAGTCACTTCATCTGCAATCAATCAATAGAAAAAGTACTAATACGAAGAACTAATCAATCAATGGCAAATGCACTAATAAAAGCAATGAATCAAATTCAGCATGTGTGTAGATGCAAGTACACCAAGGAGATGGAGACAGGGCAAAAGCAAGAACAATAAAATAAACTGCAAGCATATGTACAAGAGAATACTCAGAAGGCTGCTCAAAACCAGAGTTTTCATCTTTGGTTCATTAGTTACCTGGGTACCACTTGGCCTGCAATAATTTATTCTTAAATACAAATACTGGATATGCTAATAAACAATGTTATTTCATTGAGCTTTCTTAATGTAATCTATTTGAGAAGTTATGTGTATGTATGTGTATGCACATGTGTGTGTGTAAAATCACTAAAAGAAATATTTTGACAGTGATCACAGAAGGGACAAATGTATTTCCTACACGCCAAACAGATATATTTGAATCTGTTGTCTTTTATCTTGGTGAGAAATAAGAGAAAGTATCACTCTGAGTGATAGATCCTACCTGAAATTTGCCCCCTGCTTTCTGAAACATGAATTCTTCACACTTACTGTGATGCTCTATTGTTGCCATGCAGATGAGAAGTCCCATTAGGATAATTATCAGCTGTGGCTTGGGGGACTGCTGTGCATCTCCTCTGTACCAGAGATGTCAGGTCACCAGTAGATGGAAACATGCCTTGAACCTTGTGAAAATGATACACTAAATTTATAGGGCTCAACAAGGCCATTCAAGCAAGAGGACCCAAACATCCCTTGCTGTGTGCAGAAATAAGGGCGCTCCAAGGGTTATCTGCACTTTTTCAGTGAGATAAGAAAGCAGCAAAGAGGTCATTTTTATAAATGCTACCTGGGAGACTGCAGGCAGAAAGCCAGGTGTGATCAAGGCATAATAGAATATCCTGCTGCTGCTAAGTCACTTCCTGACTCTGTGCGACCCCACAGACGGCAGCCCACCAGGCTCCTCTGTCCGTGGGATTCTCCAGGCAAGAATACTGGAGTGGGTTGCCATTTCCTTCTCCAATGCATGCATGCATGCTAAGGCGCTTCAGCCCTGTCTGACTCTGCAAGTAAAATTCCCTAATCCAGGAGCTATGGAAACTAAGGCCTGGGAATGTTTCAATGGAAGAGTCAGGATGAGTATTTAGGACTTGCAATTCCAAGAGAGACTAGGTCTACCATGTTACGGAAATAACTAAGGATTTACACCACCATGGTTATTTAGTTATCATACTAGAATAGTATTGCAGGATCCAAGTATCTATTTCTTTTTTTTTTTTTTCCAGTCATCAATAACATTTTTATTTCAGGTACAGCTGCAACTACACACAACAATGAATTTTTTTTAGACTAGTTTCATTTCAGGATGGCTTCTGTTACATAAGGAAGTACACCACAAGCAATTTTTAACGAAATAATGAACTCAGAAGTCTGTATAACTTTTAAAGATGTACTTATTTTCAAATCAGATTACAACCTAGGGTTACAAAATTATCTAGATTGCATCCATTTTTTTTTGTAGTAGAATGTGCATCATAAACTCAATCTAGAAATAATATTCAAGAACTCTGCATTACTAGTTACTTTAAATTGTACTGTTTCCAAATTATTCTTTACAGAAGAGGTAGCAATTCTTAAAAGTCACTAATTTTTTCTTCTGACTGTATTTCAGTCATGTTTTGGATCTGAGTTGCCTAGGGCAGGGCTAGGCTGTACCAACAGCAATACAAACACACAATATTCCTATTGACTAACCTGCAGATATCTAAAATAGTCTCTAACTCTGTCTGCTAAATACCAAGTATCTATTTCATGGGAGAATACTGCAAAAGCAAAGTGCAAAAGCAGAAGCCCAAGTTAACCCCAATGTTTTCAGTAAAATAGATACTTTTGATTGGTGTTCATCTAATTTTTCAGATGACTGAAAATCAGAAAGCATCAAGAACAGAACGATATGGCTCTGAGATTTAAAAAAATGAAGAAAAAAAACAGCATGAGTATTTTGCTTACAGAAAAGAATACAGATCAGTTTGCAGTATGCTTCTCAGGTAGAGCTTTACTCATCACGGCCAGCTCCAGCACAGGAGAAAATTATGGAGAAAAAAATAAACATGGACTTTCCTGGTGGTCCAGTGGTTAGGAATCTGCCTGCCAATGTAGGGGAAGTGGGTTCGATCCACGGTCTGGGAACTAAGATCCCACATGCTGTGGGGCAACTAAGCCTGTGCACAGAAACTCTCGAGCAAACGTTCTAGAGCCTGCGAGCCACAACTACCGAAGCCCACAGGCCCTAGAACCCACTCGCCACAGCAAGAGAAGCCAGTTCAGTGAGAAGCCCACACGCAGCACCTAGAGAGGAGCCCCCACTAGCTGTGACTACAGAAAACCCACACGCAGCAACGAAGACCCAGCACAGCCAAACACAAAGACAAATAAATTTTAAAAAAGCACAATCCATTTGGGTTTTCCTGACAAAAGCAAATCCTAAGGGCGGGCGGGTTTCAGAGGCCAGGGCAGAGATGCAGAAGCATGTTGGACGCAGCCGGGGCTCAGCACCTGCGCTAACAACACAGGCTCCGTCGAGCCCTGACCCGTGACCGCTGAGGGGGCTGGAGGCGCCCAGTCTCTGGCCCCCATCTCTACAGGAACCCCCGCCTGTCCTCCAGGATGCCTGGAGCACTGGCGTCACGTCGTAACAATGACATGCGGGGAAAAGTGCAGGTTGATTCCTTTTGAGGTCAACAATTAAACCACATCTATCATGTGAACATCAACAAGACCCAGGGCAGAGGACTGAAACCCTGGAAACAGTAACGCGTTCATAACCAACACAGAGCAATAGCGAATCGCAGCCGCTGCTTCCAGGCAGCACACCAAGCTCTCTCCGTGGGCAGTCTGGCTCCATCCACAGCAACCTACACACAGCACCATCACCGAACACGTTTTCTCACGGACTGACCTGTATTACGGACAAGTCCTGGGTCGGATACTTAACACGTTTTATCTTCAGTCTTTACAACACCCTTACAATGTAAGAAAAAGCCTTACAAAGTGAGAAAGCTAAGGTTCAGGAGCTTAAGTGATTTGTCCAGGTTCACAAAATCTGGAACCAGAAAGTAGCTTCCAAAGCTCTCTCAGCTTCCTTTTGGTGATGATTCTAAGGAAAACCTAATAGACATGTTGCAGTGAAGGGACAGTACACATATAATTTATTCAAATAATCTGAAGTCCTAGATAGCAATTACATAAGAGTATGTCCAGTTTCTAAATCATTTCCCCATCTTTGCAAGACTGAAAATAATTCTATCGGACAGAAATGTCTGGGGCTAGTAAAACCATTAGGAAATATCTTTGTTTTCTAGTTTACAGACTGAACTTTAACATAAACAGACTTAGAGGAATGTTAAGTCAGTTATACACCAAAATGTAAAGGAATTTTTAACACGAGTTTAGCGACAATGTGCCTTCTACCCCACCGAGTTTGTGAATGATGTTTCCATACAGTTTCTCATTACTTAATGATCTTTAATGACTAAAAGCATGGATTCCAGATAACTAGATAGGTTATTGGGATAATGCCTTTAAACTGGGTAAAGGTAAGGAGAGAATAGCACTTTTCTTGATCCATTTTTGTCCATTAAATGTATTTATAAGTATGTATACTTATTTCACTTTAGGTATTAATGAGACTGAGTTCACAACAACTAAATATATTGTTGTTTCTTTATAGAAATAACATTCTGAAATAAACTTCAGCCTAATGTCAATTATTTTCACCCTGCTCCGAGCTTCCAGAAACTATGTTAATATCTTCCAGGGGTCACTCTAGGCCCTTTCAAAGCCAAGTTTGTGCTCACTGCACCCCCACAACTACCCCACTCCCCAACTTTTAACATGAACATTCGACCCTGAAAACCTATGAGAATGGAAAACATGATTACAAGTAGAGCTAAACCCTACACTATTAAACCCTACACTATTAAAACTATTAAAAATAGTTTAATTCATGATGGTATTTCAAAGTCATGATTGAGCCGCACTTTGCTACCGTTTTTTAGGTAACAAAGTAGACAATACCCACATTCCATTTAGTTTGAAAAGTTGTTTGAATTTCAAAATCATAAGATGCAATTATCTGAAGGTAATATTAAGCTAGTGTTTCGGTCTGTGGATTACTTACCCAATGTGAGGGATTTGTGTGTAGAACAGAACATGACAGCTACAGTGTCTGCTGGTGTGAAACCCGAATTATTCCTGAGGGGGGGAAAAAAAAGCTTTACAAATATTGCTATAAAAAAGCCTATTTAACACATCCTCAATCAAATGTAGCACCTATCTTCATGCAAACATCCTTTTGCTCAATCCTGGAGACAGAAGTAATTCTATACCGAAATGCACAGAAATGTCCAAATTTCTTTTTAGAGAGTAATTTCTAGTTTATCCATGAAAAAGAGACAGTCCTAAAAATATGGTGCGGGCGGGGGAGGTCTCCTAAGATCATATGCATCATGGATCTGTGGCACAGGACTTTATAAAAATCCTGCAGCAGGAAACTCCATTAGTGCACCCACCAGGCTGCCACTTGATTTCAATGCAGTAGCTTGAAAGAGTTAATGTGTCTCCAAAAAGGCTTCCCTCAAGGAGCAACACATCCTTTAGGCAGCAAGTGCACACATTTGAGAACTACAAGGTGTGAACAAGGATTTAACATCATATGTTTCAGTAAAAATAACAAATGACCAATTTTTAGCAATTACCATGTACCAAGTATTCCTTTAAGGCCTTTGCATGTAAAGACAAAAATCCTATCAGGTAGCCAGTATGATATCCCTATTAACAGATGAGAAAACCTCAGTACACAGAAATTATGGAACCAACCCAGGACCTCAGAGCTAGGGAGTGAGTGACAGAGTCAGGAGTTAAACCAAGTCCAGCTCCTGTGTCTGTGCTTAACTGCTAAATAATATGTTAAAAGGCTTTCCTGGTGGCTCAGTTGGTAAAGAATCTGCCTGCAATATAGGAGACCTGGGTTTGATCTCTGGGCTGGGAAGATCCCCTGGAGAAGGGAATGGTAAACCTGCTCCAGTATTCTTGCCTGAAGAATTCCATGGACAGAGGAGCCTGGAGAGCTATAGTCCATGGGGTCACAAAGAGTTGGACATGACTGACTGACTTTCAGGCAAGAATACTGGAGTGGGTTGCCATTTCCTTCTCCAGGGGATCTTCCTGACCTCGGGATTGAACCTGCATCTCCTCCATCGGCAGGTGAATTCTTTACCACTAAGCCACTTGAGAAGCCCTTGACTTTCACTTCACTTCACTGTGCTAAAGATAAAAAGATCTTGCTTAGTCAAAATCCCATTAAATGTTAGAGCTAAAATTTTTGTCATGTAATGTTTTTTTTCTTTTGAACTTTTTATTTTGTCTTGGAGTGTACCCAATTAACAATGTTGTGATAGTTTCAGGTGAACAATGAAGGGACTCAGCCATACATATGCATGTATCCACTCTCCCTCTAACAGATCATCAAAACTTCACAATCATTTGTGCCTGTGTTGGGAGTGGGACATTCAAACACTAGAATTCAATAAAGAAATAATGTTGAACTTTAAAAATCCATTAAATGTTATGGGGATCAGTATTAGTGAATATCATATCGAAATTTCCTATTTTAGATCACAAAGATTTAGAGGACCAAGGACCAAAAAGGTTAGAAATGCAATTATTACTATTGCATTTTTGACATGTTAGAAACTATTCCTTCCTCCAGAATCAGCTTTTGAAGACATAGTGAGTCTGTGTGAGCCTATTCATTGCCCACCCTGAACTCAGACAAGAGAGTGAGCAAAGGGAACAATGTTTTAAAGGCTGACTGCACACGTACAGTTGCAGATACAGAAATCTATCCAGTTGTCAAGGATCTCTAAAGAAAGGTGACTCCACAATTTCCCCGGGTAGCCTTATCCTTTTTAAAAACTCTGTTTATTTATTTACTTTTGGCTGTGCTGGGTCTTCGTTGCTGTGCAGGCTTTCTCTAGTTACATCAGAAAGCTGGGGCTACCCTCTGGTTGAGGTGCACAGACGTCTCATTGTGCTGGCTTCTCCTGTTGCGGAGCATGCGTTCTAGGCGTTTGGGCTTCAGTAGTTGCAGCATGTGGGTTCAGTAGTTGTGGCTCTCTGGCTCTAGTGCACAAGGTTCATTAGTTGTGGCACATGAGCTTAACTGCTCTGAGGAATGTGGGATCTTCCTGCATGTCTCCTGCATTGGCAGGCAGATTCTTTACCACTGAGACACCAGGGAAGCCCCAGACTTAACCTTATATATAACTGTCACTGGGAGAAAAAACTTCCCTCAATAGATCCCTCATCCTGTTTCTTTGTTATATACCCACTGGAGGGGATAGGGACCCTCTCTTCTACCACCTCCTCCTCTCTGCATAATGGTACCTACATACAGTGGGATATTATTCAGTCATAAAAAGGAATGAGACTGGGTCGGTTGTAGAGATGTAGATGGACCTGGAGATTGTCATACAGAGGGAAGTAAGTCAGAGAAACAAACATTGTACATGAATGCATATGTGTGAAATCTAGAAGAACAGTACAGATGAAGCTATGTCCGGGGCCGGAACAGAGACACAGACAGTGAGCACGGATGTGTGGACACAGGGCTGAGGAGGGTGGGACGAACCAGGGGAACAGGACTGACATATAAACACCACCATGTATAAAGCAGACAGCTCGTGGGAGGCTGCCACGTGGCACAGGGCTCAGTTCGGTGTTCTGGGACAACCTGGAGGGGTTGGACGGGAGGGCATGGAGGGAGGCTCAAGACAGAGGAGATCCATGTGTACTTCTGGCTGATTCACACTGCTGCTGCTAAGTCACTTTGGTCGTGTCCAACTCTGTGCGACCCCATAGACGGCAGCCCACCAGGCTCCTCTGTCTCTGGGATTCTCCAGGCAAGAACACTGGAGTGGGTTGCTATTTCCTTCTCTAATGCATACAAGTGAAAAGTGAAAGTGAAGTCGCTCAGTCGTCTCCAACTCTTCGCGACCCCATGGGCTGTAGCCCACCAGGCTCCTCCGTCCATGGGATTTTCCAGGCAAGAGTACTGGAGTGGGGTGCCATTGCCTTCTACTGATTTACGCTGAAGAACAGCAAAAAGAACACAACACCCTAAAGCAATTATACACCAATGGAAAAATAAAAAAGAATATCTAAATTGCCGTTTAGTATCCTCTCCTTTGAAAAGGAGTGTAAGCTCATGCTTCCTAACCAGTCTTACTTGCAACTTTTTTGTTTTGTTAATAACATCTTTCTGAACTGAATTTTTCATGTCTCTCAGGTGAGAGAAAAGGAAGGAAGGAGAAAGAGAAAGAGAGAGGGAGAGTGAGAGGCAGAGGGTTTGGGTTTAAGTTTACTGAATTCATAGTCATGAGAGGGGCTGTGCTTTCAATAAATCTGATGAAGAGAAGAAAAGGGCCATGGAGACGAGCATGATTATACAGAAATAATGCATGAAACCACGTCCTCAAAGGAGCCTGAGAGGAGGAGTCTGAGATTAGCCTGAGAGGAGAGCGTCCTATGGTCTGAGAGTCTGGGAGCCGGAAGGAGACAAGATCAGTGAAAAACCCAGAAATTTTTCTGGTATAGAAGAATAAAGTGGAGGTAATTCATGTCAGGGATTTTACTCTCTTTGTAAAGTGTAAGGTGCTACATTCATCCTCAGAGAGGTAACCCTATGACCTGACCTGAGAAATAAGGAAAACTTGAGATAAGCAGATCGAGGAACATGACCTACAGTCAATTCACAATGAATGAAAAGCGTCTTCAGGAATGAATGCCCAGCTGTGATGGTGGAACGCGTGTGCAGGACCAGCTGGCCTGGCCTGGGGCTGTCCGCCAGCCATGCACCAGTGATGGGAACACTATGAAGATCTTCGAGGCCATTTGGCTGACCTCGTTTGTTACCCATTCTCACTGAATTTGGATTTATGTGATTTGGTTTCCTTCCGAGAGAGTCCAGCAATATGGTTCTTTGGTGAATGCTATTCTGCTTGATATTTGTTCTTTTCCAGATTATAGTATATTTCTGATGTGTCTAAATCTCTCTGGCCAAGAAAGCTCTGACTTATTTCTGGCATTGGCTGTGCTGTCTGCCAGGCTGGAGCAGGGTTTCCAATGTGGCTAAGGAGAATGTCTGTAAGATATGCTTACTTGTCCTCTGCCTTTAGGTAAAGAGACCCAAGGTAAGCCAACACAAGGAGGTATCTGGCCCTGATGTGGGTTGAACACTGTGCTAGGCTTCTACAGACACAAAACCCTTCAGTGGGGAGGGAGAGTCAGGATATAAAAATGGAAAGTTTGAGGTTAAAAACAATATTATACCTAAATAGAGCTGACATACTCTATCTCTGATTATAATCAACCTTGAATATTCATTGGAAGGACTGGGATGCTAAAGTTGAAGCTCTTGTACTTTAGCCGCCAATGTGAAGAGCTGACTCATTGGAAAAGACCCTGATGCTGGGAAAGATGGAAGGCAAAGAGAGAAGAGGGAGGCAGAGGATGGGATGGTTAGATGGCATCACCGACTCAATGGACATGAACTTGAGCAAACTCCAAGAGATAGTGGAGGACGGGGAGGCCTGGTGTGCTGCAGTCTGTGGGGTCGCAAAGAGCTGGACATGACTTAGTGACGGAACAACAACAACATATCCTCTCTCGACAGTAACAGATGGTTCTATATCACGGATCTTGGAGAAGCCAGTAGAGTGCGTACTCACTTAATGGTCCATCCGAGACGGGGGGTGGGGAGGGGGAGGATGGTGAGTAACCACAGCAGCAAACTTAAAAAAAAATTTATCATACATGTATTTAATTGAACTACAGTTGATTTGCAGTAAATATTTATTGAGCACTTTTCTAAGCATTTTGCATCCAGTATTTCTTTCTTCACAGAACAGCCTTATACAATAATAGTATTTTTGTCTTTGCTTTTTCCAAAAAGGGATCTTAAAGCAGAGTTAGTTGCATCAAGTCACACGGCTCAGGAGGCTGTCCCAAACTGTGAAGACAAATTTGCCTTCTGAGAAGAATATTATAAAAAACCAAAACCACCACACAAATTTAGTGGATGACAGCAGCTAAGTAACCCTCCTTCACCCCATGCTCTGCGGTTAAATGGCAGAAAATCAAGACAACATAAAAAAAACGAAGTGTCCCGTACATTATACTAAGTAGTAATGACTGTAATTATTTTCAATGATTATCATCTCTATTGTGCCTGCTCACATTCTTGAAAGGAATTGCATTACTATTTATTTTCCAATTCTACCTTATCTCTTTTTAATATTGATTTTCTTTTTATCTCGTTCTTATAATTCTTTTGATTACTTTGGCTTCCCTCGAGGTGTTTATTTCCTTTGTGTCCCAACTGGTCTTTTTATTCTCTCACAAAGCTTTCAATCGGTGTTTTCCACATAATATTTATTTTGCCTGCCTTTGCAGTACCCACAGAGGAAAACATGTCAGAAGGTTTTACCAGCAGAATTACAGAATGTGGAGCAGAAAAGGTCCTCTGAGAGAGTCTAAGCCCACTGTTTTTACAGGGGAAAGTTCCACGTGAAAACTTTGCTTTGTTAACCTCGGTACCCATGTTTTGCCTTCACTGCTTTTAGGAGACCTCGTCTACGCCCAGCTCTGTGGCACTAGACAAGTTAAGCAGGGCCCTGGCCGAGCTGCCCCAGCTCTGAGCAGTAAGGAGACTTCCCGTTACTAATAAGCTCGTCTTCCCTCCCCGCTGCCTGCCTCTCCCCTCTCCGACTCTTCAGGTTACCCCCCTTCCCTGCCTGGGCTATGGCCTGAGGCTGCATGAGACATCTCACAGAAAACGTTCTGATAAGGACCAAAGCACCCAGTACAAATGTTTGAATATTTGTCTTCTCCCTTTTCCTTCCTTTCTGGTTTCTTCTGTCACTCTAGAAACACTCTCTGTTTCTACTACCCTAGTTGTCAACCTACCAAACTGTCTTATTTTGAAAAGGCTCCCCATTACTGCTTTCTTTTTCTAAGCTTTTTCAACATTTTTTTTTCTAACTTTGAAGCTTCCGAAAGTCACAAAAAGCTTAGGTCACTATGGTCAAAGGACTCTTGGTTTGATGAATGAATTCCCCATTCCTAGCAACTGTGACAGAGAAGTGTCAAAAAGAATGTATTACAAAACTAGAGATGCTAATTCTCTCTTCTATAATTAGTTTTTGAAATAATATACTACTGTGATATAACAAATATTTTACAGTAGCTAACATTTCCAGAGCACTTACTGTATGCTAGGTATTATGCTGAGGGCTTTATGTATATATCATTTAATTCTCCAAATGACCCTATGAGATAGGTATTACTACTGTTTACATTTTATAAATGAGGACACTGACGAAAGTTATAAAGTTATTAAACAGAATGAAAACTCAAGTCCCTCTGACTCCAGAGTTGGAATTTTCAACCCTGATGCTATTCTCTGAACCGATAATTGAGGATATAGAATGTACTCTCAACTGTACTTTAAATACTCAGAGTACTAATAGAAGAGGCTCCCATGCCAGACACTACAGAGGTAATAGGTCAGGTTTCTAAACCTAAGAAATATTAACCAGGTAAGCAGAGTGTTGAAGGGAAGTTGAATTTTCTCGGCTGGGTCTCTCCTGGTTTATGCTAAACTTCCACCATCAGAGGTCAGTGGCATACTGTACAAAGAAAGACAGACTTATTTCTCTGCTGAGATTTCTGTCTCTGGTTATTTGGATTGCTTTTAATTTTACTGGACTAGTAAGTTAAAGGAAAAACCTGCTACAGGCCAATTTTATTAATTTTAAGAAGGAAGGAACAAGAAGTAGGAAAAGAACTCAACAAAGTATAAACCAATGGGTTCTTGTTCTAACTCTTGGTATTGTTGACTAATGTGTGTGTGTGTGTGTGTGTGTGTGTGTGTGTGTGAACTTGAAGAATCCAGTCACATAATCACTACAAAATTCCCCAGTCAAAACAAGTATTAGGAATTTTAAAAGTAACTGAAGTAGCTTAGTGTGGTGGAAACAACAAGGGTAAATGCTTTTGGAAAGTCAAATGGAGATGACACGCAACTCTAAGTGTAGTATCTGCCATCTGATTTGGGGTAAGTCACTAAACTACTAAAATCTGATTTCAGGTAAGTTCTTAAACTACTCTAAGTGTGGGTCATCATCTGCAAACTAGCAACTAAATGCACAGTGTCCTGGTCTTTTGCTGTCAGACTTACACAAAATAACATATGCAGAAACTGTAGCATGGTACCTGACACAGAGTAGGGTTCAATAAATGTTGGTATTTTTCATTTCTCCAACAAAATCCTCAGGAGCTATGGGGTCTTCCAATGTGAAAATAGAATGTGAAGATCATAACTTTTGTCTGATCATAACTTTTGTCTATTCGAAACATGTCCAAATTTTAATGGCATGTGTTGGGGCTATACAACCTGTACCAAGGAGCAGAGTTATAGCTACTCCACATTCTGTTATTTACCAAAGAACATGCATGTCTGGCAGGGGGCCAAGCAAGTTCAAAACACAACAGAACTTCAGTGAAGGCAGAACAGAAGGGCCTCAAAACCACAAGGCTTTATGAAGTCCAGCCTCCTTCATGAGGAAAATCCTCGCTTCTAATTTGACTGGTTGGGATATGCCCCACCTCCACCCCCTCCCTCAGCAATAATCCCAATAGTGGCTGTTCTGTGGTCCTTCAAGGCATTTTTCAGTCACTGATGGGGTATCTGTATTCCACTTACCCTCACAGGATGGATGAGTGAGTCTGATGATTACTTTTGCCACAAGGACCCACAAGCAAGCAACCAGCAAAAGCCGAACATCTTTTGGAAGATGACGTAACAAGCCATTTACAAAAAGAACTTTAAAGTAGCTTCTACTCTCAGACTTACCCAATTAAGTCACATTTTCTCTGTAACTTAATGGCTCTGGGCTTTATTCTTACTTCATAAATCACAAGCACAGGCTTGGAAAAATGTTTCCAATTACACCAATCAATACATTTTTATTGACTGTTTACAACTGGCCTCCTACTGTACCAAGTGCTCTAAGAGCCAAGTGCCTAATGCGAGGCCTGAACCATCCACGCTCTGACACCATTCCAGGCTTCGTAAACAAGCCAGGATCCTTCCCTTGTGGCAACTCACTGCCAGGAACTGGCATTCAAGGGCCTGGCAATCTGGCCCAAGCTTAACTAACTTCCCAGTTACTAGTATTATTTTCCATTTTCTTTTACTCCTATTGTTCCACCAGGTCTTTGTGTGTGTGTGTGTCTACATGTGTATTACTATTTCTTCTTCCCCAAATTCCCTCTTTGCGTCTGCATTTGCTAAATAATTAGCTATTCTCTACGACTCATGTCAAATCCCATCTCTTCCATGGAGTCTTATTCTACCAGTCTCTTTGAAAGGGCCTTCTTTGAATTGTCTATGGGTTGTGTTCTGAAAGAGATGGGAATACCAGACCACCTGACCTGCCTCCTGAGAAACCTGTATGCAGGTCAGGAAGCAACAGTTAGAACTGGACATGGAACAACAGACGGGTTCCAAATAGGAAAAGGAGTACATCAAGGCTGTATATTGTCACCCTGCTTATTTAACTTATATGCAGAGTACATCATGAGAAATGCTGGGCTGGAGGAAGCACAAGCTGGAATCAAGATTGCCTGGGAGAAATACCAATAACCTCAGATAGACAGATGACAGCATCCTTATGGCAGAAAGTGAAGAACTAAAAAGCCTCTTGATGAAAATGAAAGAGGAGAGTGAAAAAAGTTGGCTTAAAACTCAACATTCAGAAAACTAAGATCATGGCATCCGGCCCCATCACTTCATGGCAAATAGATGGGGAAACAGTGGAAACAGTGGCTGACTTTATTTTTGGGGGCTCCAAAATCACTGCAGATGGTGACAGCAGCCATGAAATTAAAAGACGCTTACTCCTTGGAAGGAAAGTTATGACCAACTTAGACAGCATATTAAAAAGCAGAGACATTAATTTATCAACAAAAGTCTGTGTAGTTAAGGCTAAGGTTTTTCCAGTGGTCATGTATGGATGTGAGAGTTGGACTATAAAGAAAGCTGGGCACTGAAGAATTGATGCTTTTGAACTGTGATGTTGGAGAAGACTCTTGCGAGTCCTTTGGACTGCAAGGAGATCCAACCAGTCCATCCTAAAGGAGATCAGTCCTGGGTGTTCATTGGAAGGACTGAGGCTGAAGCTGAAACTCCAATACTTTGACCACCTGATGCGAAGTTGACTCATTAGAAAAGACCCTGATGCTGGGAGGGATTGAGGGCAGGAGAAGGGGACAACAGAGGATGAGATGGTTGGAAGGCATCACCAACTCAATGGACATGGGTTTGGGTAAACTCCGGGAGTTGGTGATGGACAAGGAGGCCTGGTGTGCTGCGGTTCATGGGGTCGCAAAGAGTCGGACACGACTAAGCGACTGAACTGAACTCAACTGTGTTACCACAGCACTAACAGAACACTCAGCTATCAGTACACATATCTAGTCTATAAAGTTCTACAGGATCAAAATCATTACGTGTAGTATTCACTATGGTAACTTTCTCATATCTGTTGAACACATAATACTGGTGGAAGAAGTTGCATTAGAGGCGAGCTTTTAAGAATAAGAAAGATGAAATAGGACACAGAGACCAATTTTGACATGCGGCCAGCCTAAGCAAAGGACAGAAATGAGAATGTTTGAGATTCCTCTAGGGAACAGCAAAGATTTTATCTCAACCTATAGCTTAGACAGTGTGAACTCTAGTAGTGGTTTACTTAGCCCCTCAAACGAACCTCATTTTGCAGGCACTGCATAACCATTGAAGATCTCTGAACAAGAGAGCTATTATCAGAACTCTGAGCCGCTGGAAACAGTATGAAATGAGGAAGCTGTGGTACATATACACCATGGAATATTACTCAGCCATTAAAAAGAATTCATTTGAATCAGTTCTAATGAGATGGATGAAACTGGAGCCCATTATACAGAGCGATGTAAGCCAGAAAGATAAAGACCATTACAGTATACTAACACATATATATGGACTTTAGAAAGATGGTAATGATAACCCTATATGCAAAACAGAAAAAGAGACTCAGATGTATAGAACAGACTTGTGGACTCTGGGAGAAGGCGAGGGTGGGATGTTTCAAGAGAACAGCATTGAAACATGTATATTATCTAGGGTGAAACAGATCACCAGCCCAGGTTGGGTGCATGAGACAAGTGCTCGGGCCTGGTGCACTGGGAAGACCCAGAGGGATCGGGTGGAAAGGGAGGTGGGAGGGGGGACTGGGATGGGGAATACATGTAAATCCATGGCTAATTCATTTCAATGTATGACAAAAACTACTGTAATGATGTAAAGTAATTAGCCTCCAACTAATAAAAATAAATGGAAAAAGAAAAAAAAAAATAAAAAGCATGCATCCCTTTGGGTCATCCCAGTGAGGGATGCGATGGAGAAGGAGGTAGGTGGGAGGGGGGTTCAGGATGGGGAACACGTGTACACCCGTGGTGGATTCATGGCAATGTATGGCAAAACCAATACAATATTGTAAAGTAAAAAAATGAAAAAGAAATGCACAAGAAAAATTCAGTCTGCAAATGAAGATACCAGAAAGACATCCATGGCAATAGCCTAGGGAGAAAGGCAATGAGAGCCTGAATTAGGGAAGCAGCTTTGGAAGCACAAGAAATATGACCAAGGTAGGATCAAGACATTGAAAAAATAATCATGTGAAGGATTCCAGTCTGAGCAACTCTGTGGATGACAGCTTCCTTCATACAGAGTGAAGTAAGTCAGAAAGAGAAAAACAAATATCATATATTAATACATATATATGGAATCTAGAAAAATGGTAGAGAAGAACCTAGTTTTGGGAATAGAGATGCAGACAGAGAATGGACACGTGAGCACAGGGTGGGAAGGTGAGTGTGGGAGGAACTGGGAGAGCAGCGCTGACACATACACGCCACCACATGTAAAATTTACCCTGGTGGTTCAGACGGTAAAGAATCCCCTGGAATGTGGGAGACCTGGGTTCGGTTCCTGGGTTGGGAAGATGCCCTGGAGAAGGGAATGGCTACCCACTCCAGTTATTCTTGCCTGGAGAATTCCATGGACAGAGGAGTATCGCAGGCTGCAGTCCATGGGGTGGCAGAGTTGGACATGACTTTCACTTTCACTTTCAGGTGTAAAATAGCTAGCTAGTGGGAAGCTGCTATATAGCACAGGGAGCTCAGCTGCATGCTCTGTGATGACCTAGAGGGTGGGATGGGGCGAGGGGGAAGTCCAGGAGGGAGGGGACATATATATATACTTAGAGCTGGTTCACTTAGCTGTATTGTAAAGCAGTTATACTCCAGAAAAAGAGAAAAGAATACATGCTCCAGTAAGTCAACTCCCTGGGTTCAAATCCCAGCTCTACCATGTGTGATTTTTAGACAAGCAGGTTTACCCTCATCTGTAAAGTGGAAAGAATGATTTCACTTAGTTATATGGTTGTTGTAAGACTGAAATATGCTAATACATTCAAAGAGCTTGGAAAAACATACATATAAAGAACTCAATATATACTAGTACCATGCTCATTAAAAAAAGAGAGACAAAGTATTAGGGCAAAAGATTAATTCCATTTTGAAGGTTTCGAGCCTGAGGTCTTATTAAGACAGCCAGGGGAAGATATCCAAAAGCGAACTGGGGAGCAGCGCAGGAACTCCGGGAAAACACTGCAGTGGAAGGTCCAGTGTTCATCAGCAGGAAGCTGAGAGCCGGAGCCAGGAAAACAGAGAAGGCTGCCTAAGCACACAGTGTGAGTGATGAAACGAGGGCCGAGAACAGGTCATCTGGTAACGCCTACAACTCGACGGTGGCGAGAGCAAGATGGAACAGCCAGGAGACAGAAGACTCGGGAAGGGTGTAGGGGCCTAGAAGTCAAGTACAGAGCATGATTCTTAGGAAGTGGCACTAGTGGTAAAGAATCCACCTGTCAGTGAAGGAGATGCAAGAGACTCATGCTTGATCCCTGGGTGGGGAAGATCCACTAGGGGAGGAAATGGCAACCCACTCCAGTATTCTTGCCTGGGAAGCTCCATGGACACAGGACTCTAGCAGGCTACAGTCCATAGGGTCGCAAAGCGTCATACATGACTGAGTACATGTGTGCACACACACAAACACACACACAAATCTAGTCACTTACCGTGTGGAAAAGATAAAGGTTAAAAGCATAAAACTCAGTTGAATAGAACATACTGAAAAAAAAAAAAACAAAAAACAAGATTAAACCTAAATTAGCCCTGTAAAAGCAGTATCTGCAGCCTACTTACTGGTATGTTTAGTTTTATCTGAAAGTTATGGGAACTCAAGGACAAAATCAATGAATAAGCCAAATAAACATACATTGCTAAACTGACAGAATCATTTAAACTAGTAGGACTTGATCTGTTCTTATGAAAGATACCCCTGGATATAAGCTATGATATTTGCTACTCAGGGTAGGTCTAAAACCTTCTTTGATTTAAAATTTGGTTATTTAATTTGTTCAGTTTAGGAAAAGCTGGTTTATCCGATGAATATTAGCAAATAGCACAAAGGCAGTAGCATGTAACACATATTTTGGAATAACTCAAGTTGATTTTAATAACACAAGATTCTTTGATATTACAGTTACCAAAGGTTGTCTTTGGTATTATGGGGTATACGGAACAAGAGCTTAGTTTTTGAGCCTAGAAGTTATTTGCATTGTATAATCTGCTGCTTCTTGAAATGATATTACTTTGGGTTTATTTTATTAATAATAGAAAAAAATTACCTAAATAATCACATTTTAACCAATGCAGCCAACTACTATACTCAGAAAACAACAGTACCATATTTTATAAATCCCACTTTTAATTCACAATAAAGGGTAAAATAAACTTCAAGTTAAAATTTTTTAAATGGGCAAGAAAGTGGTCAATTTAACATTTGAATTTGATAGCTGTTACAGCTTCTTTCATCAACTGTTATAAATCAGACATAAATAAACAAAGGAGATTAAGTCATAAGGAGATGCTGATGTCTTTTTAAAGAACAGATACACATGATCTGAGCACTACATATAATATGAAACGAAGTATTCTTTTTTAATCAAATGAATGTTGGCAATGAATTTAGGGAACCGCAAATAGTTATGCTTTGCTAGTGGGGAGGCTGAGGAGAGAGCCAGGACAGCCCGCCCTCCGACTTACTTATGAACAGTACGAGAAGGAGACTGAATTTATCCAGGTCGATACTTGGGTTCGAGAACGTGTCACAGAAGGTTGTATAGATGATCATGAGGAGCACACTGCTGCTGACAGCACCAAAAGGAGGCTGCTTTCTTTCGAGCCAGTCCTTGATGTATCTTCGGACAATCTGAAACACACAGACCAACAGGTTGCCTCTTTTCAGAGGGAGTCGGGTTGGGCATCGCAAAGTGATTCTGACAGCGAAAGACAGAAAGGAAAGAGAATAATTTGGATGAGGGCCACAGTGGATTTCAAAGCTTCCTTGCCACCCCATTCTTCTTCTGGGGAATTTAACATTTGTAGTGCAGCTTCCACTGGTGTCCATAATGAGAGTATATTTTCAACTGCATTCAAATCCATCCTTAATCATGCCAAATGCTCTTTGCTGGCTGTCAGTGAGACATGCCCATTAAGCCTCCCCAAAGTTTATCTCCTCTGCTGATCCTAATGGATGTGTGTAATTATCACAGTCCCCTTTGCCTCAACAGACAACTCCAAGTGTAACTTTGGGAATCTTAAAAATCTGACATCTTCAAGAATTTCAAGACGGTAGATAATCGAAAGTGATCCATGGAACATATTAATATTTAAAATGCTAGCAATGCACCAGAAGTTTTTAATTAAATTATAACTCATGCTTGAAAAGCAAAAGTGCATGTGTTGTGGGAGTTTAAATAATTCAGATGCTGAATATCTAGAGTTTTTGTGAATCCAAAGACAAATGCCATTTGCATGCTTTTAGAATTCTAGAATTAACACTTAAAAATGAATAAACCTGTCCTAACTTTCCTACAAAAGGGTGAGTGGAACATGAAGTTACATGGCAATCCCCTCATATTTTAAAATCAAATCAGATATTTCAACTCAGGACAGCCTGAACACTGGCGATAACTTTAAGTTTGGATGTAAAAGTGAACCACTCTATTTAAAACCCTTGGCTTTTGAAAGAAGCTGAACAAACCCGATAATGAGGACTAGAGTTGAGACACATTAAGTTCTGAGTCACTCATTATCCTGCATAATTGAACATGAGATTTCACAACAGGCTGAATTACCATGATCCATTAGCAATAATGAGGTCAGGGAACTTCTCCTGACAAGGCTGATGGGGTTCTGTCATCTTCCACTCTGTCACTAAAAAGGCTTAATTCGCAATGAGGCATGCCTTCACAGATCCTCAAGAACAAATAAACGACTCTCCAGAGAACCTGTGGACAGACGGCTATTGGATCAATTTCCTTCCAGCTCAAGGACTCAGTAGGTGAAAGAAGTGTTGAAGAAGGTGTTCTGGCAGAAAGCTGACCGGTTGGTAAGAGGGGCAGGGGCAGCACCTGAAGGGTGGGTTGGGTGGGAGGAGAAAGAGGGCTTTGCATAGAAATGTCTGTGTCTGTGAGAGTCGCTCAGTCATGCCCGACTCTTTGTGACCCCATGGACTATACAGTCCATGGATTCTCCAGGCCAGAATACTGGATTGGGTAGCCTTTCCCTTCTCCAGGGGATCTTCCCAACCCAGGGATCGAACCCAGGTCTCCCGCACTGCAGGCGGATTCTTTACTACCTGAGCCACAATAGCATTAAATATTTTTTAAAAGTACAACTTGGAATTAAAGTTATAGCTGCATTTATTAAAAAATTGTGTTTTGTTTCTGTAAAAGCAATTGCAAACCATAGTAATTTATCTAGTGTTCATTTCTTTCTTTACAATGAAAATGCAGTCAGGTATAGAGAAATAGTAGTTCTATTACACAGCATTACAGACTGATGTATCAGAACACACATTTTGGTGCCTGAGGGACTCAGAAAAGCTATGACCAACCTAGACAGCATATTAAAAAGCAGAGACATGACTTTATCAACAAAGGTGCATCTAGTCACAAGCTATAGTTTTCCCAGTAGTTATGTATGGATGTGAGGGTTGGATTATAAAGAAAGCTGAGCACTGAAGAATTGATGCTTTTGAACTGTGGTGTTGGAGAAGACGCTTGAGAGTCCCTTGGACTGCAAGGAGATCCAACCAGTCCATTCTAAACGAAATCAGTCCTGAATATTCACTTGAAGGACTGATGCTGAAGCTGAAACTCCAATACTTTGGCCACCTGATGCAAAGAACTGACTCATTGGAAAAGACCCTGATGCTGGGAAAGATTGAAGGCAGAAGGAGAAGGGGATGACAGAGGATGAGATGGTTGGATGGCATCACCGACTCAATGGACATGAGTTTGAGCAAGCTCTGGGAGTTGGTGATGGACAGGGAAGCCTGGCGTGGTGCAGTCCATGGGGTCGCAAAGAGTTGGACACGACTGAGCAACTGAACTGAACTGAGGGACTCAGGTGGCCCCATGTTCAGATATATCACCATGGGGCATGTGTGCTCACTCGTGTCTGACTCTTTGAGACTCCATGGGCTATAATCCGCTAGCCTCCTCTGTCCATGGGATTTCCCGGGCAAGAATACTGGAGTGGATTGCCATTTCCTTCTCCAGGCACCATGGGGATAGCTGCTTAATAGAAGGTCACAGATATTTCACTTAAAAGGTCATTCCATAACTTATTGTTCCTAGTAGCATTAATGCTGATAATTGCTCTAATCAATGGAACTCAACATCCTTAGGAAATAAAACATGGAAATTACACGGAGTTATTGAAATTGAGAGTCTCCACTTGTGTTTTAATATATAATGGTTAAAAACACAAAAGTTCACTCTCTGCAATAGATTATAGAATGTAGGATCCCAATTCCAAAAGTAAAAGTGTCTTCCCCCACCACCTCTGACAAAATAAACAAATAAATATGAATGAGGTGTAACTCACCAATTTAAAAACAAAGACAAACCTGTAATCGTCAGTCAACTTTATAAGTTTTAATCTGACTTAGTCAACCTAATTAGTACCTCTTTCTTCACTACAAAGTACTCAGAGTCTCATAGTATATTAGGATTCTTCCAATATGGCAAGAAACAGGGATGCCAAATTCTGCATCCTCTTAGCTAACATGCCTTTTCACTCAACTCTTCATGTTGAATACTGAATCTCAAAAAACTAGAAGCTTGGAAACTGTACAGACTCATAAGTGAAATGATAACCCTAGTGGAAAATAGATTGTTCTTTACTGGTTTTAGTCTTATAGTGATATTTCTCTGTGTTTCTATACCTTGCCAGCCTTGATAGGGCGTTTTCATCTCCTTCTAAAATTAAAATCACAAAACACCTTCTTTTGCACTGTGTAGCTAGAAAAGTATTAAAATATTTCACAAACTACTGGGTGAAGCCATGTTGATATGCCTCAAATACAGGCTTAGGATATAAACTCCAGGAAACCCAACTTCTCTTACACTTTTGACACAAACATTCTCCTCTCGTCAAGAATTCACGTCATTGATCTGCGAGAATAGCATTGAAACATGTATATTATCAAAGGTGAAACAGATCGCCAGCCCAGGTTGGATGCATGAGACAAGTGCTCGGGGCTGGTGCACTGGGAAGACCCAGAGGGATGGGATGGGGAGGGAGGTGGGAGGGGGAATTGGGACGGGGAACACCTGTAAATCCATGGCTGATTCATGCCATTGTATGGCAAAAACCACTACAATACTGTAAAGTAATTAGCCTCCAACTAATAAAAATAAATGGAAAAAAAAAAAAAAGAATTCATGTCATTTTAAAATTCTCCAAATCTCTTTGCCTTACACCAGTGTTTAATAACCTTACAGGAAACAAGACTTTGCTAGAGATAGATGAACGCAATATAAACCACTCAGAATTCTCTTTTGGGGGGAAAAAAGTCAAAATGAAATGGAAAAACGCATTCTGATGAGGTGGCTTGTTGTAAATTTCTTCAGAATCTATACTAATTCATTTTCCCTCGTAGCTCACAGAGATGCATTTGCTCAAAATTAAATGACAAATCCTCACTAACTTGCTTGCTTTTCACTATGGAGATAGAAGGGGAAAAAGTCTTCCACAGGAAGCTTTTTGCTTTTATTGTCTTACCCTCTGCATTCTGACTTTCTTTATTTTAAATTAAGCACCAGGAAAGGTTAAAAGGAAACTTAAATTTTTGAATCCCTGTACTTCCAATAAGCTGAACTGCATGTCAATTACTGCATGATCTCCAAGCTGAGCCCCTGGAAAAATAAGTCTTGGGTGAAGAAGGTGGATATGCAGAGGTAAGTGAGAAGTATAATAGCCATCATTTTGTTTTCTTCATTTTTTTTCCAGGGCATTTTCTTGTGTTTTTATTTCTATTCTGTCTTTACACTTACAAATTGATTTTTGAGTGGGGATGTATGATGGTTGATTTTTCAGGTTAAGTTTGATTTTAAAGTTTATTTTTTTTCAGGTAGTTTTAGATTGTTTCTTCAATTTTTTAGAATTTTTTTGTGTCTTTTATTTAAATTTTTTTAAAGATTTCATACAATTAAAAAAAAACTGTTTATTTTAATTGGCGGCTAATTACAATACTGTAGTGGTTTAGGTTGCTTTCCATTTACGGTTACTACAAAATGCTGACTGTATGTCGCCTGTCGTATAGGACATCCTTGAGCGCGTCTTACACCAGACAGTTTGTGCCTCCCACACCGCAGTCTCTGTACTGCTCTGTCCCCCCTCCCCACTGTAACCACTTATTTGTTCTTTATATTGTGAGTCTGCCTTTTTTAATCTTCAATTTTTAATCCTCTATTCCACTGAATATGTATATTTTCAGAAAGTGATTTGTTTCTTCAGTAATGTGCTTTTGAAATGTACAGTCGGGGATGTGATATCATATCCAATTATGTAACATTTATTAGATATTGAGTAGATTCAAACTAATATTTCACTTTCTTTAAACAAAGTGGAAACAATAATAGTAAGTGGATACAAGAAGCACCCATCATGACTTCACTCTCTGAAATTCTTTCCCTCTATTACTAACATTTACTTCCATCCTCAGGAGCAAGGTCAAGCGGATTCTATCCTGCTCGGTTACAGCTGAAGTCAAGGCACTTGAGAGCCCAGACAGCCTGCATCAAATGCTAGAAAGCTAGTCACACGGATTATTAGGACTCTCACCTCTGTCTCTTGAGTGAACAATAGGCAGTGGCTCAAGGTACAGACTTAGGAGCTTCTTACTGTGTGATCTTGGGCAAATTCCTTAACTTCCTTGTGCCTCATCTCTAAAATGAATAGACTAGTAATTGTAGTGAGGTCTAAGTGATTAAATAAATATAAAATGCTTTAGAACCAGGGACTGTACATGGTAAATAACAACTGTTCTTATTCCCAAGTCCCAGTTTGCTGAAGTTTCTATCACAGCACTCTTCACCTATATATCCCATTGCATGATGTATTAATAAAAGCCACTCTTCTCCCAGAGCAATTCAAGTGAAGCAATGAAAACCTAATATAATTTTATAAGTGTAAAATTTTACTAGCATTAATAACATTAACTGCAACTTCAGCTGGAGATTATTTAATATGAAGAATCAATCTCAAACTGAGAAACAAAGCAAGAACAAGAGACTGGAAAATGCACAAATGAGAAACAATATGCCTTTTACTATTAACTTATTGAGGTGGGGTTTAGGGTGCTGTTTTAAAAAATATTTTTCAGAGGTAGTGGAAATTCTATTTCATTAACATTGATTCATAAATCTCTCAAATCTGATGCATAAAATAAGCATTTGTCACAGGCACTTAGATATATTGAAGGCTTTATCAGAAAAGAAGAAACATTACAATAACACACACTTAATTTCTTTCTAGAATTGACGGAAGCAAGCAATCTCCCAACCACCCACAGAAAGACTACCTTATCTCACACACTCACGGCATCTCTGAGCTGGAAGACATTAAACTCTTAGCTCTACAAACGTGGTAAGTGAGACCCAGAAAGCATGTGTCTAGCCAGGCAGTGGCAAAGACCAAACTGGACCCCACGTGTCAGTGTGACAGACCACATGTGACTGATGGGCCAGTCATTCAGTAATGATTTCAGTCCAAAAGAAGTATTGTCCGGAGAAAACACATACACTCGAAAGCAAATAAAGCCCACTGTAAGAAATGTAAATAAAAAATGAAATGATAAAAATTTTATCATCACTAAAAGATTAAGGAAAATATTTTCCACTCACCCTTCCTGGTCTTTTTCTTCTCTCTCTAGTTCCCAACATTTATTTAACAGGTAATAATAAAATCTCATTTAAAATGCATATAAAAATCTATGGAAATGTTTACTTTAATATTTGGCAACTCCAGTTATATTTGAGAAATGAGGCTGCATTGCCAGGAACCTAGTCCCTCTGAAGCAGGATGCTGAGCACATCTGACGAGGCCCTCAAAGACCATATCGCAAAGGTTAGGTTGGTCAGTGAGCAAATGAACAGAGAGATTAAATGGCAGGCAGGGTCCCTGGTCTCATGGAGCTCACGTTTGAGGAAATCAATAAAAAGCAAAAATGACAAGTAAACAAGAAGCAGATAATGATCCATACCAAACAGAGGCTCAAACTGGATAATACGCTAGTGGCTGAATGGCTAGCCTGTGGAGGAAGGGCCTTCCTGAGGCAGCAACAGGTAGGAAGGTGTCTCAAACAGAAGCACAGGACAGAGGCTGACAGGTTTCAGAAACAGAAGCAAAGTCAGTGAGACCCAAGGGTAACGGCAAGTGGGAGAGTGTCAGGGGAAGGAACAGGGGATTTGAAAACAGAGGACAAGATAAAATGATCCCATAAGGAAGCAGAGTAGGACGTCTGTAAGTGCTGAAGGACATTTTAAATGTGGGGCCATGAATTTAAAACAAGATGGGAACCAATGATATATTTCTCTCTAGTAAAGCTGGTTGTTGTTCAGTTGCTCAGTCATGTCCGACTCTTTGAGACCCCACGACTGCAGCACGCCGGCCTTCCCTGTCCTTCACCATCTCCTGGAGTTTGCTCAGACGCATGTCTGTTGTGTCGGTGATCTCTGGGAGATCCCATGGACAGAGGAGCCTAGTGGGCTACAGCCCACGGAATGCAAAAGGGTCCCAAAGAGTTGGACAGGACTGAGTGAAGCTGGAGATCTTGGGGAAAATGGCTGGCGGGGCTACTGGGAGGATAAATTCAAAGTTTTCTTCAGCCAAGGTTTTTATACAGTGTACATCCAACTCTTGAAAGGAAGTGAAAGTGAAAGTTGCTCAGTTGTGTCCAACTCTTTGCAAGCCCACAGACTATACAGTCCATGGAATTCTCCAGGCCAGAATACTGGAGTGGGGAGCCTTTCCCTTCTCCAGGGGATCTTCCCAACCCAGGGATTGAACCCAGGTCTCCCACATTGCAGGTGGATTCTTCACCAGCTGAGTATGCTACACTTCTGCTAGAGCCTGCTTCTGGGAAGCTCATGGGTGCTACCTTACTGTCACTCCTAATACATATGATGAGTCAAGTATGATGGGAGAACTGGAATTTAATCTAGGGCCGGGGTGTCAGCGCGCTTCCGAGGGCACCTCTGTCCTGAGTCTCTGGGGGTAAGCAGGAGTTTTCTTCCAGAAAGGAAGGAATCCAGAAAGCACAGGCATGGAGCAGTGAAGGGGCAGGCCGCAGGGCAGAAGAGAAGGTCGTGGGTGAAGGAGCCGGTGGAGGGGACGTGAAGGACACTGACAAGCAGGCTGGGCTCAGCTGGGCGGGCTTCGTGGGCCACGTGAGGAGCCGGTGAGGTGACAGGGAGCCCCACGGGGAGTTTCTGAGGAGAGGAATAACAGAACCCGGTTTGTTTTGCTTTTAGGACTACCCTGGAGGCAGTGAAGACGCTGGCTGGAGGCGGGAAGAGGTTCCCAGCACACGGAACAAGCTCAGCTGAGGCCCTCTTGGGAACCGCTGCTGAGACAGCAGACGCAGGCAAGGGTCGACCTGTCCCGGGTGAGGGGGCGGTGGAGGTGGGAGGCAGCGTGTGGTGACTGCTCTTGGCGAGAGGAGAAGAACCGGGCATCATGTCTCCGAGGGGTAGGCCCGGCCTGAGAGCCCAGTGGGGCGGCACCACAGACAGCCCCTCATCCCACCTGTCTCAGCCTCCCTGCTGCTGACCCCAAGGGCCCTCCCCCATTCAGCTTCCTGCATGGAAGCCTCCGTCTCAGACTTGACTTCCCGGAGAACATAAGACAGCAGGTCAAGACTACATGTCTGCACACACACCATTTTTAAACAGTTAATGCCTCAAAGAATTGCTTCCTCTTTCATATCTACAGGGAATTTGAAAATGATGATGAAGCTATAGAACACTTACCTGTATCAGGCTGTATGAGGGAAAAAAAACTTTAGATGCATCATATTTCATGTGACCTTCACAATAACCCTTTAAGATAGGTACGGTTATTATACAATTTGATAAATTATGAACCTGGAGCTAAGGAGATTAAATGACTTGCCCAAGGTCACACAGCAAATAAAAGGCAGGACTAAGAACCAGAGTCTAGTTGCTCTTAACCCAAGGTCTGGGCTCTTCACCATCCTAATGTACTATTTTGCTAAGACTCACTAGCTTTAGCAGTACATTAAATTCTGTATGCTGTCACTGCAGCTACCTAGGATTAAAACAACAACTTGTTTTTAAACTTGTATGCTCATAAGTGAATTATATACTCATTATCAACCTGTTATAAGAAGTTAGGAATTTCTTCTCTGAGTCTAATTCAGTAAGAATAATGAAGGAAACTAAAATTTTCTAAGATCGAATTTAAAGAGCTGATAGAATTAAATGTTTGTTTTAATCAATTACAGCATCACAGACATGATCACTGCTATCAGAGAAGTCTAAGAGGATGGTCAAATGCAGGTGCCTGTTCCTCAAATGGTCCTAAATGCTGACACCTTATTGGAAATCAAGGTAATGATTTGCTAGATGTTTTCAAGCAAGCAACATAGCTACAATAAGGGATGATAAATTAAAAAATCAAGACTGTATGCAGGTGTCCCTATATATAAATATCTGCAGAGCAGACTGATGCTAATTAAAAAAATAAAAAGATAAGACTATCACGACTGAGGAAACTTGGGTTTCACAGTCTTAGATTTTTATTTAACCATCTCTTCCCCTGACTAGCTTTTCTCTCAACTGTCCTGACACTACATAAGAATTCACAATTTGATCTATAATGAAAAAGAGCCGAGAGAATTGGAGACCTTACCTGTCCAATAATGAGAGGAACCACAACAGTCATAAAAAGCTGAGAAAAAATAGATGTAAAAGGCACAGAAGAGGATGAGCCAAGCTGTAAAACAAGAATAAGAGGAGTTATAATTACTTTCAATTATTATCAAATATGCTGTTAATTAGTGTAATAAATGAATTTTCTCCCATGCACCGAAAACTTGGGAGCTGTAGACAAAGAGCAAGTGAAGTTACTTTTATTTTTGAAATTTAGCACAAGATAAACTGAGTAGCTTAATATGCAATTTTGTATTGTGAGACTAAGATTGAAGAAAAATAACTACTGTTTCACAATTAACTTATATGGTTTATTACGTGTCCGACTCTTTGCAATCCTATGGACTGTAACCTGCCAGGCTCCTCTGTCCATGGGGTTCTCCAGGCAAGAATACTGGAGTGGGTTGCCAAGCCCTCCTCCAGGGCATCTTTCCCACCCAAGGATGAAACTCTTATGTCTCCTGCTTTGGCAGGTGGATTCCTTATCACCAGCACCACCTGGGAAGCCCTGTTATTAAATACATTTCTGATTGTAAAGTCATTTGGTGTCTATACTGTCTATAGTCACATGGCATGATATTTCATCTGTAATCATAGTTTATGTGATTTCTATTTTACCCATCTGCAGATACCTAAGCCAAATAAGTATGTCTTATTATTTTATTATCAAGATAACATTTTTATTTATGTAAATGAAATAGTTTGTAACTCCCCTAATCCTCCAGAACAAAGGCAATGAATCTTATATCCTTAAAAATTTATTCTTACACAAAACCTTGGAAATGGGAAATCCTGAACAACTTATTTTTCAACTTAAAATTTCAATGTACCGCTCCTAAATTGGAATGCCTGAACATTGTTCATAATTCTTGTTTTGACTCCAGCCTTATTTTCTGGTTCTTGCTTTGCTAATGATTGCAGTCTCAGCTTCATAAATATGTTACTATCGGACCATAAGGCAGCGTTTCTCTGTGAACACAGTCACACGCTCGCATTAACCTCTACTGCCAAGAATTGCTGTCTTCCTATAAATTTGCTTTTTCAAAAAATGTCTTTATTGAACCTGTTCCAATACTACTTCTGTTTTACATCTTGGTTTTTTGGTCACAAGGCCTGTGGGAGCTCAGCTCCCCAATTAGGGATTGAACCTGCACTTTGCATTCGAAGTGCAAGGTCTCTACCACTGGACTGACAGGGAAGTCCGCCTGCTAACTTGCTCATATTTTTTCAAAACCTCCTTTCTGGACCAATAGTGGCTGTTTCATAGACATTCATCTCTTTCATGAGTCCCTTCTGCAATATCTCCCCGGCCCTTGGGACTTTCTTTCACCTTCCTCTGCAGACCAAACTTCAGTTTTCATCTTTACCTAAGTTTAGTTAAACTTGGAAATATCTTTTGGAAAATAATTTTTGTGAAACATGTGGAGGCAGTGATGACGAAGGAAAGAGAATGTTAAATAACATAACAAATATTTAGCTAAGTGAAGTCAATAGCTCAGAATGAAGTTACCTGGGACCAGTGTTTTTACTGATTTCTGCATGAACCAGCCCACCAAGATCTTTTCTGCATCCTGGTTGGTGCATTTTATGACTCTGTCCCCCTATCCTTGGCCCCAATCTATACGCACTCTAAAGACCAAGAATATATGTCTTGTCCCCCAGTGGCCTCCATTAATACTGCCTCCAACACTCACCATCAGCTCTCAGCTTAACTTAACAAAAAGTGTAGCCTCCAGCCTTTTCCTCCAGAACCAATATAAACTGAAAAAATGCAGCCAGAGAAAGTGAAACTGGTGAAGAACACACAGGATTTGTGGTGTGTTAAATGTTACTGAACTCACTCCTGCGGCTCCTGCATTACAGGCGGATTCCTTACCACAGTGGCCACCTGGGAAGCCCCAAATGTTACATGGCTGTTAGATGTTTCTTTTTAGGCAACGCCAAAGTATTAAAAGCTAATGACTCCACCCTATTTTAAAGCAACTATGTCCTTGAAGTGCAAGGTATGTAACAAATATATATTCTCTCCACAAATATTAACCCTAAGGATGCTCTGGGGGCAAGGATTAAAATAAGGAAAAATATATTTTACAAAGAAATCGAGGCACTGGATAAATAGAAAAATAAATTTTAAAGAACAAAGTTTTCAAGTTCAAAGACATTCAACTCAATCAATGCTTTATCCAGAGGGTTCACAATCTTTGAAGACAGGCAGTAGGGTTGAGGGTGATAACCTGCAAGTAAAAAGCCTCCATTCTTGCATGGAATCTCATGGGTGATCTCTCTGTTCCTCTTTCTATCTCAACTTTATTAAGTTATGTAATGTATTTTTAAAATGTTTTCATGAATAATCAAATGAAGTTATATTCCCTCTGTCAGCCCAGTGCTTATCCCAGGAACTGGCACAGTGAATATGTTTGCAGAAGCAAAAACCCATGCAGAATGAACAGATGAAGTAGTCTGAAAACATGGGGAGCTAAAAAGGGACAAACCCTTATTCAAAATCACATCCCTGTTTTTCCTAAAGTTAAAACACGCACATGCACACACATAAAACTAAAGTACATCTAAAAACTCATTATCCTGCAGCATTACAAAATCAGTTGGTATTATTTTTTTCACTTCTTATCATTAGTAAGACAACGAATTCTAATGTGCATCTAGTAACTAAGGGCCTCTATTCATAAGAACCAAGTGAAGACAGGATCAGCTCACGCAGGCGCGCACAGACACAGCAGCGATCATGGTCTGTGTTCCCTCCCTTGATTCTCCTCCATCCTGTCCTGAGCTCCTTAATGCTGCTGTGGAGAGAAGACCTAAAATTGATAGAATCCCTGCAAGCGACTTGTAGTCCCGTTCACTCTTTTTAAAGATTGAAAACTGAGGTCCAGAGAGAAGTCATTTGTAATTAACACTTCTAATACCTGCATTATGATATGAAACTGGCAGTGTTTCTCAAACACATGCAAGAAACTCCAGCCAAATCTGCTCTGTGATAGCAGCCAGATCCACACTGGGAGGGCTTGCTAGTTTAACCATAAAGCATTACTGCAGAGCAGTAAAAGATCAAATGAAGCGAAAAGTTAAAAGCTGATTTCATGTACTAAGTCCATTTGGGGGGTTTCTTTTTAATCCCAATTCAATCTAAAAGGGAAGTAGAGGAAAACTGATTTCACCTTTGGTGTTGAAGAATATTGTGTGTGTTATTCTTCAGATCCATCACACGATAGACCACCTGCATGATCAGAGTTTGGAAGCCTCTTGGTTCTGGAAGACAGTGGGGAAGGCTTCGGGGTGAGGGGGAGGGTGGGAGGTTGTCCGCGATGCCCAAGGTCCCTTTGTCCTCAAAAACACCCTTGATCTCTGATCCACTTAGTTAGGAATATAGGCTGCTCTAGGCAGCCCTCCTCTGGGGCCTTATCAGATCAGAGGCCAGAGCAAGCTAGCCAGGGATGGAATTAACTAGGTATATAAAACCGGATAAAGTATGGTGGGGATGCTGGGGAAGAAATCCCACAGGGTGGCTCCCTTTAGAAGTGGCTCTGCAAGGAAGGAGACCTCAGTCCTGGGGTCTAACTTGGCATGAGTCCTTTCTTTTGAATTGGCCACCAGCCCTGTCGCTGTGGTCAGGGTGAAGTTGCAGTGGTCCCCTTTGGGAAGCTCTGGGGCTATGAAGTATGCCCTGGCAGCCAGAAGAAAGAGTGGGCATCTGATTTGAGAGCAAGACCAGGAAACTACAAGACCCAATCATTTTCCATGCAGAGTCGATTTTAACTAAAGCAGAAGGAAATACGTTGCCTGGGCTAGCTGGTTCTTCACATTTTAATGAGGAAACCTCATGTGGTTTCCATTTCAGAGACCAATGTGTTTATAAGAAGCATCAATAACTTGCACGTTTGGATAAGGGCTCAGGATAAGCTTGTGTCAAGCAAGTGTTCTGGGCTTTGCTGAGCCACCTGGCAGGCTTAAGTCCCCACGTCTCACATTGCCAACCGTGCTTTAAGAGACCTCGTGGGAAATAAACAACCCAGGCGCTGGCTAATTTCTTTCAGGAGTATAGTTTCTTTTAACAGGGAGCTCACAATTAGGTTTATTTGTTTTAACATCATGTGGCAAAGAAACGTTTCAGAGAAAATGAAACATGTGGAAATTTAAGACCCTTGTGTTCAATCCTTCAAATAGTTACTGGTGCCTCCTAGAGGTGCCCAGAACTAGAGGTATGTTCTAGGTCCAGGGGCTCCAACAGTGAACAAAAGACCAAAGCCCTCCTCTCTCCAGGAGCTGCTTTTTCAAAGCTGAGGTCTGTATGTGGATCCATGCACACTCTTTTCTATAGGATGTCTTCCCCTCGCTCACAACTGGAAAAGTTCTAGCCTTTTTTCTAAAAATTATTTCAAGTATCACTTCTTTGTAAATTATTTGCAAACCCTCCTCCCCAAATGCAGATGTGGCTGCTTGTTCTTTGGGGGCTCTGTGTTGACAATGTATTGCTCAGAGTCCTTGGTTGGTCTTGTTTACACATCTGCCTCTCCCAGTAGACCATGTGTTCCTGAAGGTCAGAGACACGGTCTTTTTCATGTTTATATTCCAGGTGCCCAGCAGTGTGACTCCTTCTTACATCTAGGGTGGTGGTTTACAAATGTTAACACACCAGAAACATCTGGAGGCCTTGTGAAAACACCTATTCTTTAGCCTCACCTACCAGTTCAGAGTTTCCAGTTCAGAACACCTGGGGGGAAGGAGGAAAGGAGGAGGGTGAGGACTTTTCTAACCAGCGCCGCCCTGGCACTGCTGCTGAGCTGGGGCTCACATGTGAGAACCGCTGCAGGTTAGCACAGCCACAGTGCGCGTTATGTGCTCAGCTGTGTCAGACCCTTTGAGACCCCATAGGTTGTAGCCTGCCAGCCTCTCCTGTCCGTGGGATTCTCCAGGCAAGAACACTGGAGTGGGTACAGCACATAGTATGTGCATGTGTGATAAGTCGCTTCAGTTGTGTCTCTTTGCAACACGATAGACCGTAGCCTGCCAGGGCTCCTCTGTCCGCGGGATTCTCCCAGCAAGAACACTGGAGTGGGTTGCCATGCCCTCCTCCCTGGGGCCTCCCAACCCAGGGATAGAACGTGCATCTCCTGCATTGGCAGGCAGATTTTTTTTTTTTCTTAACCACTGAGCCACCTGGGAAACCACGTTTACTGTGCATGGCTCTGAAGCTTAAAGTGTTGAATGACTTAATACAGTGACCCCTTGAGGTGGGTCTTATTAGTACCCCCATTTTCATAAGAGGAAACAGTGGGGCAGAACAGTTAAACAGCTTGGTCACCAGATCTCAAAAGTGCCAGGGCAGTGATCTCAACCGAGAAGGCTGGCTCCACAGCCTTCATACTTAATCCCTAGGTTCTACAGCACAGTACTGTGGCCACCTGATGCGAAGAACTGACTCATTGGAAAAGACCCTGATGCTGGGAGGGATTGGGGGCAGGAGGAGAAGGGGACGACAGAGGATGAGATGGCTGGATGGCATCACCGACTCGATGGACACGGGTTTGAGTAAACTCTGGGAGTTGGTAATGGACAGGGAGGACTGGTGTGCTGCGGTTCATGGGGTCCCAAAGAATTGGACACGACGGAGCGACTGAACTGAATGACTGAAGAACAGAGCAGTGAGGTGGGAGGGGACAAGACTGGAGGCCAAAGCTGGGCTCCCCTTGTCCGTGTGAAAGAAAGAAGAATGTTTGAGTGTCTGAGTGTGTGTGTGTGTGTGTGGGGGGGCTGCATGGAGAAGGACATAGGCAGAAGCAAGAAGAGGGAGGGAAGAAAGATAAAGGGGGGGACGGCAGGAATCTTGATAAGCCGTGGATGCCAGTGCAGCCTTTCTCAACTGGGTTTCTGGATTTGAACCAGAGGACTCAGGAAATTATTTGAGGGACTTTTTATTAACTCTCTCAAGGATGGTACATAATTAGAACTGAGGTATGTGTATCAGAAAGAGGTTAATCCAGGGACTTCCCTGGTCATCCAGTGGCTAAGACTCTGAGCTCCCAGTGCAGGGGCCCCAGGTTCAATCCCTGCTCAGGGAACTAGATCCCACACGCCACGAGCCCAAGAGCCCATGTGCCACAATGAAGATCAAACATCCTGTGTGCTGCAACGAAGACCCAGTGCAGCCAAATAAATAAATAAAATTTTTTTTTTTTTAAAGAGAGAGAAGGGATAAGCTAATCCAGTACATACAAGTACATACAAGGGCTGCTTCAGGGCTTTAGGATTTAATTTTCTAACCTGGCAGAGGAAGGCTGAATTGAATGAAGCAAGACTGGATGCTGTCGATCCATTCAACTTAGAAACTATTTGATTTGGAAAGAATTTGGATGGACCAGTCAGTGAGATTTTATGGGGCCCAACTAACCAGACTCAGAAAGACAAATAAGTTCTTGATGAAGAGACGCCAGCTGTCTGTAAAATCATAGTTATCAACCTACTGTTAGAAAACAGATGGTGCGTTTAAATCACTCCTGTAAGTGAGCTGACCTGTGAATTGTCATTAACGCACCAGGTCCTCACTTGCCCTGCTGTGTAATCAGCCTTTTATCTCCTACCAGGGAAATCCATTAGCCACAGGCACCACGACTATTTGTGTCTCCTCTCAGCTATTAAAACATTATTGTATTAAATAATTCACCCCCGATGACTGGTCTTTGCTCTCATGAGTACCACATTCAGAGAAAAAGAAGAATAGGTATTTACAGTTCAGACTGTAGAGGAGGAAATAGGAGGAAGGCACTGCAGGCTGACGGAAAGAGCAGGATGCGTCCCCTCCCCACCCAGTTCTGGCCCCTCCCCGGCCCCCACCACCCAGAGCCCAGCCCCAAGGGAGGGAAAGAGGAGGAGACCTGCTTACCAGTGGGTCTCCATCTTTTCTTACTTTTTTTTGATGCGGACCATTTTTAAAGTTTTCACTGAATTTGTTACAATACTGCTTTTGATTTATGTTTTGGTTTTTTGACCACCAGGCATGTAGGATCTCAGCTCCCTGACCAAGGGTCGAACCTGCACCCACTTCATTGGAAGCACTGATTCTTAACTGCTGGACCAGCAGGGAAGTCCCTGCATCTAACTTTCTTGTGCCCACACACAGAAACCCGCACAAACACTGTCCCCTTCCCATCACAAAGACAAGGCATGCACACAGGAGATGAGAGAGGGTCCCCGGCTTCCATCCCCCGAGCTTAGATTCCCATCTCTCCCTATAACTACAGTCCAGCCTTCTCTCATTCCTGCTGCCCCCAATCTCACAGGGACACATGCAAACTGCACTGATAACTTACTCAAAATCAATGACTGAAATGTATAACAGCTGACAGGCTCAATGGAAAATGACTATCATTTATGTCAAAATTAAGAATATGGTTGTTAAAAAGCTGTACTGATTCAGCTGCATTTATCAAACTAAAGATGGGTTATGGGCATGGAAGATGTATAGTTTGTGGAGGAAATGATCCTTTTTATATCTAGATGCATGGTCTTTTTCCTTTCCTGAGCAACAAAGAAAAAAATAGGCTTTAAATGATTTTTTTTAAGATTAAAAATATAGGTAAAACATTTCTTTGGGTTACATGCTAATTTAAAACATAAGATCAAAAGATTATCTTCCAATAATTGATAGAAACTACATAGAACTATACGTTCTGGCTATTCAAACCACACAGATATCGTAGTGAAATGTGCCCCACAGTAAACTGTAAATCAGCTTTTCATTGTCCACAGAGGAAAGCTGTGGGGAGATGGGCTTCCAGGGACTGGGTAGATCACAACAAACTGTGGAAAATTCTTAAAGAGATGGGAATACCAGACCACCTGACCTGCCTCCTGAGAAATCTGTATGCAGGTCAAGAAACAACAGTTAGAACTGGACATGGAACAACAGATTGGTTCCAAATCAGGAAAGGAGTACATCAAGGCTGTATATTGTCACCCTGGCTATTTAACTTATATGCAGAGTATATCATGCGAAATGCCAGGCTGGATGAAGCACAAGCTGGAATCAAGACTGCTGGGGGATATATCAATAACCTCAGATATGCAGATGACACCACCCTTATGGCAGAAAGTAAAGAGGAACTAAAAAGCCTCTTGATGAAAGTGAAAAAGGAGAGTGAAAAAGTGGGCTTAAAGCTCAACATTCAGAAAACTAAGATCATGGCATCTGGTCCCATCACTTCATGGCAAATAGATGGGGAAGCAATGGAAACAAAGACAGACTTTCTTTTCTTGGATTCCAAAATCATTGCAGATGGTGACAGCAGCCATGAAACTAAAAGACGCTTGCTCCTTGGAAGAAAAGTTATGACCAACATAGACAGCATATTAAAAAGCAGAGACATTACTTTGCTGACAAAGGTCCGTCTAATCAAAGCTATGGTTTTTCCAGTAGTCGTGTATGGATGTGAAAGTTGGACTATAAAGAAAACCAACCACTGAAGAATTGATGCTTTTGAACTGTGGTGTTGGAGAAGACCCTTGAAAGTCCCTTGGACTGCAAGGAGATCCAACCAGTTCATCCTAAAGGAAATCAGTCCTGAATATTCACTTGAAGGACTGATGCTGAAGCTGAAACTCCAATACTGTAGCCACCTGATGCAAAGAACTGACTCATTGGAAAAGACCCTGATGCTGGGAAAGATTGAAGGCAGGAGGAGAAGGGGACAATAGAGGATGAGATGGTTGGGTGGCATCACTGACTCAATGGACGTGTGTTTGAGTAAGCTCTGGGAGTTGGTGATGGACAGGGAGGCCTGGCATGCTGCAGTCCATGGGGTCACAAAGAGTTGGACATGACTGAGCGAATGAACTGAATTGAACTCGTTATTCAAACCACACAGAAATTGTAGTGAAATGTGCCCCCAGAGGAAAGCCATGGGGAGATGCACTTCCAGTACATGGTGAGCTTCTTGAACCCAAGTTATTTCTTGAACAAGGGTCCCCACGCTCCAGGATCTGATGCCTGATAATCTGAGGTGAAGCTAATATAATAATAATAGAAATAAGATGCACAATAACCATAATGTGCTTGAATCAACCCCAAACCATCCCCCTTGTCCCTGGTCCATGGAAAAATTGTCTTCCATGAAACTGGTCCCTGGTGCCAAAAAGGTAGGGGGCCGCCGTTCAAGAGCATTGGAAAATGACTTCTGAGGTGCTCTCCCTTCCCCATTATCTCAACAAGGTCTGGGGGAGCCCTGGGGTGAGCATCTTTTGCTTCGTAAGATTCTCCCTGTGTGAAAACATCTCTTTGTGGTTTACACCCGCAGTCAGAAGGTAAGAAGCTCTCAAGATCAATGGGAGGGGATCCATCTTACTTGCTTTAGGAACAAATTATGATAAGTGTGGAGCTACTGGGTCAATCGCGGGGTAATTTCTCTTCAAGGGCTTTATGCTTTATTATCATTTTCTCCAGGGTTCCCTAGTGGTTCAGAGTGGTGGTAAAGAATCTGCCTGCAAGGCAGGAGACCCAGGTTCGAGTCCTGTGTCAGGAAGATCCCCTGGAGAAGGGAATGGCAACCCACTCCAGTACTCTTGCCTGGAGAATCCCATGGACAGAGGAGCATGGCAGGCTACAGTCCATAGGGTTGCAGGGTCAGACAAGACTGAGCAACTGATACCCAAACACATACACACACACACACACACACACACAGTGACCCCTCAGAGACGCCCCCATCGTTGGGCATATACTACAAAAAATAACAGTACTGTGCAGGACACTAATGACGGGATTTGTTGTTTTTGTTTACATTGGTAGGATCAAAAGTTGGAGGATTTTCTATCACAGGTGCCAAGTACTAGAGAAACTAATGATGACCGTGGCCTCCAAAGCTGCCACTGATGTCTCTTGCCCATGCTAACGTTGCTCCTCTGTGAATTCCTATGAAATTCAGTCTGAATCACAGAATGGTAGTTTATTTTTCCTGTAAATTTCTCCATCATCTTTATTCTTATTTACTCACATAAGGTTTAAGCTTTTTCAAGGCAATAATTATAGCTCATTCTGTTTATCCTTCCTCTGTTACTTAGAATATACATGTTCAGGAAGTAGTAACTGAGTGCTGATAATATGTCTTAAAACCACCTGTCTGGGACTTTCTTGGTGGCCCAGTGGTTAAGATTTTGGCTTCCAAAGCAGGGGGTGTGGGTTTAATCCCTCTTCAAGGAGATAAGATCCCACATGCCTTGAGGCCAAAAAACCAAGACAAAAAACAGAAGGAACAGTATAACAAATTTAATAAAGACGTTAAAAATGGCCCACATGAAAAAAATCTTAAAAAAAAAAAATAAATAAAACCACCTGTCTCCGAGGAGGCATGTTTTGCAAGCACAACAGGAAGGAATGCTGCCCGAAAGTGCCCTGTGTTCTTAACCAGCCATGGTTCACAAAACCTCTTTGAACTTAACTTTTCTCATATGAGTGAGGATGCACCTACTTCTGAAGGTACTCATGCTCCTCACATGTGATTATGTAGAAAGTACCGTGTGCTGTTCTGTTGCTTAGCTGCTCAGGCTGACTCTTTGCGGCCCCGTGGACCATAGCCCGCCAGGCTCCTCTGTCCAACGGGATTCTCCAGGAAAGAATACTGGAGTCGGTTGCCATGCTCTCCTCCAGGGGATCTTCCCAACCCAGGAATTGAACCGGGGTCTCCGGCATTGCAGGTGGATTCTTTACCAGCTGAGCTACCTAGGAAGCCCCACAAAGTACCACATAGCAACTAACACACAACAGCTACTCAATAAAGATTTTTCTACCTCTCCCTCCGCCACCTCCCCCTCATCTCTGGAAAAATAAGGTTGCCTATACAGTGTCGTGAGAATTCAATCCTACTGGAGTTAAAAACTGCTGAAACAGAAAGTGACAGGAGAGACAGACTAATGGAACATACAAGTCAGCCTAGAAACAGGGCGTGGTGTATACCATGGGGTTGTGCATACATGTTTGTCTGTGTGCACATGTGTGTATACATGTCCAGTTATCACAATGGCATTGAAATATCTGCTTGATGAGGGGCCAAATTTCTAAGAAATCAAGTCATGAATCAAGTCATAGAAAATCAATTGATATAATAACAGAGCTGGTGGTGCTCCCACTTACTTAAGGGGAGCTTACATGCTAATGAATGGATAAGCATGTGGGTAAATCTTTATTAAATATCCTCAGGTATTGACCTGGTGGCTCAGATGGTAAAGAATATGCCTGCAAAGCAGGAGACCCAGGTTCGATCCCTGGATCAGGAAAATCCTCTGGAGGAGGGAATGGCAACCCACTCCAGTATTCTTGCCTTGAGAATTTCACGGACAAAGGTGCCTGGAGGGCTACAGTCCACAGCATCACAAAGTGTCAGACACAACTGAGCAACTAACACACACACACACACACACACACACGGTATTGATGTGACCACCCCCACATGGGAATACAGTCTGATCTATAACTCTGAGGATGTGACTTTCAGCAGAGTTTCCACTCTGCACGTTTCCAGAGCTCTTGATGGTCAGTTGACCTCTGCGGCTAGGGGGGAAATGAGGCCTTGATCTGCAATTCTAATGGCACAAATTCAAAGTGCTACCGACCTTTCCCTGACAAGCATGAACTTATTTAAATAAACAGATGGTCTACAAAATCATGGGGCTTGAGATATGGCAACACCATCCAATATTTGGTCTCCTTATATCACAACTGCATCGAATTAGACTGACCTGTTCTATAGTATGAACACAGTTATTTCTGACTGTCTTTGTTTTAACTTCAGAGGCAGTAAGACAGAAGTTTGGACATTGCTTCCCTTCCTTCCTCAGTCACCGAGATGAGGCTGGGAAGAAGGTGTGAGGGAGCTGCTAAGGAGACTCAGGGGAACAGGAGTCCACAGAGGTGGGCACTTCATGCTGCCTGCTGGCTGGTCCTGACCCCACAGCCTAAGCCCTGGACTCAGCACCAGGGCCTCGCCATCTTCATCACCCACAACACTGTGTTTCAAGCTTTCAAAGCTCTCTCCTCCATTCTTCTCTGTTATTTGCTGTTGGAAAAAAACTATAATGATGCTGGTAAACATAGTATTAGTGAAAAACCACATCAAAAGAAAGGAAAAATTTGCAAGTTTCAAGTGATGTTAGGCATAACCGAGAATCATGAACCATGCACATGAAAAGACCCTGAAGTAGGACATCCTTTGAGAAATATTAGAAGTTTCCATCTACCTCTCTCTCTCCTCAAATTAGAAGTTTTCTTTCAAAAAGGGAACCCTCCTACACTATTGGTAGGAATGTCAATTGATGCAGCCACTATGGAAAACAGTATGGAGCTTCCTCAAAAAAACTAAAAATAGAGCTACCATAAGACCCAGCAATTCCTTTTCTGGGTATATATCCAGACAAAATATTAATTAAAAAAGATACACACACCCATATGTTCATAGCAGCACTATTTACAATAGTCAACACATAGAAACAATCTAAGTGCTCATTGACAAATGAATGGATAAAGATGTGGTGTGTAATTGGAATATAACTCAGGCATAATATGGAATATTACGGAATATCACTCAGGCATAAAAAGAATGAAATAATGCCAACTGCAGCAAAATGGATAGAACTACAGATTATCATGCTAAGTGAAGTAAATCAAAAAGAGAAATACAAATGCCATATGATATCATTTCTATGTGGAATTTAAAATATGCCACAAATGAACTTATCTACAAGACAGAAACAGATTCACAGACACGCAGAACAGACTTGAGGTTGCCAAGAAGGTGGAGAGTTGGGGGAGAGATGGACTGGGAGTCTGGGATTAGCAGATGCAAGCTATTGTATACAGGACGGGTAAACAACAAGGCCCTAGTATACAGCACAGTGAACTAAATTCAATGACCTGTGATAAATCATCATGGAAAAAGAATGAAAAATAATATATATATAACTGAGTCACTTTGCTGTACAGGAGATAGTAACACAACATTGTAAATCAACTATACTTCAATAAAATAAAAAATTTAAGTTTTCAGTAAAAAATTCATTGTAAAAAAACACTTCTGTTGAATAACATTTTTTTGAGTAATCTCCCTTGAAATATTATACTTGTGGTATAATTTTTACTTTGGATTTTAATTATCTGTGAATATATTCTATTTTCTTTATTAAATCATAAATTCTTTGAGGGAAGAATCAACGTCAGGTTGGTGTTTGCAATATTCACAGTGCACAGTAGGCATTCAAACACTGAATAAAAGAATGGCTGTTTTGTTGAACATTATTTAAAAAACTGTACATTATTTTTCACAGCAAATACAAAGTAAGGTTGCATGAATCAGGCTGAGATCCTAAACTTTGAACCACTCATTTATCATTTGAATCACTCTAATCATTACTCCCTGGTGTGCTGCAGTCCATGGGGTCGCAAAGAGTCGGACAGGACTGAGCCACTGAACTGAACTGAACTGAACCACTACGCACCTATCTTTCTATTCCCCTCCTTTCAACAAATGTTGAATATTCGGCATCAGAGATAAGTTAATGAATAAAATATTCATGGTTCCTGGCCCAGGAGAACAAAATCGAGTGGATGCTTACCACGTGAAATACTGTTTCAGAAGGACAATTCATATAGAATTTCAAGTAATGAACTTCTATAAGTGTAGTTTTTAGCTAGTTTGTACGCTCAGTTTCTTGGTGGTGTCTGACTCTTTGTGACTCCATGGACCGTAGCCTGCCAGGCTCCTCTGTCCATGGAATTTTCCAGGCAAGAATATGGAAGCGGGTTGCTATTTCCTTCTCTAGGGCATCTTCCCCACCCAGGGATTGAACCTGTATCTCCTGCATTGGCAGGTGAATTCTTCATCACTGAGCCACCTGGGAAACTGACAAAGCCTTTATTTATCCTTACAGATTTGAAATCCACGGCTTGATACACATCCACTGACAAAATAAAGACAACAATTTCTGCCTCTGCCAACATCAGAGGTGTGTTATCAAGAAAACTGAGGTGATATGTGTAAAAAAAAAAAAAAACAACAACTTTGAATCTTAGGAGTGAACAGTGTTATTTCGGGAAGTTTCACTGTGCTCACTGCCAGCCACGGTAAATACTGGATTCATTTACACACAAGTTTATAAGATTATAGGCTACAGATAGTTAAAGAATCTTAAAGTTTTAAGTTTTAAGACACAGCCCATCACTAAGGTCTGGACTAAGCGGACCACTGGGGCATTTCATCAGATACATGCTTTTGCAGAAACTTAACATCCTTTTGGGCATTATTTTCTATTTTCTTTTATAAGGTGTCAAATTTAAGTAACTAGCATTGGACTTTCCTGGTGGTTCAGTGGTTAAGAATCTGCCTGCCGATGCAGGGAACACAGGTTTGATCCCTGGTCTGGGAAGATCCCACATGCTGAGGAGCAGCTAAGCCCATGTGCCACAATCCTGAAGCCTGAAGACCCCCCCCAGCCTGTGCCCAGTAACAACAGAAGCCTATGCAGTGAGAATCCTGAGCACCCACTTGCTGCAACCAGAGAAAGCCCACATGAGCAGCAAAAGACCCAGCACAGCCAAATAAACTAAATAAATAAAATAAACACACACACACACACACACACACACAAAAACTAGTACTTGATGATTCTTTACAGTTTACAACATGCTTTCCCATAAACGGACTCATTTAATCTTATCAAAATTCTTACTTTATGGAGGTGAAAACTGAGGCTGAGAAAAGTTATAGAAAATTCACTGTTCACAATAGATGCTGACTGTAGATTGAACCAAAACAAGATGCCCTCTCCCCATACCACACTGCCTCCCCACAACAGACAGTGAGAGAAGTGAAATTAGTCCCTTCAAAATGGCTTTACAGTAAGAAATGTGGCCCTGAAGGTAGAGCAGGTAACCAGGAAATACTAGCCCTAAAAGCCACCCTAGCCTGATTCTTTGATTAGAGGCCCCTATCAACCCGCACAACTGTGAAGTAGTGATATGGTAAGAAAAATAAATTTGTTTTTTGCCCCCTAGCACAGAAGCTCCGAAACCCTCATAATTTCCTGAGTGATGGGGTGATAAGAGCATGTATTGTTACATTGTTTGGATTTTGTCCTCAGTACCTGGCACAGAAGGGTTCAGAGAACTCCCAGGTTGGAGAATGCATCCATACGCAGGGAGTAGACTCAGCCCAAACTCCATGGCACAAAAGATTCTGCACTTGGGACCCTTCTGGACCCTGCTCTATGTACCTGTTCATCAGGCTGTTTATTTGTTTCCTTTATAAATAACCAGTAATAGTATATAAAGTGTTTCTCTGGGTTCTGTGAATACTGGGAGCAAATTACTGAACCCGAGGATGGGGTTGTAGGACCCCTTGATTTGTAGCTAAGTTGGACCAAAGTGTGGGTAACCTGGGAACCACTACTTCAGATTGGCACCTGAAGTGAGAGGCAGTCCTGTGGGGCTGGACCCTTCACTTGTGAGGGAATATGTGTTAAATCTGTGTAGTCAGTGTCAAAATGAATCACATTTTAGAACACCCAGTTGGTGTTCCAAGAGAACTGGAAGGTTGGTTGCTCTGGAAAACCCGTACCTTTGGCATTAGAAGTACTCTGAGCACAGAAACAATTTTCCCTTACCAAGCATCCATTCAAAAATGCTTGTGGGGACTTCCCTGGTGGTTCAGTGGTTAAGACTGCACTTCCAGTGCAAGGGGTGAGGTTTAGATCCTTGGTCAAGGAGTTAAGAACCGACATGCTGCATAGCTCGGCCAAGAAAATACATTAAAAAAAAAAAAAAAAGCTTGTGAGTGACTTCCACAGCCAGGCATTATTTTGAGCACTGGGTCACAGCAGTGACCAAAACATAAAGTCTCTACTATCTTGTGATGCTTTGCTCTCATTAGGGAAGAGAGATAATAAACACATTAACTGGTGATTAAGATGTTACAGGATAGTAAGTGCTAATAGCAACAATGAAGCATGGTAGGTGGGGAGGGAGTGAGGGAAATAATAATATGATATATTCTCTCACATGAAGTAGTGAGGAAAGACCTCTCTCCTAAAATGACATTTGACTAGAGATCTGATGAAAGTGAGGGAGGGAGCCTCGGGGGTGGATATCTGGGAGTGGGGGAGTGGGGAGATTTAGGCTGAGCCAATGTCAAGTGTAGAGATTTTGAGGATGGTCCCTGGGGCTGCTGGACCATCCCATTGCATCTGAGCATCCCATTCACTCTCCCACATGACAATTTCATGTCCTCTTCTTTGTCATCAAATCTCCAACCCCTCCTTGCCTTGTCTTGTCTTCTACCCCTAACCTTATTTGCCACTCCACTGAGAAAATAGGGCCAGAGGAGAACTCAACAGGGGCTTACACTTACATCAACCAATTTACCTACATCTCTGCTCGTATCTCCTGGCTTCCCTCTCAATTCTCTGATGAACTACCTGTGCTTAGGAGGCCATACTCCTGTACACACTAGAACTCATTCCCCTTCTCCTACTCGTGGACAGGGATCCATGAGTTATCCCCTCTTTTTTTCTGTATCAATTTTTCCTTCTTTAACTGGATTAATCTATTAGTACAAATGAACCTCTCAACACACAGATGCTAATAATTTTCCCAACTTAAAAAAGAATCCTCTCTGGAGCCTTCACTACCTTTGTTGCTGTCCTATTTTCTGCACATGTTAGAGCAAAACGAATTCTGTCTTTAACTCTTTTTTCTTCATCCATTCTCAAACCTATGTCAATCAGGCTTTCACCTCCACAACTCTGCTGAAATAGCTCTTATTAAGGTTGCCAGTGGCCTCCACCTTATTAAGAATCAATCACCAATTGTTGTACTTTATTTTATCTGAGCTATTACTAGCATTTGAAGTAGTTTGCCCCTTTCTCCCTTCTGAAACACATTCACTGCTAGACTTTTAGGACCCTAGCATCTTTGGGGGTTCTTCCTAAGCAAACTGGGTATCCTTGGTCTTCTTTGCAGACCTCCTAACATTAGAATGCCCCAAATGCAGGCTACTGATAATTTCTCTTTCTCTAGTCTTTTATTAGTGATCTCATCCAATCTAACTCAAAATCCATTTCTATGCTGACCTTTCCCAAATGCGTATCTCTAGTCTAGACCTTCCTCCTGAATTCCAGACATGTAGTCAACTGCTTACTTGACTTCCCTCCTTAGATGTCTGAAAGGCATCTTAATCTAGACATGTCCAAGGCTGAATGTGTTCAACCCTATAGTCTTCCCTATCTTAATAAATGGCAATTCCATAGTTCCAGTTGCACAGGGCTGTAGTTACCCTTGATTCGTATCTTTCCCTCATGATTTTTATTCAACCTCTCAGTTCTTTCCAGAAAATAAAAAAACTACTTCCTACCAGATTTATTCAACTAGGCTGGCCCAAGTTAACACCTCTCTTGTACTAGCTTTCTAACTGGTCTTCCTGTCTCCACTGTGATCCCCTTAACAATCTATTCAACCCAGCATCCAGAATCACTATTTTAAAGAGAATGTCAAAACACGCCACTCGCTTGATCAAAACTCTCCCCGTGGCCTCCAGCCCCTCTTGAATAACAATCCAAAGGCCGTACGGAGGGCTTCCAGGCCCCCTCTCATCTGGCCTCTCCTGCATCTCTGACCTCATCTCCATGTACTCGCCCCTGCTCACTCTGTTCCAGGCACACTGGCCTCCCTGCTGTGCCTTAGACGCCAGGCACGCTCTCAGGACCTCTGCCCTTGCTGTTCCTTCCACCCGGAACATTCTACCACCAGAAGACTCACTCTCTTATCTCCTCGAGGTCTGTGCTCAGTGAGTCTAACCATGACCAGCCTGTTTAAAATAGCAAACACCAACCCACTCCCCTTCCTTACTTTATTTTTTCTTTAGCATCCACCTTATGCAATATATTTTTACTTGTTTGTTGGTTCTTTCTTTCCACTAGTATATACCCTAGTAATAAGAAGTAGTAGTAGGGCTCGGTCATGTCTGACTCTTTGAGGCCCCAAGGACTGTAGCCCGCTAGGCTTCTCTGTCCATGGGATTCTCCATGCAAGAATACTGGAGTGGGTTGCTATTTCCTGCTCCAGGGAATCTGGATGACCCAAGGATCAAACCTGTATCTCTTAGGTTTCCTGTATTGGGAGGAGGGTTCTTTACCACTAGCACCACCTGGGAAACCCAGTATATATATATATATCCTCTATTAAAGCAAAGATATATCTGTTTTGCTCATTGCTATATACTTGGCACCGAGGAAAGTGTCTGGTATATTGGAAGAACTCAACACACACTACTGAATGAGTGATAAGTAAGTTTAAACAGCTTTTTGGAGGAACTGGGTTATAAAAGAGGTCACAGAAGTGGAGTGCACATAGGATAAGGTGAAATTTAATTTTTGAGATTTGTAATATGATAGAATGCTTACAAGAACATAGAAATGATCCAGAAGAGATAGAAAATTTAACGACATAGGAGAAGGAGGGAAATCTGTGTAGCTCCTGTTGTCAAGTAGGAAAAGGGATGGCACAACTGGAGGGACTAGCCTTAGATGGGAGCAAAGATCACTTATCCACAGAAAGAGGAGAGAAGGGGAAGAGTATAGACACAAATGGATGGGATCTTATAAGTTTGTCTGATTGCTTTTGCTTCTTCATCAGTTAATTTCCTTTTTGCATCAGTTGAGATGAAAAAAGAAAAGAGGCAATGGAGATTTGAGAAGGTGTGGAAAGATTCTCTAGAGAGTGGGACTGTCTGTTAATTAGGGGAAGGGAGTAGGACTGCCGGGCTCATTTACAATTAGTTGTCATGAATTTCAAATGAGACCAGTCAGCATGAGAGTGGGTGCTCCAGTGCGTTCAGGTATAAATACAAAAAGGTCTAGAGTTGGATTTAAGCAGACTTGGCGCTTGCCAGGCAAACAGGAAGCAATAAGAGGTGAACAAGGTTGTTGATGGTGGATATAACAAAGTAATTACAGTGATGAACCATGAGATCCACATTTGGTCAGATGGAATGTGAGGATAAGAGGGTGAGGTAGGGTGGATTTGCTAGAAGCATTGTGAAGGTGATAAGGTAAATAAACTGGCCCTTCTGGCAAGTTTGAAGAATTCTTAATTTGTGGAATAAGTTGCAAAGATAGGAGGTGTCAGTAGGAGAAGATATTTGAAAATAGGATTATGGAAGGACGCTGTTATTGGCAGCTAATAAGTCAAGGGTCTGACTGCAGAGATGACTGGCTGGGATTAAATGGAAGGCAATCTAATTGGAGAAGAGGTCAAGAATTTAGAGGCCAATGTATTGGAAAGGTCAACCATGTGAATATTGAAAACACCAAGAGTCAATCCAAGTGTATTGTTAAAAAAGGGACAATGGAAAGGTGCAAACATTTTTCTAGACTCTTAGAGCATGACCTAGCATTCCACTGACAGTTTACAGAAGGTACTATAGGTGTATGGCATTACCTTTAAAGGTAATAGGGGATTTTATGGAGAAGGCATGAGAAGTGATCTGGAATTGGTAATGAGGTGCAAGAAAGACACCTTATTCCCCTTTAAGGCTCAGTAATATGAAAGGTGCCAGCAGCAGAAACATGAATCAGAAGACAGCATTCAATTGGAGCAAGGTAGTAACAGGAACATTCTGAGAAGATGTTGAGAATACAGACAACTGAGATTCCATCAGCAAAAATGGCTTTTACTAGCTACTGTGCCTGACTATCTAGAAATTCCCATTTCTAATGATAAAAAGACAATTCAATTTTCATGGGCTGTATCAGTTTTTTTGACTTTCGTCAAAATACCACAAACTGGGTGGCTTAAAAAAACAGAAATGTATTGCTTCACAGTTGTGGAAACTATAGGTCTGAAATCAAGCAAGACCGTGGTCCCTCTTAAATCCCTAGAGAATTCTTCCTTGTCTCTTCTAGCTTCTGATGTTTGCTGGCAACCCCTGGTGCTCCTTGGCGTGCAGATGCATCACTCTGACCTCTGCGTCCATCATGACACGGCATTCTCCCTGTGGGTCTCTGACTCGTCTTCTTTAAGGACACCAGTCACCTTGGCTTCCCTGGTGGCTCAGATGGTAAAGCGTCTGCCTGCAGTGCGACAGACCTGGGTTCAATCCCTGGGTCAGGAAGATCCCCTGGAGGAGGGCATGGCAACCCACTCCAGTACTCTTGCCTGGAAAATTCCACAGATGGAGGAGACTACCTACATGGAGGTAGGCTACAGTCCATGGGATCACAAAGAGTCAGACATGACTGAGCAACTTCACTGGTTCACTGGTCATGGTGGATTAAGGACCCACCCTATACCAGTTTGACATCATCTTAACTAATCACAACTGCAATACCCCTATTTCAAATAAGGTCACATTCTGATGCACTAGAGAGTAGAGGGGTTTCCCAGGTGGTGCTGGTGGTAAAGGAACCACCTGCCAATACAGGAGACATAAGGGTGTGGGTTTGATCCCTGCGTCAGGAAGACCCCCTGGAGGAGGGCATGACAACTCACTCCAGTATTCTTGCCTGGAGAATCCCATGGACAGAGGAGGCTGGTGAGCTACAGTCCATAGGGACCCAGAGAGTCAGACACAACTTAGCGACTTAACACACACACACACGGATTAGAACTTCAACCTATCTTTTAGGTAAATACAACATATCATTTGGGTTAACCACAGCAGAACTGTTGATGAAAAACACTACATTTTTAATGAAATGTAAGTCACTCAGATTTTTGTTCTATGCAGTAAGTGAAGTCCTGGTCACCCAAGTGTTTAACCAATTCCCATTGTTTGTAAAAATGCACACCAACCTAAACAGACAAAAATTGTTATACACTGTGTAAGTGATTTTAAGTCACGTAATATAGAAGTAGCCACTGAAGTCATGTGATGGTGCCATTGGACCTAGTGGAACCGCCCAGTGAGCTCAAAAGGGAGGCATTAAACTTGTGAGTTGAGGGTCTTGGGGTCTCTTTCACTATTCTTGTAGCTCGATGATTTAAAAATGTTGAGCCAACTAAAGCTCACAAGTCTAAGGGTCTAAGAGTGGGGCAAACTTGCAATAGCGTGACACCATTAATATTAACCAGCTGGGCATGTCTTGCTGTAGCTTGGCAACAGGTAGGAAAGGGAGAAAGGTTCTCTCTTCCTTCTTTGGTCACAAGTTGAAAGAGTGTCTCAAAAGACTCCAGACTCGGAGATACTCAACATTGCTACCTTGGTCTCAGCCCCTAGCTGTGACTGTGATCTTTTTCAAAGGGTTGTGGAGTAAGAGATGCTACTCTCTGTAATGGAGAAAGCCTAGGCTACATACCCATACTACTGAGAAACCCTAGGCCACATACTGTTGGACATTCTGAATATGCCCAGCTCTACACGACTTCTCTGGCTCACTGCCACTGGGGACCCCAGGCTGGCCTGCATCCTGTGGCCACTGAGGGTTGTTCCTAGGAAATTATTGTCCCAGGTCCTGGAAAAAAACACCGAGGGATGATCCTAGCTCTCACATTTAGTGAGCAGGTAGATACATACCAAGTCTTTTCTTCCCAATGAACCCAAGTAACATTCACTTCACTTTCAGTGTAACTCATGGCAAATTCTGAACTGGTGATTCTAAATAAATGAGGTATGTTATGCTGTGGGAACTGATCTGGTTATTGACACTCCTTATCTTCTAAGGACAGAGGTGGCATTTCAAATGGTAAAGCTGAGGATTATTACTGGAAGATAATGTCTTTCATGAAAGATGCAAAATCCAACTGTTTAGTAAGGCATCTTTTTCTCTCCACTTCCCACACAGCTTGTAAGAAATGAAGTCCCTCACTCTATTACTTTAATTGAATTCCAACTTGGGTAATTACACTATAATTAAATAAATTTTCCCCACAGTTTTAATTCACTGACAAATAGTGCTAGTCAAACAGCTACATTTCACTTCTAGAAATGCATCCCCACTCTATTTCAGTGATGAGTGGAGTGATTTATATTTGGGAGATGTTGTGTATGAAAAATGCACAGTTCATAAAATATTTTAGGTATCATTCATGATTACATATGCTTTTCTCAGCATGAGATAACATTAATTTCATTATAATCTCTCATCTAATTTCTCATATGCCTAGTGCCAAAAAAGAAATAAGATAGGTAATTAGCATTTCTTATTTTCAGAACAAGTTTTGCTACTGGTGTACCAGTAGCTTATGTTAGTTTTTCTTTTCCTAAAGCACGTCCCTGGGAGCAGACTGGGGTAGGTGTTACTGTTTCCCATTCCACAGATGAAAACATCGAGGCAGTATCCCCAGAGTGAGGAAGCCATGTCCTCTCAGTACCAGCACTGGGGACTAAGCTTTGTCTGGTCCCCTGGACCAAGGCTCTTTCTATCAACCTAGATCACTAGTAATCACTTTAGTCTTACTGATGTGAAAATAAAGTGCAGCGCATTTTTGACCTATGTCACAGGGTGCTAATTTGTAATAATAAATGATTTAGCCAGGAGTCAGAGGCCTGATAAATGGGTCCTGCTGCTGTCCGCGATTATGAGACTACAGAGATTCTGACTTTGTACAGCTCACCCAAAAGAACAGTTCAAAATATGATGCCAAGTGGTGTAAAAAGATTTCAATTTCAGTTTTTTTCCTAAATATCTTTCTTAAAGGGTTGTAGATGGCTTTTAATGAAAGATATTAAAAACAACATGAAAATACTCACAAAAAGCAGCAGCAGCAGGGGTGTGACAACGATGCCCTGAAAGAAATAAAAGAGAATGATGATCATATATCAGCCTGGAGAGCAGGAGATTTTCTTTGACATTTTAAACCCTGATGCACAGAAATGCTTATCCTTCCTATTTCTGTTTAATAAAATCTAGCAGATAAAGAAGAGGGAGCCCCACTCTTGGCTCTCCTGACCACAAGGCCTTAGCATCTCCAGTATAGTTATTCAAATCTCAGATCATTTAAAGTACAACTACCAATCTTCCTTCAACTTGTCTTCCCTTTTTCAAGCCTAAGTTCCCTTCCATGTTGCATATGCATCACTTGGGTGAAAGCTGGCAAGCTTTCTCACTCCAAGGCTTTCAACTCTAACTTGGATAAAGTGCCCCCTTTCAAGAGGAGACAGGTGGTTTAGTCCCAGTTGGGGTCCTCTCCTGAGCAAAGACCACGTCAGCTGTGATGAATGAGATGTCGTGATTTTGTAATGTGAACTGATCTCCCTGAGGAAACGAGCTGGGATCTCAAAACTCATTTCACTTGATTAGACTCCATGTCTCCATGGTGGAAGGCAAGTCTTTCATCTAATTCAGCCACTGAGGACCACCTCGGTCCCTCTGTCTCCCTGAGGCAGGAAGGAGCAAAAGATTTGTTTTCTTCGATGACAGGGAACAGTTTGAGGCTGTTGTTGATGAGGCAGGATACAAGCTTTTAGGTTTCTTAAAGGTAAATCTTTAAAACTAGGTGTTTGAGTTGGGAGTTAATATGACAGGTCTCCATTTTAGAGGTGCAGCCGATGATTTGCAACCTTAGTTGTTCCTTTATCTTGCAACACTTTATTATGATTTATAGAAGAAAAAGCATTTCATCCTTTTATTAGCAAATTCTACTTGGACCTTTAAAATTCCAAAGAGTCTGTGAGTCTGTGCGTGTGTGTGTGTGAGACAGAGACAGACAGAGACAATACTGTGACCAGGATCCAGTTTTGGGACCTCTCCGTTACTTTTGGGGAAAAGGTCTTTTGGTATTAATATATGGAAGCCCTTTTGTCATTACAGTAACTAAATTCTTTTGACTGTGGCCCAAAGGAATGGCTTACCTTATATGAACATTGCTACCATAACTTTCTTAGGCATATACACATGTAAATATCCACACACCAACTTGCTTTATTGTTAAATAATAGAATAAATGCTTCTTTATTGTGCAAACTTTTGCAATTGGCAATAGGGAATACTGCATTTTAAGTGCTATATTTTAAAATCTATTTATTAAAACATGTATTGTGGCTTCTTAGCTCCATCGGTGTCTAGGAAGCAAGTTCTCATCAGCACCGTTTAGAAGAGTGCCATGTACAAAATGCCAAAACAATTTTTAAGAGCTACTGTCCTTCAATGACATGGAATCTATTCAGGCTCTAGGAATAATTCTGAACTTTGCAAGGCCATGCAGAAACGAAAATATCTGGTTATTTTAGTCTATGTGGGAGCCATCTGATTTCAAGTCAATTTGTTTAAATGTTTATTGAACGGCCACTTATACATGCCAGGCATGGTTCTAATTAATTAGAAGAATTAATGAAAACTGATCTGGCAGAAAGGGGGTTAGGGTATCCCAGGAAGAGTGAAGGACCTTTGCAAAACTCTAAAAAGTTGAGCAGGGAGGAAAGAAAAGTATCAGGTGGAGGATTCAGAGGCCAGGTCATCAAAGGTCTTGGGGGCCAGGAGAGGGAGCTTCAAGTTGATCCTTCTAACATTGGCAAACTGTTAAAGAACTTAAGGGAGGGAGGTGGTTTAATGAGTTAGTAAATAACTTGGTATATGGAGAATGGATTTGACTTTGCTTATTAACTGAGCCAGTTTTACCTTGTTATCTATCAGTTCACCTAAATTTAGGTTAAAGAAAATAGAAACTATTGTTTGTGTTTATTGTGGAGTTTCAATAGCACTAATGATGTTTTTGAGAAACAGTATGATATCTATGATAGGATAAGAACTCCATCCCGGCCTCGACTCAAGAAGAAGGCTGAGCATCATCACCATTCTGGAGACATCTGTCTTGTATTAGAGGAGTAGAAGTTACACCGGTGCTGTGTAACATGGGGGGACTGATGTTCTTCTTGGCGCCCTTTCATTTTCTTTGCAATAATGGATTAGTAATAGTATTTGTAATAATATCAGTACTATTAATGGTATTTTGCTTCAGTACTTTTATGCATATTGTAAAATTTGACCTTCCTCTATTGACGGGGTTGGGTTCATAACAGCCCCACTTTATGGATGAGAAGACTCTTGAGAGTCCCTTGGACTGCATGGAGATTAAACCAGTCAATCCTACAGGAAATCAACTCTGAATATTCATTGGAAGGACTGATGCTGAAGCTGAAGCTCCAATACTTTGGCCACCTGATGAGAAGAATTAAGTCACTGGAAAAGACCCTGATGCTGGGAAAGATTGAGGGCAGGAGGAGAAGGGGATGACAGAGAATGAAATGGTTGGATGGCATCACCAAACTGATGGACATGAGTTTGAGCAAGCTCCAGGAGCTGGTGATGGACAGGGAAGCCTGGCGTGCAGCAGTCCATGGGGTCACAAAGAGTCGGACATGACTGAGCAACTGAACAACAACAACAATGACAATGGATGAGGAAACTGAGGTTCAGAATAGCCAAGCAAACTGGCCCCAAGCCACACAGCAAGTTAAATGGCAAAGACTGGACTAGAGCCTGTGTTGTCCAGCTTCAAACCCTGACCTGACCCTACTATAGCGCTGTTCTCTGAGTAGCAGATTAACAAACAGTAAGGTTTCCTACAGGGTTCTGCTTGCGACATACATGTAGTAATTAGTTGAGGTATGATCTTGGCCTCCATTGATTACCAGTTCTTAGAAATGGCCTTGTTCTGGAAGGCAGAGAACTATTATCTGCAGATTTTCCTGCTTGAATATTTCAAGTATATGGTCACTAATACACAACAGTTCTTACAAGGACTTAAGATGTATGTTCCTAAGATGTGAAAATTTTTCTAGTGAATAGAATGAATCTTCTAATTCTACATTCAGAATTCCTCATTATTTTCTCAAGAATGGCTATTCATGTTCATTAGCTGTTACACAATGCTGAAATTTGTTTTTCAGTTGTATTAGGCAATGAGTCAGCCACAGTGCTATTATTCTGACAAGAGACCATAATTACATTTTAGTGAAGTTGTTCTAATTATTTTTTTTCTTTTTTTTTTTAGCCACAGTGTGCTAGCATGCAGGATCTTACACTCCCAACCAGGGATCAAAACCACACCCTCTGAAGTGGAAGCACAGAGACTTTAACCACTGGACCACCAGGAAAGTCCCACTGTTCCAACTACTATAAAATAAAATAGCTGATATTTATGGAGTAGTTGTACCAGAAGAAGCACTAAGAAGTTTATGTGTGTTATCTTATGGAACTCTCACAACAACCCCATGAAGCAGGTACTAAGCTTCTCTGGTGGTTCAGTGGTAAAGAATCCACTTGCTAATGCAGGAGACACAGGTTTGATCTCTGGGTCCGGAAGATCTCCTGGAGAAGGAAATGGCAACCCACTCCAGTGTTCTTGCCTGGGAAATCCCATGGACAGAGGAGCCTGGGAGGCTACAGTCCGTGGGGTGGCAAAGAGTCGGACACGACTTAGTGACTGAATAACAACCAGGGAAGGAAACTGAGTCTCAGAGATACTGAGCGAAACGGGAAAAGGTGATGTCAGGCACTGCATCTCTGACTCCAAATATGCCTGACTCCAAAGCCTGTGATCCTGAGTGGTATAAATGAAACCTTCGCAGTCTTACACTATTTCCCTGGGTTTATATTTGAAGAATAAATTTGAAAGGAGCTTCAAACTCAGTATGTCTTTTTAATGACATGAAACAAATTGAGATATAAGCCTTTGTGTGACATGGCTAATATATATATTTTTAAGTCTGGATTTTGCAAATATCAATGGTGAAAAAGGTAAACTAAAAAATTTAAACTGGGAATGCAACCGTCCTTGGAAGCTGGAAAATCAAATAAATGTGCTATTTTCTCTCGAATAGATCTGATTCCTTCTCTTTTCTCTTTCCCAAGTAAATCCTATATAGATGGATAAAGCAAAGAAGTGGTGAATGGGCACTTCTAGCAAAAGACGCTGCCCATCTCTTTGCAGATTCAAGGTCAAACATAGTTTTAGCATCCTTGCAATTGAGATGGTGTGCTAAGCTTTCTTTTTGCAACACCTGAAGAAGTCAAGTCACAAAGCGACTGACTTTGTCTCTGAAAAACCTTTAGAAAATCCATTTACACCTCTGATGTGAATGACCGGGTGAATATATTTCAATGACTTCAGTGGAAAGGAGAAAAAAACAAACAAAAAACTGTCAAACCTGAGACATTGAGATTGAGCCACATTAAAATACAAGCCAACCCCCCTACCTCTGCAAATAACAACAAAAACAACAAAACTGTGACTGCACTTCTCTCAGGAGTAGGACTTGCACAAAAGGAAAAAGTGAAGTAAATTATCATTTTTTAAAAGTAGGAAAAATTATCAAAAGGCTTCGTTGCAAAAACTATCGTGATCACACAGCTACTAAAACTAACATAAGGCTTCTGTCTCCAGGATATGAAATGTTAAGCCATGGAAGAGGTGCTTTTTACTTTTTAATAAAAGGGCAATAACTCAATTTTCACAAAAACACAGAATCAAGGTTTTGTAAGGGATCTTAGGTGAGACTGATCCAGTCCTCACCTGAAACGTGACCCTCCTCTGTCCCTTACTTGCTCCTGATGTAACACGGTGATAGCCAAGCTCTTGCCCGAGAATGTGCAGACAGACAGTTGTTCCTGCTCTCAAGGCACACAGGCCCCAGCGGACACTCTTTCACGAGGAGGAAGTCTTTCTTAGTCTGAGCCCACTTTCGCTGCTGCCCTGTCATCCCCTTGGAGGAACATAGGGCACGTGGACACCCTTCTTTCTTGTGATGGCCTTTCAGCTGCTGCTTTGGAATGCTGTACATAAAATCTCTGCGCTCTTAAACTTATTTCCTCGGGGCTGTATGTTAAGAACGCTGCACTGAACATTTGGGTCTTCATACTAGGTCTTGTCCAGGCTAAAAGTCCCCAGGTCCTCCTAGCCATTCCTCCTGGTGGGGAGGGATGGTTCTGAGACTTCTTTTAGACATCATCTCATCCAGGTGAACTTAAGAGTCCACAGCCCTCGCTTCCTAAAAATTGACCAAAACTTGGAAACAAGGTTAAAAGGGGACCACGTGTCCTTTCACTGTTACCCTGGAGCACTGTCTAATAGGTCAATCCAAGGATTACTTATTACCGAGAGGGATATGCCTTTGACTGACTTTTGTAAGTAAGTGAAAGTCGCTCAGTCATGTGCGACTCTGCAACCCCATGGGCTGTAGCCTGCCCGGCTCCTCTGTCCATGGCATTCCCTAGCCCAGAATACTGGAGTGGGTAGCCGTTCCCTTCTCCAAAGGATCTTCTCAACCCAGGTCTCCCATATTGCAGGTGGATTCTTTACTGTCTGAACCACCAGGAAAGCCACTTTTGATTTACTTCTACTTACTATTGATTAGGGCCCAGACTGTAAGATCACACATTAACTTACAAAGGTTTGTCTACTAGAGATCGAAATAATTTCTATCTTGTAGAAAAACAACTACAACCGGTAATTACTACTACCTCTGTAATAGGAATTGGCTGGGCTTTCTAGGTGGCACTACTGGTAAAGACCCTTCCTACCAATGCAGGAAACGTAAGAGACTCGGGTTCGATCCCTGGGTCAGGAAGATTCCCTGGAGGAGGTCATGGCAACCCACTCCAGTGTTCATGCCTGGAGAATCCCATTGACAGAGGAGCCTGATGGGCTACAGTCCACAGAGTTGCAAAGAGTTGGACATGACTAAAGTGACTTAGCATAGCATAGCACACAGCATAGGAATTAGCTGGTTTTGTCTGTAACTCAGAGCAAACTTATTTCAGTCTGCTTTTCTCATGGACTACATAGCCCCTATTTCTATCACTTCCTCAAAGCCAACTTTACCAGCCTGCTTGCTCCCTCATTATTCAGTTAAACAAATGTTTGGCATGTATCCATTACACATCTCTAAGAAAGCTGTGGTTTCAACTTTTGAAAATTGTCCTCTAACAATGCCTTTACTCTGAACCTTTATATTTATATTAATGCACTTTTTTTTTTTTAAAGATTAATGCCAACTAAAACTTGCAGATTGTCTTTGTATCTTGTTCTGTGGGCAGTATGTAGTGATAGCTTAAAAAATAGGAGGAAAGTTTAATCTTCAAGAATGAGATGATATCAAATCGACACATAATGACTGGCATTGGCCAACATATTCTAAGCAGTAAATTTAAAGCAGTAGGATGGGGAATTTTGGAGATGCCAGAAATTTTCTTTAATTTTGGCAATGGCTTTATTTATATTTTTGGCCATGCCATGTGGGGTCTTAGTTCCCAGATCAGGGGTCGACCCTGTACCCCAGCAGTGGAATCTCAGAGTCTTAACCATTGTACCACCAGGGAAGACCCCAGAGACAATGAAATTTAAATGAAATGGTTTGGGTATACGGTCTCCAGAATATGACATGGATGTCAAAATACGTAGTTGAATAAACTTTATAGAGGAAAGAAAGAGGCATTAGGAGCCTAGGGAAGGGCAACTGGAAAGAAAGTGGTGGTTGGTTGGTAGGTGAGGCCTATTTCCTCTCCTCTGTCTATACCTTCCTCTTTAAAACTGGGCCTTCACAGGTCAGTGCCTTAGAATGCCCAACTAAGCATTTCTGAGTTTCTTCACAGCTCTGTCAGGGGGCAGGGGCGTCTCAGGAGCTGACACGAGCCTTCTGCCTTGTTCACCAGGGAGAGTGCACTACAGCAAAGACAGCTGCATCAGACTATCTGAGCTTGACAACACCAGCCACCGAAAACATCCAGGTAATTCCCTCTAGTCGGAGTCCACGCTTTCCAAGAAAATGCTGAATAGTAATTTTATTTTCTACGTAGTATTAATATTTCTGATAGGAAGAGAAGACACTCATCAGTTGACATCAGTCCTCTAGAACACAACCACACAGGGATGTGTTGATTACAGCTGAGTTTCTGGGCCCACAAATCTAAGGGTCTATTCCTTGATTGTGGGGATCCCATAAAGCAGTGCCACCCTGTGAGGCCTCCCAGGAATAGCTGCTGACTTGTCTCAATGTGCTGTGTGCTCAGTCGTGGCTGGCTGTTAGAACCCTATAGCTATAGCCCACCAGGTTGCTCTGTCCTGGGATTCTCCAGGCAAGAATACTGGAGTGGGTTGCCATTTCCTCCTCCAGGGGATCTTCCTGACCCAGGGGTTGAACCTGCATCTTCTGCATTATGGGCAGATTCTTTACTGCTGAGCCACCAGAGAAGACACCACTGAGAAGGCTTGTCTCAATAGCATTCATTTAATTAAACAGACATTCATTGAGTGCCAACTACGTACAGGGGAAAAGATTCCAAGTCTCCTAAATACATACAACTTTAACCATTTTGAAGTGAACTTTTACATAAAACTCTAAAAAGTGGTTTCTGTCAAGTCCCTGGAATAATCTTTCAGGACTGTCTTGACAGATCTTTGTTCTTTCTTTCCTATTTTTCTTCTCCTACAACCACTGTTGATTCTCACTAATGCACTTAGAGTGACTTTTATAAAAGTTTTTCAAGCCAAGTCTCTGATATGATATGTATTTATTTGAGCTCTCATTTCTGTTATGCTACATGCCCATAAAGAGTTTCCATTATAGAAAGCACTTCTACCTTGTCTTTCTGTAACTGCAATGCTTCTGTTGAGAAATGCCTCTATCTTCTTTGGAGACATGTCTTTTTAGGTCTTCTTCCCATTTTTTTATTGGGTTTTTTGTTTTTCTGGTATTGAGCTACATGAGCTGTTTGTATGGCCAACAAACACATGAAAAAATGCTTAATATTGCTCATTATTAGGGAAATGCAAATCTAAATTACAGTGAGGTATCACCTTACACCAGTCAGAATGGCCATCGTTAAAATAGCTATAAATGCTAGAGAGGATGTAGAGAAAAGGGAACGCTCTTGTACTGTTTGTGGGAATGTAAATTGATACAGCCACTATGGAAGACAGTATGGAGACTCCTTAAAAAACTAGAAGTAGAACTACCATATGACCCAATAATCCCTCTACTGGGCATATTCCCTGAGAAAACCATAACTGAAAGAGACACACGTACCCTAATGTTCACAGCGGCACTTTTTACAACAGCCAGGACATGGAAACAGCCTAGATGTTCATTGACAGAAGAATGGATACAGAAATTGTGGTACATATATACAGGGGAATATTACTCAGCCATGAAAAAGGACACATTTGGGTCAGTCCTAATGAGGTGGATGGACCTAGGCCTACTATACAGAATAAGTCAGAAAGAGAAAGACAAATATTGTATGTTAATATTGTACATACACATGCTAAATCACTTCAGTTGTGTCCGACTCTTTGCGACGCCATGGACTGTAGCCCAACAGGCTCCTCTGTCCATGGGATTCTCCCAGCAAGAATACTGGAGTGGGTTGCCATTTCCTTCTCTGGCACATACACATGCATATGTAACCTAGACAGATGGTACTAATGTACCTATTTGCAGGGAAGCAATGAAGATGCGGGCATGAACAGACTTGTGGACACAGTCAGGGAAGGGGAGGGTGGGATGACTGAGAGAATGGCATGGAAACATAAACATTACCATGTGAAGGAGAAATGGCAAGTGGGAGTTTTCTGGGTGACATTGGGAGCTCAACCTGGAGGGGTGGGATGGGGATGGGAGATGGGAGGTGGTTCAGGAGAGAAGGGACATATATATATATATATATATATATATATATATATATACCTGTGGCTGATCTATGTTGATGTATGGCAGAGGCCAACACAATATTATAATGTGATTATCCTCTAATTAAAAAAAGAAGAAAAAAAATAAAAGAAATGCCTCTATCATCTTATTCTCAAAAAATATATCTACATATATTTATATATCTACCTATATTTATATCTCACTCTGGGTATAGTTTAGAGAAGAGATTAAACTGATGAAAAGTTAAAGGGAGGGAGACTAACTAGGAGATTGTTCAGTAATGCAGGCAGGGGTTGATTTGTGCTAAGGAGAGAGAACCTTAGTGATCAAAATGAAGGGATTCAACACATTCAAGATGCATTTGAAATGCAGACTGGTAGATTAAATATTAGAGGAATGGTGATAAAAAGAAAGGAAGGATAGTTTTTCAGTCTCCTCAATAAAGGGATTTTTGACCATATAGGTAGACTGCAAGTCCAATTACAGGGCTAGGAAAAAATTGGGATGTATAGATTAACTTTTTCTTAGGGAAGATGAGTTTGAGGTGTTTACAAGAAGGCCTCTACTATTAGAGATTTTGGATGGAGTTGGATACATGGGACTCAGGCTCTGGGTATTGTGGACAGTGGCTACAGATAAGTGAGTCCTCAGCATCTGGCTGGTGGTTTACTCTTACAGAGAAGATAAACAGTTAAGGAATATAGTATATAGGGATATATACTATAACTATATGGGAAAGGTCAGTTTTCATTCCTATCCCAAAGAAGCACAATGCCAAAGAATGTTCAAATTACTGAAAAATTGCACTCATTTCACATGCTAGCAAGATAATGCTCAAAATCCTTCAAGTTAAGTTTTAGCAGTACATGAACCAAGAACTTCCAGATGTACAAGACAGATTTAGAAAAGGCAGAGGAACCAGAGATCAAATTGCCAAAATCTGTTGGATCATAGAAAAAGCAAGGGATTTCCAGAAAAACAGAAAAATTTTCAATGTCTGCTTCATTGACTATGCTAAAGCATTTCACTGTGTGAATCACAACAAATTGTGAAAAATTCTTAAAGAGATGGGAATACAAGACCATCTTACCTACCTCCTGAGAAACCTGTATGGAGGGAAAACTGGCTTCAAATTAGGAAAGGAGTACGTCAGGGCTGTATATTGTCACCCTGCTTATTTGACTTCCATGCAGAGTACATCATGCAAAATGCAGGGCTTGATGAAGCTCAAGCTGGAATCAAGACTGCCAGGAGAAACATCAATAATCTCAGATATGCAGATGACACCACTCTTACGGCAGAAAGCAAAGAAGAACTAAAGAACCTCTTGATAAAGAGGAGAGTGAAAAAGCTGGCTTAAAACTCAACATTGAAAAAGCTGGCTTAAAACTCAACATTCAAAAAACTAAGATCATGGCATCTGGTCCCATCACTTCATGGCAAATAGATGGGGAAACAATGGAAACAGTGACAGACTTTCTTTTCATGGGCTCTAAAATCACTGCAGACAGCAACTGCAGTCATGAAATCAAAATATGCTTGCTCCTTGGAAGAAAAGCTATGATAAACCTAGACAGTGTATTACAGAGCAGAGACATTACTTTGCTGACAAAGGTCCATGTAGTCAAAGCTATGTTTTTTCCAGTAGTCATGTATGGATGTGAGAGTTGGACCATAAAGAAGTCTGAGTTGGAGAAGACGCTTGAGAGTCCCTTGGACTGCAAGGAGATTCAACCAGTCGACTAATCCTAAAGGAAATCAATCCTGAATACTCACTGGATGCTGAAGCTCCAATACTATGGCCATCTGATGCGAAGAACTGGCTTCTTGGAAAAGACCCTGATGCTGGGAAAGATTGAAAGCAGGAGGAGAAGAGGACAGAAGATAAGATGGTTGGATGGCAGCAGTGACTTGATGGACATGAGTTTGAGCAAGCTCCGGGGGTTGGTGATGACAGGGAAGCCTGGCAAACTGCAGTCCATGGGGTAGCAGAGTTGGACACAACTGAGCAACTGAACTGACTGACTGACTGGCCAGTATTCTTGCCTGAAAAATCCCATGGACAGAGGACCCTGGTGAGCTACAGTCCATGGGGTTGCAAAGAGTTGGACATGGCCAGCCACTGAGCACAGCACATTTCCTATATTAAGTAGAAGGTGGAAAGTTTTACTAAAATGAGGTGAAGGCAGGTAAGTTACTGATTGAAAACCTGGGCTGTGACTCATGGGAGAGGGTGCCTAAAACTGAAGGGGCTGAGATTTTTACCATACTTGAAGATAACAAGTTATCCTGCCATACCTTCATGGACGCTGGAAGCAGACACAAGACTGCTGAGTCAGAGCCAAAGACTGAGTCACTTACACATGGCACAGTAAGCAGCCTAGCATGATGTCAGCATCAGCTCCTCTGGCCCTCGAGTCAAGCGGCAAGTGCAGATGGGCTCAGGTGGATGTCTGCACCCGTGGTGGGCTACATTATAAGAAATGAATACTGAGTTTCAGTTTAGTTCAGTTCAGTTGCTCAGTCATGTCCGACTCTTTGCGACCCCAGGAACTGCAGCACGCCAGGCCTCCCTGTCCATCACCAGCTCCCGGAGTCCACCCAAACTCATGTCCATTAAGTTGGTGATGCCATCCAGACATCTCATCCTCTGTCGTCCCCTTCTCCTCCTGCCCCCAATCCCTCCCAGCATCAGGGTCTTTTCAAATACTGAGTTTAGGGAACCCAAATCTTTTTTAATTGGCAGTTAGCAAACTTGCTATTTGCTCCAAAGGGAGATTTGTGTCTTTCAAGGTAGTTCACACAAACATCGTGGGAAGGAGAAAGGGTAACAAAGAGCAGTCAGGGGCACAAGATGGTCAGAAACACAGACAACACGTGGAGAGCTGTCTTCCAGCAGAGGAAATGTCCAGCAGACCAATCCAGTTGATACTGGTCACCTAAACATTTGAGCTATCAAGCTCATTATTGCTCCCTTCAAATGTCATCACTGAGCCAATGTCCTCATACAGGGAAATCATCATTAAAATATAACTTTAAGTAACCAGAAAAACTTCTCTCCAAGATAAACGCTGATCCTTTAACACTTCTTGGGCACTATCATTCAAATAAGTAACAGCTGAACCAACTGAATTGACTTCCAACTCACAATTCATTCATTCTCTCGATTTTTCTAAATGGAGGAATTTGAAATCTTTCTGAAATCTAGATCCCAGCTAGACTGAACTGTGATCTACAGAGCCTCAGCACTAGCCTCACCAGGAAGCTTGCCAGGAATTGCTGAAACTCAGATCTCACCCTGGACCTACTGTATCATTTTCTGCATTTTTAACAAGATTTCCAGGTAATCTATAGACACATAAAATTCAGAAAGAACCAATTTAGTTTCCAGAGCAGAGGTAGATAGACCTTTTCTGTATAAGGTCAGATAATTATTTCAAGTGTTGCTGACCATATAGACTCTCTTAAAAATTACTCAACTCTGGAACTTCCCTGGTAGTCCAGTGGCTAAGACTTCAAGCTCCTAATACAGCGGGCTTGGGTTTAAACCCTGGTTGGGAAACTAGATCTCACATGTTGCAACCAAAGATCACACATGTTGCAATTAATACCTGGTACAGCCAAATAAATAAATAAATACTGTTTTAAAAAATTACTCAGCTCCACAATCATAGCTGGGAAGCAGTGCAAAGGATGAGCAAACAAATGGGCATGGTCAAATTTGGCTCAAGGGCTGTAACTTGGACCAATGCTGTAAGTATTGTTTTGGGTTGGCAATCACATTTAAAAAAGAAATAAATTAGTGTAACAAACTTTTATTTTTAATGACTTTGTTTTTAATGAACCCAAGCTGGCTTCTAAACATCACAGCAGTTTTTTTTTAACAGCTTATAACATGCTATTTAATTAGTCTTCCAACTTTTCTTCAGACTGAAAACAAGATTATCAGTTAATAGTGTGTAAAATCCACCTTTTCCCTCTTTTTGATATTTGCACTGACATTTGCTCAAGCCCAGCTGCTGCTTCTACTCCTTTTCTTTTTGATCTGTCAAAAATACAGATTCAATAGTCTCAAATGTTAGTTTTCTCAGAACCTTACAAAGTAATTTGTCTGAGCCAGCAGATAGAGTCTGCTTATCTTGAGCCCTTTTACCAGTACTTACTTTACCATTTCTACTCTGGAGATGGTTCTTTGCAAGAGATGATGGAAGCAAAGGGAAAAGCAAGCAGGGAGGGAGAAGTTAAGGATGCTGAACAGCAGGCAGAATAGGTGGCATTTAGGGTATAAGATCCAGAGCTGTAGAAGAAAAAAACAATACACACAAGAACACAACAGAGGAATGACATATACATTGCCTAATAGAACTGCATAGTGATATATGTTAAAGCTGAAAAACAGTGTTCAAATTCATGATTTTTCCTCTTACTTTTTAACTGAAAAAGCCAGTCTTCTTTTCAGACTACGTAAACTCATGGGCCTGTATTAAAACTGTTAAATATTAAGCTGGATTTTTCTATCCAGATTGAGTGATAAGAACAATCTGAAATTCAGCTAAACCTCACAGCAAGATGGATGTGGGAACTTTCTGTATTGTCCGAGAATTTTCATATGAATGACTTATAAGTGTATAGACCTTAACAACATGCAATAAGTAATTTTCCAAAAGAGTTTCTTAAAATGCATATCTGAAGAGTACTTATTAGATCAAAAAATGCAGCAAGACAAAAGTAAGTCAAATTTTCTGTTCTGATGACACCAGCTTTTGTAGCTAAAAAAGGACTTGCCCCAGTTCACTTTGACTCGCAGGCCTCCACTGTGGGCACACAGCTGTAAGTCAATATAGCTGCAGTTTTGTTTTCTCTGGGAATGCACATGGCAGCCTATTGAGGATCATTAGTAGCAAAACAAACATTTTTTGCAACAAGCACAACTCTCACAAAATGTTAGAAGGATGGTCCCATTTTCCTAATGTCCGCCAGAGCTCCTATGGTCTGAATGTTAATACACAGGAGCTTGTAATATCTCTTACTTTGGAATAACTGCTTTAATGACATCAAATACCACCATCGTAAAAAGGGCCAACATTTATTAAGGTGCATTATATAATAGGAACGGTGCTAAGTGCTTTACAAGCATTATCTAGTAAGTAAATTGATTATCCTAGTTTAATATATAAAAAAACAAACAAAAAAACCAGAGGCATATAGAGACTAGGGAATACCAAGAGGCAGAGACCTAGCCAAAGGAATAAAAACAAAAGTTGAGAGTTAAGAGAGTGGCCAAATGGAAAAACAGTTGTTAAAAAAGAAAAATGAAAGAGGAAAGGAGGAAGGAGGAAACTTAAAGAAAAACATATATAGGAAATGGATGGGCAGAAACCAATACAAAATACGTACTATAGATTTAAAAGAGGATTGATGATCACACACGTGTTCTTCCAGTGGCATATGAATATATGAAAGGAACGTACCAACTCTCTCAGGTCACTAGGGAGACACTGAATACTTACTACTCATTGGCTTAAAAGATTTAATGTATGTCTACTATTATGTTCTTTGATGTCTGTAAGAGAATGGCACTTGACATATACTAAGCGCTCAATACATTATTTTTTGCTAACATATGAATGAATGCATGCATGTCCACAAGTGCTTCTCTCAGGGAGCAGCATAAACATTTGAAGAGGACTTCCCTGGTGGTTCAAAGGTTGGGAATCTGCTTGCTAATTCAGGGGACAAGGGTTCACGCCCTGTTCCAGGAAGATTTCAGCTGCTGCTGGGTAACTGAGCCTATGTGCAACAACTGAGCCCACAAACCCTAGAGCTTGTGCTCTGCAAGAAGAGAAGCCACCACAACGAGAAGTCCGTGTACCACAACTCGAGAGGAGCCCCTGCTCCCAAAACTAGAGAGAGCCTGCACGCAGCAACAAAAACCAGTGCAGTCCAAAATAAACGAATAAATCAATAAAATATTTATTAAAAACTAAACATTTGATGAGAAAGATTTTATGAAATGCTTAAATACCACGTTTGTAAATAATGAGATTAGTTGACATTTATTGAATGCCTACTTTGTATGTGTCAGAAACTGTTCTATGGCTCATGGTGTGTACTAACTCATTCAGGCCTCACAGCAAACCAGTGATTCCCATATTACAGCAGAGAAAGTTGAAGTATACAGAGAGAAGAATATGAAGTTCCCAAACAATAAGTGGAAGAATGAGGACGTAAGCCATCATCAGGCCCCAGAATCCACAGTCTCTACCATTACATGCTTACACAGCAGTTAAGAGTTCACTGAAAATTTAGAGATCAGAGAATTTTAGCTGAAAGAAATAATAGAGATAATTTGCTATCTCACTTAACAAACTGCAAATTTGAGGCCCAGGGAGTCAGGATCTCTTACCCATAGCTTCAGGGTTAGTGGAAACACTAGGACTGGAACAGGAGGTGTTTCAAATTCTGTGTCCAGTTCTTTACTTCTGACACCAGACCATTTCCTACAAACTAGCTGAATAAAGTAAAACTCAAAAATGGAAGACTTGAGAGCTACTGCATGCATGCTCAGTTGCTTCAGTCAGGTCTGACTCATTGCAACACCATGGACTGGAGCCTGCCAGGCTTCTGTCCATGCAGTTCTCCAGGCAAGAACACTGATGTGGGTTGCCATGTCCTCCTCCAGGGGAACCAGGAATCAGACTTGCGTCTTTGTATCTCCTGCATTGGCAGCTGGTTTCTTTACTACTAGTGCCACCTAGGAAGCCCTAAGAAAGCTATTACTTATGTTATGAAATATGACTAATTATTTATGATTTTATTTATCACATGTGGTAGCAAAAAAGACACAGACAATAAAATGAGAACCAACTATAGAAGGGTTTTTTGAAGGAAATTAGATGCTCTCCCTGCCTTCCCAAAAGGAGAGCTCCTCCTTTGTCAGCAAGGACATGGGAGAACATTTTTGCAAAATGTTGCAAAAGCAAGGTAGAGTCATGGAAGATGGATGGGAGGCAGTTTATGAGGATGGAGAAGGGAGGTAATGAAAGAGGATTTATAGGAGATCTGGGAAAAGGGTTTTTAATGCAGGCTTCTGCATTAAACTGGATGTTGAAATAAACTTCTAGATCAATGGTAAACTGACTTTCTTTTAGACAAAATATTCAAAATAACTATGTAGTCAAAATCAGTGTTCACTTATAATAGACCTTCATAACAAACAAACAAGTCTACAAACAATAAATACTGGTGAGGGTGTAGAGAAGGTGGAATCCAGCTACACTGTTACTAAGAATGGAAATTGGTGCAGCCACTAGTGGGAAACAGTACACAGGTTCCTTATACAAATAAATAGAACTACAATATGACAAAGCAATCCCACTCCAGAAAAAAATCCTTAATTCAAAAAGAATCCATGGACCCTAATGTTCATAGCAGTACTGTTTACAATAGCCAGGACATGGAAGCAACTTAATGTCCATCAACAGATGAATAGATAAAGAAGATACGGTACATATATACAACAGAATGCTACTCAGTCATAAAAAAGAATGAAATAATGCCATTTGCAGCAACATGGATGAGCCTAGAGATTATCATACTAAGTCAGTCAGACAGAAAGACAAATATGTGATGTTGCTTATATGTGGAATCTAAAAAAAAAAAAAAAAAGGTATAAAGAACTTATTCACAAAACAGAAACAGAGTTACAGATATAGAAAACAAACCTATAGTTACCAGGAGGGAAAAGGGCACGGGGATAAATTGGGAGATTGGAATAGACACATACCCACTACTATATGTATCAACCACACTTTCCACTGTGCTTTGATGTTGCAGTCCATCTGGAACGGTACATAAAATCATTTACCACTTTGGCTGGGTTTCTGCTTATGTACTGAAACATAACATTTTGGGCCTAGATTAATTTTTTTCATTTTTGTATTCTATTTTTTAAGCTGGAATTGATCAGTTAATACATGCAAAATGTTTTAGAGACAAATGGTTCTAAAATGCTTAAAATAAAAATTTGCAGTTTCTTACATCCTGCAAAATGCCCTCTTTCTCAAGGTAAGTATTTTCAACTGTTTAAGATGAGTACTCGGTATAAAAAAACACCCCCCTACCATGACATAACATCATACAATTTTATTTAAAACTCAATATTAAAACAAAAAAACCCCTAAGATCATGGCATCTGGTCCTATCACTTCATGGCAAACAGAAGGGGAAAAAAGTAGAAACAGTGACAGATTTTATTTTCTTGGTCTTCAAAATCACTGCAGATGATGACTGCAGCCACGAAATTAAAAGACACTTGTTCCTTGGAAGGAAAGCTATGATGAGCCAAGCCAGTGTATTAAAAAGCAGAGACATCACTTTGCAGACAAAGGTCCATATAGTCAAAGTTATGGTTTTTCCAGTAGTCATGTACCAATGTGAGAGTTGGACCATAAAGAAGACTAAGTGCTAAAGAACTGATGCTTTCCAACTGTGGTGTTGGAAGAGACTCTTGAGAGTCCCTTGGACAGCAAGGAGATCAAACCAGTCAATCCTAAAGGATATCAACCCTGAATATTCATTGGAAGGATTGATGCTGAAGTTAAAGCTCCAATACATTGGCCACCTGACGTGAAGAGCCAACTCATTGGAAAAGCCAACTCATTGGGAAAAACTGAAGGCAAAAGGAGAAGGGAGCAGCAAAGGATGAGATGGTTGGGTGGCATAATCTACTCAATGGACACGAATTTGAGCCAACTTCGGGAGATAGTGAGGGCTTCCTTCATAGCTCAGTTGGTAAAGAATCCACTTGCAATGCAGGAAACTCTGGTTCAATTTCTGGGTCGGGAAGATCCGCTGCAGAAGGAATAAGCTACCCATTCCAATATTCTTGGGCTTCCCTTGTGGCTCAGCTGGTAAAGAATGCCCCTGCAATGCAGGAGACCTGGGTTTGATCCCTGGGCTGGGAAAAAATCCCTGGAGAAGGGGAAGGCTACCCACTCCAGTATTCTGGCCTAGAGAATTCCATGGACTGTATAGTCCACAGGGTGGCAAAGAGTCGGACACGACTGAGAAATTTTCACTTCACTTCACTTCAGGAGATAGTGAAGGACAAGCAAGCTTGGCGTGCTGCAGTCCCTGGGTTCACAAAGAGTTGGACACGACTTAGCAACAAAACAACAATTTATTTTTTAAAGATTTTTTTAAAGTGAACCATTTTTAAAGTCTTTATTGAATCTGTTATAATATTGCTTCTGTTTTATGTTTTGGTTTTTGGGCTGTAAGGCATGTAGGATCTTAGCTCCCCAACCAGGGACTGAACCTGCGTCCCTTGCATTGGAAGGAGAAGTTATAATCATTGGACCACCAGGAAGTCCCAGCCTCATACCATTTTAGAACACTGAAGTCAGAAAGATTCTACAAGTGTCTAGAAAGAAAAAAAAGAACATATTATATACAGACTGCTGATTAAGATATTTTGATTCAATTACTTTGTACAAAGATAAAAAGGGAGGTGGTAGAAGTGCGTATGTTCTTTGATGTATATGGTCAAACATTAGAATTAAGCCAGCAGCTCTTGCCATTTTAGACTTTCATCTTGAATAAAGTACCAATGATTTGGGTGTGAAGACCAGAGTTCAGGAGTCAGGGCCTTATTCTTACCTTCAATATGGTAGGAATTTAGTGCTTTTATTACACTTTAAATGATGGAAATCTGCATTTTTTCCTTCCCGCGGTATATCAGGTTTAAATGAAGTAGGCTTGCATTGACCTGTCATGGTGAACGTGGCTTTGTGCCACTGCTCAGCTGTGGAGTTTCCACACTTTGCATTTTCAAACTTCTCATCACATAAGCACTAATCCACAGTGGACATAATGGGAGCATCTTAGCTCTGATACTGGAGTGAGGTAGGATCCACAGGTAAGCCCTGTGGATCAACACCCACATCCCAGAGTGAATGAATTAGCTTCCGCTTGGCCAATGGTAAAGAACCCGCCTGCCAATGCAGGGAGATGTGGGTTTAATCCCTGGGTGGGGAGGAACTCCTCGAGAAGGAAATGGCAACCCACTTGAGTATTCTTACCTGGGAAATCCCACGGACAGAGGAGCCTAGCAGGCTATTATCCATGGGGGTCGCAGAGTTGGATATGACTTAGCAACTAAACAATAACAGCATATATAAGAGAGATAACTAATAAGGACCTACTGTTATAGCACAGGGAACTTTACTCAATATTCTATAATGAACTATACAGGAAAAGAATCTATAAAAGACTGGACATATGTATATGTATAGCTGATTCACTTGTATAGCAGAAACTAACACAACACTGTAAATCCATGATACTCCAATAAAGCAAACAACAACAACAAAAAACTCAGACCACACGTCCACACGTGAAATGAACAGATTTGGCACAGCTCATGCATTTCTTTTGGCTGTGTCTAAATGACAGCACATGCTGCCACTAGATGTGGCTGTGACGATCAATACCAAGTGTGAAGATGGACAAAATGAATGGAGATAGCTGCACTCCACTTGCCTTGTCTCATATATCACTGGTCTGATTTACTCTAGTTTTTATAATACCCCTAAGCCAGGGCCAAGTGGTCCTGAACTTTATGACTCAGAGAGGCTTCAGCCAGGGGAAGGAGGCAGATGAACCCTAATAAAGGCTATTCCTCATGTGACTGTACTTAGCCCACAAACCCTCCTGCCATCACCAAGGCAGAGGCTGTAGGATTCTATACTCAGGCTGAATTTGGGCAGTTTTTTCTTCTCTAACCCAAGCCCCACCATTGATGTCTATTTTAAACAGGTTTGTCCTCAACAACACGTGTGGATTTATTAGATACAAGCAGGTAGGAGAAGAAAAACATACAATGTGATTCTTGGGTCTGAAGTAGATGGAATCTAGCTACTGAACCTCTCTAGGGCAGTGCCACCCAAAGTCTGACAGGATTACTAGAAGCGAGAAAAGTATAGATGAGGTGAGGAGGAACGCTGTCTTTATCAGCTTTTAAGAACTGGTAAACAGACTATGCTAAAGCCTTTGACTGTGTGGATCACAACAAACTGTGGAAAATTCTTAAAGAGATGGAAATACCAGACCATCTGACCTGCCTTTTGCGAAATCTGTATGCAGGTCAGGAAGCAACAGTTAGAACTGGACATGGAACAACAGACTGGTTCCAAATAGGAAAAGGAGTACATCAAGGCTGTATATTGTCATCCTGCTTATTTAACTTCTATGCAGAGTACATCATGAGAAACACTTGACTGGAGGAAGCACAAGCTGGAATCAAGATTGCCAGGAGAAATATCAATAACCTCAGATATGCAGATGACACCACCCTTATGGCAGAAAGTGAAGAGGAACTAAAGAGCCTCTTGATGAAAATGAAACAGGAGAGTGAAAAAGTTGGCTTAAAACCCAGCACTCATAAAACTAAGATCATGGCATCTGGTCCCATCACTTCATGGCAAATAGATGGGGAAACAGTGGAAACAGTGACAAACCTTAATTTTTTGGGCTCCAAAATCACTGCAGATGGTGACTGCAGCCATGAAATTAAAAGATGCTTGCTCCTTGGAAGAAAAGCTATGACCAACCTAGATAGCATATTAAAAAGCAGAGATATTACTTTGCCAACAAAGGTCCATCTAGTCAAAGCTATGGTTTTTCCAGTAGTCATGTATGGATGTGAGAGTTGGACTATAAGAAATGCTGAGTGCCGAAGAACTGATGCTTTTGAACTGTGGTGTTGGAAAAGACTCTTGAGAGTCCCTTGGACTGCAAGGAGATCAAACCAGTCTATTCTAAAGGAGATCAGTCCTCGGTGTTCATTGGAAGGACTGATGCTGAAGCTGAAACTCCAATACTTTGGCCACCTGATGTGAAGAACTGACTCATTGGGAAAGACTCTGATGCTGCAAAGATTGAAGGCAAGAGGAGAAGGGGACAACAGAGGAAGAGATGGTTGGGTGGCTTCACTGACTCCATGAACATGAGTTTGAGCAAACTCCCGGAGTTGGTGATGGACAGGGAGGCCTGGGCGTGCTGCAGTCCATGGGGCTGCAAAGAGTCAGACACAACTGAGCGACTGAACTGAACTGAACTGGAACAGACTATGCCATTTTATGGTCATGTGGTTTTACTTTTCGGTATAAAAAGGTCGACAATTAATACAACAAGTAAATCACTACTGCATAATTAAATTTCACCTTATGACCTAGGAAAATACAAATGAGCTAGCTACATTTTTTTAGAGTGCTTAGACTTTTATCCTTAAAATTCCTATGGCGAGTTGCTAAAACAGTCCTAACTCAGTTTTGATTATGTAACTAACTACAGATAATTTCCCTTAATGTTTCAGTAAAGACTCACCCCCAAACAGTGGTTTCTGGAGCTATGCTATTGGGTGTTGCCACTAAGAAGGAATAGCCAATGTTTTCATTAAAAGATGTCAGTAGGTATCCTTTTTGCTGTTGTTTAGTCGCTGAGTCATGTCTGATCCTTTGTGACCCCATGACTGTAGCCCACCAGGTTCCTCTGTCCTTGGAATTCTCCAGGTAAAAATACTGGAGTGGGTTGCCATTTCCTTCTCCAGGGGATCTTCCTGTCCCAGGGATCAAACCTGTGTCTCCTGCATTGGCAGATGGATTATTCACCATAGCAGATATTGATTTTGATATGTACTCTGATAATCACTTCAATATCTTTGAAACTTAAAAGTACCAGAGAGCAAGAAGTAATCATTGAGTAAATCACATCAATAAATTTAACCAAGAGTCTTTAAGAAAACTGGAAATCTATGCCAATATTATTTTTCTAGTTCCCCAGTAGAGGGCAACTTCTACACATTTTAACAGTCAAAAAAAAAAAAAAAAAATCTATGCACACTGCATCAGTAAGAACCACTGTACATTTAAATAATACGATTTATGTCTATGAATGGATTTTCACTAACAGGTAGCTATAAAATGTCATGAAATTTTAAGTATGTAATTAGAAATTGAATATACTTAATAATGAGTAATTAGCATTTTATGATTAATATAAGTGTTATTGCAGGAAGTAGTAACCATTTGGGTAACTTTAAAGTAGCAACCATTTAGGTCACTATGATAGATAGTATGAAATATAAACTGTAAGTGATGAGAGTTCTGTTCTTTAGTAAACATTTTGATTGAATTTCATTATGACTGAGTTCCAAATATAGCTAACATGAATGCATAAAATCTATTTAAGAATAGGCAAAAAAAAAAAGCCATAGGCATCTCAAAATATAATTAACTACCTTTGTTATTATAAACTTTGAAGCAATAATTATAAATGTTCATGTTTTAAATGGTGTCAGATAGAAGTATGCAACTAAACATGTATATGTATATATTTGCAAGCAGTAAAACTCTATTATAACATAGCTTATTACTATTAGACATTTGGACATAATGTGTTATGTTCTCACTCATTCACTTACTCAGCATTTATTTACTGAGCACTTACTATGTCCCATAGACCATTCTAGAAGTCAAAGATACAGTGTGATTAATCTGACAGAATTTCTTGCCTTCTTGGAGCTTATATCCCTGCTAATAAAAAAATATATCATGAAGCCTTCTGAAAAGATAAGCTTATAAGATAGATACTTACAATGTCTCATAACACTAAGTTTATTTTTCTAATTAAAAAATTATACTTGTTTTTAATTTAGAAAAATATTACAAGGAAAAATTAAATGCTTCATGATCTTAATATTCAAAAAACCCTTGCTGACCTTAAATAAAGCAATAAATAAACAATTTTGATTGGAAAAATGTTAATTATATGGAAAAGTGGAATTTTCTAGCACTCTACTCTTCCCAGAGATGTTAAGAGTTTCTTGTGACTCTTTCCAGAAAAGAAAATAATATACCAGTATTTATCCATCCTTCTTCCTTCATCCTTCATACAGTCTTCTTAAATTATTCAAACTTACACTTTTGAGACAGTTATATTTTACACAGTATTCTGCACATAGTTTTATTTTTTCCTGTTTCACTATGTTTCTTGAGGTGCTTTTCATAAAATAATATATAAGGTATCTCCTTTTATTTGACTCATTTTATTTTTTAATATAGAAGTATTTTATAATATTCTACCTCCAAAATCCTCATAATTCTAGTTTTAAAAGTGGTTATATAATTTTGTCTTGAATTGGTAAGAGCTGTGGAATATGTCATTAATTGGTGTGTTTTAATTTAGGAAGACCAGGAATTCACAGACTTCAAAAAGAAACCTGGAAAAATTACCTTTCCTATAGAGCAGTACATTTAAAAAAAGGAATCACCATCTGCTTCGGATAAAAAACTTATCAATAACTTCATCAGATCACATATAATATAAGTGTGTCTTTGGTTGTGAATTAGAAATGATTATTTTTTTCTAGTCAATTTTTATAATGGTTTTGTGTTATACAATCATTTTTCATGTCCCATTTAAAATTCTTCAAGTAAACATGTAAGACTTACTTTATCTTATCTTACTTATACTACTGCTTTAAACCATGTATTTATTTCAGTGTCAGATTTGATATTAAAATGTGATCATAAGAATTTTTTACTTTATAAAAATATTACGCAAAATAAAATACAGGGCGCTAGGTGGTGCTGTGGCACCTTCCAGATAAACCAACATTGTAAAGTTCTGCACTTCGTAAGTTAGTTGTGTGGCTGATCCTATATATTTAAACATATATTACATATTTTTCTAGATAAATTAGTGACATACAAATAATAAAAATAACATAAAAGTAAAGGTTTGATAGATGACCTCCTTCAGAAAGACTCAACTCCCTTTCACAGAACATGTTTTCATAGTAACATGCTCTAGCTTCTATGTTGAGCTATTTAAAATATCTCTGTATTATAAATGTCATTTTGAGGCATGCTTCTTAATCAGCTATTATTTTTCACTTATGTCTAATGTTATGTTTTCATATGAATCCAAGAATTTAAAAATCAGCAATTACATATTCTTAAATAATTTTCTATTAGGCGATTTCTTATCGCCTAATAGTACATATTGTGTTCTTGGGTTCTACAATATTTTCCTATCCCCCTAGATGTGACTGATTGTAGAGCTGTTAATTCAAATACCGACAGTGGCGTGGACCCACAAGGTAAACGTCTGAATCAGGTCACTTTTAAGGTAATAATGAGTGAGGGCAACCTAGAGAAAAACAGTATATGCATTCAAATCCAGATGAAAGCAAAACCAACACATATACACAGCCAGACATCCTGCTATGCAGGCCAAAGAAAGCACATCTGGGTTCGGTATGAAGCCTGTGGGCCACTTATTCATGATCTCCAACGAAGCCCAACACATCCCTAACCATCAATCTATGAATGACACAATTTACAAGAAAAGCCAGGAACTTCAGTTCAAATGAAGGTGTGCAAATGGGTTTTAAGCTGTCCTCCTAGACTGTTAACATCATTTATGTATGTCCCTCGTTAAAGAACAGAAGTTACTAACGATTCAGCAGATAAACTCTAGTGGTCAAGAGACTTAAATTCTCCACAATGAGTTACTGGTTCAAGAAAAACATAAGATTTAGTGGTCTTCCTCCATCAGCAGGGTCTTCTCCTCCTGCAGCCACTTGTATGCCTGGGGGCTGGGTGGTGGGGTGATATGAAACATTTAATATTGAATGGATAGACATATATGATAAACCTACATTTTGAAAGGGCATTTGGTAATGGCGGAACTTATGGTACAAGGTGTGATTAAAGGAAATAATAAATTTTTGACAAATGCAACAAAATTCATCTAAAGGAATGCAGTCCTTTGAGTTTGTCATGAGAAGCGCCAAACTCATCTGAAATGATGTATCATTCCAAATATGTTTAGCTGTCTTCAGAAAGAATTTATGTGCCTCCAAAGAAAATAATATAAAATCACGTGGTTTCTGAACTAGAAGAGACCACAGAGATGAAAAATCCTCTTGTTACTTTAGCTACTCATTACAAATCAGTTCTTGAAAGATAAAACTGGTGAAGCTGTGGTCTCCAGGTGAGGTGGTACTGTAGAAAGTTAAGTGACCTGATGCTCAGAGGAAGTCGAGAGGCAATCACAATTTGCTTTGTATGGGGAATAAGCCTTACACCTGAAACAGAGGCAAAACCAGCACGTTTCAGGTATTTCAAGTACTGTCTAAACATCCACAAGAGTCTCTAATAACACTAAAAATCATCTGGAATTTTTAGAGAATTTAATACAGGCAAACACAGATATATGGAAGAGGTGATGAAAGGCAGAAGCAGATTAGAGCCGCACTGCTGAATTTTTTTAATTCACTTTTTAGATTGCCTGAAATGCCATCTCAGATGAGCATTTTTTTTTCTTTTTTGAGCATTCTTGATTTAATAAGTATCTTGGGTTTTTTAAATTGCATATCTTCTTCTAGAGCCGCAGTTCCTACAGTGTGGTCTAGGGATCCTGGGGTCCCTAAGACCATTTTGGGGGGACAGTGAGACAAAAAACTACTTTCTACTAAATAAGACACTATTTGCCTTTTTCACCTTCCTTCTTTCACAGTTGCATACTGAAGTTTTCCAGAGGCTACCCAACATGTGATATTGGAAGATTTTACACAGAAACAGATATGAGACCATGGCTGTCCTGTGCTAAGCCAGACATTAAAGAGATTTGCAAAATGTTAAACAATGGTATTCTTCTCATTAACTTTTTTTTGTTTTGGAAAATAAAGTCACTTTTCATAAAAATATGTATGTTTACATATCACAGGCATTTATTGTTATTTTTAAATGAATTAATTTCCCAGCTTTAATTTCAAACATGATAAATACAGATAGATACAATGAAATGAAAGCTCCTTGTGGTTTTCAACAAATTTTAAGAATGTAAAAGGGTCCTAAAAGTTTGAGAATGCTATAATTGAGGTAAGCTATTCCCATCTTGAAAGGGTTAGTCACTCAGTCAGTGTCTGACTCTCTGCGACCCCATGGACTGTAGCCCACCAGGCTCCTCTATCCATGGAATTCTCCAGGCAAGAATACCCATAGTAGGTAGCCATTTCCTTTTCCAGGGGATATTCCCCACCCAGGGATCGAACCCAGGTTACCTGCACTGCATGCAGATTCTTTACCATCTAAGCCAACAGGGAAGCCCCTACTCATATCTTAGTCTAAATCGATTCTATTCGGGGGCTTTCCTATGAACCCTACTATGAATATAAAACATCTATCAGAATGACTTCCCTCGTGGCTCAGATGGTAAAGCGTCTGCCTACAATGTGGGAGAGCTGGGTTTAACCCCTGGGTTGGGAAGATCTCCTGGAGAAGGAAATGACAACCCACTCCAGTACTATTGCCTGGAAAATCCCATGGATGGAGGAGCCTGGTGGGTGACAGTCCATGGGGTCGCAAAGAGTCGGATACGACTGAGCAACTTCACTTCACCAGAATGACCTTTGTTGTAAATCAGGGAGGTTAGAGCATTTGGGGGCAGGTATCTCTCCTCTGGGCAAGGTAGGTCTGTCAAGCTTGATACAGGGGGTCAATAGAGGTAGGAGAGCTAGGGGGCCAGGTGAAATGACTCAGATGGGAGAGGGAGCAGAGAGGGAGTCAGGAGGGCACAAGGGCAAGTATTTGGATTTCAAAATGTGGCCTGGGACCAATGCTACGTCTAGAAAGTGGTCGTTGTTCTCGACCTTTGCTTAACTCTTAGACTTTGGGAGATTCCAATCCAGCCTCCACAATGAAATGCAATCCTTCATGGGTTTCCAACTTGTCTTTAAAAACCAGTAGTGGCCTGCAACATCCTGTATGATCTATTTCAGCCTACATCTCCATCTCTGCTCATTCTCCACCAGGCTCTCCATGCTCCAGTCCTGGGTCCAGTCATTTCCTTGACTGAGCTATGTTCCCTTCTACCTGCAGAGTTTGAATTCCCTGAGTCATCAAGGACGTCTTCCTGCCAACATCAATTTCCCCTGAACATGCACTCTCAGGGTATCAAGGATCTCCATTGTAGCATTTACCACTGTCAAAACTTTACTGGTATTTGTATGATTTTTAAACTATTTTCTGTGTGTCTTCCTCTAGGCTATAAGCTTTGTGAGGAACAGGATCAGTCTTAATTTTACTACATCTTGTATTTCCTATACCTTGTAACATCCCCAGGGCATAGTTCAGTTCACTCACTCAGTCAGGTCCAACTCTGTGACCCTATGGACTGCAGCACACCAGGCCTCCCTGTCTATCACCAGCTCCTAGGGCTTGCTCAAACTCATGTCCATCAAGTCAGTGATGCCATCCAACCATCTCGTCCTCTGTTGTCCCCTTCTCCTCCTGCCTTCAGTATTTCCCAGCATCAGGGTCTTTACCAAGGAGTCAGTTCTTTGCATCAGGTGGGCAAAGTATTGGAGTTTCAGCTTCAGCATCAATGCTTCTGATGAAAATTCAGGACTGACTTCTTTTTGGATGAACTGGTTGGATCTCCTTGATGTACAAGGGACTCTCAAGAGTCTCCTCCAACACCACAGTTCAAAAGCATCAATTCTTTGGCAATCAGCCTTCTTTATAGTCCAACTCTCACATCCATACATGACTACTGGAAAAACCATAGCTTTGACTAGATGGACCTTTGTTGGCAAAGTAATGTCTCTGCTTTTTAATATGCTGTCTAGGTTGATCATAGCTTTTCTTCCAAGGAGCAAGCATCTTTTAATTTCATGGCTGCAGTCACCATCTGCAGTGATTTTGGAGCTCTAGAAAAGAAAGTCTGCCACTGTTTCCATTGTTTCCCCATCTATTTGCCATGAAGTGATGGGACCAGATGCCATGATCTTAGTTTTCTGAATGTTGAGCTTTAAGCCAACTTTTTCACTCTCTTCTTTCACTTTCATCAAGAGGCTTTTTAGTTCCTCTTCACTTTCTACCATAAGGGTGGTGTCATCTGCATATCTGAGGTTATTGATATTTCTCCTGGCAATCTTGATTCTAGTTGTGCTTCATCCAGCCTGGCATTTGATGTACTCTGCATATAAGTTAAATAAACAGGGTGACAATATACAGCCTTGATGTACTCCTTTCCTGATTTGGAACCAGTCTGTTGTTCCATGTCCAGTTCTAACTGTTGCTTCTTGACCTGCATACAGATTTTTCAGGAGGCAGGTCAGGTGGTCTAGTATTCTCATCTCTTTCAGAATTTTCCACGTTTGTCATGATCCACACAGTCAAAGTCTTTAGCACAGTCAATGAAGCAAAAGTAGATATTTTTCTTTAGCTCTCTTGCTTTTTTGATGATCCAACAGATGTTGGCAATTTGATCTCTGGTTCCTCTGCCTTTTCTAAGTCCAGCTTGAACATCTGGAAGTTCACAGTTCACTTATTGTTGAAGCCTCACTTGGAGAATTTTGAGAATTACTTTGCTAGCATGTGACATAAGTGCAATTGTGCAGAAGTTTGAACATTCTTTGGCATTGCCTTTCTTTGGGAGTGGAATGAAAACTGATCTTTTCCAGTCCCGTGGCCACTGCTGAGTCTTCCAAATTTGCTGGCATATTGAGTGCAGCACTTTCACAGCATCATCATTTGAAATAGCTCAACTGGAATTCCATCACCTCCACTAACTTTATTCGTAGTTTCCTAAGGCCCACTTGACTTTGCATTCCAGGATGTCTGGCTCTAGGTGAGTGATCACACCATTGTGATTATCTGGGTCATGAAGATCTTTTTTGTACAGTTTTTCTGTGTATTCTTGCCACCTGTTCTTAATATCTTCTGCTTCTGTTAGGTCCATACCATTTCTGTCCTTTATTGTGCCCATCTTTGAATGAAATGTTCCCTTGGTATCTCTAATTTTCTTGAAGAGATCCCTAGTCTTTCCCATTCTATTGTTTTCCTCTATTTATTTGCATTGATCACTGAAGAAGGTTTTCTTGCTATTCTTTGGAGTTAACTGCATTCTTTGGAATTGAACTGCATTCAAATGGGTACAATTTCCTTTTCTCCTTTGCCTTTTGCTACTGTTCTTTTCTCAGCTATTTGTAAGGCCTCCTCAGACAACCATTTTGCCTTTTTGCATTTTGTTTCCTTGGGGATTGTTTTGATCACTGCCTCCTGTACAATGTTACCAACCTCCGTCCATAGTTTTTCAGGTACTCTGTCTATCAGATCTAATCCCTTGAATCTGTTTGTCGCTTCTGCTGTATAATCATAAGGGATTTGATTTAGGTCATACCTGAATGGTGTAGCTGTTTTCCCTACTTTCTTCAACTTAAGTATGAATTTGGCAATAAGGAGTTCATGGTCCGAGCCACAGTCAGCTCCTGGTCTTGTTTTTGCTGACTGTATAGAGCTTCTCTATCTTTGGCTACAAAGAATACAATCAATCTGACTTTGGTGTTGACCACCTGGTGATGTCCATGTATAGAGTCATCTCTTGTGTTGCTGGAAGAGGGTGATGCTATGACCAGTGCGTTCTCTTGGCAAAACTATGTTAGCCTTTGCCCTGCTTCATTCCGTACTCCAAGGCCAAATTTGCCTGTTACTCCAGGTGTTTCTTGACTTCCTACTTCTGCATTCCAGTACCCTATAATGAAAAGGACATCTTTTTGGGGTGTTAGTTCTAAAAGGTCTTGTAGGTCTTCATAGCACCGTTCAACTTCAGCTTCTTCAGCATTACTGGTCAGGGCATAGACTTGGATTACTGTGATATTGAATGGTTTGCCTTGGAAATGAACAGAGATCATTCTGTCATTTTTGAGATTGCATCCAAGTACTGCATTTTGGACTTTTTTGTTGACTATGAGGGCTACTTCATTTCTTCTATGGATTCTTGCCCACAGTAGTAGATATAATGGTCATCTGAGTTAAATTCACCCATTTCAGTCCATTTTAGTTCACTGATTCCTAAAATGTCTACGTTCACTCTTGCCATCTCCTGTTTGACCACTTCCAATTTGCCTTGATTCATGGACCTAACATTCCAGGTTCCTATGCAGTATTGTTCTTTACAGCGTCAAACTTTACTTCTGTCACCAGTCACATCCACAGCTGGGTGTTGTCTTTGCTTTGGCTCCATCTCTTCATTCTTTCTGGAGTTATTTCTCCTCTGATCTCCAGTAGCATATTGGGCACCTACCGACCTGGGGAGTTCATCTTTCAGTGTCCTATCTTTTTGCCTTCTCATACTGTTCATGGGGTCCTCAAGGGAAGTATACTGAATTGGTTTGCCATTCCCTTCTCCAGTGGACCACGTTCTGTCATGACATAGTAGGAGTGCAATTAATATTTTTGAATGGAGGAATAAATAATTTCTTGCTTCTGTGACTGATGAATTATAGTAATAATAATAGTATTTGTTGAGCACAGACACTGTTCTAGGTACTTTGCCAGAGTCATATAGTTCTGAAAACAAACCAAATGATTACCCCCACTTATTGAAGAAGAAATCAAGGGACACAGAAAGTAAAACAGTAATTTTTGAGGTTAAGATATAAACTCAAACAGTTTAATTCTAGAGCCTATAATACAAAGACAGTAATTTGTGAGCTTAATCTTCACTTATAAGCTTGGTACTCAAAACTATTTCTCAGAGAAATCAACAAAAGATTTACAAAGTTTAGGAAGCCAGAGAGCAATTGATGAGTGACCCTAATGGAGAACTGTGGAATATGTTCTGGAATAAAAGGTGTTTAAAAAAACAACAGAAAGTCTTTTTTGTATTGTAGCTTTAGTAGCTTTCTAGTTTTCACTGATTAAAAGAGAAATAGACATCTGTACATTCTGTGTTTCAAAAGCATAAGGGCAGTCCAAGATATGATGACAAAAATGATATTCTGTTTTAGATATCTAGAACTAGATAGTATACAAGTTAAGATTTAGAAAAAAATAAAAAACTTTGCTCTTTAAGAAATTATATTTTTTAAAAATGAAATGGACCCAGACAAAGCAATGAGCCTAAACTCTCGAAATTAAATAGATACCTCCTCTCCAGTGTGGCTTTATAAAAAATTTTCAATGTGTTTATTTCATAACAAACACAGGTTTTATTTATATTAACCTGGCCATTTGAAATTACAAGCTAGTCTTATGAGTCTTTAAAGACAAAACATAGTTGTAGTTCGAATCTATTTTTTTTCTGTTATCACAGCATTCTTAAGAATAAATATTACATAAGTAAAACTAAGTGTAAATCTAGGAATATTACAGATTCTGACAATTTATCTTCTAAAACCTAATACTCTGTATCACCACTTTTATGTTTAAGTTCAATTTTATATTGTCAGTATCTCTGTAGTTCTGTTCAACAAATTCAGCTATCAGACACAATTCTATGGCAGGCATATCTTAGAAGCTGGGGAAACAATGTGAGAGGTGGCCTGGTCTCTACCAAATAAGATATGATGTCCAGTTGTGGCAAAGTAAAAAGGTAGAGGCCAAGTATTGGGAGAGAAAGGACTGCTCACCTAATCTAACTGAATGAGGAATTCTCAAAAAGGTGACACCTAAACTGAGGCCAGAATGATGAGTAGGAAGAGTCAAGAGAAGGTGGAGGTGGAAGGTTCTGGAAATGATCTGGGCAGTGAGGGGAGAGCATATGCACAAAGGACTAAACCCAAGGAAGTGAGCTCATGGTGTTTAGAGGGAACAAAGGACAGACAGGATGAACAGGATGTAACCAATACCTCTCTGGAGGCAAGAACCTCACAGATTGCTCATGAAAAGATGACCAGTAGCGGGACTTCCCTGGTGGTCCAGTGGTTAAGAATCCTCTTTCCAATGCAGGGAACGCAGATTCAATCTCTGGTCGGGGAACTAAGATCCCGCAAGCCACAACTAGAGAAGCCCCCACGCCACAACTAGAAAGACCCAAGGCTGCAACCAAGATCCTGCATGCCATAACTAAGACCCATGCAACTAAGACCCGACGCAACCAAAAACAAATAACTTTTCACAAAGGCGACCAGTATCTACTAGCCTTCCCACCTTCTAGTAAAGAATCAGAAAGGGCAACTAGATTAAGGGATGACCTCAGAAAGTGCCATCTGGAATTTTAACTTTCCTTAGAACTAAACTTAAAAATATATACACATTACCAAAATGGCAGCCAAACCAAACATTTCCAGGGCTGCTAGGTTGAGAGATGGTTGGAGTGGAGAGGAGGGTAATAAAGTTAGGATATTAAGACTGTCAGAATCTTCTGTTGCTGGCAAATGCTTTGTTCTCTGAAGAATATTTATTATTATGGTAAACTTACTCCTTCTGGAATTTTTGTTACTTGGCCAGGAGTTATTTCTATTCAAAAATGGAAAATTCAAAGACCTAAGACCCCTCGCAGTATGGTAATCTATATGGCTTGTGTACTGGTGCTGTCTGCGGGCCCCACGCCATCAATTATGTATAGAAATGTACAGCTACAGCAGGAGCCAGTGTCGTGGGCCTGTCAGGGTTTTCTTAAGAGGAACAAAAACATCTCACCGTGTCTTCTTTAAGAAAACACACGCTAGGTGAAAAGAGGAAGATCTTTGAGAGTAAATATGAGTAATCCTCAATATATAAATTGACTTCTTGTAATAACTGGAAAATGAATTTTTAAAAAGTACTTGAAACCAGAAATACGAGCAGAGGGGGAAAAAACCCTCAAAAATAGATATATGATAGGGTGAGATTAGTTCCTCAAAGCCACGTACTTTAGAATATGCAGCATTCATTCTTTATTTATTTGAGGAAAAATAACTAAATGGGGGTCACCCAGCTCTGGCCTCTCTGAACCAAATTCAAAGGATTCAATTTTACAACAAGGAGTAGTCACGTTATTTGAAATAAAATGTCTTGTAATCCCCAAACCTGGCTGACTTCTGAGGTGTGAGTTTTCATTCTAAATAAATGAAGCATATTTAGACACTGACGGGACAGTACAAGGACTATGACTGAGAATGCAATCCAGGATATCATATGGCATTTCCCCTATTATCCAAAATACAAAAGCTTTCCCTGGGATTTCAATAAATGTAGTTCTACACATGGCTGCAGAAATTTAGTTATTCTCCCTTTCTCTAGCGGATAGCTGAGGTAGCAGCTGGTATGTTTTGAATTTAAAACATGAAAAAGAATTCTCTTGATCTCTCTCAGTACCCACATAAATATGCTCAAGAAAATTTGGAGAAATTATTTACTTGGAGTAAAATGACTTTATTTCCTTCCCTGTAAGGCATCTGACAAGCTTTTAAACATCTAAGAGTGAGAGTTGTGCTTTCAAAAAGCATACAAATTTCTTCTGCAGGAAACTCTAGTGCATAAAAATGTATCATTTACATTTAAGTAGATTTAAAAGCACACACTTGAATGTATATCTTTGTTCTTCAACACTTTTTAGGTAGAATTTTTAATGCCTGATTTTCTAAAATAATTTAAGTGACAATATTGTGAAGAAGCCAGACAAAGATATCATAATTTTATATTATTTTAAAGAGTCTGTAACAGTTTCATTTTGTCATTCTTGTAGAGGTTAGATCAAATGTCATATTATTCAGTCATTCTATAAAATTGAAAGCATGTTTAAAAATCAATGCTAAGTCATTAGGGAATGCCTGAAACAGATAAGAACCCAATCAATTTCCTTATTTCTTAGATTTAAAATGGAAATAATTTGCTGATCATTCACAGAAGCTGTAATTTAGCAAGACAGATTCCTATAAATGCTGAAATATCTGATTTTCTTAGCTCTTATTCTCTTAACAAGTGATCTCTGCCAGTTTGAAAGTGAAAAATTCCAACATATTTAAATACATGACAATTCATACGACATGTGATCTAAAACACATGACTTGACACATCAAGTTAACTGCTTGTTACTAACATAGTCTCTTAAAAAAGACAAAGCTACAGTTCCACCATGATTATGCTTTAACTTATTGACTTCCATATTTTGGCTTATGTGCAATTAATTGAAGATACTGCAAATTCAGTGAGAAATGGAATGGAGACTATTTTTAAAATATCTTTCACTGTGAATTTTTAGGTTCATGTTTTATTACACACATGAAATGTGAAAAGAATTATCAGTTACTGGTCTATTATGTGACAGGTGATTTACATAATTATCTCAATCCTCAAAAAGTTATTATGGACTATTATTGCTTCAATTGTAATAACAATTACATAACTTGTCTAGGGGTCACATGGCTACTGACAGCCCCTCATGTTATATATCACTCAACTGCATCCGACTTCCTCCTCCTTTTTTTTTTTTTTACTTCCTCCTTCTTGAAACACTTTGGTCTTTGGTTTGTGGAATATTGCTTCTCTTCTACCTTCTTCTTCTTCCTCCTTTACTTAATTCATGTCTTTTAGAAGACATTCTCTGAACACCCACTAAATACATTGTGTTATCAACACTTGATTTATATTTAGTTATCTGCCTATTATTTGTTACTCCTACTATTCACTTATCCCCGACTCCCCAGTGAAGGTCCCCAAGGTGGGGACCTTGTCTATTCTGCCTATATTTGCAGTGCCTACAAAGGTGTCTGGCACAAAGGAAGCCCTCAATAAATAGGCTGACTGAATGCATGCCTAGAACTGTGAAGCTGGGATTCAAATCCAGGCCTTTCTAAACTCTAGTGCTATGATTATTTTACCTCACCTGGTTTAATTTCAAATATAGAGCACCTTTATTAAAAGTTTCTGAGTAGTAAACTCCAAGGACACAATACATCTTAATAATGAATCCTAAACCCTGTCCTCTCTGCTCTCCCCAAAGCCTGTAACTAAAGAAAGATGCTTCCCAGAAAGAAAGGCAGTGAAAGGTCACTTAGTCCAGGAAGAAAGAAGCTAACACTTGGCACACGTACTTTTGTGCTGAATAATATGTGTATAATACGTATGTATGTGCATGTGTATATTTATACGTATCTATTTCTGTATATGTATAATTATTTCTATTTTATCCTCATGGCAAAAATATATAGCAAGATAGTGGGCCCTGGTTTGCTCCTTGGGAAGCTTACAGCTGAGAGGCTGAGGAGAAGAAAGGCTACATTGGGAGTGAATGCAACTTCTCCACTGGCCAGGCAAAGACATGTTGGTTTTCCTCTGGGTCAAGTGATCTAAGGAAGGGATGAACTTGAGTCCTTTTGACTAGGACTACACCTAGAGGAGTAGATCCATAAAGGCCAAGGGCTGCAGCTGGAATAGGAAAACGATCATTGCTCATATCAGTTAATGTTGTATTGGGAGGTTCCTAAAGAAGCAGGATCACTGAAAAACCCACAGAAGCATCTTGACAAGAAGAAGAGTTGGCCTTTGAAGATGCACCAAACTCAGCATCTGAACCTGATTACAAGCCAAGACACATCACTGTATCCATTCATCTCTGATCCATCCTTCCTTCATTTACCTGATCCTAGAGGGGATAAAAATAATTGCTCAGGAATGGGAAAGGAGGTGGACCAAGGATGAGAGAAGAAACCTATTAGAACTCTCCCTTCTCACTGCAGATTATTGACCATGAGTTGATGGGGAGGGGAAGAAAGGGGAAAAGCTTTCAATTGGATAGGAGATTGAAGTTTTGACAGTACACTGGACTAGGTTATTTTCTCTATTTATTGAAGTAGAGCAAAGATAGTCTAAATTTTTCTATATATATCTCATACACAGATATACATAGCTGGTTAATCACCACATAGACCCAAACATGAAACATTTCTAGTAATCTAGAAAGATTCCTCATGCTTCCTCCTAGTCAAGACCCACCCAGCTAATGTCACCACTATTCCCACTTTTACCACCATAGGTTAATTTTTCTCACCTTAAACTTCATATACATGAAGTCATACATATTAACTCTCTTGTGTCTGGATTTATCAGTTCAATCTTATGTCTGTAAGAGTTAACTATGTATTTAGGTGGAGTAGTACCTCATCTTTTCCATTCATATTTTGTGTTCTATTGTACGAATATATCACAACTTATTTATCTATTCCCTGATGACCAACATTTGAAGTTTTTCCATTTTTCTTTATTAAAAAAAATGTTGCTATAGAACATGTCTTCCAGTGGACAGGTGCACTCATCTGTTGGGTGAGAGCAGAACTGCTAAGTCAGAGGGTACCATACATATACCAGTCAAAGGTATTGCCAAACAATTTCCCAAAGTATTAATATTTGAACCATTTTCTACTCCCATCAGTATTACATGAGAATTTCAGTCACTAGGCATCTGCATTAATATCTATTATTGACCATCTTTTTAAATTTTAGTCATTCTGCATTTTCCTGATGACAATGCTGAATCCTTTTTTATATGCTTCTTGAAGATTTGGATATCATCTTTAATGAAAGGTCTATTCAAATATTTGCCCATTTCTTATTATGTCACTATATTTTTTATTGATTTGTATGAGCTATTTACATAGTCTAGATATAAATCTTTTGCTGGATACCTGACAAATAATGTGTATATTCTAAATATCTTCTCTGACTTGTGGCTGGCCTTTTATTCCCTTAATGGTGGTTTTTGTTGAACAAATGTTAATTTTAACAAAGTCTGTTTGATCAATCTTCTCATATATAGTTATGATTTTGTGACTTAAGAAGATAGTCTTATATGTTTTCTCCTGGTAGACTAGATGTTTAATACCTGAAAATGACTGGAGAAACTATGGGTTTATTCTGAAATTTTAACCAAAAGGGGGGGAAAATAATGTTTAAAGAAGAGCCGAGTGACAGTAATTTTGCTCTGTGCTGGTACCCAGTAGTCTAGGTCATCAATAAGTCAGTTATACCTGACTTGATTATGAAGATTCATTTGAGCAGGAAACACAGCATCTTTTTTTTTTTTTTGGCAAATGAACACTGTCCCAGTGAGCGTAAGAGACATTCATTTTTTAGCTAAGTATGTTATAGATATGACCTAACTAAACAGAATCAAGACTTTTCATTGCTGAATATATATCAACTGCCCTAGGGCACTCCAAGCAAAGATATGCTTCTTTTCTTATAATTTGGTTTTCACAGAAATGGTATTTGCTAACCAAGTTACTGTGTGTCATGCTGAAAAGATGCTGGGAAGGAATTTAGAAGTGTTTCCTGTCTATTCTGTCACTGACTACGTATGAATAGCTCACCCACATCCATAGAGTTAATTTTCCAAAACTGTACATTACAAGGTTGGATTTGGGTTTCTAACCTGTCTGTCCCTAGCTGGTAACCCAAAACTAGAAATCTAGGAGTCAACCTTAATTGCTTTCCCTCTCACCTGCTATATCTACACCCACCAGGGACTCTATTCCACCTCTAAAGTAACATTGCCTTTCGTCATTCCCACTGCTGTTCTCCTCTAGGCCAAGGTTCTCCTCCTCTTGAATTACTGTGCCTCCTAACTTGTCTCTACACCTCTAGTCTAGCCCTGCTCCAACCCAATTTCCAGGTGCAGTCAAGGTGGCCCCTCTAAGTTAAAAATGACAGTCTCCCATAGCACCTACTCTGGGCTTGGTCCTTTGTAAGCATGACCTCATTCGATGTTTCTAACAACCCGAGGAGGGAAGTGCTGTATTTCTCTTTCTTCAAATGGAGTCACTGAAGCTTAAAGAGTAAAAGCAACTTCCCCAAGATGACTCAGAGAAGGAAAGCATCTGCAAGATCAGGTTGCTCACCCTGCTGCTGCTGCTGCTAAGTTGCTTCAGTCGTGTCCGACTCTGTGCGACCCCACAGACGGCAGCCCACCAGGCTCCTCTGTCCCTGGGATTCTCCAGGCAAGACCTGCTTGCCTTTAAGTTCATCAGATGAACCAGGTTCTTCCTCTGTGCTGGGCCCCTGAGCGTGCTGTTCCCTGTGCCTGGAATACGTGTTTCCTACTGTCTACTCCGGAAACCCCTTTTTCCTCAGATGAGATGACACCTCATCTTTCAGGCATCAGCACACCTGAGGTCCTTGAGAGTTAAAGTCTCTATTTAGCCCTCTCATGTTGTCACCTCTCAGAGCATTTTTCACATTTTATTTTGATACTTGTTTAATCATCTTCACTAACTGCATATTCTGTGAGGGAAGGGATGATCTATCTCACTTATTACTGTTTCTGAGGCCCCCACACACCGACAGAGTTTTACTTGGCACCTGATGAAAGTTAAAAGAAAAAAAAGTGTCAGCAAAATATTTTGTGATTGGTGGATTGTTCAGTGAGAAATACAATGGACCACAAAAAGGCAAAATAAACCATCAGATAGAAATTATACTCTTTTCTCAAACAGCCCCCAAATAGATCATTAGAAAGGATGCAAACTTGCTGTAAATTCCTTGAGTGCAGTGTCTACATCTTATTCACGTCTAGAGTGCTTTCCACACAATGGGCATTTATTAAGCGACTACTGAGCAGAATTGCTTGCAGTGCCTCTCTGAATGAGCTTCCCTATCTGTTACTGAAGACACACTCAAGAATCCCCTCATTTGAAAATACAGACTAGTATGAATTCTGGAGCCAAACCGGTAGTGGTGGCGGTTTAGTTGCTAACTCGGGTCTGACTCTTGCGACCCCATGGACTGTAGCCCGCTAGGCTCCTCTGTCCACGCGATTTCCCAGGCAATACTGGAGTGGGTAGCCATTTCTTCTCCAGGCAAGCTTCCTGACCCAGGGATTGGGCCTGAGTCTCCTGAACTGCAGGCAATTCTTCAGGCTGAGCCACCAGGGAAGCCCTTTGTAGTATGTTGTTAATAATATGTTAATAGTATGTTAATAATCACCAGGATAAGATGGGTTCTGCGCTTTGACAGGTCTCAAACAATGTTTAAGGCAATGATTAAAACACTGACAAATGCCCAGCGCCCACAAGATTAGTTACCCATTCGTGAGTCTTCACTTAGGAATGCACCTCCTATTTCCAAACACCTACTCCACACCCTAGGTTAACTATTAATATGATTGCTCCATGGCCCTTTGGCAGTGTGGAGTGCAGCTGCGAATGCTTCCGGATCATTGTCCACCAGATTCCAGCCTGTAAGTTACTTTGTAATAAGCTGAACAACTGATCATATGGAGTTGCCTGTCTCATTTTTTGGTCTAAAGATGGCTTCTCAGTTCAGTGGGCACTTTTTGTTCCCTCCATCCTCCAAAATACCTACTTCCTAGGGTTGATACAAGGATTATATGAGTTAGTATAAACTATTACAATGGTGTCAAACACAGAAAAAATGCCATGAGACTGCTGCTACTATTGCTACTATTACTACTATCATCTATCTGCTAAGCTGCTTCAGTCGTGTCTGACTCTTTGTGACCCCGTGGACTGCAGGCCACCAGGCTTCTCTGTCCATGGGATTCTTCCGACAAGAATACTGGCATGGCTTGCCATTTCCTTCTCCAAGGGATCTTCTTAATGCGGGGATCGAACCCACGTCTCTCTCCAGCATTGACAGGCAGATTCTTTACCACTGAGCCACCAGGGAAGCGACCTGGCATTATGGATGGAGGTAAAAAGATAACTAACACATTTGCTTTCAAGAAGTTCATAGAAGAGAAGAATTTGTTTTCGTGGCAGTTGTAGTAGTAGACTTCCCAGGTGGTGCTAGCAGTAAAGAATCCACCTGCCAGTGCAGGAAACATAAAAGATAAGGATTTGATTACTGGAGAAAGAAATGTCTACTCACTCCAGTATTCATGCCTGCGACTCCCAAGGACAGAGGAGCCTGGTGGCCTACAGTCCATGGTGTCCCAAGAGTTGGACATGACTTAGCGATTAAATGACAATACATAATACTAGGTATAAAGCCTTACACATTGTTGGTCCATAATAAGTGTTAGTTGGGTGGATGGAGAGATTATTGCATTTCTAAAAACAGCCAATGCCACAGTCAGATCAAGGGTTTTTTTAGATGGATCAAATGTTCACTATTTATTTGAAGCCAAGTTAAAACTGTGCTTTGTACGTGAATGGGAAGAATGGACTTGGAAAGATTTAGAAGAGTTATTTTGATGGAGCCAATTAATATAAGGCTGCCACAGCAAAGTCACAAAGAAGATTTAGGTCACTGATTCTTGCTTGCTTGTCCAAGATTCTAACAAATACATGGTTTAAGAAAACAAAAAATAAACCAATACACACAGTGGAAGCATCTTCTATTTCCTTTTAATACTGCTTTCATTGGAGTGTTCAATGAGGTAAATCACTTGTCACCCAAAAAGCAGATTGCCAATCCTTGGCCAAAGCTGATATCATGAGATCCACAGATTGAGCAAAATATCAGGGTACTCTGTAATTCTAACTTTGTTCATTATATTAAGATCACATTATTATAGCTTAAGATAAGCAAATAGAGCTTTCCTTGTGGCTCTGTGGTGAAGAATCTACCTACCAATGCAGGAGACATGGGTCCGACCCCTGATCCGGGAAGATCCCACATGCCAAGAAGCAACCAAGTCCTTGTACCACAACTATTGAGTCCGTGCTCTAGAGCCCAGGAACCGCAACTACTGAAGCCTGTGCCCCAGAGCCCATGCTCCACAACAAGAGAAACTCCTGCAGTGAGAAGTCTATGTATCGCAACTAGAGAAAAGTGCATGCAGCAACAAAGACACAGTGCAGCCAAAAATATATAAATAAATAAATAAAATTATTTTAAAATCCAGTAAATACAGCAAATTAAAAATTTTGCCTGCAAATTATGGTTCATTAATAATATCTTTCATACTCCTAGAAATCACAAGAAAAATATTATATTTAGTAAACACTGAATTTAATCAATAGTAAGTCAGAAATTTGCTTCCTTTTCTCAAAATATCTACATATGTATTTTAACAGACATTTTAAATTAAATCATTAAATTAAAACAAAACATTAAATTCAACCTCAGAAGTTTAATAAACCAAAATTTTCTTCTTGTTGATGAATAATGCTTCAAAATTATAGGGATGGTTACCAAGTTATCAATATCTCAAAGTTCTGCTGAGTCTCCAAAAGGTGGGTAGGTGTTTATTTACTGTTTCTCAAAAGACAGTAATTTTGTTCAAATGAAACAATGCTTTCAGTTCAGTTCAGTCGTTCAGTCATGTCCGACTCTTTGCGACTCCATGAACCGCAGTGCGACAGGCCTCCCTGTCCATCACCAACTCCCGGAGTTCACCCAAACCCATGTCCAGCAAGTTGGTGATGCCATCCAACCATCTCATCCTCTGTCATCCCCTTCTCCTCCTGCTCTCGATCTTTCCCAGCATCAGGGTCTTTTCAAATGAGTCAGCTCTTCGCATCAGGTGGCCAAAGTATTGGAGTTTCAGCTTCAACATCACTCCTTCCAATGAATATTCAGGACTGATTTCCTTTAGGATGGACTGGTTGGATCTCCTTGCAGTCTAAGGGACTCTCAAGAGCCTTCTCCAACACCACAGTTCAAAAGCATCAATTCTTTGGTGCTCAGTTTTCTTTATAGTCCAACTCTCACATCCATACATGACCACTGGTAAAACCATAGCCTTAACTAGATGGACCTTTGTTGGCAAAGTAATGTCTCTGCTTTTTAATATGCTATCTAGGTTGGTCATAACTTTCCTTCCAAGGAGTAAGCATCTTTTAATTTCATGGCTGCAATCACCATCTGCAGTGATTTTGGAACCCAGAAAAATAAGGTCAGCCACTGTTTCCACTGTTTCCCCATCTATTTGCCATGAAGTGATGGGACCGGATGCCATGATCTTAAGTTTTCTGAATGTTGAGCTTTAAGCCAACTTTTTCACTCTCCTCTTTCACTTCATCAAGAGGCTCTTTAGTTCTTCTTCACTTTCTGCCATAAGGGTGGTGTCAATGCTTTAGGCACTCAAATTCTGGAGTCAGAGAGTCAGAACTCTGTTTCCCACTAACCAGGAGGACTGCAGGAGGGTTTTTTTTTTGTTTGTTTCTTTTTTTAAAGTTACAATTTTAAGGATCATTGTAGCGTCACATACTGTTAGAAGAAATAATGCAGAGAATCTGTGGAACCTTCATTCCATTTCCCCCAGTGCTAACATCTTGCACAAATTTAGTACAATACCACAACCAGGAAACTGGCAGTAATACAATCACCCATCTTATGCAGAGTTTACTGGGTGTTGTTTTTTGGTCTGTTTGTTTATATTTTCTACTTTTCCCTTTTATTTATTTATTTTCAATTCTTTTTTTTTTTTTTTTTAAATTGGAGTACCTGCCTGCCAAGGCAGGAAGCATAAGAGACGCAGGTCCAAGCCCTGGGTCAAGAAGATCCCCTAGAGGAAGGCATGGCAACTCACTCTGTTAGGGGAAGCACGCTGATTGAAACCGCCCACCCTGGCCAGGCACCATAGTGACCATTTGCATGAGCTGTTTTAGGACAGGAGATCCTGGTAAGGAACATGGAACTAATAAGCCACCACCAACCAGAAGAGTTTAGGAAAGGTCAAAAGGAGACACCACATGTCCGACCGCCTCCCAGAATCCTTCTTGCTGGCATCCATCTTGGCTGAACAAGGCTGCACCACCAGGAAGGACTCTGAGTCAGAATGACTGGCTAAGGACAACTCAGAAGCTAATCCCATTGCCAAAACACCCCGAGGCTGTGAGCCATGTGGCAGACCAGTTCTCCTGGTTTCCCTTACCCCACTGCTCTCTGCCCAGGTGCCCTTTGCCAATAAAATCTCTTGCTTTGTCAGCACATGTGTCTCCTTGGACAATTCATTTCTGAGTGTTAGACAAGAGCCCAGTTTCAGGCCCTGGAAAGGGTCCCCCTTCCTGTAACAACTCCGGTATTCTTGCCTGGAGAATCCCATGGACAGAGAACCCTGGCAGGCTATAGTCCAAGGAGTCAGACACGATTGAGTGACTAACACACACATATACATATGTATGTGTATATATATATAAAATCTTCTTCAGATTCTCTTCCCTTATAGGGAATTACAAAATACTGAGTCTAGTTCCCTGTGCTATACAGTAGGTCCTTATATATACAGCAGTGTGTATATGTTACTCCCAACCTCCTAAGTTGTCCCAGATACACATGGAATTGTTTATGTGTGTATAATGTATATAAGTCTGTTAACATGTGCAGTAGATTTCTGTGGCGACCACCACAGTCTAGGGACAGAACATCTCACTGAGCAAGGTATTTAATGTCCTGACAGCCCTCTGCAGTAAAACTCAGAGAATTCAGTTTTATAGGCTTTATCCCAAAATCTTGGGGCCAGATGGCTTTCAGTGTTTTTCACATTTATGAAAGGTTATCCCCTGGAGAAGGGCATGGCAACCCACTCCAGTATTCTTGCCTGGAGAATCCCATGGACAGAGGAGCCTGGTGGGTTATAGTCCATAGGGTTGCAAAGAATAGAACATGACTGAAGCAATTCAGCACACATATGGTGTATATATATTTTAAGTAAACATTCCAGTAAGCTCTAGGGAAGAATTCTATAATTAAGTACACTACCTATTTCTTTAGCAAAATATATTAATATTCATATTTATTTATTTATTTATTTTTCCATTTATTTTTATTAGTGGGAGGCTAATTACTTTACAATATTGTAGTGGTTTTTGTCATACATTGACATGAATCAGTCATGGATTTACATGTATTCCCCATCCCGATTCCCCCTCCCACCTCCCTCTCCGCCCGATTCCTCTGGGTCTTCCCAGTGCACCAGGCCCGAGCACTTGTCTCATGCATCCAACCTGGGCTGGTGATCTGTTTCACCCTAGATAATATACATGTTTCGATGCTGTTCTCTTGAAACATCCTACCCTCGCCTTCTCCCACAGAGTCCAAAAGTCTGTTCTGTACATCTGTGTCTCTTTTCTGTTTTGCATATAGGGTTATCATTACCACCTTTCTAAATTCCATATATATGTGTTAGTATGCTGTAATGTTCTTTATCTTTCTGGCTTACTTCACTCTGTATAATGGGCTCCAGTTTCATCCATCTCATTAGAAATGAGATAAAGTGGAAAAACAGCGTCATATCATTTTAGGTCAGACTGCCCTGACCCAGACCCTTTCTGTTTTGTTCTTGGTTTTCAGAGCTTTTCTGTTACTACACGTGGTCGAGGAGTGAAAGACCCATGATTCTCCCTTTGTGGGGCTGCCGAGAGTATTAAATAATAACACAAGGAGAGCACAACCCACACTTAACCATACTCAGTCGTCAATGACCCCTCTGTCATCAATATTATTATAATTTTGCCAGACCAGAAAATATATTAAATCGTTGCAAGAGTTGATTGCTGTTTGACAGAATTCCAAGTGAATTTTGCCTTGTTAGGTATCCTTTTCTCTACTGTATAAATTCTTTATAATGGACCTTTACTATTATGAAATAGTTTTATACAGCCTAAGGAAATACTTTTTCCCCTTCATTTAAAAGGATTTACTTTCTTAAGTATTTCCTTCTAGATTTTCTTAATCTTGCCTTTTATCACATAGACAAAAATTCTCCTGAGTTCCCTGTGTTGAAACATTCTTGGGTTAAAAATTCATTAGAGGCAAAGAAACTTTATTCTTTGACTCTGTAATCAGATATTTTTTTTTCTCTTCTGAGCAACTTATAAGCAAAGCTTTTTTTTTTTTTTTTTTTGCTATGAGTACTAAAAAACATGGGTTGGCCAATCTATAAGGTATTTCTGTAGTTCCTGAGTTACTGGAATGTATTTATAGATCTGTGAGCTGTTTAATACCATAATAGTGAGATACCAAGATGAACACCAACATTCTCACACTAAACAGTTATAGTCTTTGCCCCCATAAAAAATATTTAAAAACCGTAACTAAAAACCAAAAACAATACAAGACAAAAGAAATAAGCAAAAACTTATTTGGCTTTCCCTAGTATTGTCCAGTGCACTGCTGTCCACGAGAACGTTCTACAATGAAGGAGAAGTTCCAGTCTGCACTGTTTAACACAATAGACAGTAGCCACATGTAGTTATTTAAACACTTGAAATGTGCCTTTTGCAACCAAGGGCCTGAATTTTAAATTTTATTTAATTTTCTAATTAATTTAAATTTGAATTTAATTAGCCACATGCGTTTAGTTACTCATGTATTAGGCAGTGCAGGTCAACAAAACGCCGATTGTTTACGAATTCTTTTTCAATGGAGACACTGGATGCCACTTCTATTTTTAAGTGATCTGTAATGTTTTCTATGGGATTAAATTTGGGAGCTCTTCCCTACAATTTCACTTGAAAAGAATCACTGAAAATCAAACTGTCAGAACCTGCATGAATAGTTTCTGTTTCATTCTGCTATATTGGTGGGAGATGGCTAAAGAATTCATTGCTTTATCCAACATTTGTGCTTGTCTCTATTATTCCCTGGTTCTATAGGCTGTTCTATCCATCCTGCACTCCCAAGTATGTCTAATAAATAAATATCCCCAAAGTGGCTCCAGGCAGACAAACATTAAAAACAAAACAACAACAAACACAGTCAATAACAAATGAGCCTGCAGTCAGAGAACAAAAGTGGCAAATGGCAAAGCCAAGTTTCTACTTAATATTCTGTAATAACCTATATGGGAAAAGAATCTAAAAAAGAATGTGTGTGTGTGTATATATATATATATATATATATATATATATATATATATATATATTTAAGGATAACTGAATCACTTTACACCTGAAACTAGGACAACATTATAAATAAACCATACTTTAAAAAAAATTAAAAAGCCTATTACTGTCAAAAAATAAAAAAGACTTTAAATTCCACCTCAGTACACTGACTCTACTGCTCAGTATTTAAAACTTTACCCAAGTTTTGAACACCTCCAGAAAGCTTTGGTTTCAGCAGTCATTATACCACAGCTCACAATTAACACTGCCAGTCTACTCGCTAATCAATTATTCACTCAGATGTCCAGAATTCCTTTGGAGCCCCTTCCTTCCACATCATGATGGTTAAGGAGATGACACGTGCCTGTGTACTTTTCAGAACGAAGGGCAGACTTTAAGTGGGTTTTAACACTAAACGAGAACAAGGGTTAGAGAAGAGAAATCAGCCCTTTTAGTCAAAGTACAGCTTCGGGCGAGCTGCAGGCAGCGCACAGCATGAGAGAATCTGGTTCCAGAAAGTGCCCATGTGTTGACAGCTGAGTAAGAGTTTGAAGGCGTAGTGGCACAAGTGTTCTGTCACTGGTACTGCTACCCAGGGCTTTGCTTCACCAGAACTGCCAAAAACTCCCAACTTGTTGACAGCCAAAGAAGGAAAATGAATTCACTCCAGACTTTGACATTAAATTAGCGAGTTATTTTTACCTAAGTAGTCACCCTGCACTGACTTGATTAACTGAAGAAAAGAAAACGAAGGGTCATTTTGTCCAGCCGGAAACTTTAACGGAGTAAGACCAGAGACCATGAGAGAACACAACGAGAACCACTTCCTTCTTTCTTGAACAAACCCGCTAGATAATAAGCTGGCGTTGTGTAACATATTTATCAAGTGTAGATTCAATTTATTTCACAGGTAAGAGATCTGGAAGCACAAAGCTCCCCTCAAAGGGAGAATATTCAAAATAATCTGACAGTAAATTAAAATCACAAAGAGATGCTCCTACCAGTATCTAGAATCACAAGTAGAAAATAAAGATACTGCTGTCTAGCAATCACTTCCAATATCAACACTCCGTGTTCGAGAATTTTAAAGTTTTACTGGCCATTTCGGTTTTAAGTAAATAATGACAAGCTGTTTGGAATGCTACCCAGCCTATACTAGTCCTTGTCTCTCCTTTAATTCTTGCAGCGCCTATAAAGAGCACTAAGTAGTAGCTGATCTTGTATTATGATATACTATCATGATTATCATCACCAAAATGAGAAAGCAAGCCACTGACGACAGGGACTCTCTCTCACACATTCCTCCGGCAGGTCTGCGCTAGTGGTTAGGAGCATGCGCCCTGGGGCCAGGCATCCTAGGTTCAAATCCTACGCTGCCATTGACTATCTGTGTGACCCTAGCCAAGTTATCTAACCTCTCTGGGCCTAGGTTTCTTTAGTTAACTGGGAATAAACACAGTGTCTACATGTCTTTGTGCTATTGTAAGGATTTTTTATTATGTAATTATAATGACTGTTGGTGTTATCATAAAGATTAAATAAATTTATCCATGCTAAATGCATGGTACCATTCTTAGCATTTAGTAAATATTCAAATATTTAGTAAATATTCAAACGATGTTGGTTTACACTATTATGAGTAGGGTTTTTTTAGACAAGTATCATTAAAAAATAACAAGACAGCTTTTCTTTTTGCTGGATTGGGGGATGTATTATGGAAACCCTGATGTGAAGCATAAGACAGTTTCATTTTTAAACATCCGATATTGGGTAAATAGAAAGAAAGGCTGATAAAGGAAATGAAGTTATCCTTTGGAATACATCTTTGCCAGTAATATTGACAGGTAAATTCTACCATCCTCAATGATGTTTCTATGAACAGTCACCTTGTGATTTGTATGAGGGCTCTACAGCAGACAAATGAGGCTTATTCCTAAGGCCTGATTACTGCTAGAACATAGAATGAGTAATGTTAGAGGCATTATCTTTGTTATTACAGGGAATGATTTATTCTACACCAGAGCTCAGGAATCCCAATATTAACATATCTTGCAGCAATCAATCATATTCAATTTTGACTTTCAAATCTTTGCAAAACATCAAATGATACTGCTAAGCATACAGCTTAATTGTGGAGACTGCTGATGTGGACGGTAATGCCATTAGTGAGCCCAAAAAGCGAAATCAGCAGTATTGAGCCTGAAAATGAAAGAGGTTGGAATTCTGAAGAAAGAGAGTTAACCCACTGAGTTAAACAAGGTAAACACACTAAAAATAATTTGCAAAACAATTTTCTTCCTGCATTTAATAAACATGTGTCAGAAGAAACAAAAAATCACAGAAGCCAAAAGTAAAAAAAAAAAAAAATCAATTAAAATAAAGTCACAGGGTATGGTAGAGAATTATTTCTGGCAGTTATTTGATATAATGTGGTTAATATTTCTAGTCAGTCAAATTAACACAATTTTGTCACTGTAGATTTACAGTCACAAAATGCACACACCCAGGAGGCTTATTTTATTCCAAGAATCAGAGAAACAAATTCCTTTCAGGCATAGAACAACTTGACCATTTTCTCCTGAATGTAAGTAATGAAAGAAAAGTCATCCTTCAGAAAACAATGAATTTGCTATACATTCACATCTGGCCATCATCTCATCCCTCCGTGATTTCCCCTTCAAAGTCCTTGGACAAAAACTAGTCCATTTATCGCTCCATTTGTATCAACAGATATGCTTTTATTTCTTATCGGTCTGCCTATTCGTATCATGTGTACTCTGCCATGTTATTGATTGAAAGAAGCTCAGGCAAGGTGGTGTCAGCTCATATTCCTAAAGGGAGTCCCCTGAGTAGATTGGTGAGGCACTTAAGGTCAAGTCAGAATTGCCTCTTTCTACATTAAAACTGCAGGGCACAGTGACAAGAAGAATGTAGACTTCTCAAGCATGCCAAGTAAATACCAGCATTCAACCTTCATGGTTTTATCTTCCCCCAATGGAGCTAGAGGTACTTTTCATGGAAGAAAGTTTGGCTTTGTAAAAACAAAAATTACTTCACGTCCTTCTTTCTACTTTCCAGGCTTTCTTCTTTCTTTTCTTTTTTTTTCCCTTTGGTTTATCTCTCCAAATGGTACTCCTTACGGACAGAAATCAGAAGGCAAATAAAGTCACTAAATCACACCTTGCCTGGAGAGAAAGAATCTAGTAACTCCTAACAGGTTAATCTGGCATTTTCCTGACAATTCATGAGATAATCTGTACACTTTGAATGAGGAGAAAGTAAAGTTAACCACGTTTGCCAACTGTATGCTTAGCACCATAAAAATTTCAGGGATCTGAATTATTGGAAGAACCTCTAAGTTCATTCATCAAATACTATCCAGAGCACATATTATATGCATAGCACTTTTTCTGGAATGCAGGTTTCAAAGGTGGATATCACGTGCTTGCTCTCAGGGAATTCACAATTCATTATTTTACAGCATGAAATGTGCTGTGATAGGATGTGAACAAAAAGTCAAAGGACAGAACCACATACATATCACGGCACAAAGAGCTAGAGTGAGACAGACAGGGGTTCAAATCTGTCTTTCTCCACCCACAGAGGGGGGCTGCTGGAAAAGGCATCTACCTTCTTGAACTTCATTTTGCCCAAATGTAACACAGATGTAGTATTATTTATCATACATAGTACTCTTGGTAGATGGTTAATAAACATTAGTTGGCTTTCCTCCTTGGATACAAAGTCAAGGACAATTGATTTGCTCTAAGGGCAGAGAAGATAATGGGACAAGGGGTCAAAGAAAGAGCAGAGTTAAGGTTGGCTTTATAGAAAAAGCTGGATTTCAATAGAGAAGAATGAGAAATAAGGGATTCTTGGCAAAGAGTGTATCACGAGGGAGGAAAATGGAACTGTACAAAGAATATTAAAAAAAAAAAGCACATGGTGTGTTTATGGGGAGCAGAGCAGAGCATTATAAGTGGGGACATTATGTTGCCTACTTGGGATCCCCTGGGATAACTTGCTTATTCATTTTCCTCATTTATTACCCACATATAACAATATCTATGTCATAGGGTATATAGAAGATTAAATGGAGAATATATGTATATATCCTCCACATACATATGTACTGTTGTCATGTTCAGTCACTCAAGTCACGTCCGACTCTTTGCAGTCCCAAGGACTGTAGCCTTCCAGGCTCCTCTGTCTATGGGATTGTCCAGGCAAGAATACTGGAGTGGGTTGCCATGTCCTGCTCTAGGGGATCTTCCCAACCCAGGGATCAAACCAGCGTCTCTCAGCGTCTTCTCAGGTTTGCCACTATCGTCACCAGAGAAGCTTTTATATATATATAAATCAGTTCACCTCAGTCACTCAGTCATGTCCGACTCTTTGTGACCCTATAGACTCCCTGTCTATCACCAACTCCCAGAGTTTACTCAGACTCATGTCCATTGAGTCTATGATGCCATCCAACAATCTCATCCTCTTTTGTCCCCTATCTCCTCCCACCTTCAATCTTTCCCAGCATTAGGTCTTTTCAAATGAGTCAGTTCTTTGCATCAAGTGGCCAAAGTATTGGAGTTTCAGCTTCAGCATTAGTCCTTCTGATGAATATTCAGGACTGATCTCCTTTAGGATGGACTGGTTGGATCTCCTTGCAGTCCAAGGGACTCTGAAGAGTCTTCTCCTACACCACAGTTCAAAAGCATATATATAGAGCAGCGTTGGTGGTATAGTGGTGAGCATAGCTGCCTTCCAAAAGCATATATATATACTAGAGACCTATTATTATGTCAAAGTGAAAGTCACTCAGTTGTGTCCCACTCATTGTGATCCCATGGACTATATAGTCCATGGAATTCTCCAGGCCAGAATACTGGAATGCGTAGCCTTTCCCTTCCCCAGAGGATCCTCCCAACCCAGAGGTCAAACCCAGGTCTCCCACATTCCAGGGGTAGATTCTTTACCAGCTGAGCCACCAGGGAAGCCCATTATTATGAGAAAAGTCTCAATAGGCAGGTGATGACTCAAGTGTAAGGAAACAGAAGAAGTATGGGTGATCAGAGTGATATTTTTCATTCTGCTTTTTGACTCCCAGGCATCTAATTACTTAGTACTCTAAAAGCAATATTTTATCACAAATGGGTGAACAGGTTACTTTTATCAGGCAACTCTACGTCTCCTCCCATTACTAAATATGTGTTGGTCCAATGGTTTAGTAAACCTGACTGTGCATCAGACTCTCTTGGGAATCTGATTTTTAAGAAAACAAAAAGCCAAACGAACAAGCAGAAAACAAACAGTCTTAGGTCTAAACCTAGAGATTCTTATTCAATAAATTTAAGGTGGAACTGAGGAAACTGTATTTTTTAAAAGTTTCCCTGGTGATTCTGATAAATAGCTAAATGTGGAGACCTTCACTGCAGTGTACTCATAAGCCAGGTCAATATGTTTTACTCTTATTGCCCATTGAATAAAATAACATTTAGCTTATATAACAATAAGAGATTCATAAAAGTGCTGGCCTCCAATTTAACCTTACAGAAAACACTCTGATTAATTGAAAGAAGGCACTAATAAGAGTATAGCTTCTTTGTTAATTAGTTACTGAAGCATTCTGCAAGGATGATGGCATGAAAGAGCTTGAAATGACAGGCAAGTTAACTTTTCATCAAACATTAAAAAAGAAAATAAACTTTTCTCAGATTAAATATCACAATGCTGCCAAATTAAGTTGTTTCACCAATATTTACTCTACTCTCAGATACCTTCAAGAGTGTAAATTATGAAATGAGAAGTCTAAGGAATTCATGTTGGTTTCAACACTACTATAAGGAAGATTCAGATTCTGATTGGCCAGAGTCTGTGTGTTCTTTTAATGGATTTGTCTGAAAGAGTATCAATCAGCTATATCAGAGAGCCCTATTAGCTTCACAAAATGATTATTTATTTTATTAAGATAGATCACTTATAGCTTCTTAGTCCACAGAACTTTTGGAGAAGCCCCTTAAGAGTCCCTTGGACAGCAAGGAGATCAAAGTAGTCAATCCTAAAGGAAATTAGCCCTGAAGATTCATTAGAAGAACTGATGCTGAAGCTCAACCTCTGATATTTTGGCCACCTGATGCAAAGAGTCGATGCATTGGAAAAGACCCTGATGCTGGGAAAAGGTTGAAGGCAGGAGGAGAAGGGGGCAACAGAGGATGAGATAGTTGGATGGTATCACCAAATCAACGGACGTGAGTTTGAGGAAACTCCAGGAGATAGTGAAGGACAGGGAAGCCTGGTGTGCTGCAGTCAATGGGGTTGCAACGAGTTGGACATGACTAAGCAACTGAACAACAACAACAACGAAAGGATAGACAAAAGTACTTGATAATGAAAGGCTGATTTTAGGAAAAGCATTCTAGTTTCAATTTATAAAAACAGGTTGTCTGAACACCTGGAGGAATGCTCTCCCCTCCTGGCCTTTGCACTGGCTGTTCTCTTTGCCTGGAATTTTCTTGACTACAAATGTTCACAATTCCCACGATAGCCCTCAAGTTTTTGCTGTTTTTAAATGAGGTCAACTGATCACCCCACTTCAATCACAACCTCCCCATCTCTGCCTCAATGTTTCTGGCTTCTTTAACCTATTAAACTCTTCTTTTTGTTCTTCTGTAGTTATTATCTCTTTTTAACAAACTGCATAATTTATTTATTTTTTTATTGTCAGTCTATGCTCTATAGGCTGTAAACTCCATGAGGGCAGAAATAACTTGTTTTGTTAAATTATTATTAATATTATTATACCAAAGACCTAGAATAGTGCCTGGCACAAAGAACAGAATGAACATCTGTTGAATAATAAGAGTTACAAATTGCCCACAAAATTCACAAGTCATTGATGTACATGCCAGTATCATAAGTGAGCATGCCAAGTCATCAAAACTGGGTATAAAAAGAAAAGGATAGGTGAAAGCATTGCTGAAACTAGAAATTTTTGTTAACTAGTACCAATCAGAGCTCTGTTCTTCAAGTATTTGTGCCAGGACTAGTGGAAAACAGGAAAGACTATGCGTTTTAGGGGGAAAACTAGCTCTGGAAGCACTACTTTGGGAGTGACACATGATCAAGGGGTGAAAACAGAGACGAGGGTTGAAGATTTTTTCCTTTTTTTTTTTGGCTGCACCACAGCATGCAGGATCTTAGTTTCCAGACCAGGGATCAACCCATACCCCCTGAAGTGGAAGTATGAAGCATTAACCACTATACTACTAGGGAAGTCCCAAGAGTTTGCCATTTTGCTTGTAAGTATGTGGGGATGCTTTCTTGTGCCAAAGGAGGAAATAAAATATACTTTCTTAACAAAAACTTATCAAGTATCCCACCTGTCTAGCCATGCTGTGCTTAGACTGTGCTCAGACGCAGTCATGTCTGACTCTTTGTGATCCCACAGACTGTATCCCACCAGGCTTCTTTGTCCATGGGATTTTCCAAGCAAGAATACTAGAGTGCGTTGCCATTTCCTCTTCCAGGGGATCTTCCAGACCCAGGGATCAAACCTGCATCTCTTACATCTCCTGCATTAGCAAGCAGATTCTCTACCATTAGTGCCATAACCAGAGAAAATATTATAACTTATACCAGACTCTCTCCCTCCTTCTGTCTCTTTCTCTCTTTGTTTCTAAAAGCAGGAGAGAACGATGATAATATTCTGGTCTTTGATAAAAACATAATTCACAATCCAGCCCTGATTTCCCAATCCACAGAAAACTGTGACTCACAGAAATGACCTCTTTCTTTCAAGCGAACCACAGCTGCCTTGAAGGGCACAGTCAAGCAAGATTACCAGGGCACCAAGGACTGCCTAGGTGGGAACGACTTTATGAATTGCCATGGAAGAAATTAAATTACTTTGTAATGCTCCACCTTCATTATAGAGAACACGAAGAAAAGAAAGGTGTTGGAGTCATTCCATTTGGCATGGATTTCATGATATGTCTGTTTTCTAAAGATTTCCAGGAGGTAAGAGTAAAATAAATGGGGCTTAGGCAACTCTAGAGAATATAGATTAAGACAGAGAAAATGCCAAACCAAATAAGCCTGAAGTCATTTAACAAAGCAGCGCCTGTTGATTGATTTATATTTGGTTTTGTAATGGGATTGCACACAGACTCCACTCGGCCCAACTTCCTGTTCTTCACATTTGAGCCCCATCCTTAGCAACTGCAAGCCCAATGGGGAGCCTGCTGATAGAAGATCAGATAATCTGCAAAGCAGATAATCTGTTTCTCACAATTGAGTATTAGAACAGCCGAGCGGGCCACCTGAGCCCCTGCAATATACACTTTCCAGGCCCACAGACAGAGCCTCTCAGGTTATTGACCTGAGCCCAGAGGCATCGTGGAGGTTCACAATTAAAAGGCTTTGACCCAACTTCTGACCTCAGTGTCTGCTTCCTGTGGAGAGAGTCTGAACTGGCCTAACAGAATTGCAGACTTAGGAATGCTACCGAAATTACTTTCATTCTATCTTCCAGTTCACAGAACCATTAGGAACATATTTGTTCAGATATATGCTGGCCCACCAGCTCAAAACAGTTCATATTAGTCTTTGTGATAGAGGGCTTTAGTGTTCTCAACATTACTTACCCTTTATTCCTATCAAAAGTGACAATCTTTGCTTTAACATGTGTAATATGTTGTTTGCAGCTTCAGCTCTATGCTTGAACACTTGATCGATGAATATGACATCATTTATTGATGCAGATTTATCAGAAACTTCAGCAAGATCATCAGTACAAACAGGTCTTGGAGGAACAAGACCTCCAAAAACAAAGTTACTGGTTATCTTAATATTGCAATTGCTGTTGCTGGTAGAAAAAAAAATGTATATTCAAACCCATGACAGCTGATCTAAAATGAAACAAATATTTGATCTCATTTAATTGCCCTGAAATTGCCTGATAACTAACAGGATCAGAAAATTGAGAAATAAGCATCTTCAAGATGAAACTCCAATGTTGACAACCTCTCAGGCAGAAGAAAATTTTTAAATGAACTATGTTAACACTAGCAAGTGTTTTGTTCTAAATCATTATACTCTTTCTATATTGTTAATTCTCTTCAAAGAACATGGCCATCAGAGACTATAATCTTTCACTGTGTATTTCTAGACCATCCCACTGTTTGAATATTGAACCAGATATATCACTCCAGGCACCCCTGGTGGCTCAGATGGTAAAGAATCTGCCTGCAATTCAGGAGAGCTAGGTTCAATCCCTGGGTCAGGAAGACCTCCTGAAGAAGGGAATGGCAACCCATCCCAATATTCTCGCCTGGAGAACTCTATGGACACAGGAGTCTGGTGGGCTACAGCCGATGGAGTCGCAGAGTTGGACATGACTGAGTGACTCTCATCACTTCACTTCATATCACTCCAAGCTGAAAGACAGAAAATTTCTGATAAATTGAAGAATGGCCCCAGATCTTGTCAAATTACACAGTTCAGAGATCATTCAGTGATTCGAACTACACAAATATCAGCTTGTCAAAAAATTATCGATGTGTGTGTATTGCTTGTGTGTGTGTGTGTGTATAAGAATATTAGTGAGTAATCAAAAGAGACCAAAGCTCCTCTGTTTTAGAAAGGGGTTGGAGCAAAATTTGATATCCACAGAAGAAAACTATCCAAAGTACATGTTTCAGATATCTGTTGGTTCAGGAATAAAGAATCTGCCTGCCAAGCCAGGAGATGGAAGTTTGATCCTTGGGTCAGGAAGACCCCCTAGGGAAGGAAATGGCAACCCACTCCAGGATTCTTGCCTGGGAAATCCTATGGACGGAGTAGCCCGGCAGGCTACAGTCCATGGGGTGGCAATCAGTTGGACACAACTTAGCGACTAAATAACAACAACAAAAATATATAACAAGTCAAATAAAATTCTGTCTAAACCTAAATGTACTCCATTAGTGATAATTTCTCTTGGTCAACTTACAATCCTATCAGAAGCAAGAAAAAAATCAACAACAATAATAAAAAATAAGAAAAAAAAAAAGATCCCCAGATCACAAATCTTAGGGCATATGTGAATTTTCAGAGGAGTCACATAGGACATCTGAGTGTTAACCACGGACTTGCTTATCAAATAAAAATGTGGTAGCAAGTCTGTGATATCATGTGAATTGTACTTGCCAAAGGATGATTATGTAGTTTTTGGTAAGTGGAGAGCTTTTTTTTTTAATTTCATTATTTTAATTGGAGGATAATTACTTTATAATATTGTAATAATGATGTAATTATGTAATTGTAATAATGATGATGGGTTTTGCCATATGTCAACATGAATTGGCCATAGGTATACATGTGTCCCTTCCCTCCTGAATCTCCCTCCCACCTCCCTCCTCACCTCATCTTTCCAGGTATTTGAGAGAATAGCACTGAAACATACATGTTACCATATGTAAAACAGCCAGTCAAAGCTTGATGTATGATGCAAGGAACCCAAAGCCAGTGCTCTGTGAAATAGAGTTTTGCTCTATAAAAGTTACTTGCCATCAATGTGCAAACCACTACACTTAGGTTAAGTGTTTTATGTTTTCAAATCAGCCAGATTCTGCCAACAGTTCTTTTTCACAATGTATACCTAGTTTCAATTCAGCAAATGCTCTTTGATCACCTACTGTATACAGGGCACTAGATTAGACACTGCTAAAAGTAGAAGGATAAACTGCATCACAGTTCAGAATACAGGAAATCTGAGAGTCTATTAAAAATTAACCCATTTGATCTGTATTTAGAATTACTATATCAGTGCACAGAAATATATAAAAAATGGTATCTCTATATAAATACATAATATGATTTTTTTTCCTACTTTTCCTTTTTTAACATTACTAACACTCTTTTTAGGGAATAAAGTAATCATTATACTCACAGAAACATTTAATTAGTTAGGATGTCATTCATGGACATTCCCATAATTTCAAAAACTTGATAATTTAGAGGAAAGATATTTAGGTCTTTTTATGAAACTTAAACAGCTCCAGAATCCCTAAGGAGTGAAGAAATGCTGGCCTTCATTTTGGCAAACTTTTCAATTCATGCCAGATCACTCATTCAACTGGAATTTTATCAGCAAGAACAGATCCAGTTTTTGCGGGATCCAAAGCCAATACAATCTGGGGGCTCTTCTTTAAGAAAGGAATGCAAAATTAGTTCCAGGGAGAGGGGCTAAAAAGTTTAAGCTTCATTAGCTTCTGAGCAAATCTGTCTCTGGTTTTCAGTCATCAATAATGAGCTTTTGCTAATGACATGATGTAAAACAGAGCAACAAGTATCTGAAACTTAAATTGGGGCGGAAACATATTTCTCTGAAATTGAATTATAAGAGCTATGTGGACTTTTGTGAAAATGAGCTCCTGAGATACTCGCCTCTCCCAGAAACCTCTAACATTACAATGCACAGCATCAGGAGAAGGCTCAATGTTAATCACTCATTTCCCCTTTCAATCTGTCTCAATTACTGTTACGGGATGCTTCAATTAGTCATTCTCCTTCTCTCCAGGGATAGGGAGAGATCACAGATAACTCATCCCAAATAGACTTCACAATGTGAATCCCTCCACCCCGCTAAAGAAAAATCTTTTCTGGAGACAAGCGAGATTTGCTATCATCCACTCTGTACTCTGTCAATGCCACTTTTTCATCAGACAAAGAGAAGCCATAAGTCTTCTGGGATGCTGAACCTTCCTTTCCCTTCCCCCAGAGGAGCGAATTCTCCTTCTCTTACACATTCAGCCCAAGACAGCCATAGGCAATTGTTTCTAAAACTGCCCTTGGATGGCCCTTTCCAGAAGGTAGCCCCTGAGACAGACAACCATATTATCAGTCACCTAGACAGCATTTGGAGAAGGAAATGGCAACCCACTCCACTGTTCTTGCCTGGAGAATCCCAGAGACGGGGGAGCCTGGTGGGCTGCCGTCTGTGGGGTCGCATAGAGTCAGACATAACTGAAGTGATTTAGCAGCAGCAGCAGCAGATAGCATTTACCCCTTTTTATGTCTGCTTTCCATCTGTTGTAAGAAGACTATTTAGCCCTAGAGTCTAAAATCTGTGAAAAGAGGTATTCAATATCTCTTTAAGAAGTATGTATGGTATCAGTGATAGAATGATCTCTCTTCATTTCCAAGGCAAACCATTCATATGATAGTTATTCAGGTCTATGCCTCAACCACTAATGCCAAAGAAGCTGAAGTTGAATGGTTCTGTGAGAAACTACAAGACCTTCTAGAACTAACACCAAAAAAAAAAAAAAAAAAAAAAAGATGTCCTTTTCATCATAGGGAACTGGAATGCAAAAGCAGGAACTCAAAAGATACCTGAAGTAACAGGCAAGTTTGGCCTTGGAGTACAAATGAAGTAGGGAAAAGGCCAACAGAGTTTTGCCAAGAGTTTTCCACTGCTCATAGCAAACACCCACTTCCAAAAGTACAAGAGATGATGCTCCACATGGACATCACCAGATGGTCAACACCGAAATCAGATTGATTATATTCTTTGCAGCCAAAGATGGAGAAGTTCTATACAGTCAGCAAAAACAAGATCGGGAGCTGACTGTGGCTCAGATCATGAACTCCTTATTGCCAAATTCAGACTTAAACTGAAGAAAGTAGGGAAAACAACTAGACCATTCAGGTATGACTTAAATCAAACCTTATGATTAAACAGTGGAAGTGACAAATAGATTCAAGGGATTAGATCTGATAAACAGAGTGCCTGAAGAAAAATGGACGGCGGTTCATGACATTCTATAGGAGGCAGTGATCAAGACCACCCCCAAGAAAAAGAAATGCAAAAAGGTAATAAGGTTGTCTGAGGAGGGCTTACAAATAGCTGAGAAAAGAAGAGACACAAAAGGCAAAGGAGAAAAGGAAAGATATACCCATTGAATGCAGAGTTTCAAAGAACAGCAAGGAGAGATAAGAAAGCCTTCCTCAGTGATCAATGCAAAGAAATAGAGGAAAACAATAGAATGGGAAAGATTAGAGATCTCTTCAAGAAAATTAGAGATACCAAGGGAACATTTCATGCAAAGATGAGCACAATAAAGGACAGAAACAGTATGGACCTAACAGAAGTAGAAATTATTAAGAAGAGGTAGCAAGAATACACAGAAGAACTACTTAAAAATATATATATTTTAATGACCCAGATAACCATGATGGTGTGATCACTCACCTAGAGCCAGACAACCTGGAATTCAAAAACAAGTGGGCCTTACAAAGCATCACTATGAACAAAGCTAGTGCAGGTGATAGAATTCCAGTTGAGCTATTTCAGATCCTAAAAGATGATGCTGTAAAAGTGCTGCACTCAATATGCCAGCAAATCTGGAAAGCTCAGCAGTGGCCACAGGACTGGAAAAGGTCAGTTTTCATTCCAATCTCAAAGAAAGGCAATGCCAAAGAATGTTCAAACTACTGCACAATTGCACTCATCTCACATGATAGCAAAGTAATGCTCAAAATTCTCCAAGCCAGGCTTCAACAGTATGTGAACCAAGAACTTCCAGATGTTCAAGCTGGATTTAGAAAAGGTAGAAGAACCAGAGATCAAATGACCAATATCTGCTGGATCGTAGAAAAAGCAAGGGAGTTTTAGAGAAACACCTACTTCTGGTTTATCAACTTCACCAAAGCCTTTGACTGTGTATATCCCTACAAACTGAGGAAAATTCTAAAAGAGATGGAAATACCACACCACCTTACCTGCCTCCTGGGAAATCTGTATACAGGTCAAGAAGCAACAGTTAAAACCGGATATGGAACAATGGACTGGTTCCAAATTGGAAAAGGAGTACATCAAGGCTATATATTGTCACCCTGCTTATTTAATTTACATGCAGAGTACATCATACAAAATGCCGGGCTGGATGAAGCACATGTTGGAATAAAGATTGCTGGGAGAAACACCAATGGCCTCAGATATACAGATGACACCACCCTTATGGTAGAAAGCAAAGAGGAACTAAAGAGCCTATTGATGAAAGTGAAAGAAGAGAGTGAAGAAGTTGGCTTAAAATTAAACATTCAAAAAACTAGGATCATGGCATCCGGTCCCATTGCTTCTTGGCAAATACATGGGGAAACAATGGAAACAGTGACAGACTTTATTCTTTTGGGCTCCAAAATCACTCTAGATGGTGACTGCAGCCAAAAAGCAGAGAAACAACTTTGCCAACCAAGGTCTGTTTAGTCACAGCTATGGTTTTTCCTGTAGTCATATATAGATGTGAGAGTTGGGTCATAGAAATCTGAGTGCTGAAGAATTGATGCTTTTGAACTGTGGTGTTGGAGAAGAGTCTGGAGAATCCCTTGGACTGCAAGGAGATCAAACCAGGAAATTGTTAAGGAAATCAGTCCTGAATATTCATTGCAAGGACTGATGCTGAAGCTGAAGCTCCAATACTTTGGCCACCTGATGTGAAGAACTGACTCATTGGGAAAGACCCTGATGCTGGGAAAGATTGAAGGCAGGAGGAGAAGGTGATGACAGAGGATGAGGTGGTTGGATGGCATCTCCGAGTTGATGGACATGAGTTTGAGCAAGCTCTAAGAGGTGTGATGGACAGGGAAGCCTGGCATGCTGCAGTCCATGGGGTCGCAGAGTCGGGCACGACTGAGTGACTGAACTGACTGATGGTAGCAGTATTTTACAGGTGATCACATGGAAAATAATGATTTCTAAACCCAGAAAGAGGAGTGACTCCTGTCATCAGACAAAGCATTGGTGACGTTGCTCAGTCGTGTCCGACTCTTTCCAACCCCATGGGCTGTAGCCTACCAGGCTCCTCCATCCATGGGATTTTCAAGGCAAGAGTACTGGAGTAGGTTGCTATTTCCTTCACCAAGACAAAGCATTGGATCTCTCTAAAAATAAATGATTACCAAAATGTCTACATAACTAGAAATCTTTTATCCATTCATAAGGGTCATTTTATCTGATTGCTGATGACACTTATGAATGGATGAAAGATTTCTAGTTACGTAGACATTTTACATTTTGGTCATCATTTATTTTCCTGGAGAAGGACTAAATGAGCTCAAGGACTGTGTGTGAAACGTTCTATTTCTGATTGATCATTTCTTCTTTTGTGCTATCACTGGATTTACACTATTACAGTACTCGTGTCACACTGTAATTATTGGGATGGTCAAAAAATTTGCTCGGGTTTTCCTATAAGATCCTACGAAAAACCCAAAAGAAGTTTTCGACCAATCTAATACTTTTTCTCATGACTGTTGCACCCACAGACTATAAACTCCCAAAGCTGGGGTGCAGGGGGAGCACTGAGACTGTCTTCATTTTTGCCTCCTTAGTGATGAGACACATAGTAAGCACTCAATAAGCAGATTTACTGAAATCACGGATGATAGTAGGTGGTGAGATTTCAGTGTTTTAAAACTTGAATTGGAATTTTGCTCTTCAATTAAACATGAATGGCAGGGAGTCCAGTATTTTAGGAATCAATGTGGCATTTTGAAAATCAAATAATGAGGCTACTATATAAAGAGCAACCACAAAAGACATTCTCTACGGAACTGAGCAATGCTAAGTATGGAATGATTCTTTTTTAATACATACTGAATTTTTCTTTCTAGAAAAACTTTTCAAAACCTAGAGAGTAAACATATTCCAGATGTTTTTTAAAAAGTATATCATTTATTTCAAATTTCTTATAAGAATGATACCTTAAGTCCTGACTTTCCTTTTCATAACCATTTGCAGTTTTCACACATGAGAAAAATAGAAAACTAGGGCTTATGAAACTCTCCCTTATTATCAGCCAAGATACCTCAGGACAGAATTACATACATATTGAGAGGATGGAAAGAGGAGGATTAAATCTAGTCAATATCAATGACACTTTCCTTGATATCTTCTCACCTCTTCTTGGTATCATCTCCTCTTTGCAGGGCTCCAATTTCTTTTTGCAAACAGGCCTCAAAAACAATTCAACGTTCAATTTGTCTCCTTATCTAGTCTGTGCTTCACTCTCTCATCCCACAACTTAAGTATTTTTACTATATTAGCGACCATTGTAGCATATGCTTACAATCACGACTTTAGAAGGTAGAGGGAAGCAATTGGACAAGATTGGCAAGTTGGCTCAAGCTGATTATAGGAGACTATATGACTATAATAATATTATTTTACATAATATTTACATATTTATCATTTTGATTCAGGTACTGCTTCAAGTGCTCTGCATATTAAAAAAAAAAACAAAACTTTCTTTCAACTCCCCATAAGATAGCTTCTACTGTTCTCTATTAAAGCTGAAACACATGAGGCTCAGAAGGACTAACAACTGACAGCTAATTTCACTGATTCAATCTCAATCTGCTTTCAGACTGTTCTCTATGAATAATGATGATCATACTGAAAACAGCAAAGTAACAATAATAGTAAATACTTAGGAAGTACTTATTAGATGCCAGGCATGTTCTAAGTACTCATACGTATTTATTCACTATTGAAGAGTCAACATTAGACTGAAAGTCAGAGAGACCAGAATCCCAGTCTAAGTTCTGGTGCTGATTAACTCTGAAACTTGGGGGAAATCACCTCAGTCTCTCTGGGTCTCATTTTCCACAGATACACATTTGAGGTATTGTACAGATGATCTCTGAGGACTAACATCAAATTTATAGTTGGCCCACTCAGAACAGGACAGAAGAGGCCTTTGAGATGAGTGTTGGGGATACTAGAATGAAATTATATTCTTGCTCTCAAAAAAGCTGTATGCTAAGTCAAACAATGTCAACCACTTAAGACCCCAAAGATCTCACATGGTTCTCAAAACAGCCCACTGGTGGATTAACACAGAAAGCAGCACTCCATTTGGCAGCTGCTATGACTGAACTGTGTCCTCCCCACCCCAAGTGCATATGTTGAGTCCCTATCTCCCACTGCGACAGCATCTGGCGATAGGGACTTCAGGATGTAATTAAGGTTAAATCAGGGCATATACGGTCTTTTTTTTTTTTTTAATTTTTCTTTTTTTCTAAGGGCAGGTAAAACAAAAAAGAAGACCCAGTGAAAAAACCCCACAGCTCACCATCTGACCTTCTGGATCATAAATCAAGGGCATTTGGGGTAGGGAAACTACCTAAAGGCTGAGAGAGTAGTTATTAGCCAAGTCCAAATAACCCTAGTCAAGAGTCAAGCAGAGCTAAGCGGCACCCTGAGAATTTAACTCAGGTCATATACGGTCTTAATAGTGCTGGTGCCTTGCAAAAGAGGAAGAGACAGTAGAGATCTCTATACCTCTCTCTCCACCTTGTGTGGACACAGTGAGAAGTTGGCCATACACAGGCAAGAAGTAAATTCTTCCCGAGGAACTGAATCAGTCAACACCTTGATTTTGAACTTCCTATCCACTGTGAGGAATAAATTTATGTTGTTTAAGCCACCCGGTCTACAGCATTTTGTTAAAAGCAGCCTGAGAACACTCAGTAATAAAATAAAATTCCCAGAAGCTATAAAGGAAGAGACTGCTAAATCTAACTGCATATTAAACAACAAATTTGTATGAAAAAATACAGTCAAAAGATAAATGAATAAAAAAAATTGCCATGCATTATTATTATATAAATAGCTTATGAAATCAATACAAATGATTAATGGTTAAATTGGTAAAAAAAAAAAAAAAGATATGAACATTTTTGTATCTTCGGATGCCTAGCACGATTCCTTGAGAAAAACTGATGGTAAAGAAGCTGATGATTGAACTAAAAAATAAACTAATAATAAACTCTTAGGTTTTTTTAAAGCACATAATATATAGATAGATATACATATATGGATGTATATAGTGATTTAAGGTTAATTTTACATATAGAATTTTATAGGAATATAAAATCAGAATATTGCATTAAAAAAGAAAAGGTTATGTAAAAGTTAATGAACACTTTAAAAATGGCTCAACATCACTTATAATTAACAATAAATAAGCAATGCCATAATAAAGAATTGATAAATACACATCTAAACAAGATACTCTCTCTTAACAAATTTATAAGTTGGTAACACCCACTATTGTTGAGCATGTGGTGAACTCTCACACTGCTGAAAGGAAGGTAAATGACAGAACCTTTTAAGAGGAAAATTTTCAAAAGTTAAAAATATAAACACTTTATGGTCCAGCAATTCTACTTCTAGGAGTTGTTGATAATAACATGCTCCAAAACCGACCAACCAACCAACCAAGATAAATGCATATTAATGTTCATGATCAGTTATTCACAACAGTAAATAACTAAAATCAACTTTACATATTCATTCATGGAAAATTATTTAAAGCCATTATGATATACCTTGTCAACTGGACTCTTAAGCAGATGTTTAACAGAACATAGGAAGATTGGATTACGTTAAGGGGAAAAAAAGCAAGGCTCCTAATTTTATATATTACCATTTGTGTGAATTTTTGAAAGTCCACATGTACACACATGTGCATACACACAGATATTATACTGGTATTGTCATAAATATTTTTCTGGTAGACAACACGAGAACCTTAACGATGGCTATCCAGGAGGAAGACAGGAGGCGGAGGGGTAGGAGGAGGGGGAGTACCTCTCTCTCCGCGGATGCATCAGGAATACATCTTCAGATGCAGAGGATCTCACAGAGCACCAGCTGAGAGTGGGCAGGAGTCCCCGACCCCCCAAAAGGAATATACAGATCCACACAAAACTCGGTCTTCCCTGTTGATGTGGAAGCATGAGATGACACGGGACTTGCTCGATAACACACGTGTACAACCTGGGAGTCTAGAGGAATTTTGACCCTTGAAAGAAGCAGCAGATAAATGCTCTTTCCTTCTGTCTGGAAGCCCAATCCTCAGATGTAAATGTGTCTGTAAACTCTTGGTGGGTCAAGTGCACGAAAAAGTCAAGCAATCAGTGACGCTGGATACCAAGCAAAAGTCAACTAGACAACTGACGCGTCCTCCACTGTTGCTTCACTCTCATTTTCCCTCACTTCTGCTTCTCCTCAGTTATGTTTTCTAATATAATGCTAGCACATAGCCTTTGCTTTCTGGGGGTTCAAGATAAGAGGGTTTGCAGATATGAAACCTTGACCCACTAGATTCATCTTCCCAACACCAGAGGAATTTGTTGAAGGATGAAGCCAACATAGGTGGGTGAGGATATACTAATCACAAAGAAAAGGAGCTGGGCTCATGGGATTATGTCAATGCTTGGCAATTCCAGGCTCCAGTTTCATGAAACAATACAATTTCTTGCTAAGTCAGTGAAGTAATTGTATATGCTGTCAATTTCAACTGAAAGTCTACTTATGTCTTATTTAATGTTTCAATCATTATTTGTGATTTATTCCATTACTTTTAATCCCATTTAATTCCACAATGGGAAATAATTGTGGGATTAAACAAATATCTACCTTTTTTTCTTGGCTTCAAAAAAAAAAAAAAAAAAATAGCAACGTCTTTCCATAAGGAGAGGCCGGGGAAGGATACTTTCATTAATGGCTTTATTTTGTGCATGCCAGTAATATATATATATTTAAGAATATAATTCTTACAAACAGAGCATTTATTTAAGAAGTCTTTAAACTATGGGTGTATCTTTAAGAATTTCTAGGGATCAACCACCCTTCCTGAAAAGACTCCCTTGATGTGTTTAACAATCTGTGTGGCAAAATTAAGCTAGCATTTTCTCCTTTCCGCAGCAATTTTTCTTCTACAAACCAACAAACAACACCTGGATCTTTTCTTGCACTCTATCCTTCTCCTTGTTCCCTCAAACGCAATCAATTGCCATGGCCTGTGGATTCTCTCCCACACACCTGCTGCTCCTCTAGTTCAAGTGTTCATGATCTTTCACTGGATAATGGTAGTGGTAGGAGGAGATGCTGTTCATTTAGTTTCCTGGATTCCTTCTTATTGTGTTAACTTCGCTGTGGTACTTCTTATGTGTCTTTATTTCAAGCAATCTGTACATTCCGTTATCTTCTAGTTAAGACATATTAGAAGAAGGTTTAAGTGATATGTGTGTGTATGTATATATGTATGGTGTGAAGAAATGAATAGGACCAAAGACATTTAAAGGCATAATCTTCTTTATGAGAAATTATTATCTGCTGGCTCTTGAAGGCAAAAGAACAAAATCTGTGAATATCTGTAATTGAATCTTGATACTGTTTTCTTCCTTTTTCAGAGTGTTTACTTACTGATTCTTTTTTTTCTTACTGATTTTTCAAATGACTTTTTTTATAGTTTCAAAACTAAAAGGTTATAAGTCTTAAAAACTATAAATGTTTAGAGCTTTGCTGAATTTTTAAATGTTATAATCTATAAAGCATTTAATAAATTTTCTCATTAGCGTACATGAAATATATTTGTTTGACCAGTCAATTGACTTAAGTGTATTATATATATTGATGAACAAGACAGATAAAGGAGACAAAACACTCCAAAAAAAAAAAAAAAGAAGAGAGAGAGAGAGAGAGAGATTGCTGCTGAGTTCTTTTAGTGCTGGGTACCTCATATGCTCTGCTCTTAAAACTCCTATAGTGATCACAGAAGGTCAGTATTCACATCTCTTTTTTTCAGATTCATACAGTGTGACTACACTCTAAAAATGGGGTGAGCAGGTGGGTGAAAATAACCTCTTTTTACCTTGAATTATATTTCTCTAACTTCTAAGAGATTGAACATATTTTTACTTATTGGCCATTCCTATAATCTCCTGTGGCATTTCCTGTCACGTTTTCCCTGTTTGTTTAACTAGGTAGTTTGTTCTTTGTTTACTGATTATAGGAGTTTCTTATGTACTTTTCTTCCCCCTCAACTTAAAAAAAAATTCAAATCTCCAGAAAGGTTCCCGAGAATAGTATAATGAACACCCACATACCCTTCACTTCTATTCACCAATGACCAATTTTTAACACTTTGTCACCTCTCTCTCTCTCAAACCTCCGTCCCCTTTCTCAGTTACTTGGGGACTTTGAGACATTGTGACACTTCTCATGGAAACACTATAGCGTCTAATCTGTGCCTATTAATACCTTCCACCATCCTGCTCCCTCAAAGAACTTTACTCAAGCACCATGAATTTTCACCACTTTCTGTATCATGCATTTACTGTTTTCTTTCCTTGGAATGTCCAAATCTATCCATCTAGTCCAAATGTCCTATAGTCCTTGCAGCTTTCCCTTCTCAAATTTCCTTGTCTGTGCCTCTTTTATATCATTTTCTGCTTTCTTCTTGGCACCACACTTGTTTATGTATGTGTCATATATGCCTCGCATCCTCGAATAGTTCATGAGCACTTGAGGCCAAAAAGTGTGTCCAAGAGCAACTGGTATTTTCACAGAGCTTAGCATAGCTCCTTGCTGATAGGAGGCACTCAACAAATACCTGCAAAATCAACCAGCAAACCCACTGAATAGATGTTTGTGTATGAGAGAATCAGAGGGGGTCCTGATCCTGTCAGCAACTCTCGCTGACTTTCTACACATCACTTAACTTTAGTAGGGAGATTATTGATGATAAAATAATAACTTTCTTTTTCAAGAGGAGGCACTTTACATACACTGTATCATTTAGTACTTACCACAGCTTTATGAAGTAGACATTATTCCCATATTACAAGAGGAAACTGAAGTGTACAGAGTAATATGCCCAAGGATGTATAGATGACATGTGGGCTCAATGACTTTTTTGTCTTATTGATCTCTGTATGACCCTGTCATCTTACCTATTACATACATCCAAAAAACGTTTGAAAAATAGCTTGCTTAAAATTGGGGTATTTCTTCAAGGAGAAAACTTTTTTCTTTCTTTTCTCTTTACTGCATTTATATGAGAGGATGGATGTTAGCTGGATCTACGTCATGTCATAACTTACGCAAATCAAACCGTCAGCCTGCATGCCTTAAATGTATACAGTGATATTTGTCAATTGTTTTTCAATAAAATTAGGAGAAAAAAAAAACTTAAATAAATAAAGTGTTTCTTTGTGCCTGCTTGGACTTATAGAAATTCAATGATTAATGCTATTTAACCAAAAAAAAAAAAAAAAAAAAAACCCAAACAGATAATTAAAGAAAAGTTGAAACTTTCTGTTCTACACAGGAAGTGACACGCCAATCTTTGGGACCCTATAATCGGTTTGGCTTTAACGTTCTGATTCATCATGAGCAGCAGGAACACATGAAGAGGCGCATGCTTGAAACATATGCAGCATTAAGGGGCTTTTTCTTTGGGGTCTGGTGATGAGCTGGGCAATTTTAGCTCTGCTTTTATACTTGGCAGTTCCACCAAAATGCCTCACCTGGGCATCTGTGATTTCTCTATTAAACTATCTTAGAAGCTGATCCCCTGACCTTGGACAATGCTCAGGCCAAGAGTCCAGTGTCAGGCCCCTCTGTCACCAAACAGGGGATGTGGTGCTATTTTCCACAGGTCTGAGAGTCAGTGGCCAGGTACAACCTTTCTGGTTGATTAAGGATGTGGAACCTCAAGTAACTGGGCTACAGTTCTCTTAAATTGATGCCAAAAAACTGATAGGCTTTGCTCTTCAAATGAATAAAGAAAAGAAGTTAGTGCACAGAACAATTTGTGTCAAATTTTATTTCCCTGAACTATACAGACAGTCTTTGAAACTACGGCTATGTTTTAGTTTTGAATATACTTATAGGCTTAATAAGCTATTAACTCTCCTAAGAGCAGTAAGTAGCCAAGACAAGGAGCAGACCAACACCTTCAGAGAGAACTTCGGTGTCCTTCCTGCCTCACAGTCTTTATGGCCAAGGTCAGAGGATCAGCTTCTAACATAGTGGGAGGCAGGAAAGGGGGAAGCCAATGGCTGATGTATAGATACAAACTCCAGATTTGGAATTAGGAAGCCTGCTGCGATGGCCTCCTGGCTCTGAGAGCCTGGGCACGTCACTTACTTGGCTTCTCTAACACTTGGAGTCCTTGGCAAAAAATTCAGATGACCGGGGGCAGCTGATAGGATTTCTGACTGTGGGTGTAGAAGCACGTAGCACCATTGCCTAGACTAATAAATCCTGGATGAATGTTAGTTTTAATCTTTCATACAACTTGTCATAGATATCTTAGAATCTTTGTTTGAAGGATGACTTGTATTTTGTACCTTATCCAGAGCAACCAATCAATGAAAATGTGTGTCCACTGGATGAATAAATGAATGCATGTGTGTGTGCTAAATAACTTCAGTTGCATCTGACTCTGCAATCCTACCATGCTCCTCTGTTCATTGGGATTCTCCAGACAAGAATAATGGAGTGGGTTTCCATGCCCTCCTCCAGAGGATCTTCCCGACCCAGGGACTGAATCCACATCTCTTATGTTTCCTGCATTAACATATGGGTTCTTTACTGGTAGCACCACCTGGAATAAATGAATTCATGACTGAAAAATATGATCTTTGGTTATAAACAAACCCATGCACAAGAAACTGTATTAAAACTGATGAAAGGCAATTGGAATGTTTCATGGTTTTGAAAACTGACAATATTGCTAAAGCTAGCACTTATTAAGGGCTTAAAGCATGTTAGTTTTGGGGAGTTGTAGGGTAAGGATTTAGCATATGTAAAAGATAGCCATTTAAATCAGAATCCTAGAGCTGGGAATGTTCTGAGTAGAAAGCGCCAAGAAAACATGAGCCATTTTCCCTTTTAACTTTGTATTACTTGTAAGTTATTTAAATTTACTGGGTTTAAACTTGTGTGCATTGCAAATACTTTTTGCTTTTAACTCTAGCTTCAGATTTAGCAGACATAAAGACAGAAAATTCAAAATGCAAAAAACTGGAAACAATGGAAATGGTATACAAAATAGAAAATAAAAGCAAGAAGGGCTGTGGGAGAAATGATGCTCAGAACAACTTGAAAGGGGAAAAGAAATAGACAAAACCTGATGTATCTTCACTAGGGAGAGAGACAAGAAAGGCAGTATCATTTGACTAGTTAAAAGTTGATGTGTTATGTAAATTTCTTATTATTTGCAAAAGATGACATATACAAAATTTGTCATCCTGACTTGTAAAGAAAATTTCTGCCTTGCTCTAAAAAAGGGCAAGGAGACCATATAAATTCATGTCCTTAGTACAGTTAGTAATTATCTCGATTTTTATCTTTATTGTAATTCTCATATCCATATTAATATAAAAAATAACAGAACTTTTAAATACTAGTCCCTCCAATTTGAACACTGCAAATGTGTAAAGAGGAAAACAATGTCAGGTATCCATTTGTGACTGTGTAAATCAATGTCTCTAAAAAGAGCAGTCTGGACTATGGGTTATTCTTGTTACCAAAGAGGAAACAGCCAGTGTGACCATCACTAAGCAAAAAAAAAGCGCAAAGTAGAAACACTGCTAAAAGCAAACAGAATCTTGAACTCTTTGACCTAATTTCAGTTGAGAAAGAAAAGTGTCCCTCAGTTTAGAGTTCCCTTACATCTTTGGGGCCATAGAGTTGAATTTCGTTGAGTAACTGGTCAGTGGTTGGGGCTGAGCTACACAAAAGGCAGATGAAGTCTTTCCTTCTGAAAGTCAATACATCTTCTCTTAAGGTCCCCAAACGTCCCTGACTCTAATCAGTAATTGTCATTAAAAGCTCTCATTATGCGAAGTGAGTGTAATTAGAGCGTCTTGCCCTCACAAGGTGTACCGCACAGAGAAGGTTGGGAAGGTTCATAAATTAGAGCCAATTCACTTTGCCTGTGTCTGCTGCGCATTCTGCTGTGAGAGAGAAAAAAAAAATTGTACTCACACACATTAAGGCAAAAGCCCACCGGCCCTTACAAAATTAGTCTCAACTAACCACAGTGGTTTTTTGAGGGACTCCCTATTTCATTATGTGTCTCAGAAATAAAAGAGATAAAGTTTGCTGCCATCAATAATGTTGAACATAACTGCTGAATCCTGCAAATTCCAGGAAATTAATTATTCAAACTCTTGTGGGAATTTTGTCATGGTGGAGAAACGACTTGTCTGCAAATGGAGCTCAGGGAATGCTCAGTATGATCGAGTCCTGTGTATGTGCACAACTGCAGTGTTCATCATGATGCGGAAAACACAGCATTCTTCTGTATGTCTACAATTTCTGAAAACTTGGAATCTACATTATAAAATTGTTATGCACAACATAACACATTCGCAATCTTTTATGGAGAATAATCATAATACATCATTATACCTTATAGATTAAAGGGGTTGGTAATTATATTTTCTCTTCCTCTTCCCTTAAACATGTATATCATAACTGAAAAAACATTAAAATTGAATGGTTAGAGGCAGAAGATAGAGAAAAAATACACTGGGATCTCTTTATTTTGGGAGACAGAATGTATGTGTGCATACACAGATGTGTGTGTGTGTGTGTGTATGTATATACATGTGTATATACACACACACACACACACACACACACACACTCATAGTGGCACTGAAGAAGACTCTTGAGAGTCCCTTGGACTGCAAGGAGAGCCAACCAGTCCATCCTAAAGGAGATCAACCTTGAATATTCATTGGCAGGACTGAGGCTGAAGCTGAAGCTCCAATACTTTGGCCACCTGATGCAAAGAGCTGCCTCATTGCAAAAGACCATGATGCTGGGAAAAATTGAAGGCAAAAGGAGAAGAGGGTGGCAGAGAATTGAGATGGTTAGACAGCATCATTGACACAATGGACATGAATTTGAGAAAGCTCCAGGAGATAGTGGAGGACAGAGCACTCTAATGTGCTACAGTCCATGGGGTCACAAAGAGTCGGACACAACTTAGCGACTGAACAACAACATACATATACACACATACATAATATGTTCATATGTATATTCTCATATGTATATATCCATACATGTACACACTCATATAACTATGAACCCCAGATTTACTGAAAACCTAGAAATTGACAATGCCAATTTTATCACTGACTCTTATCCCAGGGACCAATACTCAAGAAAGGGGCACTAGCGTAAATATTCAGTATTTCCCCCAAAAGGTCCCTTTAGAGATGAGCCAAACTCTCAATCCTTGATGAAAGATTTCAAAGCATTCTCAATACTTGAGCCAGAACAATCTTTCTAAAACTCAAATCTAATTATGTCATCCCCCTGTGGAAATTCTTCCTATTGCCCTTAGAATAAAGCCCTAAATCTTCTTTAACAAGGCCCATGAGACCCTGTGTGATCCAGCAACCCCAGCCTACCTCAGCTTCATCACAAGCCATTCTTCACTTTCTGAGTTCCAGGCACAAAGACTTTCTTTTGGCTCTTTGGAACTACTGCACAACTTGGGGGAAATATAGCTAATATATTACAATAACTATAAATGGAGTATAACATTTACAAATTATAAATCACTATATTGTATACCTATAACTTACATAATATTGTACAGCAACTACATGTCAATAAAAACAGGTAAATAAATCACATTAAAAAATTGTGTATGATTACAGTAAAACTGTCTCAGAGATCCACAGAAGATCTACCTCAATGAACACAACTAATCCTAGCATCTAAACATGGGCTTCCCACGTGGCTCAGTGGTAAAGAATCTGCCTGCCAATGCAGGAAACTAAACAGTCAGTATTACTCACGCTATGCCAGAAAATCCATTCAGAATAACTGCAGATTTTTGTGAACTTAATATGAAAGGCCAGTATCAATGACTATGGGTCAGTGTCAAGGTCAGTCCCAGATTCCAAATTCTCATAATTCATGGTTATGACATGAATGAAAATCTGACTTAAATATTAATTTCAATATCTTTCCTCATTAAATCTTTCATCTACCAGCACTGCAGCTGAAAAGCAAAATAAATAGGTCTTCTTTCATGGTCTTCCTTCCTACCTTTCTGTAACAAAGTGTTAATGATTATTGATATGGCCAAAGCTGTGAGACAGTTTGCCATAAAAAAAATTCAAGGAGTACAAACATTATACCTTAAATCATACATCATAAAGGCTAATTACACTAGGCCAGCATTCATATGAGGACACCAAGACAAAAAACTGTCACTACACTTTTAACAACATGCCTACTTAGAGAGCCTATATCAGCTCACAGAGTAAATGTAAACCACAAGAGCAAACGAAAATATGGAGGACCTGGGAAAGATGCAAAGACATCTCTCTTCTACATCCTTTTTTGTATCTGTGTTTCTGTGGGATCACATTCCTTCATATTCTCACTCCTATGAGTATAAAATGAACAATCTATATTTTTAAAAAACACATGTCTTTTTAGATATACATGAACTTTGTTCAGCTATCAGAATTGTTTAAAGCGAATGCCCTTCTCTTATGAACACTTCCCTGATTGTTTCTATCATACCCACAAAACCTCTGAGCTCTCACTTTTGTTACCATGTCACATGCCCCTCAGTCACATGCTTCCCTGTTAAGGTGTACAGGTTCTACTATCTCTATCTTCATATATTTATGTGCACATGTATTCTCCTTTGCAGCAGAAGCTCATTTGGGGTAGGCTTTTCACATGATTAAAGTCGGCCCAGCTTTCCCCAAGCACTAGTCATAATGAATGCACAAAAATGATAGAACAATTCACTTCCCAAGTAAATGGACGTGGCCGCTGTGTGTGCAGTGGACTCAGGAGCTAACATGTATTTGCTCCAACACACACTAACATCAGATATGATGTTACAACCCACTAAAATGTCGTGACCAAAAGTGAAAAACCAAAACAATGTGCATATGGATAGCTAGGGAGCTAGTTAAAGGGCTACCTCGCTAAAGAAGCATTTCTACTTTGGTTATTCAATATTTCAAGGTATTTTCTGTCCCCAAAGGTTGCCCCTACACTGTATGTGTAGATAACTATATACACCATTTGTCTTTCTTTGCTCAATTTGGACTTTATAGAACTTAATATTCACAAAAATATATAAGATATCCTCATAAAAGTAAGCCAAGCTGGCCCTGAATTCCAGATACTCATACTCTTTGCCTCACATCATGGATTCTTCTTATCATAGGTCAATTTACAGGCTTTTTTTTCCCCTCTCTACATCTTTCCAATATTAATTATTCTTTCTTCTCTCTAGTCCAGATCTACTAGTCAACAGGTTAATCATGTCTATCTGAAAAGAATTGATAAGGTAAGTAGACTCTGGTATCATTTGATATTTTATGCCCCAGTTTATTCACCCTGTTTAATCCAATTCTTTGGAGGCAAAAGGGGGATCATTGTATTGTTTTAAATAAAGAGGTAACTAATTAATCCAAAGTAATTCAAAGGGCTGAGAATATTGAAAGACATACAGACAATGGTAGAAAAGCCTGTTTCAATGGAGGGGGTGAATGAAGTATAAAATTTCTCTCCAGTAATGGACCAAAACTTTAAATAAAATGCAATATTTCATGCATTATGGTATGAAAGTCAAAAGCTCATGAAAGTAGAAAAGGTTGATAGTTTTAGATTACATTACTCTAAATAAAGAAGGAATTGGTGCTGACACCACCTTAAATATACTGCATATTGACACGTTTTTGAAAGAATTATAGTTGTGTGGCACCAGTCAAAATCAAATTATGTTCAATCAGCTGCAGCATATTTTTTAAAAATAAAAAAATATTAGGAGACAAATATATGAAAAGGTCTTTGTCAACTTTGCTTTTTATGTACCGAATTTTTAAATCCCTTATTCGCAAGCAAAAAATAGGTACATTGCTGCAATTGTGGGATTATGCATATATTCATATAAAAAGTAATTTCACACACACACACACACATTTCAGTCCACAGCCTCCTCAAAAGTTCACCAAGAGTAAAAAAGAAGGGAGGGATCTGCTCCTTTAGAATTCAGTACTAAATGTTTAAACCCATAAAAGGAAAAGTCCCTGAGATTCACACATAAAGAACAATGGGAAAAGTGAGAAAAATAAGAGAATTAAGTCAAACATTCTGTAAAATGAATTCAGACTTTAGGGTTTTACAGGGCATTAATCTAATATATGCCAAATTAGATTTTAAAATTCCATAATATTTGATTTCTTTTCTAAAACTGGTTTACCCTCAATCCCAGAAGTTTTTCTTTCAAAGATAAACTACAATTCTGAGATTTCTATTCAACTAGGAGCTCTAGTGTTGATTTTTTAAGTATTTATGAATCATATTTATGATTTTACCTTCTCTAAACATTATTTTTGACTTTAATAAAGTTAAGACAGATGTAAGAACTAAAAGATGGCTTAATGTGGATCAAATAACATTCATTTAAAAACCAGGCAACCTGTACACTATTTGTCAACTGAAATAATGTCACGAAAGTTTTCAGACATCTGGGAATTTCTTCCAACTTAACACTACCAGCAACAACAAAGAAATCCAAGAATTTCAGGATAAGACAGAGCTGCTTTCAGAACACAATTCCCCAAATATATACAAATCGACCACAGTTAACTTTCCTGCTTTCGCTGTGGGACCATACCTTTAGCTTGAAAAATCCCGTGACTATGTTCCAGTCTGCAGGAAGAATTTGCACAGCAGTCTGAAATTTTTAGCAACTGGGCAGCTTGAGCTTTCCTTCACACTCTGCTTTTCAGGGTTTTTCATTAATATCACTCCGCAAGTCTCAAAGTGAGATTGTCCAATAGAAGTTCTGCAATTTGGCCTGGCCTCTCATGCTGATGCGGTAATGAGATGTAAATCTGTGGGTTGCTCAAGAGCAAATGAGGACTTCCCTGGAAGTCCAGTGGCTAAGACTCTGGGCTCCCAAATTAGGGATCTCGGGTGCGATTCCTGGTCCAGAAACTATATCCCACGTGCCACAACTAAAGAACCTGCATGCTGCAACAAAGATCCTGTCTGCGGCAACGAAGAGCCGTTACAGCCAAATAGATAAATAATTTTTTTTTTAAAAAGAGCAAATAAGACATTGCAGCAGGATACTCAAGGATGTTATCACTGTACAGTTGAATAATCTGGAGTAAACAGAAGAGTGAAGAAACACCTTTACAGATTCTCTGGAGTATGATTTAAGGATACAAACCATAGTGGAAACTAAACCTGAAAGAAAAAACTGGATAAAGCAATAACAAAAGAAGCTGCTCATTTGGGGTAGGGGTTCTAGGGACCAGAGTTTAAGAGGTAGAGTTGTAAAGTGCAGTGAGCTCTTCCGGCAGTCCACAGGTATTCAAAGTGTTACTGACACAACATGGGCATTTTCTGCAACATCGTGTAATCGGAACACTTTGAGATTTCTGAAGATATGTGGAAATGTGTGGGCATAAGCAAATATCTGCCAACAACTCTCTTGGATTCTTCTGCTAGACCCCCTCAACCAAAAAAAGAAAAAGATTCTGTACTGAAGAAAGAGAAAAGTTAAATCTCTTTAACATAAGTCAGTGTCCTTACAATTTCATGTTTATTTCAGCGATGAAATATCAAGACATAAGAACGAGCTCCATGAAAACTGGGCATAGTTTAATCACACTTATCCGCATACACAATGAGCACACACAATGAATGAGTGACATCTACTACAGCTTACCTATTTGGTTGTCTTTCTAGTTCAAGTACAGTAAGAGAAGGAGTATAAAAAAGATTCTTCATCACAAAAGAAGTCAAAGAAGACAAATGAGGATCAAGAAAATCAGAAATTCCAAAGGAGAATCTACATGAGATTACATTGTAACAACAGTGGAACATCCCTTTGAAGAAAAGTAGACAAGTCTTGGACCAGAGATCAGGAAGCCCTTTAATTTGATGTAATAAGAAACAGCTTTATGGACCACTGCATGCTGGACTCACTCTCCTTCAGAAACAAATCTCTGAGTGGTGTCAAAAGACAAGAAGGATGAATTGTGGCCTTAGAAAGGGTTTTTACAGACAGAAACAAGGACAAGTCCATCCTGAAGGAGAAAAGAAGGGAGAGAAAAAATAGCCAAGGTGGGAAAAGGGAAAATTTGCCTGTGAACATGTATCACAGACAGATACTAGTAAAACTTGCAAATCCCCAGAGTTTTTGTTCTACCCTGAGTCTGGGAAAATGGTTAATTTATTCTACAGCTATTTAACACAGTCTAGGTGCCAGGTACTATATAGACAGCAGCAATATTAGAATGAAAAAGGCAGACAAGGACACTCCTCTCTCAGAGCTTATACTTTAATGGGGATTGTCACACAACAGATAAGTTAACAAAATAACTCTGATAATGATAACAGCTGAAGAAAACAACACAGGTTGGTGTGATAGAAAGTACTGGGGAGGTGACGGAGGAGGTGCCATGTGAACTGACACCCGAGTGACAAGAAGGATACAATCCAGTGAAGACTGGAGGAAAGGATGTTCCAGACAGAGGCGTGGCTAATATTAATCATACTAAGTATTACTAGTATTAATAATACAAAGGTCCTAAGGAAAAACAGGTTTGATATGCTTGGGGAAAGAAACTTTGTGTTGCTGAAGTGCGGTGAGTATGGGGTGTGGTATAAGATGGGGCTGAGGAAGAAGGCAGGGCTAGGCATTAGGACGTTATAGCTGGAATAAGGTGTCTAGCTTTTATCCTAAGGGCAACAGAAGACACCAGAGATGTCTTAAAAGCAGGGAAGAGCTGGGAAAGGGCATGGTGACACAATGTGAGTTTTCTATTCTGAAAAGATTACTGTAGCTGATATGTGAAATATAAACTTAGGGAGGCTAGAGTAGAATCAGGGGGATCAATCAGGGCACATCTGCACATTCACAGGTAGGAGTGGATGGCATCTTAAATTTGGGTAGTGACAGTGAAGACAAAGAGAAGATAATGGATTCAAGATATATTTAGAAGGTAGATCCAATAGGATATGCTGATGACTTAGATATAGAGAGAAGGAAGTGGTGAAAAGAGAGAAGTCTAGAAAAACTTTTAAATTCAAATAATGGTTAGAGCAACTTCACAGGAGGCTCAGTGGTAAAGAATCCACCTGCCCATGCAGGAGATGCAGGTTCCCTACAGTCCATGGGGCCGTAGCTGGACATGACTGAGCAACTGAACATGCAATGCTGCTGCTGCTAAGTCACTTCAGTCGTGTCCGACTCCGTGTGACCCCAAGGACTGCAGCCTACCAGGCTCCTCTCTCCAGGGGATTCTCTAGGCAAGAGTACTTGAGTGGGTTGCCAAGCCCTCCTCCAGGGCATCTTCCCAATCTAGGAATTGAACCCAGGTCTCCCGCACTGCAGGCAGATTCTTTACCATCTGAACCACCAGGTAAGAGGCATACAATGGTTACAGCCATTTACTGAAATGAGGAAGATTAAGGGAGAAGCATTTTAAGGATGCGGGGAGGTCAAGAATTCTATTTTGCATATGGTCAACTTGAGACGCTTATTAGACATCCAAGATATGACAGCAAATAGACATTTTGATATATGAGTCTGGCATTTGAGGAAGAAGTTGGTGCTGAATATATCAATTTGGTAGCAGATGCATTTTGATGTTCCATAAAACCACCGGATTGGATAACTTTCCAAGGGAGACAAAGCAAAAAGCAGAACCCGCCGCCAAGCCCTGAGACACTCTAACATTCAGAAGTTAAGCAGAGCAGAGAACCCATATAAAAGGAGCATAAAATATCTAGGATGGAAAGCAGGATCTTGAGTCATTTTTTGAGTCACTGATATAAAAAACTCTTGTTGAAACGTTTATTAAACATCTACTAGATGCAGGAAGCCTACTGTGGCAGGAATCAGAATAGAACTGTAGACATGGGCTTGAAATCAAAATTATTAATACAATGAGGTAACATCTCACAACTGTCAGAATGGCCATCAACGAAAAGTCTACAAATGATAAATGCTGGAAAGGCTGTGGAGAAAAGGGAACCTTCCTCCACCATTGGTGGGAATATAAATTGGTATAGCCACTATGGAGAACAGTATGGAGGTTCCTTAAGAAACTAAAAATTGAGCTACCACATGATCCAACACTCCCACTCCTGGGCATATATCCATAGAAAATTCTAATTTAAAAAGATACATGCAACCCCCGTGTTCATAGCAGCACTATTTACGATAACCAAGACATGGAAGCAACCTAAATATCCATCAACAGATGAATGGATAAAGATGTGGCACATATATATAATGGATATTAGACATTTAAAAAAAAGGATGAAATAATGCCATTTGCAGAAAAATGAATGTACCTAGAGATTATCATACTAAATAAAGCATATCAAAGACAAGTGCCATATGATATCACTTATATGTGGAATCTAAGAAAATGATACAAATGAACTTATTTACAAAACAGGAACACTCACAGACAGACAATAAACTTATGGTTTGCTTTCAAACAAAGGGGAAAGGTAAGTAGGAAAGATATATTAGGAGTTTGGGATTAACAGATACAATCTACTATGAAATAATAGATCAACAACAAGGATTTACTGTATAGCACAGGGAAATATATTCAATATTTTACAATAGAAAAGAATCTAAAAAATTATACATATACATACACATATCTGAATCACTTTGCTGTATAACTGAAACTAACACAATATTGTAAAGAAACTATACCTCAATAAATAATTTTGGAATTTCAGCACTTGAGCTCTTTGATAGGGAGCAGCACCCTAACCCTTGACTTGCGGAAATTGGTTCCCAAAAAAAAAACCAGGCTAAGCTTAAGGTCCCACTAGACTTCCTGTCCTTTATGTCTGATGACAGACAGATGAACAGACAGGCTGTCAAGAAGAGTTCCTAGTCTCCACACACATTACAACAGTTATCAGTCTGACTTTGCAGATAGATAGATTTTTCTTCTTAAGATTTTTCAAGTGGATGTTTGTACTTTTTGACCATCTTTACCAAGTTCATTTCCCACCAGCACAAATATTAAAAACAGAAGTGAAAGAATATCAAGGAAACAGAAATAAACTAACATGTAATAAAAACTGTGTAAAATGTATGTTGACATTTAGGGAATATATATTTACACATAAGCATGTAAAGAGGGTGAGAAATAAGAAAAATACCCCAAAGAAAACAAAGGAAGAATGAAAGTCCCAGTGAAGGGAAGAAACTGTAAACACTTAAGGTGCCCAAGACTAGGAACAGCTAAAATTGGCTTGCTGATTAAGGAGTCAGAGAGGAGAATCAGACAGTCATTGGGTCATGCTCAAACAGTATTTTTCCTAGAGATGGTAAGCTGCTGTAACAGCAGAGCTAATAGTCCCCACGCTGGAAAAGACCGCACTCCGTCTGATCGCCCTCGCATACACTGGCTGCTGGTCCCCAGTAACCCGAGGTGCTCAGGCCACCCCCTCACCCTCTGTGTGCTGCTCCCATCCTCCCCCAACTTGTGATCACCGTCTGGCTTGATTCATCTTCTGGATGATGATGGATGACTTAATTACAGAAATAAAGGCAAGAATCAGCTACAAGGAGAGAAGCCAAATATGAACAAAAGGACAAGGACGGAGCCCTTTCCTATGGTCTCTTAATACGCTTTGTATTTCTCTATGCCCAAGAGGCTTGTGTGGATGCTTTTGGTGAGAGAAAGAATGAATTGAGGGAAGACAATGCTTAGTTTGCACTCCTCTTACACACCAGCAGCTCTGCTTAGACTTTTTATGTTTCCATGTTTGTTCCTGACAACAATCCTGAGTTGCCTACCGATGAGGAAACTGTGACCCCCCCAAAAGATGAGAATTTTGCCCACATTCAAGCAGCTATAGATAGAAGCAGAATTGCTACGTGAAGCCAAATTTTTCTGACTCTAAATATCATTATTTTCTCATTATAAAACACCACGGAGTGGATTACATATGCTTAAAATATATTAATTAGAAACTAGGGACTTACACATCAACTATATTTCAACCAAAAGTTAGAAACAAATAAAAATACAAAGTGAATAAATCAAAAGAAATTACATAAAAATAATCAGTAAAAAACATATAATGAATTTGTGATTTGGGGTGCTGTGAATCACCACTTTTTGGTTGAGATTGCAAAAGTCAAGTAGCTAAAACTAGATCAATGGATTTTTCTGGTGGTCCAGGGGCTGATTCACGTCAATGTATGGCAAAAAGCACTATAGTATTGTAAAGTAATTAGCCTCCAACTAATAAAAATAAATGAGAAAAAAAAACCTGACTTCCAGTGCAAGGGACACAAGTTCAATCCCTGGTCGGGGAACTAGGATCTCACACGCTTCAGGGCAACAAAGCCCGCAAGCCACAACCAGAGGGCGGGCACACTGCAACGTGAGACGTCTTCCTGCCACAACCGCAGAGCTTGTGCGCTCTGGAGCCCGTGCCCCACAGCTAGAGAAGCGTGCACTGCGACAAAGACCCAGCGCAGTCCAAAACTCACAACAGCAACTAACAAAAAACTAGGTCCATAGAAATTTTGTGAACCTGAACCATTTTTAGAAACCGGGTTAAAGGGTAATAATTACGTAGCATGTTGGCCTGTTTGTGTGTGTGTGTTAGCCACTCAGTCATGTCCGACTCGTTTGTGACCCCCACGGACTGTAGACCGCCAGGCTCCTCTGTACATGGGATTTCTGAGGCAAGAATACTGGAGTGGGTTGCCATGTCCTTGTCCAGGGGATCTTCCTGACCCAGGGATCAAACCTGGATTTCCTGCATTGTACGCAGCTTGCTTACCAGCTGAGCCACCAGGGAGACCTGTAGGCCTGTCTAGAACGAAATAAAAGTTTACATCTACAAAACCACACCAAAGAATAATGAACACACACACACACGGGTGTGCGAGCACAACCCACAATCATTATACTGAGAGTAAGCTGAAGATGGGATACACCATTAATACTTCAGCGTGTGAGTTGAATGAAAGTCGCTCAGTCCTGTCTGACTCTCTGACAGTCCATGGAATTCTCTAGGCCAGCCTACTGGAGTGGGTAGCCTATCCCTTCTCCAGCAGATCTTCCCAACCCAGGAATTGAACCGGGGTCTCCCGCACTGCAGGCAGACTCTTTACCAGCTAAGCCACAAGGAAGCCCACTGCAGTGTGCACCTCCTAAAACACAGGGACTCTCCCCTAAATAACTACGGTGTGTGTGTGTGCGAGCTTAGTCCCTTCATTCGTGTCTGACTCTCTGTGACCCTATGGACCATGGCCTGCCAGGCTCCTCTGTCCACGGACTCTCCAGGCAAGAATACTGGAGTGGGCTGCCATTTCCTCCTCCAGGGATATAACTACAGTAAAACATGCTAAATCAGGAAATTATCTTGATAATAATATTACCATCTACCATCAAATCCAGTCCCATCAAATCTCATCAACTATCCCAGTCTAGAACTATATATTTTGTACTTGGTTGTCATGTCTGCTTATCTGGAACTATTCCTTAATCTTCCCTGCTTTTTCATAACCTTGGTATTTTTGAAGCATACAGCCCCGTTATTTCAGTCTGCCTCTATTTGGGTTTATCTATGTTATTCTCGTGATTAAATGCAGGTGAGGCATTTCACAGGAATGTGTCTCAAGTGACGCAGTACTCCTCAGTATACCACATCCATCAGCAATGGTGTCTATCTGCCCCATTATTGGGGATGTTCACTTTGCTCCTTTGGTTTAAAGGTGGTGTCTTCTATGTTTCTCATCAGTGAAGTTACTATCTCCTTGTTAATTAAAACAATTTGAGAATACTGTACTGCCATGCTCTTCCTTTATTAACTTTCATGAGCTATTTTTAACCTCCATGGATGATACATGCCTAAATCAACTATTAGTATTACGCCTATAATAGTTGCCAAGTGGCAATTTTCTAATGTAATCACTTTTTTTAATTTATAAAAGCTCATAGCCTGGAATTCTCATCGATTTGCTTATTCACTTATTTACATCAGTGTGGACCCTTGGGTTCCTATTTTATTTGGTGTGGTATACTCTTTTACTATCATTATTTATTTCAATGCTCAAATAATTCCAGATTTGAGCAGTGCATGTTCTTTCAGGTCGGCTCCTGTGTAACTTCTGACATGGTCGCATGACTGTTTTTTCACTTGTTTAAACTGAAGTATAGTTGATGTATAGTTTTCATGTTATAGGTGTACAGAATAGTGAATCACAATTTTTAAAGGTTAAATATTCCATTAATACAAAACACTGACTCTACTCCATGTGCTGTACAATATATCTTTGTAGCTTATTTTATACATAACAGTTTATATCTCTTAACCTGTTACCCCCACCCTGCCCCTTCCTCCTTCTCTTTCGCCAGTGGTCACCACTAGTTGGTTCTCTATATCTGAGTCTATTATTTTTCGTTGTTATATTCATTAGTTTTTTTTTTCCAATTCCACATAAGTGATATCATACATTTCTGAGCACTAGTTATCCTCAGTTTATTCATGTCCTCATACCTCCTGCATGCAATCAATATCCTGGCCCTGTCAGCCTTGATGGTCTCCTCAGTCTTACCGCCCACCCAGAATCTCCTCAGCTCGACCGCTGACTGACCCTCTTGGTTCTGACCACCTCCTTAGTCCTGGACCCACAGGCTATCCCAGCCCCGGCTGCCTCAACAGGAGGGAAGGGAACCCAAGTTATTTTTTAAAGAAAAATACGAGGAAGAAAGAAAAAGACAAGGAAAGGAAGAGGAATAGGAGGACAGGAAGAAGAACCCAGCCTCACTCTTGAATGAGTATTTGTGAATAACCTCGGGTGCGGGCAGGGGGCACACAGGGCGTATCACTTTCCCACAGCATTTGAAGATGCTCCATTATATTTTGTCTTCTCTCACTGCCTGAGAGATGTCTGCTGCGAGACTAGCTGCGGTTGTTGTTTTAGAAAGCTGTCTTTTCTCTCTGATTGTTTTGAAGATGTGCAGAGGTTAAGAGCACAATCTTGGGAGCTAGATTATCTGGGTTCAGCTCTTGGTTTGGCCACATAGTAGCTGAGTGACCTTAAGAAAAATCAGTAACTTATTTGTACCTTATTTTCCTCTTCAATAAAATAATTGTGAGCTGCTATCCATAAACAAGTGAGTTGATATGTATAAAAGGTTCTTAGGAGACAATCTGGCACAAAATGACACTGTGTAGGTGTTTGCTAGTCCTACTAGTAATGGTTCCAATTGCAGTGGTGGTCTGTATCGTACTCAAGTTTAATTTTGATTCATTTATGTTTATCCTACTTGGGACTCAGTGAACTTCTATCTAGGGATTATATCTCACTAATATAAGAGAATTCTCTCTTTCCAGAACTCCAATCTGAAACAAGCTTTTACATTAATTTCTGGGCCCATAAAAAGAGTATAAATTCATATCTCAGAACCATCTATAGAATAGGCTTGGAATTTCCATTGTTCGCAAGACATTCTTTTTCTTCCATTCAAACTCCTAGCCTAGGACAACACTATCACTTATCTTGGCCAATAAGTAGGGTTTTTTCTAGGACTTCTTTCACTGAGGGGGCACTTTTTACGTTCCCAAATTTATATGATGGTCTTTGTTCTAGCTAACTGCCTTGAATATGCCCAAACTACATTTCATGTAGGTGCATGGGTTTGTTGTTGTTTGGTCGCTAAGTTGTGTCCAACTCATTTGCCACTCCATGGGCTGTGGCCTGCCAAGCTCTTCTGTCCATGGGATTTCCCAGGCAAGAATACTGGAGTGGGTTGCTAATTCCTTCTCCAGGGGATCTTCCTGGGTCAGGGATTGAACCTGCATCTCCTGCGTTGGCAGGCAGAATCTTTACCACTGAGCCACCAGGAAATACTTAGTACCTAAATATGAAGGTCAGTAACATTCTTATATGTACAGCTTTGGCACTGACAATTGTCCTTTTGACAGAAATTCTGAGAATTGGAACTGATCAGTTCTACCAAGAGTAGGCTGAACAACAAAATGGTTTATCATTGTGGAATCTGAAGTTAGAAAGATGTAAGCTCAAATCTTGACTTCATCACTTAATAACTCTATCAATGTGGGGGAGAGAACACTAACCCTTTAAGTTCTGGTTTCCTCATTTATAATACAGGAGCAATAATAGCTACTGTTAGGACAAATATAATAAACATAATACCTACTAACTGTTTAGCATAGCTCCAAGTCCAGGGCAGCTTTGATAGCTGACATTACTGCATGCAACAATAATAAATAAATAAAGACTTATTTATCTATGTGGCTGTGTCAGGTCTTAGCCGCGGCTCGTGGAATCTTTACTGCCTCGTGTGGGATCTCTGTGGCTGTGCATGGACTCTCCAGTTGTGGCGTGAGCTCAGTAGTTGAGACACGTGAGCTTAGCTGCTCTGCAGAATGTGGGATCTTAGTTCCCGGAACAGATATTGAGCCTGGATCGCTTGCATTGCAAGGTGGGTCCCTTCCACTGGACCACCAGGGAAGGCCCTGCTGTTGTTACTTTTAAGTGTTTTCAATTTTGCTTCACACTGTAAAATTACCATCTAGAAAGATTGTATCGACATACACATCCACCAAGAGTGTGTATTTCTAAGTCTGTCCAGTCTCACCAATAAAAGGTCTTGTCAATCTTGTTCAACTTTCCTAATTATATAGATGGAAAACACTTTCATTTGCACTGATTGGCAGTGTGGCTGTACATCTCCTGGGTTTATTGCTCATCCACGGTGGTTCCTCTGTGAATGACTGTTAAAGACCTTCACTTATTTTCCTCCTGGTATATGTATTTGTTTCTTCTTTATCTGCAGGAATTCTTTATACATAAAATAAAAACATCTTTGAGTATATTTTGCCTGGTGGTTACAATGAACAAACTGATACTGAAAGCACCCCCTTTTTTTTTTTTAACAGAGGATGAATTCACTGACATATCACTGTCAGAATAAACTGAAGAAGTCTTCAGTGAATGTACTTGCAGTGGTATCGGTTATTACCAATCTTGCTTGCCAGACTCATATGAAGATAGCATGCGACCTCATCTTTCTTTCTAAGTCAGACTTGACTCCATCTTGCCTAATTAGCACAAAATTCTGTTTCTATAGGATGTCCCAGAGAACACAATCATTTAAAAAAAAAAGGAGGCCTTGTTTAGCATAATAAAATTTACAGTTACTTAGGATACGTTCAGAGTGTCCAGGAAGATCTGCTACATCTTAATTTTTCTTTTGCTTGAAAATAAATTCACCCCAAGCTTTTAAAAATTACTTTTCTGTCCCTGTTAGGTAGCTCCACTTCTTATATTTCAAGAGAGTTTCAAGAATTTCCTTCCATCTTCCCATTTCCATATCTAGCATCTTGGTCCAATTTGTCCTTACCCATGCCATTCAGGATTTGATAGATTTTTACTTTGCAGGCCAAAGAGTCCTAATCTTTCACTTTGTCCTCATATGTCAATTCCTCTTCCCTTCCTCCTACTCCTCTGATCATTTTATAATGAATTGGTAACCACAATAATGAAATTTACAGAGAAAACTAAATTTTGAGATGCTGCCATAACTAATGGAGTCAGAGGAATGATGAAAAGAGCTTTAATGAGGTTTGAGGTATAGTTGGAATATTACTGATTGAAAATCAATTTGGAAATCGCTGTCAGCTTCATCCACAGAGGGGAAATTACTTAAACACACACATCTAAAAGGATAGGAGTAACTTTGAAGGCAATGAAGAACTGAGAATTATTTTATAATAGAGAAAAGGAGGTTTTTTTTTTTTCTTTCTATCTATCATCTATGACTATTTTGCCATGATTAAAGGGAGGCTTCCCTTGTGGCTCAGCTGGTAAAGAATCGACCTGAAATGTGGGAGACCTGGGTTGGGAAGAACCCCTGGAGAAGGGAAAGGCTACCCACTCCAGTATTCTGGCCTGGAGAATTTCATGGACTGTATAGATCATGGGGTCGCAAAGAGTCGGACATGATTGAGCACTTTCACCTCACCTCAAAAGTCTAAGTAGGTAAATATCAAAATACCTTGGGTATTCAAATTCTGGAAGGACTAATAAATAATTAAGCATTTGGCTATCATACCTAGTTTACCCTTAACACTACATAATCTTGAAGGTAAAAGAGTTTGATGGCTCCTTTGCAACATCACATCCAAAAACACTGCCTAATTTTGATCATCTCATACAATACATTTTATCTTCCTCAAGAGAAAAAACTGAACTTCGTGAACTCTGAATGATGAATATTTTACCGAAAACCATATCTTTACCATAAAACCATTTATGCCATCTACTGCATGTACTGTAAAGCACCATATATATAAAAGAAAAATTACTGTTTAAACAGATTATCAGGTCGTAGAACAATTAGAAGTTGCAGTTCTCTTAAAATAACTCTAGTGAGACCTGGAAAACTACTTCAAGTCTGGGCTATTTAAGTATCCAACAGATTCTCTGTTTTTAATCTTTGAAAATTAGATGAAAGCTATGGCCTTTCTCTCTAGAAAAATCCATATACAATTACAGAATACACTTTGAGTAGAAATTTTCAGAATGTACTGGCACTCCAAGTCTCCAGGCTAAAAAATTCTTTCTCTAGGGGAAATTTGGTTTTTAGGACTATCACTAAATCCTAATATACAAACTAATCAGTTTCTACCTTAGGCACTCCATCTATTTCTTTTGCAGCATAGAAGAATTAGAGCTACACTGTAAGTTTTACCTTATCCATAAACTCTTCATTAGTGCTTTGCGGAATAAAGCCTTGTCAGCCTCTAAAACTCACTACTGATGCAGCTTCTACTTGATCTCCACTTCCAACTACAGATAACTTCCAAGGAGATTCCGAGTGATTACACTGGAGACCTATAATTTGACAGAGCAGTCTTTGCAGTTTAACACGTAGCAGCCAATGACCACTGATCTGCTTACTGCCTGGGTCCTAGGATCCCTCCTAAAATGCAGTTCTGGTCCCTCATGTAGCAACTTGGTTCACTTTGGTGATTTTTTACAAACTGCCAGGATAACTCAGCGTATGCAGAAGTCATATTATCACAAGTGAGGCTGAAAGTATGCCTGAAAAGAAGAAGTCAACTTTTCAGCTCCAAGTCTCTTTCACAGCATATATACAAGTTTCACTATTAAAGGGGCGGGGGAGGGGGGGTGACTTCCTAGAGTAACAGATACACATTTATTCAAATCCAAACACAATATATTCCAAGATCAAATAAATATAATTTATTTAAGCAAACAGCTATTGTGCCAAACTCTATAAATTGGCTACCTAAAGGCCACTCTGTCCTCTTATATGCTAACAGAGCTCTGTCTTCTTTAGAACAAGTCTAATCCTGAATGTGTCTCATGAGTAGTTCAAACTGGTCATTTCCAACCAATATGAGTCTTTTAAATATATATATATATACACTTATTTACTTATTTATTTGGCTGTGCTGGGTCTTTGCAGCACATGGGATCTTGGATCTTCACTGCAGCATGCAGGATCTTTAGTTGTAGCATGAGAACTCTTAGTTGCAGCATGTGGGATCTAGTTCCCTGGCCAGGGATTGAACCCAGACTCCCTGCGTTGACAGCATGGAATCTTAGCCACCGGACTACCAGCGAAGTCCCACCAGTATGAGTCTTAAATGTCCCATAGATAGAGAAGATATTCACTCCCCGACCCAACTCTCAGGGTAGAAGGGCAGGACTTAGAGCAGCAGGAACACTCTTTTGCCACTAGGATGTTACATTCCTTATGTGTGTCATGAAGGGAAGGGGTCAAGAGGCATAGGTCTAAGCCAAACTCTGTTCCCTTTGATTATTTGTCTCCTTTCCTTACAGCTAGCAGTAACCCTATGATTGAGATCAGGCCAATGAAATATTACAGCAAGTCTGCTGAGAACCTCTTGGGAATGTTTGTTCTTATGAAAGGCAGAAATGAGAAGAAAGCGTCCCCGCAGTGTCTTTCCCCGTCCATCCTACCTTGAACGAAGGCATGGTGCCTGAAGCTGCAGCAGCCATCTTGCTACCAAGGGGTCACGGAGCATGTATGCTGAAGCCTTTTGTGTTCAGAGCCAAAAGGAAGATATTTTAAATCTATAGCTTTCCACAGACAGAGTCAAAATTTCAGCAGTTCTGAAACTTTGAGTCTCAACAGAGAAAGGAAGGAAGGGAAGAGGGAAAGAAGAAAGAGAGAAGGACATCTCTTGTTCCTAGCGTCTTCACCTTTAAAATGAGGCGTTTATGTTTTCCTACTTATGTCGAGGAGGAAAACATAAACATGATAACACAAACGTAATAAAACCTCTTTGGGTGTCCTGAAGTGCTCTGAGTTCACAAAAAGTGGGTGTTTTGACACTAGCATCAGTCTAGTACCAGTGCAGCACTCTAGCAAGGTCAACCAACCCCTGAGACCAAAAAGCAAAATGAACCCCTGAGACCAAAAAGCAAAATGAGGGTAGAAATAATTCCATGAATTGTGGTATTTCCCCTAAAATGTAAGTCTGCTTAAAATTACGTACTAAATGTTCAAAAATATCTCAACTCTACCTTTAAAAAATCAAGACCCTTCATTATAAGATTAGAGAATAAATGGTTTATTTTTCTTAAACTTGCTTATCCAGTCAGGAATAAGGGACACACAGGCAGGCACTTAGGAAATATTTCATGGCGAGATTGATGGCAGTGACGATTCAAAAGCCACTTTCACACTTATTTGTCTTCAGTGGCTTTGATTATAACAAAAATGAAAAGGAAAAACAATTGCCTGTTTCTGTTGCTTCATAGTGTCCCTTACACCATAAGTTATCTGTTCTAAGATTTTTTTTTTTTTTCCATACAGAAATGTAAGTCATTCACTTGCTGGAATAAAACTTACAAAATGAAGTTCATTTTGCTTGTCAAGTGCAGATAAAAGGGAGAAGGGGAAGAAACAGTTTAAATGTAAAAGGCACCTTTTCCCTAACTCCTGAACTAGTTCACACAATACAATGAATAATTTAACTGCCTGAAACTTCATTATGTGCAGAACGCTGCATGCAGACCAGCAGCATTTTCACTTCAAATTTGTATAGTCTTTAGTCAACATGCTTCATCTGCATTTCTAACACCTGCTTCAGTCAGCTGTGAAGTAGGCTGTTATCTCCATGGCTGTCTTTTATCTTCACTCTATCCCTCTACCAAAAAAAAAAGCATGATAGAATATAATTTCTTGGCCTAAAAGAGATGGGAGGAACTCACATAATCTTCTGAAAGGTATTTTCCTTTATCTTTTCCAAAAATAATTTAAAAACAAGTTACTAATCATTAATCCTTATTGTACACATCTTTAAACATTAATTTTATACAGCAAAAATAACAGCACTGCAATCTCTCTGCAATGAGTATCTGTTTTAGGAGCAAAGGAAAGTAAAAAAAAAAATTAAATTCAATGACTGACAAAGTCATTTATAACATATTTCTCCTAAACTTATTATTGTGCTGTTATTAAAATGATACTCTTGTGTAAAATATCTAGATAGTGAGAAGCTGCTGTCTAGGACAGCTAGGTGCTCTGTGATGACCTGGAGGGGTGGGATGGGCAAGTGGGAATCTGCCACACAATAGCAGATTCAGTTTCTTGTATAGCTGAAACTAACACAACATTGCAAAACAACTATACTTCAATTTCCCCTCGGAAAATGATATTCTTTAGCATGTATAAGGTGACCTAGGTTAGTTTTGTATATACCAACATCAGTTAAATTTGACTATCTTTTGTCAGCTACTCACATTATTCATCCTGTATTAATCAACTTCATCTTGAGGATTTAAGTAAAAAACTTAAAAGAACGAGATTCTCTCATAAAGAAATCATCTTAGGAGAGGAGGAACACTGGGCAGTAGTTGAGGAAAGAACTGGACTAATAGGGAACGTTTTCTGCTTTATCATCATTCTGCTATTTTCCTTCATAACTAAAATTAGAATGTGATTATTTCATGTATTGTTCTTTTCCTGACTTGAACATAAACATCAACTACAAGGACTATGCCTGACTAATTTACTACTATATTCCTAATGTCTATCTTAGTCCTAGGCATACAGTTAATACTAAGTAAAAATTTCTTAAAGAATTTAAAAATTTCCTACCAGACTGAACGGAAGGGGTCCTGAAGGACCATTTGAACTTCTCTAGAGGGGAGAAGGCATCTCCTCAAAGTCTTCAGTTAATAGTCCTAGAGTGTATCTTCATTCCCAGTGAAAACAGTAAATAGTGAATAGTTGAGAAAACAACAGAAAGAAACAATTCCAGAGAAAGAATCACTTAATAATTCAAAGGATATTCAAACTTTAGGACTACTTCAAGGAAACATACACACCGAGGAAACCAGATCTGAAAGAGACACGTGCACCCCAATGTTCATCGCAGCACTGTTTATAATAGCCAGGACATGGAAGCAACCTAGATGCCCATGAGCAGACAAATGGATGAGGAAGCTGTGGTACATATACACCATGGAATATTATTCAGCCATTAAAAAGAATTCATTTGAATCAGTTCTAATGAGATGGATGAAACTGGAGCCCATTATACAGAGTGAAGTAAGCCAGAAAGATAAAGACCATTACAGTATACTAACACATATATATGGAATTTAGAAAGATGGTAACAATAACCCCATATGCAAAACAGAAAAAGAGACACAGATGTACAGAACAGACTTTTGGACTCTGTGGGAGAAGGCGAGGGTGGGATGTTTCGAGAGAACAGCATCAAAACATGTATATTATCTAGGGTGAAACAGATCACCAGCCCAGGTTGGATGCATGAGACAAGTGCTCGGGCCTGGTGCACTGGGAAGACCCAGAGGGATCGGGCGGAGAGGGAGGTGGGAGGGGGGATCGGGATGGGGAATACATGTAAATCCATGGCTGATTCATGTCAATGTATGACAAAAACCACTACAATATTGTAAAGTAACTAGCCTCCAACTAATAAAAATAAATGAAAAAAAAAAGCAACTAAACTTTATGAAAAAACAGATACATGGGGAAATCCCATTAAAAGGAAGGAATGTGCGTCAGGATGCAATACTGCAAAGTTCAAATTATATAGTATTTTAAAAGAAAGAAACTTTTATTGCCATCTATAATTTGAACTATCCTCTGGTTTAAAATGAAAATCCTTCAGCTTCATGATATAATGGAAAGTAGACTGCATGCGAAATAATAGGGACAGATTCTAGCTGAGTTTCTCCTCATTATCAGCTAGGTAAGTTTGGACAAACCAATGGACTTTTCTGATGAGAGTAATAACAGCTGGTTTTTGTTACTTTACCAATATGCCAGACACTCTATTAAACCTTTTAACGAAGAATATTTCATGTCACCTGCACAGCACTACCCAAGGTGGATACACTTGCATCTGTGGCATTTATGGCAGCTCAAGTTAACTAATACACCATCTCATTTAGATTTAAAGTCAGAAGCCTTTCCATGGCCCACAAAGGCCCTAACCATATAATATGGCCCCTTTACATACCTGAATTTATCTCATTGCTCTTCCTATTCTGGCTCTTTTCCTGTCTGGCCCTTTGCAGTTTGTGTGCATTCTCTTTATGCATGAGTGCATGCTAAGTCACTTCTGTCATGTCTGACACTCTGCAACCCTATGAACCATAGCCCACCGGGCTCCTCTGTCCATGGCATTCTCCAGGCAAGAATACTGGAGTGGGTTGCCAGGCCCTCCTCCAGTGGACATTCCCTTTATATAGACACTATTTCCCAAAATATTCTCATAGCTTCCTCCCTCACCTGCTTCAAGTTTCTGTTTAAACATTCTAAATGAAACTGTCACTTATCACCTTTTAAAAAACTGCAGTCTCTCTAGTTTCTTCCTTGTCTTTCTCCCTTCCTGCTTTACTTTTCTCCATTTCCTCCATATGACATATAAGTAAAATACATAAATTTACATCTAAAATATATAATATAAATATATAATAATTATATGAAATATATATGTTTAGTCACAAATCTATACATTTTAGTGTCATATTCCCTCATTAGAAAGGTAAGCTCCATGAGTGTTTGTCTGTTTTATACATTTGCATAGCCTCAGTATAGAGTATGTCTCAATAAAGTATTCACTGAATGAATGAACTAGAGACACTCAAGTATGTTTATGTGGAAGCTGCCCTGGGGGTGAAGAAGGTGGCATGGGATGAAGCAGGAAGCAAGGTACAGATCATGCAGGGCCTTAATAAGTCATATAAGGAATTTTGGTATCTATCCCAAGAGATACTGAAGGGTTTTAAGTAGGAAAATGACATCAATTTAGATCATTTAAGATCATTCTCACTGCTATGTGCTGTGCTGGGCTAAGTTGCCTCCAGTGTGTGACTCTACAATCCCAAGCACTGTAGCCCGCCAGGTTCCTCTGCCTACGGGGATTCTCCAAGTAAGAATACTGAAGTGAGCTGCCATTAGAGAAAGGAATCTGTGTTGTTCAGTCGCTAAGTTGTGTCTGACTCTGCAACCCCAAGGACTGCAGCATGCCAGGATTCCCTATCCTTCCCCGAGTTTGCGCAAACTCATGTTTATGGATTCGGTGACACCATCCAACCACTTCATTCTCTGTTGCCCCCTTCTCCTCCTGTCCTCAATCTTTCCCACCATCAGGGTCTTTCCCCTAGTGGCTCAAATGGTAAAATAATTCGCCTGCAATGCAAGAGACTATAGATTCAGTTCCTGCGTTCTGAAGATCCCCTGGAGAAGGGAATGGCTATCCACTCCAGTACTCTTGCCTGGAGAATTCCATGGACAGAGGCTACATGGACATTCCATGGCTACATTCCATGGACAGGTAGGCTACAGTCCATGGGGTTGCAAAGAGTCAGACACGACTGAGAGAGAATGGAATGGAATGGGCCAAAAAAGAATTGGAAAAATCCAAAGCAACTTCCATTTCCAGGGTTAATGCATGGTTTCGTGTTTCTTTGTGTGAGGATGTATACACCCTTAATGCATACTGATTGTAAAACGAATGCATTGCGCGCCCTATCACAATTATATTTGCAAAGCTCTGACACTATCTCTCAAGCTCTTAACATTTCTTAAAGATTTTTACTGGAATGTAGCTGCTTTACAATGTTGTGTTAGTTTCTACCGCACAGCAAAGAGAATCAGCTATCAGTTCAGTCGCTCACTCAGGTCCAACTCTGCAATCTCATGGACTGCAGCACACCAGGCTTCCCTGCCCATCACCACCTCCCAGAGCTTGCTCAAACTCATGTCTGTGGAGTCAGTGATGCCATCCAACCATCTTGTTCTCTGTCGTCCCCTTCTCCTTCTGCCTTCAATCTTTCCCAGCATCAGGGTCTTCTCCAGTGAGTCAGTTCTTCGCATCAGGTGGCCACAGTATTGGAGTTTCAAATTCAGCATCAGTCCTTTCAATGAATATTCAGGACTGATTTCCTTTAGGATAGACTGGTTTGCATCAGCTGTATGTATACACATATTCCCTCCCTGTTGGATTTCCTTCCCATTTAGGTCACCACAGAACATTAAGCAGAGTGTCCTGTGCTAGACAGTAGGCTCTCATTAGTTATCTATTTCATACATGGTATCATTAGGGTACATATATCAATCCCATCTCCCAATTCATTCTATCTTCCCTTTCCCTCCTTGGAGTCCATGTTTGTTCTCTATGTCTGTGTCTCTATTTCCTTCTGAATAAGCCCTGAAATGAAAATGTACTTATATAACAACTTCTAAGAAATTCTAATTACTCAGCCCCCAGTGCATAATGTAGTCAGTACTTTGAGGCTGCACAAAACATATCTCTGAACAAGGTGCATAAAGGTTATGAGGAGCCTAATTTTCTGAGATTCTTTCAGCTATAAATTTGGCTAAGAGCTTGGGTCATACGGGAAAGCAGATAAGTGAGAGAAACGCTGGTGATTTAACCTCCGGTGTTCCCTTAAGGACAAACATTTGTCACCTTGACAGCAAGGTGAAAGGTTTGCAGTGAGCGTGCTTATAACAGGGCTCACCCCACTCTCTCCTCCCCGGGGACCAGTGATTTCTGACCAGGCATGATCTGAACAGATGACGATGCCGACGACGAGCCACAGGAAAGGCCAGCGGAGGAAAAGAGGTTGAGACCCACATAACTCAGAGTCTCAAACTGAAATGCTACTCCAGGGACCACCGCAAAGATTTACCATTTGCTGCTCTTCTTCCTAAGGTTCCACTTGAGGCTAGAGTAATCAACCCTATAAATTATCACAGAACATTCTAACAGTGTCCAGTGTTAACAGCCTGGATCCCATTGCTAATAATTATGAGCCTGTTATAAAGTTGAAGTAGGTCCTAGACATATATATCTCCACTTTCTATACACATCTCTCAATTCCTAATTTGAATATGAAAGTCTGCTGCAGGCTTAAATCAGGTGCTAAAATGAGCCTGATTTTACCCTCAATGAATACACATAACCCAAATTAGCATTAATGTCATGACACCTATGCATCAAAAAGAATAATAGGATCTCTGTTTTGGTCTATGAGCTAAATTGTTTACACTATTTTCAAAGTGAAATAAGAAGAGATATTTTGAAAGCTGAGTACTTCTTAAAAAAAGAATTAAAGACACTAATTTATATATTAAATTTATTAATTTTGTATTATTTAATTTCAGGAATCAGTGGCATCTCTTTATGTCTCCCTTTGATGAATGGAACTTTGGCTGTGATACTGCTTTACACTTTGAAAGAAGTGAGCTGAAATCACTATAAAATCAAAATTGAAACTATTATCCATCCCATTTGAATATTTATTCATTACCTAATCATCACTGACTCAAAGTACTGTCAGATGGGCCAGATCATTTTAAGACAAAAATAAACTACAACCCAATGAACTCAAACAAACACAATTAATAGAAAAGTAAGATTTAAAAAATGTACCAAAAGTGTATGGGAGTGGAAGGGAGTGGCAGAAGAGATGTGGAGCCTGGGATACAGAAAGGATGAGCTCAGAAGTCTTTAAAAAAAAAAAAAGAGGGAGGGGAATCAACGCCAAAGAATCTTTATGGGTTTAAGATCCCTGCATCATATATTCACAAAGGGAGAGCAGATTCCACCCATATCCAGCCCTGGACAGCAGGCTTTGGATGTCCCAACACTACCATGTAACTCACAGCTACCAATCCAAACTTAATCATCTCACTCAAAATTATTCCCTTGCTTAAATTCCCTGTTTTTCTTCATGACGCCACAGCTTTAATCCTAAAATCTTTGAGTCTCTTGCCTATGTTCTTGCATTTCCTGTCTTTCTGCCATAAACATATCCCAAACTCTTTCATGAAAAACCAGACCAGGAAAACAGTGAGCTGAGTTAACAATCGCTGAAGCTGAGAGATGGGTCCTCACCATTCATTAATATTATCTGATCTGCCTTGCACAAGTTTCAGAGTCTCTAATTTAAAAATGTTGTTAATATTTTTAAAGGACCATAGGTTCAGGCAAATATTTGAAACTAGGTAAAAAGTCTCAATACAGGATTATAGTAGAGCATTTTGGCCATAGGGACAAGGAAGGTCAGGGTATCTAAAATTAGCTAGATAATAATCATAGCAGCTACCATTTATAATTCTTGCTAATGTGGTAGACACCCTGCTAAGCATCTCAGAGACTTGGTCTTACTGAGTCCTTTTAACAGTGCTTGTAAGTAAGGATCCTGGGTTCAAAGCTTGGTGATGAGGCTCCTGTGTTAGGGCCTTCATATAGTAGGCACTACATTAATATTAGTTGTCTAAGTAATTTAATAAATGGCTAAGAAAATTTTTCCTTTTTCTTTTGTGTTTGTGCTTCTTTCTCTGTAAAAAAATTCAAAGGCTCTAGCCAGGGCATTCATCACTCTTGGTCTACGTTCAGAGTGGTGTACCTCAGTCTTTCAAGCACACTGCTGCCAGCCTCTGCTCCTAAGACACCATTTCCAGTGGGGTACACTCCTAGAAGTTGCCTCAGTCATGTCTCACCAGGTATCAAGTTCAAGTTTTGCTTCCCATTCAAGGCTCTTCATGAACCTCTCTCACATAATTTCCGCCAGTCACCAACAAGAACTAGCTTAGTCCAGTAAATGTCTCTTTTTACTTTATCTTGCTTACAACTGCCCATTCATTTATTTACTCATTACATATTTTTTAAGATTTTTTTTTTTTGGGTGTAGACCATTTTTAAAGTCTTTTGTTGAATTTGTTACAGTATTTCTTCTGTTTTGATTTTTTGATATTGTGACATGTGGAATCTTAGCTTTCCCACCAGGGATTGAACTCCCACTCCCTGCATTGCAAGAAGTCTTAACCACTGGACCACCAGGGACGTCCCTATTCATTACATATTGATCAGCTACTATGTACAAGGCACTGTATTTGCCATTGCTGTGCTTAGTCGCTCTGTCATGTTTGACTCTTGGCGACCCCATGGACTACACAGGCTCCTCTGTCCATGGGGATTCTCCAGGCAAGGATACTGGAGTGGGCTGCCATTCCCTTCTCCAGGGGATCTTCCCAACCCAGAGAATGAACTCAGGTCTCCCGCATTGCAGGTGAATTCTCTACTGTCTGAGCTAACAGGGAAGCCCAGGAATACTGGAGTGGGTAGCCTATCCCCTCTCCAGGGGATCTTCCTGGCCCAGGAATCGAACCAGGATCTCCTGCATTGCAAGCAGACTCTTTACCAGTGGAGCTACCAGGGAAGCCTGAATCTACCATTACATCGCCATAAAGAAGAGAACAGACAGCATACCAGGCCTGGTCCCTGCCCTCGCAGGCCACATCCACTCTCAGGTTGACCTTCTCTGTTTGGGTTGTTCTCGATTTTCAAGATCTTACATTGGACATCCTCCAGGAATCCTTTCCTGATCACTTCCCCTCCTGTCTTGCTCTCCCTTTCTGAATTAATGGCACCACACATTTAAGCACCTCACTATATTTTTTCTTGTTTTTCTCCTAGTATTTTACTTCTGCTAGTCTCATTCCCTCCATTACATTAAGTCTCTTAAATTCAAGAAATTGTGTCTTATACTTTTCTTCATCACCCGACTGAATGTAATTCAGCTGAATTCATAGATATGGATATGTCCTTAATAAATAGCTTTTGGAAAGAGTTTAGAATACTAAACTCTTTTTTTTTCTTTTGGAAAGAGCTTAGAATACTAAGTCAAGCTAACCATAGACCAAGATCTAATTTATCCTTGCAAATAGAGATATAAGAAAATCTCTAGGGAAGGAACAGGTATATAAAAACTATAGTTCTGTAAATGAAAAAAGAGGAACAAAAATTTCTCCTATATGGCATAACTGTTTCCCAATCATATGTGATACTTTATAAGTTCTATGAAACATCAGGTTTTTTTTGTTTAATTCATGTATTTTGTAGAACATAATTTAGAGACCATACCATAGGGCAAATTTAATAGGGCTCTGCTAAGACATCAATAATATTGATAAAAGTAAATGAGGTCTTTACTTATTTAACTTTTTTAAAAGAACTATTTTCAATGGAAGCAAAGATTAATATTCTATATGTAGAGACCATTTTTATTTTCTATATATAGATACTATTGTGTATGAATATGTATCTTTTACATTTACTTTAAAAAATATTACGATAGCTTAATCATGTTTAAAAGCGTAACTAAAAAATCTGATAAATGAATTAGTAGATTTCTCACATCAAATACACATTTCTTTCAGAAATTCATCTTCAACTATGACCAGGCCGTATACCAGGTTTTGTCTACAAGATGCGAACATCATAACTCATTGTTAACTAAGCCTACTAGAAAGACTTTTGCACACAGAAGTAGCAATAGTAAGATCTTCTTAGCCTTAGTCTGGAATGAACATCACTATGTTCTCAAATTCTGTCTGTTCTGAAAGACTTCCTCTCATACCATTCCTTCTGGGAAATAGTCCCAATTGTCCATACTGTAGCTATTCTTTCACGTGGACTTTGTATATATTTGATTACTACAGCGTGAGCTCTCTGAGAGCAGGGTCTGTGCCTGGAGACCGCTTGGCACTTCTCCCAGCAGTTACACTGAAACCACTACATTGAAAGTACTCAATAAAAGATGACCTTTTCTAAAGATAGGAACAATTGTATATAAGAATATGAATGAGTAAATATTTATTTGAGTGTTGATACATACTCTCCAAGAAGTTATTTCACAAGTCTACCAAGCACATAAAAATTCACAGGTAGAAACTATATATGGGGTCACAAAGAGTCAGACACAGCTCAGTGACTAAATAGCAATAAATATATATATATATTTTACTCATCAAGAAATCCAAAATTTAAAATCACTGACTGTGTTAAACTACTATGTACAAAAGAACAGTCTTATTGAACATAATCTTTCAAATGTGCAAGGGGATGAAAGTAAATTTTTAAAAATTTTAAGATTTTCATGAGAACAGGTACTTTAAACACAGAGGAAGGCACACAAATTAAAAATAAAATCATACCCAGGCCTTGAAAATGCATTGACTTTCAGGCACCTTGCTACAACATTACGCTATTTTCCAAAGGACAGCTCTTTATTTTCTTGGCATTGTCAGCATTTTTGAATGAGCTTTCTTAATTTATCAAAATAGCACACTGTTGAAAAAGAAAGAAATCTACCATTTCAAACAGTCAAAATTATAATACAACATTTAAAAATGTTTTGACTCTACATGAGTTTTTTCTAAGATTTCAAAGTAAATAGTCCTATCATTAGCTGAAGGAGAATAGCCAAGGAAATTCATAAGCACTCTTTAATAAACAGAGTACTTAAGTGCTGGATACTTAACCAACTACTCACAACAATAAAATCCCTGTCCAGCTGAACATGTGTATATGATCGACTTCAAATTCACTAGAGAAGATTGGAATAGTAAGTTAGGCTATACTGAAATAAACAAAAATGAAGATGCATAAAGATGTCAAGCAGAAAATTATTAAAATAGATAATTGCAAACTATTTTGTCAGTGAAATGTCTCTTTAGCATTGTCCAGTAGAACTTTCTGCAATGATAAAAATGTTCAACATCCTGCCTGCACTGTTCATAGCAGCAACTAGCAGTCACATGTGGTTACTGAATCTCTGAAATGTATGACTAAGGAACTGAATGCTTTTTAAATTTTAACTAATTAAATTTTAAACAGCTGCATGTAGCTTATGACTACCGTCTCAGTTAGTTTAACTATATAGATGATGCAAAATGGGATCCTATATTTGTATTTCTTCCCTCTCTGAACTTGGAAATAAAGGAAATGCCTTTACAGAATAGACAGGAAAAATCACTTTAAAATATTAGGCTGGCTTCAACATCAGCAAGATTTCGCTTTAAGGTATGGTACATCTATAAAAGGGGAAACCAGTCAGCAATGGAAGCAGTGAGAAAGTACCTGAAAGAACACCTACCTAAGCACCATCTAGGAAAGAGGATTCCTGGATCCAAATGATGGACCTGTCTGTTTCCAAGGGCAACATAACCCTGATTGTGGAGCTAGACACATTCACTTACAACCGCCTGATAGAATCAAACTGACCTACCTTTCCTTCCTCTAATTCCATTCCCTCCAAGTAAACTTATTAACACGTCTTCTTGTGTGAATTTAACCATGAGGCAAGAAGGCATCAACCCAAGTGTCTAAGCACTTCTCATAATTATTTTTCTCACTCTCAATTAATAAATTGGCAATCTGCTTGATCTCTGAGTGTGATTAATGTGAGTTCATTCCTGCAAGCTGGAGTCACAAAATCAGTTTCTGAAAAACGACCATACTGATTTTACAAAGTATATGTCACCTAGATCTCTGGCAATGAGGAACTCAGTATCTTAAAAATGGATAATTCAAATAGACAGTGAAAAAAAATAGTAATACTACTAGGTATGACTCTGCTTAGGGGTGACATTATGTCAAGAAAAAGCTTAACCCAAGAAAAGAGATCTCAGATATTTGAAGCATCAGGTGTGATGCACAGCAGAGACAGAAAAACTTCGTTTAAAAATATATGGCAAAAAAAACCACACACACAAAAACTATATGGCACCCAACTTCTTTAAGCAGAAAAACCTGCCCTTCTATTAATAGCTTGTTTGTATTTTTATAACACATATCAAAGTATGTGTTAGGTGACTCACTAGATATAGTTCCCATGTAGAAATGAAAAATTAACAATATCTAGGAAAACTAAGCCAGATGTGCACTGTGCTCCTTGAGATTTTCATTAGTTCATAAAATTTTTGTCACTAATAAACCCTTAGTGATTGTGGCATCAGGTTGATAGAATTTAGGGGGGGGAGGCAAACATGATGGAAGATTCATTTTAAGACTGATGATTGTTGACATTGCTCCTTAGAGAGATCTTGATGGTACTTTTCAAATATACCTTGAAACTTCACACACACACACAAACCAGCATTCAGTTACAAGAGGAAGTATTCTTCTAATATAAATACTTTCTACAGTTAAACACTTAAGTCTTTTCTTAAAACCACTTGTCTGCCCCAGTGGGAGTTTTTATTCCATTTTTTTAAGAGTTGGAAATTTAACCTTTTGACTTCAACAACTGTTTGACTTGAAACTACATGAAATATGGATCCAAAATTCTATAGAGACATATAGTGATACAGAATCAGGATCCAACCATCTTTGAAGGAAAACACCTATGAATTAAAGGGAAAAAAAGCAGGAAGCCTTTACATACATTTCTCTAATGCTTTTCATCATTTCTACTCATTTTTTCCTCTTTAGTTTAAAGAAGTATTTAGACATTAATGAAGAGCAGAAAAAGTAACATATAATTCTACATGTTGGTGGGGGGGTGTAGGGGACAGTAAGGAAGAAATAATCTTTTCTATTGCTGATTTTATTTATTGAAAAACACTGAAAATCTCTTTTCAGTCCTGCTCCAAATTCATATACCTCAGCAGACATTGATTAGGAATTCTAAATGGCTTATTAGGATACTATAACAAACATAAATGGCACAAATGTATTTTTTAGGTTATCATAAGGAAATGGAATCAGCTCTCTCATGAAAAAATCATGTCTGATTAACTATATATCTCTTCCTTTAGTATCTTAAAATTCTTTCCTTTTCTCCATTATATAGAGGTATAATTCACTCTCTAAAGTTCCTCTAGCCAGGCACACCTTCATGATTTCCTATATCTCACTTAGCAAGTTTTAACCTCTGACACGATAATAAAACCAACGTCAAAGCAATATTCCAAATCATGAACCTACCAAAATCAAGTGCAGATGGCTGTAACATGATGCTTCTGAAGAAGAAACTGCACTAGCTTTCACTTGCTATGATATCATATTACACGTTCAAGCTATCTGCTTCCTCATCATCACCTTGGCTTTCTTTCTTTTTCGTTTTTTGGCTATTTCTATTTCCTAAGTACTTCTATTGCCTCTCAGATACAGACTTGATCTCATTTTTATACAGCATTGAATTGTCCTCCATTTTTCATACTTCCTTGTATTTTTACTTCTTCTCTAGGATATTGCACTATTTTTTCAGCATTGTCTAGAAATTTAATTCACTTGTCAATTTAATTATATTTTTCACAAGTTGTTAAAGGATAAACTTTAATGATAAAATAATTTTTCTTAATGCCAATAGTACAACAATTCTTTTAAAACCTATATAATGGCAATCACTTATATTCTCTTATCTATAAATCTCCAGCTCTTTTAAATATATATATAATAATCAAACAGCAATTTTTCATGGAAGAGTTTCTGATATTTAAAACAAATTATTTGAATGATAATGGCATATGGGTTGGTAATCTATTACATCGAGACAATCTCCCCTAATCTACTCACATGGAGTTATTAGTAGAAAATCTTACAAATTATCTAATATCAAATTTAGATGTGGGAATGAGTTTGCATCCACATTCTGAACCAATACTGTGAATGTAAAACAACACAGATTTCTATGGCTATAGCATATGTTTTATTAAGACTAAAAGTTAAAATCATGTTAACATAGGTAAGAACAATTTGGTGGATAAGCAATTAAAGTGATATTGGAATTTTTGTCAAACTAATTTAACATTTAAGTGTAATAATGAGCAAGCATTTATGTGTATAATATATATATTTTACAATCTTAGATACATGAAGAAGAGATGTTAAAAGAACATTCATTGAATGATTTCTACTCATTCATTTGACAAATACTTTTTAAGTGCTTACCATGTGCCAGGTACAAGTGCTACAGACAGAGAAGTGAACCAAAGCACCCCCCAAAAATAAAAAAGTACCTGCTTTCATGGAGCTTTTATTTGAATAAGGGAAGACAGACAATAAAAATAATAAACAAATGTATCCATTAGAAGAGAAGTATTTTAGAAAAAATAATAAGAACAGGACCACTGGAAAAGCCAAAGGTGGGAAAAAGATCAGAATTTTAACTGTAACCATATCAATCAGTTACAATATAGATGGAAAGTCCCAAGAGCTAAATTCCATAAAAGATACATCCCAAGAGCTAAATAACCATAAAAGAAAAGTTAGAGAACTTGCTGGAAGGGTCAGATAGCTTTCAAGAGATGGATAAGATACAGAAAGGATGAGAATAGTATAAGCAAAGAGGTGGGAGCCCCAGATGTTAGAGAAGAGGGAGGAGAAGAGTGAATCAATGGTTAATACAGGAACCATTAAAGAGGATGCCAGAGAGAGAGCGCGCACGGGGTCCCACAGAGAGAACTCCGAAACGGCCGGCTGGGTGGTGGGCAGTTAAGAGCCATGGAAGGCACTGAGGCATAGGGATGGCATGTGAAGGCAGTACGTAAGGACAGTGTATCTCACGGTGACACAGAGGATGGTGAGAAAGAAGCTAAGCTGCATCGCCTTGGCTCCTGAGAATACCCAGAAGCACAATAATGTTAAACATTATCCCTAAGTGAATGGATAAAAAGAACACAAGCCTTCAAGTGAAAACCTAGAAACACTTTAGAAAATAATCACTTGTAAGATTATTGCCTGAGTAGTAAAAAACACTAAACCACAAATACTGACCACTAGACCAAGCATTGTTAGAGTAAAACTATAACCACAGTGGGCATCTTTAAGTTAACTACACTACTTACTAGACATCACAGAAGAAACTACCCAGGAAAAGTAAACTAGTATGTGACTCTTGAAAATGAAGATGTATAAGCTGTAAACTCAGAGTATGACCATCAGTGGACACGTAAAATATGAACCAATATTCATCTCATGAGTCTGGAGATCTGTGACATTTTGCCTTTAATTTCCAAGAGTCATGGTCTTATCATGAAGAGATCTTTTTCCCTGATGACTACAGCCTGTTCATTTGAAAAGTTAAAATCAAACTGATCAAGGTTTTTAAAATCATACATTTTATTTCTTTAAAGTCTTCTATTATTTAAAACTCTAAGAGAGCTAGTCACCTTACTCAACAATCCTCCAAGTAGAAACACTTTGCTGTTAATGTGTCTGAATATTTGCAAATTAAATTGATAGAGATCAAAAGGATGTTTCTATAATTTTCAATCACTCTGCTATGTACATCTCCAAATTATACCTCAAAAAAATAATTTTATCTTAGGTAATTATATTAATGTCATGGGTAATATCCTAATACAGAGAAATAATTTTTAACAGTCATGAATACTGATTTAATTATTTTCAGGGACAAGCATATATATCACTATGTAGATATGACAGTGTCAGTACAAAGATGGACTTACGAGGGGAGAAAACAATGGTAGGGACAGTAACATCAGAAACTGACCTCTTTAACTGATGATATCTTAATCAGGTAAAATACTTTCAAACTGTTATTTGTATTTACTGAACCCTGAAACAACAAGCTTTACTTTTAAACATATATATGCATTTTGACTATATAGCCAAAAATAAATATGAAAAATGTGAAATTTTATCTGACATTGTGATTAGGAAAGGGCTTTATAAGTATAAAGACTATGGAAAAATCCATAAAGAGAAAGGTGGACACATTTGACAGATATAAATTTAGACAGAACTTTAAACTTCTACAATCATATACAAAATAATGGATCCCAAATCACGTACAGCATCATATACAAACATTAGCTCAAAATGAATCGTAGACCTCAAATGTAAAAAGCAAAAGTTATACAACATCTGTAAGAAAACATAGACAAAGAATTTTGTGATTTTGAGCTAAACAAGAATTTCTTAGAGAACACAAAAACCATGAGCCCTAAAAGAAAAATAAATGGATTTAATTAAAATTTAAAACTTCTGCTCTTTGAAAGACAGTTAAGAAAATGAAACAAGACGTAGGCTGAAAACACTTGCAAAATATCTATCTGATTAATGACTAAAGTTAAAAACATATTTAAAAATTCACAATGCAATTTTAAGAAAACAACCCCATGAAAAATGGACAGGAGATTTGAACAGACACTCTCAAGAAGATACACAGATGGTAATGTGTGCATGCTAAGTCGCTTCAGTCGCGTCCAACTCTGTTCGACCCTAGGGACTGTAGCCCGCCAGGCTCCTCTGTCCATGGGATTCTCCAGGCAAGAACACCGGAGTGGGTTGCCATGCCCTCCTCCAGGGGATCTTCCCGACCCAGGGAGTGAACCCGCCTCTCTTATGTCTCCTGCACTGGCACGTGGGTTCTTTATCACTAGCGCTGCCTGGGAAGCCCCACAGATGGCGAACAAGCACATAAAAAGTTATCCAACATCATTTGCCACTGCTGCTTCTCCTGCTGCTAAGTCGCTTCAGTCGTGTCTGACTCTGTGCGACCCCACAGACGGCAGCCCACCAGGCTCCCCCGTCCCTGGGATTCTCCAGGCAAGAGCACTGAAGTGCGTTGCCATTTCCTTCTCCAATGCATGCAAGTGAAACGTGAAAGTAAAGTCGCTCAGCTAAACACCTATAAAAAGTTAAAGTGTTAGTCACTCAGTCATGTCCAATTCTCTGTGACCACGTGGACTGTACCAACCAGGCTCTGTCCATGGACTTTTCCAGGCAAGAACACTGGAGAGGGTAGCCATTCCCTTCTCCAGGGGATCTTCCCGACCCAGGGATGGAAGCCGGGTCTCCTGCACTGCAGGCAGGTGCTTTCCCACTGGAGCCACCAGACAGGCCCGTGCATCTACGAGAATGGTTGGTATAAAAGTGCTGCCAGTACCAAGGACCGGCCAGCAAATAAAGCAACTAGATTCCTCAAGCATTCCAGTAGAAATGTAAAGTGGCATAATCACTTGGAAAATGACTTCATATATTAAACACATGCAGTCATCCCTCAGTATCTGCAGGGAGCTGGTTCCAGAAACCCCATGGATGCCATAATCCACAGACACTTGAGTCCCCTTCTATAAAATGATGTTGTACTTGCATGTAACTATGTATATCCTCCCATATACTTTAATTCATCTCTGTCTCTCTCTCTCTACTTGCTAAGGTGTGTCTGACTCTTGCGACCCCATGGACTGTAGCCTGCCAGGCTCCTCTGTCCGTTGGATTCTCCAGGCAAGAATGCTGGAGTGGGTTGCCGTTTCCTTCTCCAGGGGATCTTCCCGACCCAAGAATCCAACCCAGGTCTCCTGCATTGCAGGCAGATTATTTACCAACTGAGCTATGAGGGAAGCCCAATGCATCTCTAGATTACATAAAATCCTTGTTACAATGTAAATGTTATGTAAATAGTTGCTGATACAGCAAATTTGTTTTCCTTTTTGGAACTTCCTGGAATCTTTTTTTTCCCTGAATATTTTTTATCTAATTTGGTTGAATTTTTGGATGTGGAAGGTGAGGATATTGAGGGCTAACTAAACTACAATTATAATAGTTTTTAAGAAGTTAGTTTTTAACACAATGTTCCCACAGAATAAGTTGTATATTGTAAGGTACTTTTCTAAGGCAGCTTCTGATACATTTACAAACTGAATCTAGAATCTCATATGCTACTTTTAAAAAACACCTACATTGGTAGATAACCAAACAAAATCCAGTGTTCTTTAGAGTTGCAATAAAAAAAAAAAGAGCTTTTTTTTAGTATTTGGAAGTGCTAATCTTCTATTTGAAGTTTTATAGTTAAAATAAGTGGTCTTTAAACTCCGTGGGGCCAAATTATCATTTAGGGGTGATTAAAAATCAGGTTGCCTTGAGAAATACACTACGATGCCATTTAAATCCAGGAATTTTACACTTCTTGATGCCAAGACAGTGGACTTAGTTAGATTAATTTAGTTAGTTCTAAAACCTAGTCCAGAGCCTAGCACACAGTAGGAAGTCCACCATTTATTAATTTGCACTAATAAATAAGGTCACACAATGACATGCAGTGAATTGAGCTTTTAAAAAAGCTTGATTTCTTAATTCCAAATGACATTCTACCATTTCTAACAACACATTGATTTCTAAAAGTGCTAAATGCTTACTTGGAAACCTGAGTCCACAATGGAGCTTAGATATGTAACTTTGCTGTCATCCTAAAGACCAGTAGTTAAAGAGAAGATTTTTTTTGGTTGGTAGAATCCACAAGTTTAAACAGTTTATGCATCTTTGCTTCTTTGTCCATGTGCAGATTTGTTGTGGCAAGGCAGTGAGATCTGAGTCAAAGAGGTATATGAAGAATGGAAAATTATTACCTCATCCCCTTGCCCTGTCTTGGGACTTGATATTCTCACCTTAAGAATCTGTAATGCTGATGAAGACAGGAAACTTAACTGTTTGACTCACCGCACTATCATCCACAGATTCCCCAAATATTAGCTTAATAACGTATAACTAAGTTAATCATGGTAAATTTTTAGCTTGGAGAAACAAAAGCAAAGAAATGAGAACTATCCACCACATTATCATCATTTAGTATTAATAGGTAGTGGGTATCTCTTACTAATGGCTATAGACTAAACAGTTCTGTAGTTAGGCTGAATTTAAATCAAGGATAGTCCTGCTTTTAACCAACTATTAAGATCCTGTTTCTTAAGGGCCCTTTACAAATATTCCCCCAATTTATATTTATTTACTTTTACCTAAATCTATATAGCAGCAAATACTTTTCCAGTTTGGAAATGATGACATTTTAATAATTAATAAAAATAAAAATGAAAGTACATGGCATTTGTTAAAGGGTAATAAAATAACTTCAGTCAATTGGCTAGTTCTACACCAGTAGATTTCTTTAAATAGTAATGAAATCATTCTTTTAAAAAAAATCCATCATTATTAAAAAAAAAAAAAAAGTTGCCTCAGCCTCCACCAAAATTAGATTTGTAAGTTGCTGGTCATTCCTATAATTAAATCTGTGTCACAAATTTGCAAGAAAAATGGTCACTGCGACTAATGCATTTACTTGCTACACAAGTCCTGTCAGACTGCATAGAGCATTATACTGCTATAATGGAGTAGGTAAGGATTCTATACATTTTTATGAAGTAACAAAGACCATTTTTTATTTACAATGACTGTTACTTCAGATAAAAGTTTGTTTGAGAAATGAATGCAAAGAGAGCTATCACAGGGTTTTCCTTACTCAAGCAATATAGCATACTTTTACCTCTACAGATACGCTTGGCACACAGGCATACTGCTTTTCTAGACAAGTGTCAGGTAGAAAATACTATAATGAGAGAAACGTGAACATGGTCATGTTGCCAGAGTCCCTGATTCTGCTCATTTCCTCATCTGACCTCCCCAAATGGTTTTAAGTCACCTCTTTGCTGAAATGATTGAGAAATGACCCTAGAGAGCAGTGCTTCCACGGTCTTAGAAAAGTGTTGCCCAAAGTGGAAGTCAAAGCAAGATGACTTAAAGAACTCACAGAGAATTAGTGATAAAACTTCCTTTATAAAAAATCTTTTTCAATCCTTCATATTGCAGGAAGAGATAGTTCTTGGTTTGGTACTGATGCTAATTTTACTTCTTATCAGAAGCAGAACAGGCCATTCATTGGACTCATAGTCTTGTGTAGACAGTAGAATACAAATTTCTAATAGCTGTTTTCCATTCCATTTAATTTCAGCTACCTTCTGCTCACAACAAGATTAGCTTTTATTTGCTGAGTGATGTAGATTTGGGCTTTAAAATAAATTTAAATTTTAAAAGTCAGTTTTATTTAATTGATAATACAAATAATATGTTGACATGTGAAGTCATAAGGGTGCCTGAAACTTGGAAATATTGTCTTGAAAGCAATTCATGTCTTCCTTCTTGTCTTAATGTTTGTTACTTACTTTTCACATATTTATGTTTTATTTATTTGCTCCAGTATCTAGAAAAGTGCCTTGAATCTAATTGACTCTGAGTATATATGGGTTAATTTTATACGTTATTTTCCTATTTTGTGCCATACTGCTAATTGAATCAATGGTACTTTTTAAAGAGAAAGTAGTCTGGTCTCAGCAATCCAGCTTCATCGTGTCCATTTACTCAAGGAGGTAAACAAATGAAACATATAACATGATGATGAATTTTGTTTTATAAAGGTAGAAACCAGCTTCCTATTGTCTAAATACAGTTCATAAGTTATTTAAAGCCCAGGATGGGTTGTTTAAAGTTATTTAAAACCCAGGATGGGTTGTTTAAAGTTATTTAAAGCCCAGGATGGGTTTTATCAAGTCCTTAGGAATAAAATGATAAACTTGAAATAGCATCCTCTAAAGTAGTACTTACATCCAGTAGTCAGGTATGGATGTGAGAGTTGGACCATAAAGAAAGCTGAGCACTTAAGTACTGATGCTTTTGAACTGTGGCGTTGGAGAAGACTCTTGAGAGTCCCTTGGACTGCAAGGAGACCAAACCAGTCAATCCTAAAGGAAATCAGTCCCGAACACACATTGGAAGGTCTGATGCTGAGGCTGAAGCTCCAATACTTTGGCCACCTGATGGGAAGAACTGATTCATTGGAAAAGACCCTGATGCTGGGAAAGACTGAAAGCAGGAAGAGAAGGGGCCAACAGAGGATGAGATGGTTGGATGGCATCACCAACTTGATGGACCTGAGTTTGAGCAAGCTCTAGGAGTTGGTGATGGACTGGGATGCCCGGCACGCTGCAGTCCATGGGGTCACAAAGAGTTGGACATGATTGAGTGACTGAACTGAACTAAGGTAGTACTGAATATTGCTCAAAATTTCAGTTGCTTGCATTATTCAGTATCATGCATTATAAACAAGTCATGAATTTTTTGGAGAAACTAAGATCTAAACTGAATGACTCGGGTTGCTTAAGATTTTATAAAAAAATTAAGGAAAAAAATCAGCCATAGTTTTCAGTATTGCACAAAATGAGTATTCCATAAACATAAACTAAGTTAAAAATCGACATTCTAGATTTAGGTGAAAGGAAAACCAAGTTAACAATTAAGTCTTGTATGGTACCACTCTTAACCTTCTTCATTAATATTTGAGGTTCTTGATCTGATTTTTAAAAAGCAGTGTTGCACAACAATCAATGAGTAACAAAGTTAATGTGCTTCCTCTCTAATTATTTGGTGTGTGGCTGAGCACATTTTTGTACAAGAAAGGAAAAATAAAGGGGATAAACATGTATCTCATGTTATTAAAACACAGCGTTTACGTTTGAGACTTTTCTTCTTTAGGCAACTATAATAATAGTATCAGTTAATTCTTAAAGTTTTCTACAAGGATGGGCAGTCAAAGCCAATTAACCAAAGCAAAGAGGGAAGACAGAACAGTTGACTAAGGGAAGAATATGTGCTGGTTAGTTCTTCAGCTCAAGGTACGTAGTTTCTTTTAACCTGTGGTCTAGCATAAAAAGAAATACAATTATTCGTCTTACAATAACTTCTGCTGGTTACAGCAACGGCTATTTCAAAGGAGAATTATGTAAAAGAAACCTATTTCCTGATATTTTATATGAGATTTAGAAAGTACATAGTGATTCTTAAATATCTCTATTAGACTAGGTGTTATCAATTCACAAATGTGACTTAATTTTGCTTAGGACTCTTTGCTGCCATTTCAGAACTCCTTAAGTTCATGTTGCCATGAATTGCTATAATGTTGTATAACATACTTGTTAGAAACTCAGTTTGGCATATTGACTTTGTTACTCACTAGGGTTTCCCTTTGGAGAAGGAAATGGCAACCCACTCCAGTATTCTTGCCTAGAGAATCCCATGGACAGAGGAGCCTGGTAGGCTGCCGTCTATGGGGTTGCAGAGTCGGACACGACTGAAGCGACTTAGCATGATGCATGCACTGGAGAAGGAAATGGCAACCCACTCCAGTGTTCTTGCCTGGAGAATCCCAGGGACGGAGGAGCCTGGTGGGCTGCCGTCTATGGGGTCGCAGAGTCGGACACGACTGAAGCGACTTAGCATGATGCATGCATTGGAGAAGGAAATGGCAACCCACTCCAGTGCTCTTGCCTGGAGAATCCCAGGGATGGGGGAGCCTGGTGGGCTGCCGTCTATGGGGTCGCGGGGTCGGACACGACTGAAGCAACTTAGCATGATGCATGCATTGGAGAAGGAAATGGCAACCCAGTCCAGTGTTCTTGCCTGGAGAATCCCAGGGACGGAGGAGCCTGGTGGGCTGCCGTCTATGGGGTCACAGGGTCGGACACGACTGAAGTGACCCGGCAGCAGCTGCAGCAGCAGCAGGGTTTCCCTTTAAGATCAGGAGCTACCAGAAATAATAAAATAGACTGAGGGATCTAAAAAGAAGGACTTCTGCTTTTTCCTTTTAAACTTTAACTTCTAATTCTTGAAGACATGGAAACACCAAAAGTAGCCTCCAAACCAAAAATAATAAAATAGACTGAGGGATCTAAAAAGAAAGACGTCTACTTTTTCCTTTTAAACTTTCCTTTTAAACTTCTAATTCTTGAAGACATGGAAACACTAAAAGTAGCCTCCAAACCAAAAATGCTAACGGTTTAACAAATCATGTGATCTTTTTGTTTCCACACAGCTGACTCTTTTAAAGAAATGATTCTTTAACTGGAATTTTTCAAAAAGTTGCCAATATCTAAATCTATTTTTTTTCATCTTTCTTTTGATGAGGAAGTAATATATGAAATGGTTGGACTTGAAATACATGGCTTGACAAAGAAATATATTTACATATATACATATGAAATTTCATAACATTTTCATTATTCAGGGTGGTTAACTATCAAATTTTATTAAAGTCTCATCAAGAGGGAAATCTCAGTACACTTATTATGCTCCACAATTATTGTAAACCAAACAATTTAAACGAGGGGAGTAGATAATAACATTAACTTCTCAACTTAAAGCAATCCTCTGTGGCACAATTTTAAAATATTCTCTTGGTCTGAAATTTATGTAAATTGAATTCATCTATCATTAGTTATTACCAGCCTAGCTACATTTTAAAAACAAAGTTTTCTGTAACAATTAGTTCTTTAAAAACAGTGTTTTAATTAGACCTGGGACATTATTAGACTAGCTATAATAAACATGTACAGTAGTTTATTTGGTATATCTAGATGTCTGAAGGGCTTCCCTGATGGCTCAGTAGGTAAAGAATCTGCCTGCAATGCAGGAGACACGGGAGATGCCAGTTCAATCCCTGGGTCGGGAAAACGCCCTCGAGAAGGGAATGGCTGCCCTCTCCAGTATTCTTGCCTGGAAAATCCCATGGACAGAGAAGCCTCGTGGGCTACAGTCTAAACGGTAGCAAAGAGTCAGACATGACGAGCTTCTAAGCATGTACACACAATAATCAACAAGGATGCCCAAAGAGTTCTTTCTTCAAGAATTCATCTCATAAAAGCCTTTCATTCAAAGTTTTAATGTAATCTGAAACAGCCTTCTCAGACTCTATGTTGCAAATACAAAAGAAATAGTCACTCAAAACCAGAGAATAATCACTGAATCAGTATTTCAGAATTATAGGACTTGGTCACGGATAACCTGTTTCTTCATTTTATGAATGTCCATGGTCATGTACCAACAATCCACGCTAGAACTTGGACAAAACCTAGACCAGTTATTTCTACTACATCATTCAAGCATTTTATATAGATTATCCCATTTAATCCTTACCTCAACTATATAGTTTACCATTACCTCATTTTATACATAGGGAAGGTTTTGTGGTTAGAATAGTATTCAGTCAAGAAAGGATTTAAAATCCAGACCGTCTGACTCAAGAATCCATGCTACTATCCATAATCCTAAATTTTAAGGAGAGATGGATGTTTTTCATATGTAAGAAAATATTCTAAAAAACACCCTAACAAATACCACCCTTTAGGAGTAACAAAATAAAACATGAAGGCCATAGTTTGGAATTTTCTTCCTCTGAAATAAATCCTTTTTCCAAGCCTAACTCAAGCACCAGCTTCTCCCTGAAGCCATCTCATGTTATTCAATGGAGCTTAATCTCTTAATTGAAACACTTGAGAAGTGTTGTACACTGCTCTTTTGCAGAAATGACTAGCTGTCTCTTGTACATTCTTTCTTCTGAGTTAAAGAAATCCAATTTATAGCCCTTAGCAAATTGCCACATGTCCCAACCTCTCCAGTAGCTAGGTATGACCATAAGGCTAAGTTCTACAATAAGATATTACTACAAGTATGGTGTTGGAATTCTAGGAATGCTGTTTAAAGAAAGCAGACTTAGGTTTGGGGAGAGCTCTTTCGTGCTTTCCCAAGGTAAGGCCCTTGCTATTCAGGCTGGAGCCCCAGCAGCTATCTTGGACCATGAGGCTGTGTATCCTGGAGGAGAAAGCTCTTTCTGACCATGAAGCTCCCATACCACACTTGGACAGCCTCTTTCCAAATTTTACATAATAGAGAAACAAACTTTTATCTTGTCCAAGTCACTATCATCTTTTTATCAGGTAAATAAGCTGAATCTAACTAACTGATTGAAGTTCTAACTGATTTAGTTCAGACTTGCATATAGTTCATAAGGTTTGTTGTAACTGAAAAGTCAAAGTGAAGTCACTGTCGTGTCCGACTCTTTGTGACCCCGTGGACTGCAGCCTACCAGGCTCCTCCATCCATGGGATTTTCCAGGCAAGAATTCTGGAGTGGATTGCCGTTTCCTTCTCCAGGGGATCTTCCCGACCCAGGGATCGAACCCGGGTCTCCCACATCGTAGGCAGATGCTTTACCATCTGAGCCACCAGAGAAGAACAAGTGGAAACAGAATGATTTCTCTGATGATGCTGGAACAAAACATCTCCAATCCTAACTCTTATTCTCAACCTTTCTGGTAAGTTTCAGCTTTGGAAAGGAGAAAGGACTGGGAGGAAAAAAATGGAATCACTTCTGCCTCTCTGCCACTGCTCACACCTTTTCCTCTCCTTTCTTCTTTACTAGCTAAGTCCTATCACATTTCAAGGTCCAACAGCAAAACTGTTTCTGTCCAACCTTTCAACCCAGAGTTCATATCTGATGATCACGTATCATCTAGTAACATCTTTTGTTTGATTTCTTAGCTTTTTGTATTACTTCTTCTGTGTTACTGCCATAGAAGAGTGGGATAATGTCATATTTTTTTGCAACTCTACATTTATCAGAAAACTACCTCTGTGTGTAAGAGATCAATGAATACTTCTGATTGACTCATCAATGTAAAAAGGTGAAGAGACGAAAAAGAGCAAAAGACTAAGGGGTGAGAATGCATGACTTTTTAAAAATGAAAGAGCATAACAGGAATCCAAAAGAATCCCTAGAACAAGTTTGACTTCACTGGATTTTATGAAAGAATTTGACCTGGTGGAACAAATATCATGATACATTTATTGTTCATACAGTCAATGCACAGCTCAGACTGTACTTAGTGAGCTTGTCCTCCAACTGAGGGACTTCATTTTGCTTTAGTTACTCAGACAATTGCCTCAAAGTTATTTTCTCACTTACACTAGGCATTTGAAAGAGTAAGAGATCCAGCATAAGAAACCATGTTTTGATAGTGGATATATATGAATCCAACCATATTAAAAAAAAATCTGGCTTCCAACAAGGACATATCTTACAGACAGTATATTATCAATTGTGACAACATTTAGAAAATAATACTTGGATACATGAAATAATGACCACAAAATATTACTGAGTCTAAAATAAGAGGCTCCAAAGATCATTTTCATTAAGTAGACTCTATTATCTCTCTTCTAAAACCCAATAATAAGAATACACCATGGAGAATAACATTACTATTTCTTTAATAATAAGATAGAATCTAAGCATCTATTTCACAGGTCCATCACTAAAAGCTCTGTAACATTGGGACATTACAAGTTATACAGCACTGTGCAGAATTAACACCATGTAACAATATGTTTTAAAGCTTCAACTACATTTAAAAACATAAAATAACAAGTGACATAAAGAACATTTTAAACAGAGGTAATTGATATTTTGCTTAGACTCATGAACTAGCTTATATACCTCACTGATTTCACGCTCAATTCTTTGTAAATCACTGTACCACATACCTATTAATGAGCTATATATCTAAAAATACAATATTCTAATTTGTTTTCATGAATTTTGAGCAAAGTTTTAGGGAGGTTATAAATAAAACCCTCAACTGACAGAAAACTCAGTTTCTTTCTCAGCCTTCCATTACACAAACAAAATCTTTGTTATATCATCTGCTTCAGAGATAATGATTTTAAAATGCTACAACAGAGTTGTCCTTATAATTACAATATTTCTACTTATGAAAAATGAACTATTTTAATCTTTTTATATACAATGTATAGTTCACATGTCAAAAATACTGTATTTTCTTGCAAATTATTCACTAGTTATTTCCTCATTTCAAATTTTCACATAGATTTCTCAGAAGTATCTAAGACAGTAGCTTCTTTGACAGTGAAATGTACAAAATAAATGACATGTCCACAAGTAAATTAGCATTCCCTTTCTGACCAGCTGGATCATGCTTCCTTTTCAAAATCCTCAGTTCCACTGATACAAAATAATAATAATCTAAAAGACCTCATTAAATGATCAATATATTGACAAAACCTCTATAAGGAGACACATAGTGTTCTAATTGATTCCTTGAATCCATTAAATGGAATATTAAACCCAAGACTCCAAATTATATTGTAAGAGAACATTTCTTTTACTTATTAACTAATTTTCTTTACAGTGGAGAATGATACATGACAGGATTCAAGAACTTTTATATTTAACCAAATAATAAAAAAAAAGTCCAATTTTCACTAAATCTTTCATATAAACATCACAATAAAAGTTATAAAAGACAAATTAAATCATGTTTACTTACCAAAAAACTTCCAAAGGCTGAATTAAATATTGCAGCTGCCTATAGAGAAAATAAATGGGGGAAAAACTCACTGAAAGTAAATAGGAAAAGGAAAAGCAAAAACTATCATTCTCCCACCCCCTCAATATTCAAAACCTTAAAACACTGACTCTGCAAAGCAAAGTTAGTCACTGCTTACAATAATTGCCAATGTCTTGTCATTTACTGAGATGGATGAACTACAGCTTAGGAATTCATAAATAATGGGTCTCAAAAGCAAGCAAAAAAGGCTTGCCATGAGATGCTTTGAACCTATATGACAGTACTAAAGAACCATCACCAATAGCAAATCAAAGCCTTACTGTTATTGATTTTGCTACTTTAGACTTAAAACAGTCACAGGTTGATTTGTTCACCCAAAAAAAGAAAGAAAGAAAAAAAAAGAAGCAAAAGCAAAGAAAGGAAGGAAGAAAGAAAAGAAAGAAAGAAAATTCAAATTATTGGGAAAAGGAATACCAGAATTGTAAAGCAAACAAACATGAACTACTCTTCATCAGAAAGCATAAGTCCTATGAGCTACACTCACAAAGTGAGATCTGCAGTTCTCATACAACACACATTAGAAATGTGAGCAGTTGTTAAGCCCATGGAAGTTATTGCTACACCATTAATTCTAAAGTAGAAACAAGCAAGAAAAACTTCCATTTGGTGTTCAAAATTTGAAGAAGAAATATTTGACTTTCTGCTTACCTACATATCCCGGGAATACATAGTAGATACACTAAAGTTCTTAGCTTTAAATAAATCACTATATTCCATGAAGCTATACCTGAATTCGGAAAGCTTCTCACGTGACTCCAAAAAGAAAAAAACTCATATAATATCCAATTTGATGGGGGAGAAAAGGAGAGAAAGAAAAAATAATAATAGGCAGAAGGAGGGGGTAGAGAAAGCCCACTGACATCTCCTGTAGATCCAGAGCAGAATTAAATTAATCATCACGGACATTAGCAGCCACATTGTAGTAAGAAGAGGATGTCAGTTTAGCCAAGTTTGAATAAGGTCCAAAGCCAAGCTAAGAGATGTAGCTGAAAATGCCTTCTGCTCCATAAGAGAATGCAATGAGAGTGCATGGGTAATGAGATCCTTGGCTCCAGAGAGCTTAACGCTCCTATTCAAGCTCATAATTAATTCAAAGCTTTGATAATTTCATTAGATTTCTCCTTTGCTGGCCTTATCAATAAAAGATGGCACTGGACCACTGCTCCTCTGTGGCATCAACACAGGCACGGCTACAGACCAGGGAAACCTCTGCTCCCTGGCAGGGACAATGGCATATGGTCTTCTGTGTTATACAGGGAGCGGAGGAAAAAAAAGATTCGGCTAAATAAAACATCACAGATGACAAAGGTAAACTATAGTAACATGCTTAACGCAGCTTCCTGGAATCCCACTATGGATGATTCAGGGAAAAGTTTTATGTGTGGAGAAAAATAAGTGAAAGTGAATAAACAAATGAGTTGTGGGGACATCAATAGGGAACTCTGCCTTCCTTTCTAAAAAAATGCACCTTTCCCACAATGTTTATTTCCAGACTCTTATGCTTAGAACCAATTTCTATTTTTAGTAAATGAATCAAGTATTCTCATTTGGATTCTTCTTCTTTCAAATTTTTTCTTTTCAGTGCCTTTTGCCAGTATTATACTAGGATCACTAATGGTTTTTCTCCAGCTTTACAAAAAACACATGGAACATCAGAAGGAAGAAGACTCAGAAGTCAAAGTAAAATAGGTATCAACTATGACTCATCAGATCAAATTGCCATACTGCCACTTCATCCTGTTCTTTTAACCCAAACCCAAGCAATATATTTTACGTGGACTGACTATATTCCTACATTTTATAAAATGATGGTGATGACAGTGATGAGATATCTTAGGTATCCAAAGATGCTGCAGGCCATCTTCTTCTTAGCTGTTTTCCTGACAGTGATGATGGATTTGAAATCATTCACCATGCAGTGGGCTCTGATAACCATTGGTGATACAGCTGACTAAGGTTTCAGGTAAATAGAGAGCTTTTAATTGATATATAAAGACATGCATATCCCTTGACTTAAAGAGGAATTCCCAGTTCCTCAGCATGAAGTGCAAAGCCCTCCATGAACATGTCTCCATCCGTCTCATTAATGCTTCAAAATTTATATTCTGACAGCACCAAACCACCTGTGATTCCCTGCACTCATGCTGTTTCTTACCTCTTTGCTCTTCGGCCTGGAATGCCTTTCTGCCTTCCTCGACCCTGGGAACTCCCATTTATCTTAGTGACTCAGCTTAGGCACTGTCACTCCAAGAAGCTTCCAGTTACCTCCTCCAACACACATACATCCACACTTCTAGGTGGCCTGAGTGTCCCCATGCTTGCTGCCACAGCATCCTACAATTCAACTCAGTTCTGACACAATCTACCTGGAAATAGCATCAGATTCCCCAGGTTAAGGATTTAGGACCATAAGACTGTCCCCATTTCAGATGTCAATCAAAAGTCAAGGTTATCACCTGTGCTTCTGACCAACTGGTTTTAAATCAGAGCTTTCCATGACCAGTCCAGTCTATTTTTGCAGCTCACAAAACTCAGGAAACCAACTTACTCACTACATTACTGCTTTATATTATATTATAGAATTATTTTATATCATAAAAGACCATAACTCAGGAACAGCCAGAGTGCAAGGTATGGGGACAGGGAGCTGCCATGCCCTCTGATCACACTCCTCTCTCCTCGTGTCCCGTGCTCACCAACTCAGAAGCTCTCAGAACCCATCCTTTAGTTTTCTATGGAGGCTCCGTTACAAAGCATGATTGATTTAAACATTGGCCTTGGTGACTGAACCAAATAGTTCAATGAACCGATTCATCAGTGCCTGAATCGACTGGCGAGTTCAATGACTGAACTCCAGCCCCACTCCCCACCCCAAGAGGTCCAACCTTCTCATCTCTGATCCTCTGGCAACCAGTCTCAGGTTAACTAGGGGTTTTCCAGAAGTCTCCTAGTTAGCATAACAAAAGACACCTTTCCAACTCTCTTCACTTAAGAAATCCAAGCGTTTTAGGAGCTCTGTGCCAGGAATTTGTATTACGTATTTCTTATTGTAATCATGAGGTGAAGTCGCTCAGTCCTGTCCGGACTCTTTGTGACCCCCATGGACTGTAGCCCACCAGGCTCCTCCATCCGTGGAATTTTCCGGGCAAGAATACTGGAGTGGGTTGCCATTTCCTTCTTCAAGGAATCTTCCCAACCCAGGGATTGAACTCTGGTCTCCCCCACTGCAGGCAGACTCCTTACCATCTGAGCCACAAGGGAATCCCTAAATGTAATCATACCACATTCCTATTGTGTAAATGTATAGGTACACACACACACAGATAAGAATAAAAAACACTTTTTTCTAAAGGGATTACAAAAAAACCCTTCTTAACTATTGTTAAATTGGAGGGGAATTGGGTGGGGGTCATTTTTTTCATTTTGTTCTGTCCCCCTCCCCTTTTTTTTTCAACATTTTAAATTTCTATTTCTGAGCAAGAAGATGCTGAGCCATTTAATGTTTGCATTTAAAATCTCTTTGTGTTAAAAAAATGTAATACATGTTTTATTTTTAAATAAGATTTCAATCTCTAGTTTGCACAAGAATGATATCTCTGCTGCCTGACACGCTGGAGGCTGAGAACTCTCTAGAACACAAGTCACTGGGCTGGGTGTATGAGAAGCCACAGGATGGACAGAAGCCATCTTCTACGTGTATCTGCAGCATGTAAATACTTGGTTTTGAAAATAAACCAAAAATGCGCTTTCATTTTTATATTAAAACAAACATGGCTACGTACGAATTTCATGTCCTAAGATCAAACATGAGCCACCAATTTGTTCTGAAAGGAGGATCCTCCAGGATATATGACTAGACTCTCTATTAGGATATGAGTTTTCTGGAAGCCATACTGGGGAGGGTCTGCTTATTTTTAAACAGAGGATTTCATTTATTATCTCATTTGCTAAAATCAACTTAATTACTCATTCCCCCTCTAGAACGTTTCATCACAAGAAGAATTTTGCCTAATACATACAAGATTGTCTCATCACTGACTAAAACAGCATCTGACTTGTAGTAAATCCAATAAATATTACTGAATCAAAGAATGAATGAATAATTCTTATGTCAACTAAATGCCCTGAACAGTAACATTTTCAATATTAACTCAGCCAACCCCATGTGCCAAGTATATACCTTGATGTAATCATGTTTGATGGATAATTTGACCAATGCTAAATTAAAAAGGTCGAATTGAGGTGGGGTTTTTTTAGGTGGTTTTTTAACACTGAGTAGATTGACTTCCTTTATATTACACATTTTTAGATAATATATTGCTTTTAGTATCATATTTACTTGCTATATGGTATTTTACTAATGTTTAATATATATTATTTCATGTATTAAATTATTTTGGAAAGTTGAGCAAGTTTAATAACAAATTAATGTCTTCATAACGTACTTGGAATTACTTAAAATAAAAAGGTAAATTAAAAAAGGCGGGGAGCTTCCCTGGTGGAAGTGGATAGGATTGCGCCTGCCAATGCATGGGACATGGGTTCGATCCCTGGCCCAGAAGATTCCACATGCTTTAGAGCAATTAAGCCCATGCTCCACAACTAGTGAAGCCCAAGGGCTCTAGGGCCCAGAAGCTGCAACTATTGAAGCCCAAACACCCTAGAGCCGCACACGGAAAATACTAAATCTGAGTGTGGCAACTACTGAAGCCCACGCATCTGGAGCCTGTGCTTTACGACAAGAAAAGCCAAAGCAATGAGAAGCCCACACACTGCAATGAAGAGTAGCCTCCACTCACTGCAATTGGAGAAAGCCTGGGCGCCGAAACTAAGACCCAGGGTACCAAAAATAAATAAAAATTCTTTAAAAGAGAAGGAAACAAGGACTTTCCTAGTGGACCAGTGGTTAAGACTCTGTGCTTCCAATGCTGAGGGCGTGGGTTCAATCCCTCGTCAGGGCGCTAAGATCCTGCATGTCACACGGCATGGCCAAAAAAAACAAAAGAAAAGAAAATAGTAGCTTTAAAAAAAATAACAACAGGAAAAAAAAAATGAACAGCATGGGAACAGAGAGTTTTCTAATTCAGGAAAACAAGCATTTCCATTGCTGAATGCCTTTAAATATTATGCAGTCCTACCTGACAGTAAGCCCGAAACTTCACCTTCTGTAACTGCTGTGCGCTGACCATGTTCCATGCTCTGGGGTTACATAACCATGTGGTCCCTTTATATTTGGCCATTCCAAACATATGACACTGCTGAGTCCTACCCAACTCTGCTCCTCATAAAACTGTATCACAATTTTCATAATTCTGGAACAATACGTCTCTTTTTCTTTCCCTCATCAGTCTACTAAATTAAAAAAAATGAGATCCAGTGTTTACAGTGAGTATGAATGATCTGTTGCAACTAATTTATGAAACTTCCTAAATTAATTTGGTGTTTGCTGTTGCATAACCTGCTTCCTCAGTCAACATATATAGCAATGCTTACGAAAACGCTAAAATGGGACATTTATGGTTGTCTCTGAATTTCTAATAATGTTCTAAGTTAAAGAGCATGCTGTGATAAGTATCCCACCAGTATAAAGTAATATTCCAGACGTATATATGCAGAGCTTGTAGAAAGACATGAAAACAAAGTTGGGGTTAAGGACCATTTCATAGGCAGGCTATATAAGAAAAGACTAGAGGTTCTGGAGGGGATAAAAAGAAATTTCTATGCATAGTGGGTCTTTTAACTTTTTCCTCTTTCTCTAGGGTAGAAGGCTGACACGCCCATCACACCTCCCAGGCTGGCGATGGATATTTACTGAGGGTCAAAGCACTTAGGAGCAGAGCGCAGTTTGCGAACTTGTGGAGTCATCACAGTCTAGTCCTTAGAACTGCAGTGGGGGCACAGGGAAGATATATAATGAACCAGAGACAGGAGCTTGTTTCCCAGCCAGAAACAGCAAAGGTGGGGAGGCTGCCAGGGACAGACCACAATGGTAGGGCAAGGACGAAAGTAGGCAACTGGGCAGAGTACACTTCAATTCAGTGATGTGGCAAGATTCAATTGGAAGGGTCAAATAGGTGCCTCAGAGGAGTGCCATCAAACTTGATTCATGGTGAGAGACCCTAAAGAGCTGTCTTCCAAGGCAAAGAGACTCCAGCAATGAGAGATAAAGGGCTGTGTGGAGGGGTGGGGGTTGAAGGTATGCTCGGAAGAACTCCATCCCCTAACCTGTCCTGGTAAAAGAAACAGAAGGTGGACGCCTCTATGACACAGGCCCTGAGGGCCAGATTAGAACAGTGCCAATACCATCAGTTGTCAAAAAAGGTCCGTCTAGTCAAGGCTATGGTTTTTCCAGTAGTCATGTATGGATGTGACAGTTGGACTATAAAGAAAGCTGAGCACCAAAGAATTGATGCTTTTGAACTGTGGTGTTGGAGAAGACTCTTGAGAGTCCCCTGGACTTCAAGGAGATCCAACCAGTCCATCCTAAAGGAGATCAGTCCTGGGTGCTCATTGGAAGGACTAATATTGAAGCTGAAACTCCAATACTTTGGCTACCTCATGCCAAGAACTGACTCATTTGAAAAGACCCTGATGCTGGGAAAGATTGAAGGCAGGAGGAGAAGGGGAAAACAGAGGATGAGATGGTTGGATGGCATCACCGACTCAATGGACATGGGTTTGGGTGAACTCCGAGAGTTGGTGATGGACAGGAAGGCCTGGCGTGCTGCGATTCATGGGGTCGCAAAGAGTCGGGCACTGCTGAGCGACTGAACTGAGCTGAAATACCATCAGACTCTGTCCATCTCCCTTTAATGAAAAAGTCCTATGCTTACCCTGGACTCTGAAGAGTAGAGAGGGTGAGAAAGTGAAAAAAGAGTGAAACACCCTCTTCCCTATATGTTTATTACCAAAAAAAAGTTTATATTTGTATCATATATGTAAATACTAAGAAACAAGTCCAATTTTCTGTACTTTAAAAACGCAGATTAGGGCCTCTTGCCTTCTGAGATGGCCCACACCCTGTGGAGTTTGTTTGTCCCAGCGCTGCTCTTGTTTTTGACATGGACTGCATTCTGTCTGTGACATGTGTTGGTGCTGCTGTTTAGTACCTAAGTCATGTCCGACTCTGAGACCCCATGGACTGTAGCCCGCCAGGCTCCACTGTCCATGGGATTTTCCAGGCAAGAATACTGGAGTGCGTTGCTATTTCCTTCTCCAAGGGATCTTCCCAACCCAGATATTGAACCCACGTCTCCTGCATCTCCTGCATTGGCAGGCAAACTCTTACCACTGAGCCACCAGGAAAGCTCACGATGTGTGTCTCTCTAAATAAATCCACTTCTTTCCTATCACTGTTGTCTCCTCCTGAATTCCTTCTGCAGTGAGACATTAAGAACCTGAGCTTGAGTAAAGTCCTATCACTAGGAACAAAGACCCCCATCCAGGTGGAAGGTGGAGGCTTCCCAGGTGACTCAAATGGTAAAGAATCTGCCTGCAATGCTGGAGACCTGGGTTTGATCCCTGGGTCAGGGAGATCCCCTGGAGAAGGAAATGGCAACCCACTTCAGCATTCTTGCCTGGAGGATCCCATGGACAGAGGAGCCTGGTGGGCTACAGTCCATTCAGTTGCAGAGTCGGACACAACTGAGAGACTAACGCACGCACACACACACACCAGGTGGAAGACGGAATGATGATGTTGATCTTTCTGACTTCAATCAACAAAAGCTTGAATTCTGTTGACCCCAGTTTTCTGCTGAATTCTCTTCTGCTCAAGCCTTTTCTTGAGCATGCATGTACCCCTAGCTTAAAATTTCCCAATTTTGCAATTCGGGGAGACACTGCTTTGGGAAAAGGTCTCTGATGTTCTCCTTACTTGCTGCAAGTAATAAATCCTTCTTTCTCCCCAACCCCCCCACAGAAAAACAAACAAACATAACCAAAGATTAGGCCTAGGGTGGCAAAGAAGGGAACCTGGTTAAGCTAGACCGCTTTGAATCATTTAATACTAGAAAGTTGAACTTAATTACTAAATACACGACTGCTTTTGTAACAGAAAGTGCTGGAAGAAGCCTTGAGACCTGTCAGAGACGTCATCAAGGGTGAGAGTAGGGGTGGGGAAAGGTGTGGTGAGACAGCATTTCACGTACGTAACCTTTGAACTCACACCACTCAATGGATGATAATAACAACACAACATTTTAAATTGCGCTACAACAAAACAAGAAGTTAGTCAAGGCCAGAGGGGTCAAGCACAGGCTTTGAGGTTGAGCTCACCCCAGGGATACTGATGCACACGCATGAAGCACTGGGATGCACTGGCTTTGGGTGCAAAGGGTGAGGAGCAGAAAGCTGAGGCACCTGTGGCCGGCAGAACAGGAGGCTGGAGGGGCTGCCACCAGGCCTGAGCAAGTACAGAGCTCTTCTCCAACAGTCAAGAAGGTAACAGACAGCCTGCATCACAGCGGGGGTGGGTGGGGGTGGGGGTGGCCACAGGGTGAAATTGACTTGATTTACCATTGATTCAAACATCTCAAGGAGATGAAGCATCTTCATTCAAAGAAAAGGCAAGACAAAAGTGGATCAGGGACCAGAGGAACTCTTGAGGCCCAGAAATAAGCAGATGCAAAACTTCTCTCTGGAGTTACTTCAGTAATCCAGAACAAAGTAGATTCTAATTAAACATACCCCACTGAACAAGAGTTTACAAAAAAAAAAAAAAAAATACAGACAATGTGAGAAAACTGTGCATGGCAGCAGCTCCATCCTAACACACTTAGGAAAAGGAGGGGAAATTGAGTTTTTCACAATATGCTAAAAAAAAGAAAATATTACATAAATTAGAGACCTAGAATTGGAAGTCACAACAAAACAGAAGAAAATATGAGACTAACTCTACATCTTCAGAACAGGAAACAATTTTTTAAAATTGTACACATGAAAAAGGAAACGCTAGGGGTTGCCATGCAACAAAGTTCTGGCCAATGAGATAAAAATTGGTTTCCACTTGATGGTAGGGGGTTAGGGAGGATAGTGGCTGGCACTGCCTTTCTTCCATTCTTCCTGCCTAGAGCAGTGAAAGCTGCCTTGCATCCGGAAGAGAAAGGCCAAGAGCAATGCAGAGATAACCACTCTAATATCATTGAGCCACAGAACAAATGCCAGCCACTCCCACCGCAAGGTATCTTGGTATATGAGAAAAATAAGTCCCTGCTTGTTTAAGCTACTTTGAGCCAGCTTTTCTATTACTTGAAGCCTAAATGAAAGCAACCATGCTCATAAACAAAGGAGTAACAAATAAAAGACTAATCAGGCAGATTAGATAAAGACATAAACTTGACGAGACTATTAAATTTTATTTAGCATAATTTCTTGTTACTATTGCCTATGGCATACCACATCATGAAAAACCAAGAGAAAAAAAATTGAATATTGGTGACAGTTGTTGGAGATCAAAATTACATTATCCTACATGGGAAAAGATCCTCAACTATGTGAATTTGTATCATTCCTGCCTCTGATTCACAAGAAAGAGAACTAGCCTTAATATTTCTTTCCCTTCTAAGCATAGGTTCAGTTGAAAAAGTACAAAGACATCAAAGATTGAATTCCTTCTCCTCGGTCTCCAATAAAACAAAGAAATACAAAATATTTTCTTTTAAGGTATTTTGCAAAATGCCATAGAAAAGCCAAAAAAAGAAAAGAAAAGAAAAGCTTATAGTGTCTGTTTTAAAACTTATAATTGGCTAATAAGCACCTTAGTTGCTAAGACATTTTAGTACTGACTACTTTGTTACCACTATTTTCCCCATATAAATTTTGTAACAAGTAAAATTTGAGTTATACGTTTCCACATTAACAGTTAAGTATTATTGAACCATACCACACCAAAGTAAATATACAGGACAGCAATTATAATGCAAATTGATATACCATGCTCAACATGGAAGAGGCATTCTTCATTTGATTCCATTATTTACATTGTGTTTTTTAAACAGCAATGACTAAAAAGTAGAATATTGCTTTAAAATCACTGCTGAATATTTCTTCTCAACAAATATATCTAAATAAAGTCTATAGAACTGCTACAAGGCATTTGCCAATTAAACAAAAGATTATTTAATATACCATCAAAATTCACTACCTTAAGGACCACTTTCATTCCATGTTTTAAAAACATTACAGGAATGAAGAGAGGTCCATCTATACGCAAGTGTCAAGAAAACGCCATCTAACTGCTTTTCTGAGACTAAACAACATTTCTTGCCTATTTCTATGGGTCCATTTCTTGGTATCTGGAAAAAATTACTTAGCATCCTTAATCTTGAGGTGAATGGGGGGAGTTGCTATTCTTATTTGTAACTATTCATCTCAATTCAAGCAAGGGAAAAATATATTCAAGTTTCTGTTTCTGGGTGCTAAATTGAATCAGGTGTCCTCTCCTCTTAAGAAAATTAAGTTGCTTTTGTGCAAGAGTGTTTTAATGAGAACCGAGCCCGACGACAGTGATAAATGGGAATGACACCAGAGAGAGCATGTAAGCAGGACAATATGTGCACGTTACAGTCTTACAGTCTATTTTTCACTGACTATTCTGAATGGCTTCACTGTTTCTTAAGGGGCCTATTAATCTCAAATTTAGTTATTACACAATGTTTATTTGAACATATATTCTGCAGATGATGACAGTTAATAAAGGAAATCTTTCACAAGCTGTATTTTTACATATTGTTCCAACTCCAGCTCCCAGTCATTTGATGGTATTGACAGAATAACCAGCATTGTGCTGAGGCTTTAAAGAAAGAAAAAGGCACATATATTCAGATTCCTTGCTAAGCATATGGGGACTCTTAAATAACTGTTAAAATGCATACTGAACTAAGGGATGGTAAAAGTAAAAGGACATCTTAACTGTTTCACAAAAATTGTTCAATGTGAAACCTCATCCTTCTAAGATAAACCAGACACACCTTTGAACACTTTTAGAGCTTTGGTGCATCATACAAAATAGTTCTTGCACAAACAATATGCATGGAAGAGGGGGAGAGAAGACAAAACCAATTTTCTGGAGATGCAAAAAGAATCAAGTAAAATAGCTGCTTTGATGTTTTGTCTTGGTAGGCTGTTCTGATAAAATCCCATGTACCTAAAATAGTGGCGACACCACATTTATTCCTGGTCACCTAAAGGCTTATGGACGTGAATTTGAGCAAACTCCAGGAGATAGTGGAGGACAGAGGAGCCTCCTGTGCTGCAGTCCATGGGGTCGCAAAGAGCCGGGCAGGCCTTAGCGACTGAACAACAACAACAAATGCTTATGAGAATTGTTACAACGTTTTCCTAAAAACATATTTATCAGCTCAAATACCTTCATCTGTAATTCAGACTGTGGTTCTTGTTTCAAGAGAAATTTGCTACTTTAAGTATAACTTCTTCATAGTAATAGAACCTAATAACATTAGCAAAAAATATTTATACCAGTTCAAGATTTTTAAATCTGCCATATAATTAAGATGAACAGACTTATACATTTTCAGTTTCACTCTTCTGAAATCTCAGTCTTCAAAGGTGGTCAATTTCAATGAAATCAGAATTTTTAAGTGAGAAAAGGCCCTTAGATACTATGACAATCCCTTTATAAACGAAGGAACAGAACTCCAGAGAGATAAAAGATCTTCCCCAAGGTCATACTAGCTAATGGCAAAGCCAGAAGAGAACTCATCACCAGCTGTTCACTGTACCCCTTCTATAACACTCATGCTGCTCCTCTTACCTATTATTTTAAACAGGTATCTGTAGCTTTATAATATAAAAAGGGCATATACCAAAATACTCAAAGTGGTTATGCTGGGGTAATAGGATTACAGATATTTTTCATTTGTGCTTTTCCCAGATTTTCAAGGTTTTTGCCCTGATTATGTATTTATTAGAAGAAAAGCATACAATAAATGTTATATGTTAGGTACAATTAACATTTTAGAGGCTCTTCTTTAATCTTGACGCAAACCTTGAAAAATGCTGTGCTGGGGACTAAAAATTGAATGTCTGACCAAAAATTGAATGAAATTGAGGATAATGTCGAGAAGAAACTACCTAAATAGTCTTACTTGTTACATTAACGCTGAATACATAGAGGAACAAAGTATGACTGTAACTCAGAATATCAACTGTTAAATTGAAAATATGTATTACTTACTTATTCATAGCTTATTAAACACTTGTAAATATCTAAGGTGAAGCTGAACAAAACATACTTGAAATGTAACACACAATTTGACATTACACCTTTTTTTAAATGCGAATTTTCTCAGTATTCCTGAAGTTTAATTGAGCTTAATCTTTTGGGTTCCCTATGTCCTGCCAAAAAGGAATAAAGGTTCCTTTAATTATTCATTCATTCAACACAAAATTTATCAGGCAGTGTATCACGCTAAGCCCTGAGAATACAAAAATAAATACCATAGAGTATCTGCTCAGAGTTTCAGGCTAGAAGACAGACATCATAATGACTATAAGAAGATCAATGGGATCAAAGTTATGGCAGCATAGAAATTAACTACTAAAATTTCCTTTAAAGTAGGCTTTTTCAATACTTCCTAGTGATATGCAAGCACTTTTCTGATCAATTAATGGAAGCTCTATTTAATGCCAAACACATGAACTAAGCTCTCAGCACACCAACAGAGAAATTGGCTAAGAATTCCCCGAACGCTTTGCTTAGAAGGGCATCCACAAAACATAAGTGACAACCTATGTCAAGCCATCTAATGTTTCTTTCAAATTTTAAACTCTAGCTACCTAACTCTGTTATTTCTGCTCTTTTCCATCCATTAGGTCTGAGAATCTCAGAGCTTCTGAGAAGGGCAATGGATCAATCCTGCAGCAATAACTCTCTCATCAGCTTTTCATTAGCAATAAAATAGCTTTCCTACCATCTTCAGGGAAATAACTTACCTTAGATTTTACAGAACTGCAATGGACTTCTTCAGATCATCTAATCACAGCACTTTTCCTCAAAAAGAGCTACACTGAAATCACTAACAAATAGAACCTACTATCCTACTCTTCATGACTTCAGAATCAGAGACTTCATAATCTCATTTAGAATTTTAGCTTTAAAATCTATATTTTAAATCACATTTTTTTTCACTAACAAGTTTTTTCCTCTTCTGAATTAACTTCTGAGATCATCTTTCTATGTTAGGTCCCCTGAGAGGATTGAAAAACTGCTGTGTTGACGGTAAACAGACACATGAAATGATGCTGAACATCAGTAATTATTAGAGAAATGTGGCCTTCCTGGTGGCTCAGACAGTCAAGAATTCACCAGCAATGAAGGAAACCCAGGTTCAATCTCTGGGTTGGAAAGATCCCCTGGAGAAGGGAACAGCAACCCACTCCAGTATTCTTGCCTGGAGAATTTCATTAACTGAAGAGCCTGGTGGACTACAGCTCAGGGAGTCTCAAAGAGTCAGACACAACTGAATGACTAACACTTTCAGTTTTAATTGGAGAAGTGCAAATCACAGCTACAATGAGTTATCACCTCATACCAGTCAGAATGGACATTATCAAAAAGTCTACAAATAAGAAGTGCTGGAGACGGAGTGGAAAAAGAGCAATGCCTCTACAGTGTTGGTGGGAATGTCAATTTGTGCAGCCACTATGAAGAAGAGTATGGAGGTTTCTTAAAAACCTAAAAATAGATCTGCCATATGACCCTGTAATCCCACTCCTGGACATATAGCCAGAATAAACCATAATTCAAAAAGATGCATGCACACTTATGTTCACTGCAGCACTATTTACAATAGCCAAGACTTGAAGCAACCTAAGTGTCCATCTATAAATGAATAGATAAAGAAGATGTGATCAGTTCAATTCAGTTCAGTCGCTCAGTCGTGTCAGACTCTGCAACCCCATGGACTGCAGCAGGCCAGGCCTTCCTGTCCATCACCAACTCCTGGAGTTTACTCAAGCTCATGTCCGTAGAGTCGGTGATGCCATCCAACCATCTCATCCTCTGTTGTCCCCTTCTCCTCCCACTTTCAATCTTTCCCAGCATCAGGGTCTTTTCAAATGAGTTAGCTCTTCGCATCAGGTGGCCAAAGTATTGGAGTTTCAGCTTCAGCATCAGTCCTTCCAATGAAGATGTGAGAGATATATATATATATATATGTACACACGCACACAATGAATAGATAAAGAAGATGTATTAGTGTTAGTCACTCAGTCATGCCCAACTCTTTGCAACCACATGGACTGCAGCCCACCAGGCTCCTCTGTCCATGGGATTTTCCAGGCAAGGATACTGGAGTGGGTTGCCATTTCCTTCTCCAGGGGATCCTCCTGACCCAGGGATTGAACCCGGGTTTCCTGCACTGCAGGCAGATTTTTTACTGACTGAGCTGAAGATGTGTCTATACACACACACACACACACACGGTGGAGTATATTATCTACTCAGCCATAAAAAAAGAATGAAATAATGCCATTTGGAGCAACATTGATAGACCTAGAGATTATCATACTAAGTGAAGTAAGTCAGAGAAAGACAAACATAATAAGACATCACTTACATGTGGAATCTAAGAAAATGATACAAATGAACTTATTTACAAAACAGAAATAGACTCACAAGCAGAAAATAAATTTAAGGTTACCAAAGATGAAAGGGGGAGAGGGATAAATTAGAAGTTTGAAATTAACAGATACACACTACTATATACAAAATAGAAAAACAAGGACCACTAAATTCAATATCTTGTACTAACCTATAATGGAAAAGAATCTTTTACATATATTAATATAAATATATATATGTATGTGTGTGTGTGTGTGTGTATATATATATATATATATATGGCTGAATCTTTGCTGTACAAAATCAGCATAGGAAGAAAATGAAATAAAGATGTGAACAGAAACTAATGAAATCAAAACCTTAAAGACTATAGAAATCAATGAAATCAAAAGCTGGTTTTCTGGAGGCGGATGGGGGTGGGGAATCCAGAGAAACTTTAGAACATGGAAAGACTGCCACACTCTTTCTGTAAAGCATCACTCTTCCATCTCATCCCAACTGGTCTAACACAGCTGAATATACTGCAACACAATTCTGACATAAGCACGTGAAGTCACTGCAGACCCCACAAGCTTCAGGCTCAGTCTTCCACAAGACTGCCCTCATTTGAGATGGTCATAGCCCCCAAGCCAGTGGTTCCCTGGTCCTCTCTGGTTCAATAATTCAACTGAATAACTCATGGACCTCAATAAAGGTGTTATGTTTATGAATATAGTTTTATATTAAGGATACATATGGAATGAGGTCTGGGAGCTTCCAGTCTGGGCCCCCATGGGGTCACAGCACATCACTCTCAGCACATCAATGTTTTCACTAACCAGGAAGCATCACTGAGCTTCAGTGTCCAGAGTTTTTAATTTGGGTTTCATTATGTAGGCATTATGTAGACTTCCCTGGTGGCTCAGATGGTAAAGAATCTGCCTACAATGCAGGAGACCTGGGTTTGATCCCTGGAGTGGGAAGATCCTCTGGAGAAGGAAACGGCAACCCACTTCAGTATTCTTGCCTGGAAAATCCCATGGACAGAGAAGCCTGGTGGGCTGCAGTCCATGTGGTTGCAAAGAGTTGGGCACGACTGAGCGACTTCACTTATGTAGGCACAAATGATTAAATCACGGATCATACGATTGAACTCAATCTCCAGCACCCTCTCCTCCTTTCCAGGAAGTCGAGTGGCTAAAAGTTCAACACTCTAATCATGTATTTGATCTTTCTCCTGACCAGCCTCCATCCTGAATTTATCTAGAGGCCCATCAGACTGGTCTAACTAGCATAACAAATACACTCTAATCACTCAATAAATTCCAAGTGTTTTTGACGCTCTACTAATTACCTGGCCAAGAAATTATCTAAGATATTTATTGTGTTGCTGTGGTATAATAAAAAATATATCTAATCTCTGTCCCAAGTAATTGGTGTATGTGCCTGAAGAGTCAGACACAACTGAATCAGCTTAGCGCACATGCACACTGATTACCTGGGACAGAGGTTAGACACATTTTTTATTACACCACAGCAACACAATAAGCATTTTAGGCTTTGAAGCCGATGTGGTCACAGACTTTCTTTCTTTTTTTTTACTTTTTATTTTGTATTGGGGTATAGCTGATTATGAAGGACAGGGAAGCCTGGCATGTTGCAGTCCATGGGGTTGCAAAGAGTTTGACAAGACTTAACAACTAAACAATAGTCAATTAACAAACAATGTCCTGATAGTTTCAGTTGAACAGCAGCTGCCAATGCAGGAGACATGACAGATGTGGGTTCAATCCCTGGATCAGGAAGATCTCCTGGAGAAGGGCATGGTAACCCACTCCTGCACTCTTGCCTGGAGAACCCCATGGGCAGAGGAGCCTGGCGGGCTATAGTCCACAGTGTCATACAGAATAGGACATGACTGAAGCGACTAGGCACACACACACATTCTCCCCCATGCTCCCCTCCCGTCCAGGCTGCCACAAAACATTAAGCAGAGTTCCACATGCTATACAGTAGGTCCCCACTGGCCATCCATTCTAAATGGTCAGAGATTCTTAAGTCTGTTATTATAGCACAAAAGCAGCCATAGATAATGTGTAAGATAATGAGTGTGGTTGCGTTGAAATAAAACTTCATCTATGCATAGTAAAACTGATGCTCATTTAATTTCATGTGTCATGAAATTTTATTTTCTTTTTTTCTAACCATTGAAAAACTGTACAAACCATTATTAACTCATTTACTATACAAAACATGCTGCAAGCCTGATTTAGCCTGCAAGTCATAATTGCCCATTTTTGCTCCAGGAGAAAAAGAGAAGATAGAAATGATCAATAACAGGGATGAAAGAAGTGACATCTTGAAATCCTTCAGATATTTAAAGAACAAGAATACTGTGAACATTATGCCCCCAAATTTGAAAACTAGATGAAATGGATAAGCTCCTTAAAAGACACAAATTACCAAAGCTCTCTAAAGAGAAATACATAACCTAAATAACCCATCATATATTAAAAACATATATTAAAAACATTGAATCTGTGGTTTAAAATTTTCCTACAAAGAAATCTCCAAGACCAACTGGCTTCACAGGTGAATTATACCAGACACTTAAAGAAGAAATAATATTAATTCTGCAAAAACTGACTCAGAAAATACAAGAGGAGGGAAAATGATTTTACAAAATGAACATTAGCCTGATAATGAAACCAAATCAAAACATCATAAAAGTAAAAGTGTTAGTTGCTCAGTCTTTGTGACCCCATAGACTATAGACTATAGTCCGTCAGGCTGATTATCCTTCAATTAAAAATAAATAAATTTATAAAAGAACTGCAGAACAATATTTTCATGCACACAGACACAAAACTTACAAAATTTTAGCTAACTGATCCAATAATATACAAAAAGGACAAAACATCACAACCAAGTGGAAATATTCCAAGAATGCAAAGTCAGTTTAAGATCTGAAATCAATCATGGCAATTCACTTCATCAACAAATTTTTAAAAAATTATCAAATCAACAGATGGGGAAAAAGTACTTAACAAAAGTCCATATACATTCATGATAAAAACTGAAAAAATTAGAATTGATAAGCATTTCCTCCAACTGATAAAGGGCATCTTTATGAAAAACCAAATAGACAACATCATTCTTAATGAGAGAAGACTGAATGCTTTCCCCATAAAATCAGGAGCACAGCCAGGATGTCTGCTCTTTACCACCACCTCCATCCAACATGGGTCCAAAAAATCTTCACCATGCAATAATGCCAGAAAAAGATATAAAAAGTGAAGAGGTTGGAAAGGAAGAAATAAACCCATTTATTCACAAATTATATGATCCTAGAAAACCTCAGTCAAAAAATCACCAAAACTCTAAGAAATAATAAGTGAATTTAGCAATGTTGAAGAACACAAGATATAAAAATCAATGAATTTCTATATACTGGCAAGGACTAACTTAAAATTGAAGTTCATAAAAAATACCACTTACAACAGCACATCAAAATCATGAAATATCTGAGAAATATTTAAAATCCTAAATAGAGAGGTATGTTTTAAATCCTCAGTTATTAAGATGTCAGTTTTCCTCAGATTGATCTATAGATTTAATGTAATTCCAAGCAAAACCCTTGCAGGATTTTTAGAGGAAAATGACAAGATGATTAAAATTTATTTGGAAATCTTCTTGAAAAAAAAAAGTTGGAAAACTCACACTACTTGGTTTCGACACAATATAAAGTGATAGTAATTAAGATAGTGTGGTACTGGCTTAACAAGGATGTAGATCAATGGAACAAAATAGAAATTCCAGAAATAGATTGATATAGATAAATTATTTTTTGACAAAGGTGCTACAGTAATTTAGTGGGGAAAGAATTTTCAGTAAGTGGTAAGTGACATCTCTATGCAAAAAAACTTCTAGAAGGTAACAGCAAAAAAATCTCTGTGACTTTGGGGGAGGACAACACTTCTCAGATATGACATAAGACTCAACTTTAAAATTAAAAAATGATAAATTAGACTTTATCACAATTAAAATAATTTTTCCTTCAAAGATACTATTAATAAAAATGCAAAACCAAGCTACATATTGAGAGAATATATTTAGAAAACACATATCTGATAAAGGGCTTGTAGGGAGAATATATTTTAAAAATTCTTACAAATAATAAAATGACAATCCAACAAAAGTAAGCTAATGATTTGAACAGAAACTTCACTAAAGAATAGATATGGATGACAAATGAGCACATGAAAAGATGCTCAACATCATTAGTTATTGGAGGTTTGTTAAGTAAAATCATGAGTATCACAACACACCTACTAAAAAGGCTAAAACTTAAACAAAAACTGATAGCTCAAGGCTGGTCAGGATGTGGACTAAACAGAACTCTCATATATCACTGGAATCCAAAATGATAGAGCCAATATGGAAAAGTTTAGCAGTTTCTTTTAAAGTTACACATATACTTACTACATGGCCCAGCCATCCCAACACTGGGTATTTATGTATCTAAGAGACAGATATTAGTATATTAAGTATAAAAACTTGTACTTAAAGGTTCAGAGCACTTCACTATGAAAACTAACTCAGTTTCTTCACTTTATTGAATGGAAGTAATTCATAAAACTTTTGTGAGGATTAAATGAGATGACAAATACAAACTCCCTTAAAAGTCTCATATACAGTAAGACCCAGGAAGCCTTCATCATATAAGTGTTCATTCTCCAGGTTCCTGAAGAATTAAGGTTTAGGTCTGTACATGGAAAGACATCACAGCGAGGGAAGGTTCACCAATGAAATGACCATTTCTAAAATGATTCTCAAGAAAATATTTTCCCCTCCCACACTAACACTCAACTACTTCACAGTAATATCCACTTATGTACTCCAACTTTGATTCATTTATTCTCATCAATTGTACAGAACACCTGACAATATAACACAAATAAAACACAAATAGGTTGCCAAATATAACTGCAAGTTCTATTTCATTAGTCAGTTAAGTAAAAAGAAAGTAAATGACAAGTAAGACAAAAGTAAATGACAAAATAGGTATTTAAGAGGAGAGTGATCAAAAAATTTTTAATGAGATCAACTGTGAGAATTAATGAAGCCTCAATTTCTCTTTGCATATTTGTATCTTTATGATTGTGTTGAAAAATAAACAGGAGGAAAAGATGTGACATCATGTCATCATACAATTTCCCTGGGAAAATTATATAGGTCCCTGCCCTCCAAAACAGCACTTGACTCTAAGAATTAGCAGGCAGTTATAACCTGAACTCTGTTCAATAAATTTAAAAAAATAAGCTTATTTCCATAATTTACTGCTTCCTTTTTTCAAAACAAAAACTAAATATATTTTTCAGTAATTATTACTAAATGCTAATTTCTTTTTAAAGTTAGTTGACTTTAAGTGAGCTTTCTTCTGTATCATTTACCATTGAATAATGTGGATCTTTTTTTAAATTTTAGCTATTCAAATTTTATGGGGGGTCAAGTAGAGCAATTTCTTTTTATTTCCTATAAAAGTATTACTAAGTTGAGAAAGGTTTCCAGGCTACATTCAGCAGAATGTAATTTAATTTTCTACAAATAATAAAATACTTCAGGAAGAAATACCAGCCAATATCTTCCCAGTTTCCCTAAATTTTACATATAAGGTTTGGACAAAAGTACAATGTGGGAAGTGACTTGTTCAAGATCACACAGTTTCTGGCAGTGGCCAAGTCAGGATTAAAAGAGCTGTTGAATGCTCTTCCTTATTTAGGCCATTAATCTTTATTAGACTGTAATATATTATGTAGATAAAATATATGTGAATTTCAAAAATACACAGACTGGAAATTAAATAGACACACTAAAACGTAAAACACTAGTCAGCAAGCAGTGAAGCATTAAACAACTTCAAATTTTTATTAAGGTTATCCTTCTGGTAGTGATTGAAGGTATATTAGCTTAGTGGGCCATGCAATAGCTGTAGCACCACAACTAATGGACTGCCAAGAGATGATTTAATAAAGACGCCCAGCTGAACAATGGTGTATAAGTAACTCTGACAACCTGAGGCTTTCTTCTGGTCAAACGTTTTATATCTGTAAGTGACTTTCTCTAAAAAAATTACCTGAGAAGATACTCTCAGAAGGATTCCCTGTAATAACAGCAGCCCAAACATTCTTATATAAGTTCAGATTCTCCGAGATCTAAAGACGTGATTAAAAAAAAAAAACTTAAAGGTCTTGTCCCCAGTTCCTTCTACAGACACCATTCATAATACGTTTAGAGACCTCGTTAAACAACACATTCTGCAGCTATGCTGTGTTGAAATAAAAGAAATAGGGCAACTTTTCAAATGTTGCCCTCAAGATTTTACTCTAAAACATGAGCAGTAGAAATTAGGAGGGGTCTAGGGAGGATAAAATAAAAATATTAAATACACAGTTCTATAAAATGTTACATGGACTCCTCATCTTTACAACATGGACCAACTTGCACTAAGAAGAGTAAACAAAAGTCGGGTGGGGAGAAAATATCAAGTGAGCCATGAATCAAAAAATTAATAATGCTGAAGACTGATCACAGTTCAGGGAAAAGATGCCTTTGCATCCTTTATAACCTGGCTGGAAATGTTGCAATAAGTAGCGAAATTTTAAAAACATCCACACATACCCCTTAATCAGAGAATTCCACTTTTAAAGATTGATCTAAGAAAATAATACAAATTCAAGAAAAAATTACTAAAAGGATTTTCATTTTAACATCTTTTTTAATAGCAAAAGTTACCTAGGGCTGAAATAAATCACTCAACATCCATACATGAGAGTGGTCAGTTGTCCTTACAAAGACTGCAGTAGAACCCTATGGAGACACGTTCACAATGTATTGTTAAGTGGACCAATAGGATTACAAAACAGTGTATATTATATGATCTTATGTTATTAAACCTTGTTGTTTTTAGTTGTGAATTCATGTCCAACTCTTTTGCAGTCCCATGGACTGTAGCCTGCCAGGCTCCTCTGTAAATGGGATTTCCCAGGCAAAAATACTGGAGTGGGTGCCATTTTCTTCTCCAAGGGATCTTTCTGGCCCAGGGACTGAACCTGCGTCTCCTACAAAGCAGACGGATTCTTCACCATTGAGCCACAGGGGAAGCTCTTATTAAACATATATACAGATTAAAAGTCCTAGAAGATATACATAAAATTTCCCTATGATTATCAAACCAGTGGGATTATGACATTTCCTTGTTTTGTTTACCTATATTTTCTAGATTATCCACTGGGAATACAGGTTGCCTTTGTGACGAGAAAATAGGAAGTTACTAAAAAATTTTTAAAACAGAATAAGAACATAAAATTTTATACATACAGTTGTTTTGGAATATTGTATGTGACTTCAAGATGACACAATACAATGTACAATAAGACAGTGAATGAATGGTAAGATTTTCCTTTGAAATGCCATTGGTCAAAAAATTATGTTTATGTGATAATAAGACCTCTGTCCATGGAATTCTCCAAGCAAAAACACTTGTTTGTAGTGGTAGCCATTCCCTTCTCCAGGGGATCTTCCTGACCCAGGGATCAAACCAGTCTCCTGCATCGCTGGCAGATTCCTTACCATCTGAGCCACCAGGGAAGCCCCAATAATGAGAATCTAACCCAAAAGAAAAAAGTCATTTCATGGAGAATAACACTATTTCATGTTATTAGAAAAAGAACTCATGACAATCATTATCATAGTAGCCATTCTGGAGAAATTAAATTGCAAATAAACGAAGACATTTATCTGGAATAATTTTAGTTTGCAAGCAAAATGGGTAAGAGTCTAAATAGTTCAAGTCACAAATAGTACCTCAGGTAAAACAGAGTTTTTATTTACTTTAAGAGAGGGTGTATTATTTACTCATTTTGAAAAGTTTATTCCCTTAAACATGCCTTTGCATTAGCACAGATAAAGTCAAAGAATTCTTTAAAATTCTGTTTAAAGTCAAAGATATAAAGTCAAATTCACAATTCTTTTTTAGTGATAAAGAGTCCACCTGACAATGCAGCAGATGCCAGAGATGCAGGTTTGATCCTGGGTTGGGCAGATTCCCTGGGGTAGGAAATGGCAACCTGCTCCAATATTCTTGCCTGGAAAATTCCATGGACAGAGGAGCCTGGTGGGCTGCAGTCCGTGGGGTTGCAAAGAGTCAGACACAACAAGGCGACTGATTACACACACACACACATAAACTAACAAAACAGAGACAGAGCTTCCCACTTGAATTTTCACATGAAATTTTTCTACTAAGAGACAATTTAAAAATCTTTGAGATGTTTCCTCTTCTAAACACATGAGAAAATAGTAAAATGTCTTAAATATAGAAATAATACCTTTACATTTAAAACTGTGCTTGCAAGAATTCTAAATCCCTTCAGCTGTGTCCAATTCTTTGAGACCCTATGGACTGTAGCCCACCAGGCTCCTCTGTCCATGGGATCCTCCAGGTAAGAACACTGGAGTGGGTTGCCATGTCCTTCTTCAGGTGATCTTCTTGATTGAACCTGTGGTCTCTTAGGTCTCCTGCATTCTTTATCACTAGCACTACCTGGGAAGCCCAACCTGGGTTTAGATCATCTTAAAATGAATTCTTGATTTAAAACATTTCCCTGGGAAAATTTAAGAATAAAATGAGGGGATGGTCCCAAGATGGCACAGGAATAGGACAGGGAGACCACTTTCTACCACACAAATTCATCAAAAGATCATTTGAATGTTGAGCAACTCCTACAAAACAACTTCTGAATGCTGGCAGAGGCAGGCACCCAGAAAGGCAGCCCAATCTCTTCCAAAGGAGGTAGGACAAAATATAAAAGACAACAAAAGAGACAAAAGACTTAGGGATGGAGACCCACCCTGGGGAGGGAGGCATGAAGGAGAAGTTTCCACACAGTAGGAAAGCCTCCCATAGGCATGTCTGTGGGGAGTTCTGGAATCTTAGAGGGCAACATAACTTGGAGAAAAACAAAACAAAACCCACAGATATGCAGCTAACCACAACTACAAGCAGAGACAGAGAAGTGGCATGGACGCTCGGGCCGGCCACCAGCAAGTGCGGGCTGGGCAGGGAGGCCTGGGCTGCACATCGGTCCTAAGGGTAAGCACCGGGCCTGAATGCCCTGAGGATAATCTGAGGGAGCTAATGGGAGACAGCAACCCAAACCATGGGATCACCAGACAGAAAAAAAAAAAGACCTTTCCCGCTAAAGCCTCTAACACTGCACGGTGACCCCTGGCGTTCTCAAATGACTGAGTGGCGGGGACTGTGTAGGTGAACAAGATGCACAGCCCACCTGGGACAGAGCACTCACCAAGCACCGGCCACCCGAGCTGCCTGGACCCGAGACGAGCACAAAATGCACAGCCTATCTAGGTCTGTGCCCCTGCGGGGCACCCAAGAACCCGAGCAGTGTAGACCTGGGGAGTGCACACAATGCAGGGCCCACGTGGGACAGGGCCCTGCAGAGCACGCTGCAGCCAGAGCAGCGTGGGCCCCGGAAGCACATGCCGCCAGGACACGTGGCACACGCAGTGTGGTCCATCCGCTGCGAGCACTCCCCACACAGCCAGCGGTATTTGTTGGCAGTGTGCCTCCCTCCCACAACACAACTGAACCAGTGAGCCTAAATAAGGGGCCACCTTCACCACCACCACATTCCAGGGTGGAAATGTGACTTGCAAATAGAGGAAGCCAAAATAAACAAAGAAGGGTGAACCACTCTGGAAGAGACAGATGCAGCAGATTAAAGCCCTGAAGTTAATACTGAGGCTATGCATTGGAAGGGCACCTATAAACCTGGTAGAAGCCAGAACAAGGGACTATCTGACACTGAACTGATGCCACACTGCCCACAGTAGCTCCAGAGAAATTCCTAGATATATTTTAACTATTATCACTTCTTAATTTTTAAAAAAAAAATTTAGTTCTTTACTACTCCTTTAACTTTCATTTTTAGAGCCTACTATTACCTTTCCAAAAAAAAAAAAAAAAAAAAAACCCTATTTCTTTTAAAAACAAATTCTATACATATATTTTTTAATTTTTGTGACTGATTTTGTTTTGTAATTTTTATATTGTATTTTTCAGAGTCTAACCTCTATTCGAGGTTTTTAAAATTTGCTCTTTGATATTTGTTATCAATTTTGCACCTTTAAGAATCTAATCTTCAGTATCCTCTTTCACTTAGGGATTGATTATTGGCTTGATTGCTCTCTCCCCTTTTGACTCTCTCTTTTTTCCTCCAGGTCACCTCTATCTCCTTCCTCCCTTTTCTCTTCTCCACATAACTCTGTGAATTTCTCTGGGTGTTCCAAGCTGTGGAGAGCACTTAGGTATTTGATTACCAGCTAGATTGCTCTCTCCCCTTTTTTCCTCCTGGCCACCCCTATCTCCCACCTCCCTCTTCTCTTCCCTATATAACTCTGTGAATCTCACTGGCTGTTCCAGGCTGTGGAGAATTGTTTCACCACTAACCTAGGGGTTTTATCTTCTGTGCTGTATGGATGGAGAAGTTTTAAGGCTACTGTAAGAGTAAGACTGAAAGCCAGAGACAGGAGGCTTAACTCTAAAACTTGAGAACATCAGAGAACTCCTGGCTCCAGGGAACATTAATAGACAAGAGCTCACCCAAAAGTCTCCATACCTCCAATAAAACCAAGCTCCACCCAAGAGCCAACAAGTTCCAGTGCAAAACACACCATCCTACTTCTCCAGCCAAACAGGAACACAACCCTGAACATTAAAATACGGGCTGCCCAAAGCCATGCCAAATCCACAGATATCCCAGAACTCACTACTGGACACTTCATTGCACTCTAGAGAGAAGAGATCCTGCTCTACCCATCAGAACACAGACACAAGTTCCCCCAACCAGGAAACCTTGACGAGCCACTAGTCTAACCCCACCCATAGGGAGCAGACTCCACAATTAAGAGGAACCACAAACTTCCAGCCTGCAGAAAGGGCACTCCAAATACAGCAATCTAAACAAAATGGAAACGCAGAGAAATATTCAGCAGGTGTAAGAACATGACAAAAACCCACCAAACCAAACCAAAGAGAGGGAGATAGGAAGTCTACCTGGAAAAGAATTCAGAATAATCATAGTAAAGATGGTCAAAAATCTTAAAAACAAAATGGGGTTACAGATAAATAGACTAGAGACAAGGATTGAGAAGATGCTAGAAATGTTCAACAAGGACCTAGAAGAAATAAAGAAGAGTCAATCAATAATGAACAATGCAGTCATTTCCTAGATAGGTTGATAAGAGGTATCCCAGTGTCTTTTTGTGGCTCAGCAACAACTTTTCAACAACTGAGATTAAAAGCATTCTGGAGGGAACCATCAGTAGAATAACTGAGGTATAAGAGAGGATAAGTGAGGTGGAAGACAGAATGGTGGAAATAAATGAAGCAGAGAGGAAAAAAAGAAAAAAGAATTAAAAGAAATGAGGACAACCTCAGAGACCTCTGGGACAATGTTAAATGCCCCAACATTCAAATCATAGGTGTCCCAGAAGAAGATGCAAAGAAAGGGCATGAGAAAATATTGAGGAGATAACAGTTGAAAACTTCCCTACAATGGGGAAGTAAATAGCCAAGAGTCCCAAAGAGGATAAACCCAGGGCGAAACACCCCAAGACACATATTAATCAAACTAACAAAGATCAAACACAAAGAGCAAGTATTAAAAGCAGCAAGGGAAAAGTGCAAAATAACAAACAAGGGGATCTCCATAAGGATAACAGCTGATCTTTCAAAAGAAACTCTCAGGCCAGTAGGGAATGGCAGGACATACTTAAAGTGATGAAAGAGAAAAACCTACAACCAAGATTACTCTACCCAGTAAGGATCTCATTCAAATATGAAAGAGAAATCAAAAGCTTTACAGATAAGCAAAAGCTGAGAGAATTCCACACCACCGAACCAGCTCTTCAACAAATGCTAGAGGATCTTCTCTAGACAGGAAACACAGAAAAGGTTTATAAAAATGAACCCAAAACAACAAAGTAAATGATAACGGGATCATACTTATCAATAATTACCTAAACGTAAATGGGTTAAATGCTCCAACCAAAAGACAAGACTAGTCGAATGGATACAAAAACAAGACCCCTATGCATACTGTCCACAAGAGACCCATCTCAAACCTAGGGACACACACAGACTGAAAGTAAAGGGCTGCAAAAAGATATTTCATGCAAATGGAGACCAAGAAAGCAGGAGGGAGTAGCGATATTCATATCAGATGAAACAGACTTTGAAATAAAGACTCTAAAAAGAGACAAAGAAGGGCACTACATAATGATCAAAGGATCAATCCAAGAAGAAGCTATAACAATTATAAATATATATATAAACAAATATAAATATATATGCACACAACATAGGAGCAATATGTAAGGCAAATGCTAACAAGCATGAAAGGGGAAATTAACAGTAACACAATAATAGTGGGGGACTTTAATACCCCACTCACACCTATAGATAGATCAACCAAACAAAAAATTAGCAAAGAAACAGAAACTTTAAGAGATACAATGGACCAGTTAGACCTAATTGATATCTATAGGGCATTTCACCCCAAAACAAAGGATTTTACCTCTTTCTCAAGTGCACACGGAACATTCTCCAGTAGAGATCACATCCTGAGCCATAAATCGAGCCTTGGTAAATTTTTAAAAATTGAAATCACTTAAAGCATCTTTACTGATCACAGTGATCACAGTGCAGTAAGATTATATGTCAACGACAGGGAAAAAAAAACTATTACAAATGCAAACATATGGAGGCTAAGCAACACACTTCTGAATAAGCAACATATAAGAGAAGAAATCAGAAAAGAAATGAAAATATGCATAGAAACAAATGAAAATGAAAACACGGCAACCTGAAAACCTATGGGATTTAGTAAAAGCAGTGCTAAGAGGATGGTTCATAGCAATATAAGCCTACCTCAAGAAACAAGAGAAACATCAAATGAATAACCTAACTTTACACCTAAAGCAATGAGAAAAAGAAGAAAAGAAGAACCCCAAAGTTAGTAGAAGGAAAAAAAATCATAAAAATCAGAGTAGAAATAATTGCAAAAGAAACAACAGGAGACTATAGCAAAAAATCAACAAAACTAAAAGCTGGTTCTTTGAGAAGATCAATAAAATAGACAAACTGTTAGCCAGACTCATCAAGAAAAAAAGGGGAGAAGAATAAAATTAATAAAATTAGAAATGAAAATGGAGAAATCACAACAAACAACACAGAAATACAAAAGATCATAAAAGACTTACTACAAGCAACTATATGCCACTAAAATGGACAACTTGGAAGAAATGGACAAAGTCTTAGAAAAATATAACCTTCCAAAACTGAACCAGGAAGAAATAAAAAATCTTAACAGACCCATCAAAAGTGTGGAAATTGAAATTGTAATAAAAAAATCTTCCAACAAACAAAAGCCCAGAACCAGATGGCTTCACAGGTGAATTCTACAAACATTTAAAGAAGAGCTAACACCTATCCTACTCAAACTCTTCCAGAAAACTGAAGAGGAAGATAAACTTCCAAACTCATTCTATGAAGCCTACATCATCCTAATACCAAAACCAGACAAAGATAGCACAAAAAAAGAAAACTACAGGCCAATATCACTGATGACCATAGATGCAAAAATCCTCAACAAAATTCTAGCAAACAGAACCCAACAACACATTAAAAAGATCATACATCATGACTAAGTAGGCTTTATCCCAGGGATGCAAGGTTTCTTCAATAGTTCCAAATCAATCAATGTGATATACCATATTAAGAAATTGAAAGATAAAAACCATATGATTATCTCAATAGATGCAGAGAAAGCCTTTGACAAAATTCAACTTGCATTTATGATAAAAACTCTTCAGAAAGCAGGCATACAAAGAAGTACCTCAACATAATAAAAGCCATATATGACAAACCCACAGCAAACATTACCCTCAATGGCAAAAACTTGAAAGCATTTCCTCTAAAGTCAGGAACAAGACAAGGGTGCCTACTCTCACCACTACTATTCAACATAGTTTTGGAAGTCCTAGCCACAGCAATCAGAGAAGAAAAAGAAAATAAAAGGAATCTAAATTGGAAAAGAAGAAGTAAAACTCTCACTGTTTGCAGATGACATGATCCTCTACATAGAAAACCCCAAAGACACCACGAGAAAATTACTAGAGCTAATCAGTGAATATAGCAAAGTTGCAGGATATAAAATTAATACACACAAATCCCCTGCATTCTTATACACTAACAATGAGAAAACAGAAAGAGAAATTAAGGAAACAATTCCACTCACCATTGCAACACAAAGAATAAAATAGGATTAAATTTAATGAAAGAAACAAAGACCTATATATAGAAAACTATAAAACACTGATGAAAGAAATCAAAGATGACACAAATAAATGGAGAAATATACCATGTTCATGGATTGGGAGAGTCAATATAGTGAAAATCAGTATACTACCCAAAGCAATTTACAGATTCAATGCAATTCCTATCAAGCTACCAACATTATTTTTCACAGAATTAGAACAAATAATTTTACAATTTGTATGAAAACACAAAAAGCCTCGAATAGCCAAAGCAATCTTGAGAAAGAAGAATGGAAGTAGAGGAACCAACCTGCCTGACTTCAGGCTCTACTACAAACCACAGTCATCAAGACAGTGTGGTACTGGCACAAAGACATAAATACAGTTCAATGGAACAAAATAGAAAGCCCAGAGATAAGTCCACACACCTATGGACACCTTATCTTTGACAAAGGGGGCAAAAATACACAACGGTGAAAAGACAATTTCTTTAACAGGTGGCACTGTGAAAACTGGTCAACCACCTGTAAAAGAATGAAACTAGAACACTTTCTAACACCAAACACAAAAATAAACTCAAAATGGATTAAAGATCTAAATGTAAGACCAGAAACTATAAACCTCTTAGAGGAAAACACCCTGACATAAATCACAGCAAGATCCTCTATGACCCACCTCACAGAGTAATGGAAATAAAAACAAAAATAAACAGATGGGACCTAATTAAACTTAAAAGCTTTTGCACAATGAAGGAAACTATGAGCAAGATGAAAAGGTAACCTTCAGAACAAAAGAAAATAATAGGAAATGAAGCAACTGACAAAGAATTAATTTAAAAAATATACAAGCAGCTCATGCAGCTCAATACCAGAAAAATAAACAACCTAATCGAAAAGTGAGCCAAAGAACTAAACAGACATTTCTGTAAAGAAGACATACAGACGGCTAACAAATACATGAAAAGATGCTCAACATCAGTCATTATCAGAGAAATGCAAATCAAAACCACAATGAGGTACCATCTCACACAGGTCAGAATGGCTACTAGCAAAAAGTCTACAAACAATAAATGTTGGAGAGGGTGTGGAGAAAAGGGAACCCTCTTACACTGTTGGTGGGAATACAAACTAGTACAGCCACTATAGAGAACAGTGTGGAGATTCCTTAAATAACTGCAAATAGAACTGCCATATGACCCAGCAATCCCACTGCTGGGCATATACACCAAGGAAACCAGAACTGAAAGAGACACATGTACCACAACATTCATCGCAGCACTGCTTACAATAGCCAGGACATGGAAGCAACCTAGATGCCCATCAACAGATGAATGGATAAGGAAGCTGTGGTACATATACACAATGGAATACTACTCAGCTATAAAAAAGAACACATTTGAGTCAGTTCTAATGAGGTGGATGAAACTAGAGCCTATTATACAGAAATCAGTCAGAAAGAAAAATACCAATACAGTTTATTAACGCATATATATGAAATTTAGAAAGACGGTAATGACAACCCTATATGCAAGACAGCAAAAGAGACACAGATGTATAGAACAGATTTTTGGACTCTGTGGGAGAAGGCAAGGGTGGGACAGTCTGAGAGAATAGCATTGAAACATGTATATTACCATATGTAAAACAGATGACCAGTGCAAGTTCAATTCATGAGGAAGGGCACTCAAAGCTGGTGTTCTGGGATGACTCTGAGTGATGGAATGGGGAGGAAAGTGGGAGGGGGGTTTCAAGATGGGGGAACACATGTACACACATGGCTGATTCATGTTGATGTATGGCAGAAACCACCACAATATTGTAAAGTAATTAGCCTCCAATTGAAATAAATAGATTATTTAAGAATAAAATAAAATGAGCCACAATGTTATTTCTTTTGAAAACTGTTTTTAGATTCAATATCAAATAATTAATTTCAATATTTAATTCTCCCAATCACTTAGAGAGATGATTGTTCAATACTTATTTTTAAGACCTTAAATCTCAAATTTTAATATCCTATAGAAATTAGGGGGAAAAATAATGTGTTTGTTTTTCTTTCAGTGCTACTTGTTATATCCATTAATACAATGAAGTTATTGTAGAAAAGCACTGCTTAAATATGAACTGTTTGTGCACAAAGTGTCTATTACACCTAGTTATTCATAAAACACTCTGCTGACCAGAATACTGTAAGGAATATTGAAGCATCAATTAATGATTGGATTAAAAGGCCTCTATCTATTCAATACTTCCTTCCCTTTCTCTGGAGTTCTTAAAGATCTCAGTTTAACTGAAGTCTTTATCAGACACCAAGTGAGTTAACAAGCACTTAAAGACTCTTTAGGAATATAAATGAGAAGATTACTCAAACCAGCTCTCCTTCTTTAACCACAATTGGCTTAAATACAAGATCTAAATTGTGAACACAGTTTTAAGATTTTTCTAGCATGTCCCTTAACCTGCTTCCTCCCCTCTCTTCCATATTTCCTACAGCTTTCTAATCTTCAGCTTGAAAGAGGTTTATATTTTTCAGTAAAAAATATGGATGCTTTTTCAAAATGTATTCCCTTAACTACTCCTTACATCTACTTTCTAATCCCCAACTCACTTAATTAAATTCAGTGTGAATTTAAATTGCAATTAACATCTTTTGAGGGATTACATGTTCTAATCACAATTATGCAGTGAATACTTGAAACACATACATTTTGTTATATTATCTGAAATGCAAATTTGAGTCCAAAAAAGATGTTTAATAAAAATGTATAGTACTGAAGACTTTATTATGTATCCTAAGGGACTAGAAATGAGATTAGAAAGAGTAAAAGCACTGATACAAGTACAAAAACAAATTGCCTCACCTCCAAGACTCCTGGAAATGGCCCCACTTGGCTACCTTCAACTGAGCTTCATCACAGTTTAAAAACTACCTTTGACGAGTTTTTATTAATCAAACTTAACTTTATTTTTTCCCCTATACTGGAAGCTCACAGGAGCTTACAGGAGAGTTGATGCATAATATTCTACAAGATCAGGAGATAAAACCTGTTTCCTGACCCAGCAATTTATAATGAAATGACAACTTCTATTACTTTACTTTTCCTTCAAAATAGCATTTCCTAAGTTGGCAGGGTGCGGGGGAAGCTGACATTTTTTGAGCATCTTCTATATGCCAAACAAGTGATATTTCTTATAATTCCCCAAATAACCCTATGAGGTATTATTCCTTTTTACAGATTGTGAAAAATAAGGCTCAGAGAAATGAAGTGGTTGAGGGAAATAAGTGCAGTGAATTAGTGGTGACACTGGAACTCCTAAAACTACTGTATCAATGTGAGAGGTGGTCTTAGGCTCAGGAAGAAAGCCTTAGGACAGAGCACCTATATTCAATTGTCCATTATAACTAGATTTCTCTCAAACCACTGGAATTTCAACAGACAACTTCCTATCTGGTCGAGAGCCTGAATAAATGATTTCAGAAGTTTCATTCTTAAGACTCTCAGGAGTCCTCCTACAAAACCCAAAATCTTGCTGAAAGCCAAGCTTACTTCACTGCCTTCTCAGTTTCCAGCAGCAGGCTTTATCATGAAGATAAAATCTGACTTATTAACTTATGCCCAGTTTCTTCTTAGTAACTTTTCTTTTCAAGGTCTGTCAGTGCACTTATTAGATAGTTACCTCCAAGGTGAGGTTTATCTTCAAGAAAACTAATAAAGATTCCACTCCCTTCAACAGTCAGCTTCCTGTTAACTATTCACTACCCATACAACATTTACTGACAAGCTTTACTAGCAAAAGAGGGACTAGTTAGGCTAGCTCTTATTTTTTCCTTTGAGATTATTATTATGAGATAATACCAAGTTACCTAAGGGCTTCCCAAGTGGTATTAGTGGTAAAAAAAAACCAAACAAAAAAACCACCTGCCAATTCAGGATACATAAGAAATGTGGGTTCCATCCTCCCTGGGTCCTATCTGGAGAGCCCAATGGACAGAGAAGCCTGGCAGTCTATGGTCCATTGGGTCACAAAGAGTCAGACACGACTGAAGTGATTTAGCCAGAACATACACCATATCACTAAGTTGCCTACCTAGTCAACCCTGACAACCAGGGTTAAAAACAACAACAACTTACTAGCATGGTTTTCCTTTTATTTACCCATGATCCATCTTCCTAGACCTAAGTAATATGATTATGCCTGATGGGACACAACCTCCTGTGCAAAAATAGATACAGACGGAACCCAAAGACTGGCGACAGGCAGGTAGGAAAAGAGGGCTAGGTTTTCAGTGCAAAAACAGCCATGATATACAGGCACACTCTAGAGGGCGCTAGACTTAGCTGAACTAGGTCTGAATCCAGCACCAGCACTGAAGGGACCTCCAAGATCAACTTAACCATTGAGCCTGCTTTCTCAACTCAAAAATAGGCGTAATATTAGTATCTATTTATAAGCAGTGAGAATTAAATGAGACAAGTCATATGAAGTATTAGCACAGTAAGTGCTCAATAAATATCGGTATTAACTATACCATCAATATTATAAAGTGGTAAGAACTATTAACCCATGACTTGCCAAATTAGAAATCCAGAAATAGAGGCAAAATTTCTGGCAAATCTGAAAAAGTAAGAGACAAACATCTTAAGGTAGGGAAAAAAAAAAGAAAGGATGTATATTTTGGTGTGAGGCAAGCAAGTCTTTTAGAAAATGCAGTGTTGTTTTTTACAACATAACTCACTGTGTATTGAATCATAACTTATTACACAGAATTCTCTGTTAGTATCTAATGATTTGTCAGACCTCAGAAAATACTCAACAATTTTTTTTAAAAACCGCTTTCTGAGTTAAAACCTGAAACAAGTCCTGGAACAGGATTGGGAGAAAAGGCAGAAATGAACCTCCATAGCAGAGTGGGTCCTAACAATTCTAACAAGGATTGCGGTTGGGAATAAAACAATCATTTAGGGTGCTCAGAGCATCTTCTGAAAGGCAAAGGCTGACTGGGGAACACAACCAGAGGGACAGCAGGGTCATTAGAGAAGCTAATGGCTCCCAGGAGAACAGAAACCAATCCCTCTGGCAAAATCTTTGCATCTTTCTGTGAAGTGCACCTCAATCCAGTCATCATTTCTCCAAGTGCGGCTTTTCTCACACCCCTGATAAAATAACAACATGGGGAAGGTGCAGCAAGGTCGAATGGTGGGTAGAGGTAGGAAGATGGTCCCTAGAAGTTACCATTGGCGGCAGAGAGGTTGAAAATTGAACCCAGTCAGCAGCTTCAAAAAATTCCCAAAGGGTATGTGGACAAAGCTTTCTCAAGAGCAGCACTGAGGAAAGGAAAGAGAAAAGAAGGAACACTAGGATCCATGAACCTAAAATCTGAGTATCATCATTGAAACCAATCTAGTTATCCAGTCAGTAAGCATTTGATGCATTCCTTCTGTGTATAAGGAACCGGGCTTCTGTTTTGTTTCATTTAATGGAAGATGTGACCCTGTCCTCAAGAATTTTCAATCTACAATGGAGTATGTATTTCAATATACAATGGAGTATTCAATCTACAATGTGTGTGCTAAGTCGCTTCAGTCATGATCGACTCTTTGAGATCCCATGGACTGTAGTCCACCACACTCCACTGTCCATGGGATTCTCCAGGCAAGAATACCGGAGTGGGTTGCCATGCCCTCCTCCAGGGGATCTTCCGAATCCAGGGATCGAATCTATATCTCTTATGCCTCTTGCATTAGCAGACAGGTTCTTTACCACTAGCGCCACCTAGGACATATCAAATCCAAAGCTACTTTAAAGAAAACCAGACATTGGACAAATGTTTATTTAAATCAAATAGACTGCTTAGATTTTCTTCAAAGTAGACTTCCTTTAAAACAGTTTATTATTTATCCTGGGATGGGCTTCTTTCTGTGCATAATAGCTATGTGTGGGGCAGATATATAACTGAGTTCTGACAACAGGTAGAGTACACAGCATGCATGGTTGGTGGAAAACAGGACATAAAGAAAGGCATAATCTTTTGACTATTTCTCCACTTATTTCATGGTCTTACTGTTTCCACACACACCCCAAACATATAACTGAGCCATGTGGAGACATGTACAAAATCTTGCTATAACCACAAAGAAGGATCGCTTAAAACTGGTCCCACCCCTTCTATTCTGTATATGTAAATGCACAATTACCTTTTTAGAACACAGTCTTTTTGCTAATATAACACAAGGTACCTATCTTAAACTTTAACAAAGCTTTCAATGGAATAGTAAAATGATTTGAAAGAATTATAAAGAATCATGTAGATCCTTTCTTGCCAGATAAATGGTAATCATCCTATTAGCCTTAGGGAGCCTATACTAGACCCAGACTTTCTGCATTTGCTGAGCTTGAGAATCTCCCTGAAGTTCCTCCTTTTTAATCTGCAAAGTTACCAACACAGGCTGGTCTGCTGAGATGAGATGGCAACATTATCAGTGACCATCATCTCCCGATTCTTCCTTGTGTGTCAGGCACTGTGTACACATCATCTTTACACAATCATCTCACACATCAGGTACAGTGCTAATAAACACAAGAGATATATTTAAAATATACTGCCATTTAAAGTTAGCTTAAATAAATGAATTAGAAACAGTTGTCACACATACAGGAATATTTGGAAACTTTCCCAAATTTAGGGCTTCCCCATTGGCCAAGTGGTAAAGACTCCACCTGCAACACAGAAGCCACAGGAGACGTGGGTTTGATCCCTAGGCTGAGAAGATCCCCTGGAGGAAGGCATGGCAACCCACTCCAGTATTCTTGCCTGGAGAATCCCATGGACAGAGGAGCCTGGAGGGATACAGTCCATAGGGGTGCAAAGAGTCGGACACAACTGAAGAGACTCAGCACACACACACACTGAATTTAGGCAAATGCTGAAAGTACCTCCAGAACTGTCTAGAACGCTGGCCCAACTAGATTTTCTTTTCCATTCAATATTCTTTTAGCATTTGAAGTATGTCATATTATAAAACTAATTGTTTAAGAATATATTCTAGGATTCAAGCATGGAGGGCTGCAGTTTATCCATCACAAAGAGTCAGACATGACTGAGCGACACAGCACACACATGTATTTGGATTAACCCTTTCAGTTAAATAATGTCTATTTGAACAATTTTCTGTCTTGAATTCTGGTTTAACTTACAGTTACTTCCACTTGGTGAGGCTTGATGATAAAAAGGTAGCTCATTGAGGAAAAAGATAAAAATCTTCAGTTGATTGAAATTTATTTGATGAATAGAGCCACACATATTAAAATAATCATCTAGTAAATGAAAATTAATACTGCCATAATGGCAATTAATTATCATTATGGCATGCATTTATGAGTACCCACTCTAGGTCAGACTAAATGATTTACATTCATTATCCTTTCATTTAAAATTCATATTATGCCCATTTTACAGGTAAAGTAGATGAGAGGTAAAGTAATTTATCTAAAACTAGAGAGCTAGTCATTAATAAAGCCAGGATTTGTACAGGTCTGTAGACACCAAAGCTCACACTCTTTTCAACTGTATTACAATGTTGACATTAAAAACCTCAACTGAAAATAAAGTGCTAATGCAATTTGAACCCTTACTAATATCCAATTCATAACCCCCTCATGAATATCCTTCCGCCTCATTCAACCATTTCCTCACATCCACCCCTACCTACACCCAAAAGATAGGTTTAGGCAGTTTTCTAAAGCTGCATCAAAAATAAAGAGAAATAAAAGTGATGTCAATACAAACAATAAATTCTTCAGCAACCTAAAAAAATTTCTTTCTAAAGAATATAGTGGAATAACTATGGCATAAGAATTAAAGAATAATGAAAGTGTGAAAAAAAATGCACTATTGTCAGCCCTCTACCTGGGTACCAATGTGTAAGAGCATCTTAAGTTGAAAACAAATCAACATAAGTGCCTGTTTTGGAAAACACTGCCCTGTGCTATATACACCAGTGTTAGGATGGAAAGCAAGCCCAGAAATTAATTAAGAAATGAGTAAAACCACTCATTGTGTTATGAGAAAAAGAACTTTGTAATAAACTTTCTCTCTCTACTTAATAGTGAAGTCTTCCTACAGATTTCCTTCCCTCATTTACATATCTGTGCAGGCCTATTCTTATTTTTTTTTTCCCCTTCCAAGCCCCTTTGCCCTTTCAATCATGAAGCATATTACCCTACTGTCAGTGCAAAGCAGTTCCTAACAACAGGGAACCCAGCTGGGATAGGAAGAGGGCAGCAGGCTCATGCATTAACATAATAATCCAACTGTGTTCCCATAGGCCCTTAGGGCAGACAGCATATTAGGTAGGCCTCCTGTGCAGACCCTGGTGGAAGCTGCCTGATCACCTGCCTATCAACCTGTGGCAGCTACGGCGGGCTCAATAGCACCAGCTCCTGCCAAGCAGTGGTGCCCAATTACCTTACTACAAAAGACAGAAATCCATTTTTCTATGTCTATTTAATGTACTCAATGCATTTCCTTATTTATGATTTGAATCTGCGTTTCTGCAACATTTCCAGAGGATTGACTTACTGCCTTTTAACTTTTGAAAGTCTGTTTGTCCAAAGGCCGTATCACTGTAGTTGGCAGGAACGGGACTGAAAACCAAAGTTGCAAATACGAAAGCCCAGTTGGTAAAGCTTGGTGACCAACTGCTTGGTCACCAGTTGTCTAAAGATTCTTTCATCATTCACTGATAGAGAGGACCAGAGGTGTGGGGAAGACCTGAAAGGCTGCCATCGCTATTTCCTCAAGGGGACAGAGGTGGGAGTGAAATCCTACCTCCCTGTCTTCTTGAAATGCAGTTTTTCTTAATTCTAACCCAAGTCAATTATAAGGTTCCCACAAAGTGTAAGCCTTTGTGCATGCCGATCCCCTCACATGGGAAGTCTGTGGATCACTACAACTGGCTGAAGTACAGAATCATAAAAGATATGATGAAAAAATTTTTTAATCTCAAATTATTATTAAAGATTCTTTAAAACAAACAAACAAACAAAGCCAGCCCATCTGTATGCTTTTTACTTTTTATGTGTATGCTCTTCGGTTCCTGGAGTCTTTCATTTACTCTATCTATAGTTTTCTCTCCAAGCCACTGTGTGCCTATGCTTAGTCGCTCAGACATGTCCAACTCTTTTGTAGCCTGCCAGGCTCCTCTGTCCATGGGATTCTCCAGGCAAGGATACTGAAGTGGGTTGTCATTTCCTTCTCCAGGGGATCTTTCTGACTCAGGGATTGAACCCAGGTCTCCCACACTGCAGGCAGACTCTTCACCGACTGAGCACCAGGGAAGACTTACGTGCCACAATATCAGTCAAATAAGGAAAATCCAAGGGGTATATTCTACTAAAAAGATATTATTTATGTTACTCAAGATCACCTTCAAACTGTTACAAACATATGCTTGAAATTATAATTCACTTCAGCGAATGAAACACAGTCTCATTCTTTGATGAAATTTCTCCATAAAAAAAGTTGTAAGGAAGGTGTATAATTTGACATTTAATATGGGAAAAAGTACTTTTACAAGCATTTCAAGTAATGCTATTTAAAAGAGCACAAGGCTACCAATTTGGCTAGAGAAACATTTTCTACCAGTCAAGTATTTCTCTTAAAAAAAGAATGAGTTTCTAGAAATATTATATTTTGGGTTTTTTTAATGGCTATTTTAATAAAAAATGAATCCTCCAGTCCAACAAAAGTGCATTTATCTAACATTTCTATGAATTTTAAATGATAGGGAACTAATAGTATTGTTTAAGTCAACCAACCTGGCGTGCTTTATATCACATTCTAATAATTAGGTAAGAATTGAGTATTAAGGGCCCTATCTGCATATGCCATGGATTTTCATTGTCAAGGTTACTTCTGTTACCTTGGCATTAACAATTTGGACATCATGTTAACAGATTATGGTGACCACACAGCAACCTGTCAGTTCTTTGATTACCTCCACACATACCAGGCAGGATTTTATATAATGTAAATTCCCTCATCAGAAACAAATCTATTTGTTCTTCACCAAGCAACCAAGGGAAAATTCAAATAAAAGAGGGAAAAAAAAAACCTAACTTTTTTTCCTTCTTCTGTGAACAAATTGTGAGCTGTTTAATGGCCTCTAAACAATACACTATGATATATTATATGTTGACAGGAGTGTAAATACAAAATACTAAACTCAATAATAAATATTAATGCTTATACATGTGTTAAACAGCAAAATTATACACATCCCCTCCTTGATCTTGTGGGGATTCCAGAGGCTCTTTATTCTTCATAAATTCTTATATTTTGACAAAATGTAATGTATCTTCCGAGTCGTTAAGTACAGAAACTTGATATTTGATTAAAAAACAATAAACAACAGCCATGTGGTGACAAAATAAATGGCAGCCTAGACTTTACCATTTTAATTCCTTCAAGGGGTATGTTTCTATTCCAGCATAAACAAAAGAAAAGCACTGATAGAAAATAGAAATTTAGCTATTCCATCAGTAAGAATTTGATTTTAACTTAAACAGCAAATTACACAGCTAGAATAATTCAGCCTCTAAAGAAAGGTAGAGAAGGAACAGAATTGCAGTATCATTTCTAACAACAGGAATTCAATTTTGGATGAGGTTAAAATGAATTAAAAAAATCTAAACATAAATAAAGAAAAATGTTATTTCAAATTAAGTAAGAGCAAATAGAAATAGAAAACAATGCACAAGAAACCATCATTATTTTGAAGTATGATACACCAAAGCTTAAAATCTGCTCTTTCCCCTCCCTGCAGCCAATCCTTTAGACTGTGTATTCCTGTATTTGAAATACACCACATCTTCATTTTTATTCTACTAGAGTAGTCCCTTCCCACCAGGGAATTATGGAGAAAGGACCTCTTCTCCCCATGTAAAACTACTTGATTTTAAGGACTTTACCCAGTTCAATTTGGTAGTGTAGATGTGGCTTCAGAGATGGTTTGTAGCTAGTATATTCTGACATTTCTGCCAAGGATAAGATTAAGTATGAAATATCGAAATTACATGTTAAAATAGATGCCATTTTACTTTGTTTCTTCCTGAATAGCCCTTCAGCTGTTGAGGCACATACATTTTTCCCCAGGCAAAATCCCCAGGCTAAAATAACTAAGCCTCATATCTTCAGGAAACCCAGCTTCCTAAACATTATTCTGAGGTATCTGATTATCCATGGGCTGTAGTTTCATTTCATAGTGAATCATGTAAATCTTACTTGAAAGGGGAAAAATACTCCACATGAAACATTCATTTTCAGTCAACTGCTCATAATAGTTACAATCAATGACAATACTTAATTTTCTACAATTTCTAAAAAAAATGTTTTTCATTTTAGTAATAGGGTTAGACATCACAAGGATCCAAGAACTGCTCATTTTATATTCAAAACATAACTTTCCTTCCAAGATTGCCATCTCCAGTAGCATGGTGCCCTTCACTAGCCACTGGGGAAAGGACCTTATCATCTGCTAAGATCTAATCCTATCACTTTGCAACCTCTGAGCTGCAGGCAATTTAAAGTCAAAGACCACCATTTTAAACAGTAAATAGAACCTACTGCCTAGGAGGCACTGTGGTAAAGAATCTACCTGCCAACGCAGGAAATGCAAGAGACTTGGGTTCCATCCCTGGGTTGGGAAGATCCCCTGGAGTAGGAAATGGCAACCCACTTCAGTGTTCTTCCCTGGCAATTTCCAAGGACAGAGGAGCCCGGCAGGCCATAGTCCACGAAGTGACAAAGAGTTGGACACAGCTTTTTGAGCATACATACATGCACTGTATACCACAGGGAACTCTACACTCAGCACTCTATGGTGACCCGAATGGCAAAGAAATAAAAAAAGGGGGGATACCTGTACAGGTAGAGCTGCTTCACCTTGGTCTACAGTAGAAACTAACAAAACACTGTAAACCAACCACACTCCAATAAAATTTGTAAAATAAACAAGTAAAAAATAAACCATAAACAGATGTTCTAAGGCTATTACTCCAAACCTCATGTGAGGATAAATATAACTTTAAAACTAAAGAAATTTAGCAAGCAAGTAAAAGGTAAGTAAGTAAGTAGCAGATCTTTCAGACCATCCTAGATTAAAAAGAAAAGCTTAAGATTCTACCCTTAACCTCAAAGCTTTTAAAATTAAGAGAAATTAAAATGCAATTGGGTCATCACGTTCTAAAAAAGTCAACTTGATTATACCACAAACAATTTTATTTAGCACATAATCCCATCACAAAGAGTTTATGGATTACTCCTTCCATGGCCACTAAAGTACTAAATCATTATGCATTGTTATTAAAAGAATTTTTAAAAGAGGTCTTTATTACCTGCTCTTACAACTTAGTTCTTATTTCAAATCAGAACCTGTCCTAGAAAGCTACAGACAAAATGCTGAAACACAGTTAAGAACTCAAGATGATGAAAAAGAGAAATAAAATATGACAGGGTAGAGGTTGCTGTTCAGTTGCTCAATCCGACTCTTTGCGACCCCATGGACTGCAGCTTGCCAGGCTTCCCTGTCCTTCACCATCTCCCGGAGCTTGCTCAAACTCATGTCCATCAAGTTGGTGATACCATCCAACCATCTCATCCTCTGTTGTCCTCTTCTCCTCCTGCCTTCAATTTTGTCCAGCATCAGGGTCTTTTCTAATGAGTCAGCTGTTCGCATCAGGTGGCCAAAGTATTGGAGCTTCAGCATCAGTCCTTCCAATGAATATTCAGGACTGATTTCCTTTAGGATTGACTGGTTGGATCTCCTTGCAGTTCAAGGGACTCTCAAGAGTCTTCTCCAACACCACAGTTCAAAAGCATCAATTCTTTGGCACTCAGCTTTCTTTATAGTCCAACCCTTACATCCATACAATACTACTAGAAAGACCAAAGTTTTGACTAAATGGACCTTTGTTGGCAACGTAATGTCTCTGCTTTTTAATATGCTGTCTAGGTTTGTCATAGCTTTTCTTTCAAGGAGCAAGCGTCTTTTAATTTCATGGCTGCAGTGATATTGGAGCCCAAGGCAATAAAGGTAGAGGAGGGTAGAGGAGAAGGTAATATAAAAAGAAATCTATGAATAAGGAAGATAGAGTGAATAGATAAAAAGCAGGAACTAGAAAGCCCACACACTTCACCTCCTTAAATTTGATAATATCTAACTTTTTAAAAACATAATTAAACACATCTCTGTATACAGTATTGTGGGAGAAATGCTCCATAAAGAGCTGACATACATAGTAATGATGCATAAGGTATGGGGGATGTCGGGGGGAGGGAACAGGGCCGGGCAGGGGCAGAGATGAGCCCCAGTAGTCAGGAGTAACCCAAGGTGAAGACATTCACAGGTTCATAGCCAGTAGCACTGGTAACTTCTAAAAGCTAAAAAAAGGCGTTACTTTATAGTCTTCTTAGAAAATCCCTATTTTACGTGTGTGTGTGTGTGTGTGTGTGTGTGTGTACCTGAGTGTGTGTGTCTTGGGAGTGAGGGGAAAGGGAGAAACAAGAACAGCCCCTTGAACTACAAAGGGTATAATGCTACTTCTACCACTGGACTTCAGTCCTGGAAATATGCCTTTCAGATCAAATCTTGCAAACTGACTACTACTGTGGTACTAGGAAGTGCCTTGTTACTCTGAATACTATTTGCTTAACGTTAGCCATTAACTGGGGCTGAAAAATATTTATGAAACAGTGTTTGTAACTGAGAGACTGCTGATTATGCGTGAGCTCAGTGGTGTCCGACTCTGAGACCTCATGGACTGTAGCCCACCAGGCTCCATTGTTCATGGAAGTTTCCAGGCAAGAATACTGGAGTGGATTGCCATGTCCTTCTGCAGGGGATCTTCCCAACCCAGGGATCGAACCCAGTGAGTGTCTCCTGCCTCTCCTGGCGTATCCAAAAGGCCATCAAGTACAGGAAGGATGTCGCTTTCAGAAGCGGTGTAAACCATGATGTGGGTACAGTGGTGGAGCTGGGAGGCGTGCCTGGCCAAACAGTGGGGCTGGAAGTAGGGTTGATGGCCCACAAAAGAGTGCTGAACCTTTTTCTGCCCCTGCTTCAAAAAGCAGAGAGTGATGCTGAACTGAAGGGACTCGAAGTACATTTTCTGAACCCTGAGCACAACCAGGCGAACACAGCCGCCAGGATGCACTGCAGGGCTTGCGGACAGCCCAGGCTCGAGCGCTGTCAGCCACACTCCACTGAGACACAGCAGACTGCTGCTAAACCAGAAGAGGCTGCAAGAGCAGGAGAAAGATAGCCCAGAAGAAACACCAACTTACGGGCTGGGAGTAAATTCAGCATGACAGAAATGCAGATAAATAAAAAAAAAGAAATACAGAGAACCAGGCCCTGTTCTGTGCTTAACTGCGCAGTTGTGTCCGACTTCTGCGACCCCAGGTACCTGCCGGGCTCCTCTGTCCATGGGGATTCTCCAGGCAAGAACACTGGAGTGGGTTGCCAAGCCGTCCTCCAGGGGATCTCCCCAACCCAGGGATTGAACCCGGTCTCCTGCATGGCAGGCAGATTCTTTACCGTCTGGGCCACCAGGGAAGCCCAAGACTTCTATCACCAAGACTCTGGTGATAGAAATGGTGCTCACAGTGGTAGCCAGTAAGAAAAACATAGAAATGGTGCTCACAGTGGTAGCCAGTAAGAAAAACACAGGTGGGAGGAGTAAAAATGCACATGGCCCTTTGTCACAGAAGCAATAACAAATTCTCCTCTGGCCCAGGGGGGGGGGGCAAAATACAGTTGCCTCTCTAGTTCTTTGTGCAAGAAGCCAATTTTATTCTTGCTTCCGTACTTAAATATAGAAACAAAGAGATCAATCAATTAATCCTTAAAACTGCTCCTAGGGGCTTCCTTCTCATGGAGTTACAAGAAGGCTTGACCACAGCACACAGGATATGAAATCTCTGCACCACGTTGCAAACACATATTTCCAGTTAGGTTTCGGGACATTTTTATAGCTTCTATGCCAAGTTTATATTACCAGATGTTAAGACTGTGTGGTAGCACTTAAAGCTGGGCTATTCATGGTCTGGATAACAATGGTTTATGATGACCTCTCAAGGAAAGCAGGAATTAGGCATTTACATGATTTTGTTGTTACACAATGATATTGAACAGAAACAAAAACACAGGGTGCGGGGCCAACCTAAATCTTTTGTTCTCTCTTTTGATACTCTCATCTTGGGGCTAAAGACATCAGAAGTTCATTAGGTTTTTCCTCATGCCTTAGAATAAATTCAGCTATACACTTTGAGAAGCATGGGGATTAAGATCAACTCAAAAGAGCAAATGTACTCACATTGCCCAAATCTGTGTATGTCTAGACAATACAAAACTGTACCTATAAAGCAAACAGGTAAAGGGTGGCAAGAATTTTTAATTAGCATTTCATTATAATACCAGTGTGAAAAGAAAGAGGTCAACTATTAATAAGGGACAGGTTTCCCACCACTGGGATTTACTCTGAATTCATTTTAAGACCATGAAGCTGTGATCTAAAAATTTCCACTCCAAAAGGGTTAAAAAGTTGAAATAACAGTGACTTTAAAAGTAAGGAACAACTATTTGTACATAGGCTATCATGCAATTCCAGACTCTTAATTTGTCACTTAAACTTGGAACCATAATGTCCACTTATTTCATGATAAATGATTACACACTGGATACGTTATCTATTTTGGATATTTCAGTCAGGCATGTAACTTCCTTTTCATTTCTCTTTTTTGATACATGCACTTTTCAAAAAATCCACAACAGAAAACATATCAAAAAAGAAATATACTCACTAAAATTTAAGGTTACTCCAACAAAAGGGTTAATTAGAGAAACAAATTTTCTCAGACTGTTAATAATGGGAACGACACATACTATGTGCCCATAAGTAATTCTCAGGTATCTTTGATCTTCAGCCCCACGCGGTTTCTGGTGCCTACCGTAGCCTGGCCTCTGGGACTCTCTCAGAACCAGACATCTGGCTACTTTGTTGTTTTAGACTAATCTCCTCCCAGGAGAGCTCAAGAAATGACACCAGGCAAGGCGGGTCCTGGCAAGGGAAAAAACATTACAGTATTTACAGCGGATTTCTTTTCGAGTGGACGAGAGTATCAAAATCGTCTTCAAATTTCTACAGGGGTCTTGGGAGCACTTCTCGGCTGTGGTTTTCCTCTAGCATCATTTAAATAGGATGTACACATTCTATCTTTAAGGCCCATCAGTCATCTTTAAGAACCCACTGAATGTTAATCACAGAACATTACAATGTGCAGGAGAAAGTTGTGAGGAAAAATACAAATCAGATTAATTCTTCACCCATCTGTTAGGGTTGGGTGGTGACTGATCAAACAAAGATTTTAATTGTTAGCTGAAGGTTTACACCAAAACTGTGGGATACTGTCTAAGATTTGCAAAGACAGTTGCATGCCTCCCATTACGCCATCTCCCTATCATGTTTCTTCTTTCAACTGGGATTTTTTTTTTTTTTTTAAGATTCGTAGCTATAACACCAATCTACCAGAAAGGTTTGATTAAAGTGCACTTCTGTAATGTGCCTCTGGAAGAAAACAAGAGGGCTCAAGAAGTGATACAGCTTTAAAAAAAAAAAAAAAAAAAGAAGCCAAACAATTCAGTCAAGGACAAAATGTTATTTTTGAAATAAAAAAGATTATCAATATTTTCCCCCCAAGGCAACAAATCATCTTTAACTTAATTTCTTTTATAGATTATTGTTCAATCCTCTGAATCTATACATTCTGAGAAAGCAACAATAATTTACCATTTGTTACACAAGTAGAATATAAGCTAATTGGGATAACTGCTTAATCTGTGAACCTGAATATTTATCCTAAAATCACATTTTACTTATTTGTCATACATCCAAATACTCTATGAAATCAAGTATTACACTGTAACATGATATTTATGTTTTTACATTCTTATACAGAGTCATGGGCTTCCTTGGTGGTTCAGATGGTAAAGAATCCGCCTGCTATGTGAGAGACCCGGGTTCAACCCCTGGGTTGGGAAGATCCCCTGGAGGAGGGCGTGGCAACCCACTCCAGTGTTCTTGCCTGGAGAATCCCATGGACAGAGGAGCCTGGTGGGCAACATGAGGTCGCAAAGAATCAGACACGACTGAGCGACTAAGCACACATATAGAGTCACAAAAAACTCACCAGATTGGCTAAAATACCAATGGATTTATCTCATATCTGTTAAAAAAAAAAGTCCTTGTTTTATGTTCTAATTATTTTTATAATATTCAAAACATATAACTGTATAGTGACTTCTATCTTGTACTGTACTTGATAAGTTAACAATTCTGATTTGTTTTTGTTCTTTTCAGTTGCTAAGTTATGTCCAAATCTTTGGGACACCATGGACTGCAGCATGCCAGACTTCCCTAACCTTCCCTCACTATCTCCGGAGTCTGCTCAAGTTCATGTCCATTGACTCAGTGATGCTATCTAACGTTAACACTTCTAATACTCTATTTTAATCTAACATTTTCCACTCTGTTAACATCCATTATAAGTACTACTAGAGACAAAAATTCTCAGAAGATGAACGTGAAAAATATAATTTAAGCAATAACAATTCACTGATTATTAAGTAAAGCAAAATACACATGTTAGTGTGGAATAGGTCACTCCCAAAAAGACAAATATTGAATGATTCCACCTCATTAGGTTTCTTGGGACTCCCCTGGTGGCTCAGCTGCTAAAGAATCTGCCTACCAATGCAGGAGATGCGCAAGAGACACAAGTTCAATCCCCATGTTGGAAAAAATCTCCTAAAGAAAGAAATGGCAACCCACACCAACATTCTTGCCTGTAAAATTCCATGGACAGAGGAGCCTGGCAGACTACACTTCATGGGGTTGGGTCTAATGTAAAGAGACAAAATAAGATAGTTAGTTGCCACCGGCTTAGGAGAAGGAGAAATGGGGAATTATTGCCTAACAGATATAGAGTTTGATTTCGGGAAGATGAAAAAGTTCTAGAGACAGACAGTGGTAATGATTACATAACAATGTGATTAACATCAATGAACTGTAGACTTAAAAATAATTAAAATGGTAAATTTTATATTTTTATATATATATGTATTTCTTACCATGATTTTTAAAATAATTATGTTAGATATATAATAATATGAAAACACAAAGATAATGAAAATTTGGAGATCTTTTATTTTGAATATCTTTCCTTGACCTAAGATGCATAAGGTTCATGAGAAGCATCTGCAATCACATTTGAGTGTATATCACTACCACTTGAGAAATGAAAAAAAAAAAATCAAATCAGTTCCAGAACACATTAGAAAAATGGATTCTAAAAAAAAAATTCCAAAATTCCCCCTAGATGTCTAGTTTTGTAGCTTGCATTAGGAATACTGTTGCTAAGTAACAAAACTATTTCTCAATATTAAATCCACATATCCAGAAGAAAAGAGGTAGAAAATTCAAGACAATCAGTGAGATGTTTTTTATAATACTGCACACTATTAAGATATAATGGACCCAGGAAGTAATCCAGCTTTCCAAGTGTCTTCTAAATATCATACTATTTTTCATTCTATTCAGTATAATTCCAGCATTAAGCTTACTTTATTCCATTCCATTATTTGAAAATTATACACATATATTTCATACTAATTGTGATTAAGTTTAACTGCATACACATACAGAAAAACAAACTCCAAATAACAGTAGCTTATCCAAGAGAGGTATCCTTTTTTCATGTGAAGGAAATGCTGAGGTAGGCAATCCAGGGCTGGCATGACAGCTCCATAGTCAAAAGGACCCGAGTCCTATTCTTGCTACTCAGCTATCAAGAGGTCTAATCATTAGCATGGCATAAGATTTCTCCTCAGGCTCTAGTCATCAAATTAACATTCCAGTAAGCAGAGAAGAAGGAAAAATGAACTTTTAAAGAGATGTCTTGAGGATTTCCCTGGTAGCCCAATGGTTAAGAATCCACCTTCCAATGCAAGGGATGTGGGTTCAATCCCCAGTCAGCAAATTAAGATCCCACATGCCATGGGGCAACTAAGCCTGTGTGCCACATCTAAGACCCAACACAGACAAATACATAAATAAATTTTTAATAACATAACAAATAATGAGATGTCTTGAATGTGACATACAGTGCTTCCATTTACATTTCACTGGCCAGAATTTAATTTCATGGCCACTAGAACACCAGAGAGTCTAATAAATACAGTATTTAGGTGGCAGTGAATAGGATATTCACTTAAATACACCTATCATTGTAGGTAAATAAGTCTAAAACAAAGAAGGGAAAATTCATTAACTATTATCAGTATATGATTAGTATAATTCATATAAAAGAATAAGAATTATCAACAAATCACCATGATGAAAAAAGAAATCTGAACTGAGGTTTCAATTTGAGAAAAATAATATTCAATTAAAGATACAGGGAATCATTTCATTTCCTTGCAAGACAGTGAATTTCATTTATTTCCTGAAGGATGAATTGAGTCTTTACTAAATTAATCAAGCAGATTCTCCCAATGAGTTAATATTGTGTATGGGCTATTATTGAGTCAGTGTAGAGACTAAAGCATAATTTTAGGTCTGAAAAAGAGTATGTCAAGGCTGTATATTGTCACTCTGCTTATTTAACTTACATGGAAAGTACATCATGAGAAACGCTGGGCTGGATGAAGCACAAGCTGGAATCAAGATAGCTGGGAAAAATATCAATAACCTCAGACATGCAGATGACATCACACTTATGGCAGAAATTGAGGAAGAACTAAAGAGCCTCTTGATGAAAGTGAAACAGGAGAGTGAAAAAGTTGGCTCTAAACTCAACATTCAGAAAACTAAAATCATGGCATCTGGTCCCATCACTTCATGGCAAATAGATGGGGAAACAGTAGAAACAGTGACAGACTTTATTTTTTTGGGCTCCAAAATCACACAGATGGTGACTGCAGCCATGAAAGTAAAAGACGCTTGCTTCTTGGAAGGAAAGTTACGACCAACTTAGACAGCATATTAAAAAGCAGAGAAATTACTTGCCAACAAAGGTTTGTCTAGTCAAAGATGTGATCTTTCCACTAGTCAAGTATGGATGTGAGAGCTGAGCATTTTAGAACAGATGCTTTTGAGCTGCGGTGTTGGAGAAGACTCTTGAGAGTCTCTTGGACTGCGCGGAGATCCAACCAGTCAATCCTAAAGGAAATCGGTCCTGAATGTTAATTGGAAGGACTGATGCTGAAGCTGCAACTCCAACACTTTGGCCACCTGATGCGAAGAGCTGACTCATTTCAAAAGACCCTGACACTGGGAAAGATTGAGGGCGGGAGGAGAAGGGGATGACAGAGGATGAGATGGTTGGAAGGCATCACTGACTCAATGGACATGGGTTTGGGTGAACTCTGGGAGCTGGTGATGGACAGGGAGGCCTGGCATGCTGCGTTTCATGGGGTCACAAAGAGTCGGACACAACTGAGCAACTGAACTGAACTGAAAGACGATGATTTTCCATCACCCCACCTGCAACCGTTGCCAGCATTGAGAGGAAAAAATGTCAGAAAAGGAGCAAAAGCGTAAAAATCACAATAACCAAACCAGTTCCCTTTCAGGCCTATCTCCCAGATAAAATGGAGAATTACTCGTACAGAATCATGAAGGAGGGGGTTTAAGCAGATTATATGATTCGACTCTGAATGGAGATTTCTGAGAGTTCCAGTTAAACCCCAAAGTCCTCTCCTGTGGCCACTGATCTCCACGACTTCCGCAACATCCATATAAAGCTGCAATGAATCACTGTGAGAAATCTTAGGAAGCAGCATTTACTTTAAAAAGTAAGAGGCTGCCAAGAAAAAAGGCCCGAAGCATGGCTGGAGCGGCAAGCACAACGGGATCACACATTCTAAAGGCAGCTTCCTAATATCTGGGTGCTGAGGGCAGAATGGGCTTCCCAGGTGCTCCTAGTGGTAAAGAATCTGCCTGCCAATGCAGGAGACGCAAGAGAGGCAGTTTCGATCCTTGGGTGGGGAAGATCCCCTGGAGGAGGACATGGCAACCCACTCCAGTGTTCTTGCCTGGAGAGTCCCACGAACAGAGGAGCCTGGCGGGCTACAGTCCAGGGGGTCACAGAGAGTCAGACACGACTGGGCGACAAGCACAGTACAAAGCTCGATTGGACTGGACTGGAGGACAGAAAGATTCATAGAGCACCACGGACCCTCCAAACACCTGCTACACACGTAGCAGTCCCATCCTAGGAGATCTTCAGAGATCACCACTGTCAGAGCAGACTGACTGACCCTAACAACTTTGGAAGAATATGTAGTGCCAGGAAAATACATGATGCTGTTGTTTCTGGTTTAGCCCCTAAGTCATGCCCGACTCTATGTGACCCCATGGACTGGAGCTCCTCTGTCCATGGGATTTCCCAGGCAAGAATACTGGAGTGGGTTGCCATTTCCTCCTCAAAGGGATCTTCCCAACCCAGGGATGAAACCTGCGTCTCCTGCATTGGCAGGCGGATTCTTTACCACTGAGCCAGCAGGGAAGCATGCCAAGAAAGTAAGTACTTTCCTCATTTCAAGGCCTGGTTCAGGATTTGGAAACCTGAGTGGATGTCCCACTCTGGGCTGAAAAACAGTTATGCCCCGAGCTTCCAGGAGTCCACACATAGCCAGATGACCATGAGGGCTGTGACAACAACAAAAACACCAGGGGACCAAGCAGGAACCTACTGAAGAGTCTAGCTTGGTGAAGACCTGGTTAGTGGAAGAGCTAAAATCTACCAGCAAAGAGAAGGAGAAACGGTGATAAAAGGAAAAGAGGAAAAGGCCAGGAAAGAGAAAGGGAGAAGCTCAGATAATAATGCATAGATTTTTAAAATATAAATATAAAAAATGAATAAGCTGTAAAAAATCAAGTAGACCATCACACTATCCTCTCTTCTCAGCCTTTTATGATTATTATTATTATTAGTTTGGTTGTGCTGGGTTGCTTTCTATTACTGCAGAGCCCAGGCTCAGGAGCTGTGGCATGATGGCTGAGCTGCTCGGTAGCATGTGGGACCTTAGGATCGAACCCAGGTCACCTGGACTGGAAGGCAGATTCTTAACCACTGGATCACCAGGGAATTCCCTCTTCATAGTCCACATGAGGCAAAAAAAAAAAAAAATATATATATATATATATATGTGAAGCACTTGAGGCAACAAGAGAGATAATAAACAAATACTAAATGTTTTTTCAGGTATCATGATAAAACTAGTTTTCTCAACCAAGGTAGAAAAATAACACATCTAACTTCTAACCCCTAAAGTAATAACACAGCATTCAATAAGACAATTCAATACTCAACTAGAAACTATGGGCCTTTCAAATAAACTGTCGAGAGAGCAATGATTAATTTATCAACAATTAACTAGATCCAATAGACTTCCCAATCAACAAAGTTTTTAAAAGCCAGTCATCTATAGCAGCAACATAATTATATAATGTCTTGTAACCTGCAAAGCATGTGCACATTACATTAATTTAATCACTTATATAGCTAACACTAAACATGTATCTATTGTCGGGAGATATTTTATGTAACTTAATCTATGGTGTGGACTTGAGGGGCAAAGCAGATATGTACTTACAGGATTTCTAACATTGAAATTAATTTTTTCTATTTAAATAAATAGCATTTAAAGAAAAAGTATATACATGGTCTGTTATAGTTTCAGATACTGGAATAACATTTCCTAGAAAGGGCTGGATTTGCTGCTGTGTTTCCAGGTGGGATTGGCTTCCTGGTGGTACAGTTTGGGTCTGTGATACCAAAACAACTTCAAGACAAAAGGTCTCTCATGTTTCAGCTGTATAGGAAAGTTCAGCTTTGCTTTTTATGTTTTCATCCTGCAGGGAATGGAAGCCGCTGAGATGGACGTGAAGGAGCTCTAGGACGAGGGCAGTGGTGAGCTTTTCTTTTAACTCTACGCTGCCATGATGCAGGGCACATGGACTTGGCCTCCCTGTGCCACTGACCCACCCACACCACCCAAGCATTCGGTGATTCCATTCAGATTTGGTGTCTATGTGGCACAGCGAAGCAGTAATTCTGCCACCAACTCACTACATATAAAGGAAGCAATATTTGCAGTTGAATTGTCAGCTACAATTCAATTGCTTCCTTGTCAGTCTACAGTCTGGCTCCAATGTGCAGGTAAGTATGTTGCATTTATCAGGCCACTGCTCAGCAGCCTGCAATGCAAGAGATAGGAGATGCTCGTTTGATCCCTGGGTCGGGCAGATCCCCTGGAGAAGGAAAATGGAAATCCACTCCAGTATCCTTGCCTGAAAAATCCCATTGACAGAGAAGCCTGATGAGCTACAGTCCAAAGGGTGGCCAAGAGTCAGACACGACTGAGTAAGCACCACACACATGCACTGACCACTTCCATCAGACCCATCCATTCTCTTGGACCCTCCAACCTGTGTGTTATCTTAACCCCACTAAGAAGGGAGGCCTTTTAAAAGATTCCCTAACTCCTAGGAGAGAATCTGAAAGTCTATCACTTCCAAGAACCAACTTACCAACAGGGCCCAAGGGACTGGCTCAAGCTCTAGGGCCCTCCTCTGCTCCATCTTGACTTACCCCACTTGCTCACTTGTCACACCTATGATTTAATACACCCAGTTTTCTCCATTTCATTACCATCCTCTCTGAAAGCAGACAACACTGCATCCTCTTTGTACTCTGCCTCCCCATTCCACAAAATACTAGCTCAGTGTTCTGTAAACTACAAGTGCTCAATAATTTATTTTAATTCAATGGTACACTGACATTAATCTCTCAGAAAAATTTCAAGCAGACCACCTTTAATGAGGAGTCAACACAAGATTCAAGAGTTCCTTCTTATGTGACTGATTTCTGGAGTTTTATTGGTTTTGCTTAAGATATTGTATAAAAGGATGAAAGTGTCCTGGAAAAGGAGTCTGTGCTTCCCAGCTGTGTGACAAGTCAACCCACCTCTAAATCCTAATTTGACCAACTACAAAAATCAAGATAACATACTACCAGTCCCATCTACTTCATAGAATTGTTGGGAGGTTAGAAAAAGAAAATACAGGTAAAAGCATTTCATAAGATAAGCAAAATAAATGTATATATCACAATAGGAGATGACTTAAAGAAGTAGTCTCACATACTTTAATTCTATATACAGTTGACCCTTGAACCATGGTTTGAACTCCCCATGTCCACTTATAGGCAGGCTTTTTCCAATACTAAATACTACAGTATTTACTGCACTACCATACTAGATGATCGGGCTTCCGTAGTGGCTCAGTGGGAAAGAATCCGCTTGCAATGCAGGAGATACAGGTTTGATCCCTGGGTAGGGAAGATCCCCTGGAGAAGGAAATGGCAACCCACTCCAGTATTCTTGCCTATAAAACTCAATGGACAGAGGAGCCTGGTGGGCTATAGTCCATCGGGTCGCAAAGAGTCAAGACACAACTTAGCAACCACCATCACCATACTTGATGGTCAGTGATTGGTTGAACTCGTGGATGTGTACACAGAGTCAGGTCCATGGATATAGGGGAACCAAGGACACAGGTTTGACTACAAATTACACATGGACCTCAACTTCAAGGAAGGTTGGCAACCCTAACCCCTATGCTGTTAATGGTGAACTGTATACTGAAACTTCTACACAGAAATCACTATTTATTTTTAAAAAGGAAAAAAAATTATCTCATCACTCTTGCAAAAAAATATATTTTAAGTATCTACCCATATCTCTAATGTCAAAATCATTTTCCCACATGATATTTACCAAACAGCATCCAAAATTTAAAAGGGACAAAAATAGACTAAAAGGTCCCATTCAGTTACTAAAATGTTTGTGTATGTTTTTCTTCACCTAAGAGGTTTGAAAATGCAAGATCAACCCCACAGAAGTCTTTTATTCCCCTTCCAGGCCAAATCAACCATACAGAAGTCTTTTATTCCTTTCCAAGCACTAGAAATCTTTTATTTCCTTCTAGGCATTATGCCAGACATCTTGGAGGCTGCCACCATGGAAGGGGTTGTGGCTGCTGCTGTTTAGACAAAGCAGAACAGGTGTGAATAATTGAGAAAAGTCAAAATATTACAAGAGACAGCCAATTAAGTATCTTGGTTTTTCTACAAAAATCTATGATTTTTCTATAAAAGTTTACTTAACATTGGACAAAGTAAAACTAGATATGAATTATTGCTTTAATAAGGCATTTAAATCAAGATACTCATAGGGCTATATTTAAACAATGTCCTTCAAAATATTAATCTATGCAAATATATTTACTGTGACCCCAATACATGCCAAATGCTGCACCAGACACAGGATACAACTGTGAATAAGAAATACACATTTCCTGTCATCTAATGACGACTGCGAGAAACACAAGCATTCACAATACACTGTGCTACATGTGTCCTGACGGGGTAAGCACCACAGAACCTCAGAGAGAGATAGGAATGCTTCCTGAAAGGAGACTCACAGTCAAGTAGGAACTTAGTATCTACACAACTTCCTAGTGTTTTACGTAACCCAATTATTTTTAGCTACCCTCTACTTGGTCTATTCCTAAGTCAACCCTTAATTTTCTTACCTGAGTAGTTTGGGCACTAAGCCATGTGTAGATGGAGAGCTTTTGGGGCCATGCATCCTACCTCCAGTGTTAACTGAGAGTTCAGTATTAGGAGCACATGCTCTGAAAGCAGAGTGCCTGGGTTTTACATCCTTGCTCTTCCTCTTTTGTGCTACATCGCCCTGGGCAAGTTTCTGCATCTCTTTTTGAATCAGCTTACTCATCTATAAAATGGAGATAATAATAGTACCTAGCTCAAATGTTGTTAAAAGGCTTTAAAGAGTAAGTAAATACATAAAGCACTGAAAACAAGGATTGTCACGTATCATGAGCTATAAACACACTGGGATGTTATTATTTGGATGGCAAGACCTTACTGTGATTACAGTCATCTCTTGCTGTGCAGCAGCTAAATAAATGCACTCAGGGCAGAGGAACTGTCCACAAAAGTGAAGAGTGTTTCCCAGAATTATGCTTTGTTGAGGTCCTGCATCATTCCATCGTCCTGCTCTGCCGTTTCTTCTCTTCCAGGTCAGAAACTGGGAAAGTATGGGGAAAATGCTAGCAGTTCTTCACATCCCTAAGAGGCTTTGTAAAACCTGAGGTCAGGCTTCTTCCAACCAGTAAAAAGGCTCCTTTAATTAAGCAAACAATCTTCTAACTCAATTAACTCCTTTCCTCTTTCTATATTGACAATCAATTTATAATGAATTGGGCCTGAAGTTGTAAAACTCCATCAACCACAGGCAAACTGTTTCCTGAAGTAGGCTTTTTTATTACCCTCAGAAGTATTTCAAAGACAACTTGAAAATAAAAAAATTTCAAAGAGAACTATATAATTCCTCCAATGAAAATTCCATTTGGGGGGACTTTCCTGGTGGTCCAGTGGTTAAGAATCCATCTTCCAACGCAGGGCATGCGAGTTCAATCCCTGATTGGGGAACTAAGATCCCACATGCCATGAGGCAACAAAGCTCACATGCTACAACTACAGAAGCCCACACACTCTAGAGTCCATGCTCTGCAACCAGAGAAGCCCCCCATGCCACAGCTAGAGAAAGCATTAATGAAGACCCAGTGCAGCCGAAAGTAAAAAATGTAAAAAACAAACAAAATTCCATTTTTGGTTATCTACAAAAAGATAATGATATCAAACCAACAGAACTTATGTCTCTCTATAAACTATTTGAGCATGGTAGAACTGTTTTAGTTTTAATGCCAGCTCATTTTTCATCTGGAAATGTGACTATGCATCCCACCTTTAAAAGCAAGTATGCAAATACACAGGAGAACAGTTGGTAATTAAAATTATTGGGGAACTGGAAACATCAAATGTTGGAGGAACAAAAAGAATAAATGCATGCCAGCAACTCCACTGCACAAATGTAATGAATGAGTGTTTACAACGGCTTATCTTGACAAGGACTTAGTGTGAACTCAGACAAGAATTAAGGCACATTGGTCCCAGCTCTTCTTGATAATGTTGCTGCCAGTTGCTAAGCTGTGTCTGACTTTTCGTGACCCCATGGACTGCAGCACATCAGGCTCCCCTGTCCTTCACTGTCTCCCGGAATTTCCTCAAACTCATGTCCTTGATAAGGAGGGCCACAGAAGTTGAAAAGCATTTTTCATAGCTAACTCATCATGCACTTGAAAAAAGATTAGTATATATAAATATACTTTCCTTATACAGCTAGTTTCTCAGATTGTTAAACTATCATGATTTGCCTATTTGAGAAAGTATATCCTTCTCAAACAATACGAACTTAAGTGTAATTGTAATTAGACAGGAACTTGGAAATAATATCATCTCAGAGTCCAGATCTAAAGGACCATTTAATAAGAAACACTATGGTGCATAAACTTCAAAAACTTCCCACAATAAGCACTCGGAATGGGATCTAAAATATACTTGCATTCATGAGAACATGTGTTTAATGTAGACAGAACATTGTTCAGTGCTAGCCCACTTTATTCTGGCACAGTATATATACGAAAAGATCCTTGCAGGAGAGATAGAGAACATATACTTGTGGTAATTACTGCAATGTAAGTGACCTCATCACTGTTTCAAACAACTCTGCTGGGACCACTGTATGACTAAGAGGAATTTGGAATCCTTCTCTAGCTTCCCCCATCCTTTGCCATTTTTCTTATCGGTACTCTTCCATTGTATTAAAGGGATACAATAAAAAGCAGTTTCTGCCAAGAAAATTCAAAAATTGATTAAAGAGCCAAATACACTAAAAAGTATCTGATTAAGGGTACAAAAACAGTCTCTCCTGTGGAAAGAAGAAAAAGATGAATAATTCTGCCGGGACATCTGCCAGCCTTCTTGAGAGCTGTTTGTTCTGATTGTTTAGTCACTAAGTTGTACCCGATTCGTTGCAACCGTATGGGCTGTAGCCCGCCAGGCTCCTCTGTCCATGGAATTTCCCAGACAAGAATACTGGAGTGGGTTGCCATTTCCTTCTCCAGGGATCTTCCCAACCCAGGGATGAACCTGCATCTCGTACGTCTCCTGCATCGGCAGGTGGATTTTTTTTTTTTTTTTTTTAACCACTGAACCACCTGGGAAGCCCTCCTTCTTGAGAGGGAAATGGTAACTTGAGCTGGGCCTTGGCTGATGGGCAGGGCTCGCCCTGGCAGATACTGGAAGATGAGGAGGAGGTCCCTGTTATAGGAACAGACTGGTCAAGGGAGCTGACCATGAGCAGCAGGAGACTTCCTCAGGAACACAAAGTTCTCAAACGGGTCTGAAGGCCAACACCAAAGCAACTGTCTGCATGTAACAGGAGGCCAGGAATCTCCTGGAGAATAGACCAAAGGCTGGAAAGTCTGTCCAGAGGATCAAAGTTGCTGACTCAGGAGGAAATGGGAATGACACATTTCCACTCCAGTTTAGGGTAGTGTTTTTCAAACTGTAGTTCACAAGATCAATTTAGTGAAATGGCATTTCTTTTCCAGAATTAAAGAAAGCGAAGGAAAAGGAAGGGAAAGACAGGCGGAGGCGGAGGAAGAGAAGGAAGGCAAAGGGGATAAGGCATGAGAGGGAGCAGAGAAAGTGCATTACACAAGAAACTCTTCCATTTCTAGCTGTGGATTGTATGTATGTGCACTTTAATGAAAATCACTCATTTAAAGGGCCCTGCAGGTCTAATACCTTGGCACTTGATTAGAATGCAACTCAGTTCACTCAATATATTCAGACCATTAGTTTGGGTCCAAGTGTTCTTGATTATGAATAATTGCTTGAAAAATCTTAACTGCACTAAGCAAGATGTTCTCATTAGATGCTTAGAAGACATAGTTTGATATCTTCATAAGGCAAGTAAAGTTTAAAAGAGTCATTTCCAGAGTTAGTAGCATTGCAATAGAAATTATACTTGATTCTTATAGACAGATAGATGCTAAACACTTTCACAGGAAAGATAAATGGGTAATGTAATTCTCTGTTATTAGGTGGATAATCTCAGAGGGGGAGTAAATTGAGAAAGAATAAAGATCGACAGTTGATGCAATAAAGTAGATCATATTTCAGTAAGAAGCAACAGCTTAAAATGACAGATTACTTCCTCTTATATAGGGCCTCATAAATGTTTTTCCCAAAGTATGTTCATGTAAAACAACCCTGCCTACATACAACTGATTGAAAAGCTGAAAAAGAATCAGAAGCTAAGAGCTAATGAGCAGTGAGGCTGAGAGAAGAAACAAAGTCTTCTTAGATATAATTTATGAATATTCCCATAACTCCATGGTTGGAAAAATTATTGGGACTAAATCTATTTTCAATAGTAACAACTTTATAAATATATACAAATATATATGTAACTGGCAGGTACAATGCACATATAAGCCAAAGAACCTAAAAAAGTTATGTGCCCAGAATTAGGAAATGAAGGTATAAATAATCAAATTTTCTATGATATAACAAATATGAACATTGATCAAATATGATTAACTAAGAAAAAAGTTATGAATGTGTAGTTGTTTAGACTAGTGTTTCCTCAAAATCACTAATGAACCCAGGGTACCTCCATAAAAAAGAAAGTCTGATTATTAAAATGTAACAATAGAAATAAATCAAATTATTAAAAAATTTTGTT